>NC_134940.1:3420711-4045711 GCF_051020765.1 Lasioglossum baleicum | reverse complement strand
CTAATATCTAGTGTAATATCAGGACCTGATTAGACCGATAGACGCTCATCATAAAAAGCACTATGCACAACGTACCTTTACAAACTTGGCAATTAATTCGTTCAAGATGCTACTTTTAATACAGATAAATGTATAAAAATGTGGTTAAAACACATACTCCGCAAAAGATATAAAATTTTTGTTACACGATTCGAAAAAAGAAAACTGTGCGAAACGAACACGCTATCTATAGACGTAGTCACAGGAAAGATACGGTAATCAAGAACTCTATAAGGCTTTAAAGTAAATCTAATAAAAGTATTCGAAAGACAAGCGAATGAGTACGCTAATCGAGTTAAAGCATTCGAATTGTCTAACCAAACAGGAAAATAGAAAAACAACAACAAACGAGACGTCCGATTGATTTTTGCGCGTTAATGCGAAGAAATATAAAAAATTTATAAAAAATGTTCTACGATAGCGCATAGTGCCAATGGTATATCACTCGTATTCCAATATGTGTTAATATCGAATTACACTCACCGTCGACGACAAGATTTCATGTGGACAGCACGCCAACAAAAAACTCTTGCAGACCTTTGGATCGGAGTACTTCACTTGAAATTTGTTATTTTCACCTGAAAACGTAGAATACGCGTTAACAACAATCCTACATAATTTGGATATGCATTGCGTGTATTGACGAAGGTGTAGGCCACCATCTTGTATTTTTGTGGTAGATTTTAGACGACTGTAAATAATAGTATTGCGTGGAATCACTTGATTCTCCTCGCGAACGAATAATACGTACCATTTCGTCCTGTGCCCATTAATTGATCAAGCATAGCTCGCATTTGATCGTGAGCCGTCATTTTTTCGAGAAAGTGCAACAATTTCGATGCACTGTCAAAAATGGGGGAGAGCAATCAGCCACGCCGCCAGCCTTCGAGTTTCGAGTTATCACCCGACTCGTATTTATCGATCAGAGTATCGTCGGACCGTCGGACCGTCGGACCACGTCGGACACTGATCGTGTGCGCAGTGCGCACTGCTCCGTTTGGTCAGGAAAACACCGGAAAACTTTAGAGCTGTGGTAACGCTGCGACCAATCGCGATACAGATTTAGTGCACATGTGTCGACTCGACAATCATTGGCTGATCCTGCTGTCAGGAATTTCATGTATTATAGACTCGGCTTCAGATAACCTGCCGTGTTCCAAGATTACTTCGTCCACCAGGTGATGGATGTGGGCAAAGTGCAATTTTCTGTTGAGAAGTCGCAGTGCCACGAAGCTAAAGTGTATATACCTTGATATACCTAGAGAGGAAAGGGGAATCGTCGCCGTATCTACTTCTGTGTAAATATTTATGGAAACTGAACTGTAATATATATTTGATTTTATTACTCGTTCATTTTTACTTTACTCTTATTATTTTAAACAGTGCTAACTCAATTTGTCAATTATACATAATACGGAAAAAGTTAAATTTTAATGTAGACGTTGATAATATGAAATCTGTATTTATATATTTCCTCACAACTTGCTTTATTAAAAAAAAAAGAATAGTAAAAACAATACATATGCGATATTAAGTATAAAATACTTATACTTGTGAAAAGATATGCGCAGGTATATTCGTACATATCACGGTTTTGTCGTTCCTTATACATTCTTTGTGCAACGAGTCTGCAATTTATTTGCAAACAAAAAAAAGGTCCTTTTCACAATCTCGTATTTATTGTTTCTTAAACCGCTAGGCTGAACGGATACATTTTCTTTGTCATTCTCAACGAATTATTGTCAATTTAGTAATATATATTATATTGCTAAAATAAATAAAGATGTTATAACAACTTTCAGCACTCGAAACTAGCAAACATAAGAACAATTTTTTTTTGGAATGAGCTGGTCTATTGTGTAAAATTACCTATATTTTCTTATTTTGGTTTCTCTATTCCACTGTGATCACTTCACAATACATCGATGTACTATCTAAAAAGGTAGAAGGAGCTTTTCTAACTTTTTTACATAATATATTAAGTATCTTATTCGGCGGGTGACTTTTGATAAGATTGTTTAAATAATTCGTTTTATTTCCTTCTTTATCAAAACAAAGATTATGCAGTTTTTTAAAAGTAGGGCAAATATTAAGTCCTACTCTATCTAATGTCTTAGATAAATTTTTTGGTGTAAAGAGTTCTTTCTCAGCTAAGAAGTGATTTAAATAATTTTCTTTATTAAAACAAGATGTATAAAAATTTACTAGATTAGAAGAGGCATTGTTTCCTGACATGGACAATATTTTCGATAAATTACTCGATGTAAAACCTGCCCTATAAAAATTAACTAAAAGCTGTGTTTTATTTCCTGCCTCGTCAAAACAAATATTATGAAAATCTTTTAAAGAAGAATAAATATTAGCCCTTGCTCCATGTAATATACTACATAAATTACTCGGACTAAAACTTTCTTCGTTATCTAAGAAATGGTACAAATATTTTTTTGTTTCTCCTATAAAACAAAAATCGTGGAATTCTTCTAAACTATCTGCTGCTCCACTCAATATATTGCACACATCACCCGGCCTAAAACCTGCATCATAGAAGTCATTTAAAAGCTCTGTTCTTTCACCTTTGTCATTGAAACAAACACTATGCAATTTTCTTAAAGTAGAAGCAGCACGAACTCCTGTTCCACATAACATACAGGATAAATTACCTGGCTCGAAACCTGCCTTACAGAAATCATCTAAAAGTCTTGTTCTATTCCCTTTGTTGTTAAAACAGACAGTATGCAATTTTTCAAATGCGTATCGAGCATTAGTACCGGTTCCACTTAATATACCTGACAAGTTATGTATTGTAAAACTGTTTTCCGTAACGAAATGCTTTAAATGCCGTTTTCGATTTCCTTGCTCATCAAAAAAGGTACTATATAGGACTCTAAAAGCTTTTACAGCATTAGATCCTGCTCCGTGTAAAATACTGGATATATTACTCAGATTTATTTCTTCTTTTTCTAGAGTTTTTAAATACTGTACTTTCTCTCCTTCTGCATCAAACCAAAGATCATATAAATCCTCAAAAGCTTTGACAGCCTTAACTCCTGCTCCGCTTAAAATACTGGAAACAATAGGTAGATTTATCCCTTCTTTTTCTAGAGTTTTTAAATATTGCGTTTTTCCTTGCTCATCAAACCAAAGATCATGTAAGTCTTTAAAAGTTTTTGCAGCATTAGCCCCTGCCCCACTTAAAATACTGGACATATTAGCTAAAATTATTCCTTCTTCTTCTAGAGTTTTTAGATATTGTGTTTTCTTTCCTCGCCGATCAAACCAAAGATCATATATGTCTTTAAATGCTTTTACAGCTTTAGTTCCTGCTCCATTTAAAATACTGGATATGCTAGTCAGACTTATTTTTTCTTCTCTTAGGGTTACTAAATATTGCGTTTTATTTCCTCGCTCATCAAACCAAAGATCATACAAGTCTTTAAAAGTTTTTGCAGCATTAGCCCCTGCCGCACTTAAAATGCTAGACATATTAGCTAGAACTATTCCTTCTTTTTCTAGAGCTTTTAAATATTGTGTTTTCTTTCCTCGCTCGTCAAACCAAAGATCATACAAGTCTTTAAATGCTTTTACAGCATTAGCTCCTGCTCCATTTAAAATACTGGATATGCTAGTTAGACTTATTTTTTCTTCTCTCAGGGTTACTAAATATTGCGTTTTGTTTCCTTGCTCGTCAAACCAAAGATCAGATAAGTCTTTCAAAGCTTTTGCAGCTTTAGCTCCTGCTCTGCTTAATATACTAGACACATTAGGTAGATTTATCCCTTCTTTTTCTAGAGTTTTTAAATATTGCGTTTTATTTCCTTGCTGATCAAACCAAAGGTCATATAAATCTTTAAAAGCTTTTGCAGCCTTAGCTCCTGCTCCGCTTATCATACTGGATATATTACATAGATTTATTCCTTCATTTTCTAGAGTTTTTAAATAATGTGTTTTCTTCCCTTGCTGATCAAACCAAAGGTTATATAAGCCTTTGAATGCTTCAGGAGCTTTAGCTCCTGCTCTACTTAAAATACTGGACATGTTAGCCAGATTTACCTCTTCTTTTTCTAGAGTTTTTAAATATTGTGTTTTCTCCGCATGCTCGTCAAACCAAAGATTATATAAATCTATAAAAGCAACTTTAGCCTTAGCTTCTGCTCCATGTAAAATACTGGATATATTAGATAGATTCATTTCTTCTCTTTCTAGAGTTTTTAAATATCGTGTTTTCTCTCCTTTTTCATCGAACCAAAGGTCATATAAGTCTTTAAAAGCTTCAGGAGCTTTAGCTCCCGTTCTAGTTAATATACTGGACATATTGGCTAGACTTATCTCTTTGTTTTCTAGAGTTTTCAAATATTGTGTTTTCTTTCCTTGCTGATCAAACCAAAGGTTATATAAACCTTTAAAAGCTTCAGGAGCTTTGGCTCCTGCTCTACTTAAAATACCCGACATATTAGTTAAATTTACTTCTTCTCTTTTCAGAACCTCTAGACATTTTCTTCCTTCTTCTTCGATCAAAAAATCCAAGAGTCGATTAAATCTAGGTGTTCCTTCTCTACCAGCAACAACTCTAGCAAATTTAGCTTCTTCAATGTGCATCCTCTTCGATACTATGGTACCTTCGTCTGTAACAGAATGCTTCCGTTTTCTAAAGGTAGGACGAGCTTCAGAATTTTCCTTAGCTGAACTCCTTGAACGAGTACTTTGTTCGGATGGGGTAGTTCTAGCATCTCGTAATGGTTTCGGAGGCTCTTTGCCAAACATAAGAAACACTCCTTGGGGTAAACTCGTCATCATTATCACTGATTACCACTGTCTTATTATTGCTCACTGATGTATACACTATGAACTGGTGATTGGAGACGCTTGAAACGATTTTGAAGAAGGCTTTGGCATGATGCGCCACTACAACAATGCTGCGATACGGTGCAACATTTCACGCGCATGCGCGGCCAAAACAGTAACGTATCTGTATTAGGCAGAGCCCTGAGGCAGTTAATATATTGGCGGGAATGTACCGAAACAATCTGTACCGGACCAAAAGACTTCAGGACGTGTCCTACGAGTTACAAAATATACACCAATACACATGTTATACATTCATTTTTCAGAATCTAATCATACCAATTTTCTAAAATTTTACGGGGTGCTCAAGATACCCCATTTTATCGAGAATCTTACTGTAGCGAGGTTGAAATCGCCGCGCATGCGCGTGAAATCTGCAGCAATATCTCTACTCTGGTTGGTGGCGTGGCAATATGAGGCAAAGCGATGAGCTTCGCGGGTGATTGCGGGGCGAAAAGGAGTACATAGACTGACTTGTGGTGGCGCATCATGTCAAAGCCTTCTTCAAATCGGCTTCAAGCAGCTCCAATTCATAGTATTCATTTTAGACTGTCTTAGACCATATAGTCTAACGTTTTCATAGTAAAATCATAGTAAAATAGCGGTACTTTCCCGCCAATATACACAACCGCTCGAAAATATCCGGACACTTGCGAAATGTGTAATAGCAAACGCATAAAACATAGTTATTAAAATCGATCTTTATTACTTTCTTATGGAATATATAACATTGTTCTGTTTTTTTTTATTACTTTGCTTTTTCATCGAGATTCGAGGGTCGCCTTCAATGTTTTCAATGGAAATGGAATGCCTATACTGTTTTTTTCTGAGAAATTTGGATAAATTATGAAATTCTGCGTAAAAAGGTATTATACAAAGTGGAAGTTAAAATGAATTTTAAACATTTTCGGATACCCGCTCACCCCTATATAACGTGTTTACCCTTTTCTCTGTGTACTGCGAAAAATTGCCATACCATATTATTCAAAACAGTTTTGATATTATTAAATTTGTCTGTATCCTATAAATCGTAAAAAGCTCAACTTTTATATGAGAAAACAAAACTGATTCTTTAAATTGCAGATTATTTTGCAGGAGATTTTCCATATATTTGTTTTTTAAAGCCTCAAAAATGTTTGGGTTCCACTTTCCCAAGGGTCGAGGTCTTATAAAGAGAACTGCGTTTAGAAAAATCCTGTAAAATGAACCGTTAAATAAATATGAGCAAATCCGTGATTTGAATCGGCCAGGCGAGGCAAGCAATGCGATATGTAATGTGTTTGTAATGTGTATTGCTTGCCTCGCCCGGACAACGACAATGTCCCAGTCAGATCAGGCCTGTATGTACTGTAGGTAAAAACCCCGTCCCCAACCCCTGGTAAGTTTCGACCCCTCCTGGAGGGGTGGATTCTTACGCGCGGATACGGGGAATGCATTGTTCCTATGTACAAAAACGTGAAATGCCACGCAAAACGCTCTGTTTGACAATATCGAAATCGTCTCGGGACATCGTGATGCACGCGCGAAGAGCCGAAACGCGGCCCGGACCGGCCGGAGGGAAGAGTGAGGGCAACAGCGTTGTGGAAGGGGAAGATGGGAGACCAGCACCAGCATACCTATATACTTAGACCATATATATACCTATAGACCCGGCATAAGTATAGTATGTGTATAGGAAAACCGAAAGTACAGCTCGGAAAAGATAAAGGACGGTGTGACGTCACAAGATAATTTTAAAATGGCTGAAACGGCAGACCGACGCCGACACTACGCCATCATACACTTGCTCCGTGTAAATTTTGTGTAGCAATACATCGATGGCAAGAAATAGAAATTAAATTGAATGTTATTTCTTCCCTGAATGATTGTAATAGAGCAGAAATCATGTATTGACATTTTCAATTTTTCAACGAATTTGGATTTCATCTACTCAATTTTTTTGTAAATGCATAAAGATCCGTAGTCTAGCAATAACTAATCACAAGCGAGGTAAATGTAAATTGTGTAAAACTAGCAGTACTACCTTAAAATGTTGTAAATGTGGTCAATTTATATGTAAAAAACCATTTTGTAACCTGCATAATATGTCTTCAGAATCAAATATCGCGCGATTCCTAAAATAGTTAATATATATAATACTATTATTACTTTATATCTTAATAATATATCTTAATCAAATATACAAAATAAACGGCTGTATCTCAAATACAGTTTATAATAGATAATTTCATGATACAATGTCAAATTCTTTGAAATTATCCTGTCCATTCTTCCCGCGTACTGGGTATGTACATGTACATGGCGCACCCGGTGATCCCCCTCACCCCCCACATAAGCCAAATTATCTGCGCCGGGGCTATAGGTATATATGGTCTAAGCCTATATATAATGTATGCCGGGTCTATAAGTATATATATGCTCTAAGAATTTTGTATAAATTCAAGCAGAGCTTCCGAGTACAGTTCGTTCAGAAATTTAAAGGGTCTTTGGGCTGTAAATTTTCAGACGGTGCAGCTTTTCCAGTTCATGACGTATATATATCGGGAAGTAGTGATGGGCGCAATCGACTAAAAACTATCGATTTAGTCGATAGTAGCTGTTACTATTTTCAGTCGACTAGTTTTACTAAACTATCGACTGAATTTCGCAGTGGTGGGGGTTACTATTTTCAGTCGACTAGTTTTAGTAAAACGACTGAATTTCGCAGTGGTGGGGGTTACTATTTTTCAGTCGACTAGTTTTAGTAGAACGACTGAATTTCGCAGTGGTGGGGGTTACTATTTTCAGTCGACTAGTTTTAGTGAAACGACTGAATTTCGCAGTGGTGGGGTTACTATTTTCAGTCGACTGTTTTACTGAACGACTGAATTTCGCAGTGGTAGGGGTTACTATTTTCAGTCGAATGCTATACTAAATCAGAGGTTACCTCTCTGACTGAATTATCGACTGATTTATGGAGCGGGTAGAGCTATATATCAACTGAATCGATCAGATTCAATCATGACATTTACTATCTCTTTACTATCCTACTATCTATTTCATTAGCGCTATCAAATTAATTAATTCATAACCCTCATTTCATGAACTGAATCCGTCCCTCGGTGTCAAATTGACACAGTAGTAAAAAAAACGATAAAATAACAAGCAGGTGATTAATTATTTTTCGATGTTTTTTTAGTCAAATTGATGAGTTAAAATTTACATCTTAAGTTTTTCGGTTATGTGTTTCTTACAAACAATTCGATATTTCGAGAAAACTGTCAGATTGACACGAGGGACGGAATTCAATTGTTCTACTACTAAATATTAATTATTACAAATATTCTCCGAAAATATGAATGATTTATGCATTTCATTTATGTTAATAAAATATTTATTACATTTAGTACAAAATTGATATATTATTATTATATTTATCCTATCCTATAATATTATGTAATATCGATAACACCAAAAGGATTATTTATTTATTTATTTATTATACAGGTAAAACCCAATATGCATACATAAAATTAAATCAAATAAAAATAAAAAAACAATTGCAGCAACATAGCATTGCTATAGAGAAAATTATACATTAACTTAAAATTAAACATTTCTTTCATGACGCTGGAAAGACTATTTGAAATAAAAGTGCCTTTGTCTGCTGTCACAGTTTCATTAGCCACAAGTCCCACATCACTTATAGCTGAACACAGGGAGGTATACCGTTGTTGAAACCACTAGAGTATGTTACAGTTGAATTATCAGCAGAAAAATATCCCACAGCATCCAAAATTATTCCTGTAATAAGAGGAATTCAAAATGCCATAAACATCATTATACCAAAAACCATAGCAGGACTACATTTACAAAATAACATTTTAAATAATATTGAGATAAGATTTGACTACATTGAACAAAATAATACTACTCTAATAGCCACACTATTAGGTCCAAGATTCAAAACAGCTGTATTTGAAGTCGATAGGATTGCACAGACAGCGCAGAATATGTTAGAGATGAAATAAGTTCCTTGTGCATAACACGCAATAGTCATGAAACTAATACAAATAGAGCTGCAGCAGAAAATCAAGAATCATCTGAAGAAAACAATGAATTTTAGAATCTTCTTGTAACAAAAGTATCGCAGTTGACAAACTAATCCACACCTATAGAATATGCAACAACCATAATTCGTCAATATGTATATAGATTTACTGTACGCAAATATTAAGAGCTGTGAAGTCGCATTTTGGAATAAACACAATTACACAATGCCACAGCTTTTCAAAATAGCAGAAAAATATGTAAATACCTCTGTATTCTCAGCAACTTCTGTCCCATCAGAAAGAATATTTTCAAAGGCTGGACAGATTATGTCTGAAAGAAGGAACCGACTTTCAGCAAAAAACCTAGACCAATTAATGTTTTTAAATGTTAACATTTAGTAAATTTGGATGAATTTCAATAGTATAGACCATAATAATTTAAGGTTAGGTTAATTATAATTTTGGAATTTTTACCTTAATTTAAATTTATTACTAATCTCTACTACGACAAATGTAAAATATATAATAACATTAAATATTTCAATAATAAAGCTGAGTTTCATCAACTTCATCGAACATGGAGAACATAACTAGTAAAGCAATTCAGTCGACTGAAAACCACTAAAAACTATCGACTAAATAGTCGATAGTATGTAGCGACTAAATAGTAACTAGTCGATAGTTGAATTTAGTCGATAGTGCCCATCACTATCGGGAAGTTGTGCGACAAAACGAAAATGATGAAAACGCGGCTTAACGCATCGCGTACAAAATCGTGGAAATTTATTCTGTGTGCAATTCTGTGACTAGATATTACATGTGTTCTGTGGCCGTTATAAACAATGCTTTTAGAAAATGAAAGGTCTTTCTGTGTAAAGTATAAATGTATTTACGTATTGCGAATCTAGGGAGTTGAATTTGGTATATATATGAAGTGTGCTAGTGACCCTAGTGCGCGTGTGTAATACGCGCCGGGGGTGGTTAGTCGATGGTACGGTGTGCGAACGTGAAAAATTCCGATTTCGGCTATTTTCTTTGATATCCGTCGTGCGAACCGTATCCGAACGGACAATAATACATATTCTTTTTTTTTCGAAAACGATTTCTCGCGAAACGACTGTTGCGATAGGAGGGAAGCGCAAGGAAACCTATCGTGCAACTGCAGCGTACGATACGCACGCGGTGTCTAAAAATGGCGAAGGTGTTTCACGCGGTGACAGTATCGACTTTGTCAAACAATGGACGGTCAACACCGAAATATAATAAGCCGGTCACACTCAGTATCAACTACGATCCGCAAGGACTCAGCGTCGAGTTCCTCGGAGGTACTGATTCACTTCTAAATCATCTTTTGCGAATCGCGTCAGCGTCCTCCCGGAATGGTCAACATAACCACACTCCAACGACCGTTTTAAATACGCGTTCTTTCTTTGTAAAGAGACGGCTATGCGAATTTTTCTTGATTCCCCACGAATCCATTAACCGCAAGTTATCGCGCGCGCGCGCGTCTAAATCGTGATTTTTTTTGTCATTGGTGTAATACGCAATGCTGTATTGTCATTAATTTACTTTACGATTTATTTTTTGCTCGAAATGTTTTTTTCCCCCCCTCACTCTTTCGAAAGGCACGATTTTGCGATCGTTTTGTTTATCTCGTTAAAGTCAAACTTTTATGTTCGCGCATTTGATGGAAAAAAGTAACGAAAAATTTTTAATTGTTCCGATAGCTGGGAGAGATAAGACAACATTGCTAGAGTTCCCGGTAACTCCCAGCACCGAATGTTCTAGAGTATCGTCGAGGAGTTATGTATTCACATTAGAAACAGATAGTTTACTTGTAACCCTCGCCAGTGAAACAGGTAAGTTCATCTAAACACTGAGGCTTGTTATGGAGTATTATGTACCTCGATTTTCACTTTCACAGATTTCCGAAGCTTTCATTCGCAAATACTGAAACTTAAGAATGGCAAAGGCGTGTCTGCTTTCAACGAAAGGACAGAGGAATCGTCGGCGATGCAGTACTTTCAGTTCTACGGTTATCTGTCACAGCAACAAAACATGATGCAGGATTACATTAGAACCAGCACATACCAGCGAGCGATTCTAGGAAATCTATCCGATTTCAAAGACAAAGTAGTGTTAGACGTAGGCGCAGGTTCTGGGATATTGTCATTTTTCGCGGTTCAAGCAGGTGCGAAGAAAGTGTATGCAGTAGAGGCGAGTAATATGGCAAATCACGCTGAGCTGCTGGTCGCTGCGAACAATTTGTCTGATAAGATCATCGTGATAGCTGGTAAAATAGAAGAAATCGAATTACCCGAATTAGTAGATTGCATAGTCAGCGAGCCTATGGGTTACATGTTATACAATGAAAGAATGCTCGAAACTTACCTTCACGCGAAGAAATGGCTACAACCAGGTAAATACTTGCAAATCACGCTTTCGTTTAATTTAGTAACATTGACAAAGCTAATCGAATCGTGTCGACACAGGTGGAAGAATGTTTCCTTTGCGCGGTGATCTTCACATCGCACCGTTCTCCGACGAGAACCTTTACATGGAGCAATTCAATAAGGCCAATTTTTGGTATCAGACATGTTTTCACGGTGTGGACCTGTCCGCGATGAGGAACAACGCGATTAAAGAATACTTTAGACAACCAATCGTCGATACCTTTGATATAAGAATTTGTATGGCCAAATCCATCAGGCATATAGTAGACTTCCAAACCGCTAATGAGACTGACTTACATAGAATAGGTGAAACTTCGTATATTCCTATCGTGCGGGCTGATCTTTTCGGAGATGCGAGTAACGAGAATTAATCGGTGTATTTTGCAGAAATCGATGTTGATTTTCACATATTGGAAAGCGGCACGTGTCACGGTCTTGCATTTTGGTTCGACGTTGCATTTATCGGATCGACGCAACAAGTTTGGCTAAGCACAGCTCCCACAGAACCCCTAACGCATTGGTACCAAGTGCGTTGCCTTCTGGAGAATCCATTATTCTGTAAAAGTGGTCAGCTGTTATCCGGAAAGGTCATTCTTATAGCGAACAAAAGGTGCAGTTAAGTTAACGTATACGTACAATAACGATCGTGTGCAATAATAATAACGTATTATGATTCACGAGAACGCTACGAATTTCAGACAATCCTACGACGTGACAATAGATTTGAAGCTCGAAGGGACAAACATGGAAAGCAGTAGTAACACGTTGGATCTGAAGAATCCGTACTTCAGGTATACAGGTGCAGCCGCGCAGCCCCCTCCAGGTTTAAATAACACCTCGCCCAGCGAATCCTATTGGACAACGTTGGACGCGCAGGGCGCTAGGCAAGCGGTTAACATGGTCAACGGAATGTCGGTTAACGGTCTCGGTGAAGTTTCCATGGACGCGACTGCGGTCAATCCCGGCAATTTACTCGCGATAGGTAAAACCGTAACTCCGACACAGACCTTTCCGATAGGAACAACGTTATTTACTTAGTCGACGCGTTTCGTCCAGGAGGCCAACCGAATATTCATCCCGGTTCGATCTCGAGCACCGGTCGGGGACGGGTGGGTGGCACAGCGACGAGTACACAAGCGGCGCAACTGATAGGCGGTGGGATTACTCCGAACATGTTCACGTCTCCCGCTACGGTAAGTCTCTAACACGACTAACACCACTTCGATTATCAGCGAGCTAATTACCCGAAGGTTGCACCGCACCGCGCCGCGTTTTCAAAAATATTATCCGATGAATCGTCGCGCGCTCTCGAACGCCTAGAGAATCATGTAAATCTGCGGCCCTTCTATGCGTTGTACGTTTCCGTTTTAGAATAATAGCTCGCTAAACATTCAAAGTATAAACTCCCCTATTATACATGTTAATGTGCGAAAGGATACTAAAGTGTACGCCTGCCTGCGTGGTCTTTCGCGCTACAGCTTGGTGTTACTTTCCAGCAATCGCTGGTCCTTGGGAATACCTCGCATTATCCAGTGAATCCCAGCTTGATGATCGGCGATTACGTGACACCTGGTAACGGCATATCCTCCCAAACGTATCGGCAATGATCAATGGCGAAATCATTTTGCGGTGACTATTCCCAGACGGCGAAACAATCTAGCGATCATGGACACCGCGGCATCGGTAGCGGAAACACCGGCAACCGTAACAGCAAACAGTGCCGCAGCATGGTGTTCAGTTCTCCAGGAAGCAAACCACCACTACCACTACCACTCTCGTCCGCCGTTCGAATTTTATACGTCGTCAGTCTGATCGGTGTCCACTCGAACGTTGCCCACAAGAACAAGAGCGCCAACGACTTCGCGTACATGAACGGGCTGGCACTTGGACTCGGACTCGAACTCGGTCTACGATTAGGTCTAGGACTAGGACTCGGAATCGGACTTGGACTTTGTCTCGGCCTCCGACTCGTACTCGAACTTGGACTCGGACTCGGAGTTGGAGTTGGACGGTGTGCCAGGAGAAACAAGTCAGAGTGGGAGGCACGCTGGAGGAAACTGCGAACCGTCCTCTCGTAGTCATCATGTCATTTTTCACATAGTCGCCCTCTATATTTAATTGCCCGCTCGAAGATTCGATCTTCCAGATCCAGCGAAGTGCATGCTTGCCAAACGTATTCGAAAACAAATGATATTTTTTAACGACAATACAGCCATCGTACGTACTATGTATCTCACCGCGCAACACCAACAACGTCGTAAACGTTTTACGAGAGCTCCTAAACGGTATCGTCTCTTGTGTATCGACACGCTTGACGACGAGGGCGCAGATTAGCTACAGGACAGACAGATCGAATCCGATCTTTTTCTCTGCTACTTCTCCATGCCTGCTCTATTCAGAATTCTCTTTGTACATCGAAACGATTCGTAATAATTCCAATAATCGGCGTTCTCGATCGTCGAGGACCCGAGCCATGGTTTTCTTATTCTTTCTCTTGTTGTATACTCGAGATTCTGTTATCGTACGACGCGCCACAGAAGATTCCACGATCGAACGTGGCTGTCCTGTATCTCGCCTGCGATCCGAGCAACAATTCGATCGTTCGTTCTTATTCCTCTTTGTTTTCTATTCGATACGCTTGTATACTATCTCGGAATCGGCTTGGTTGATCTTCAACCTCGAGCGACATTTTTACACGACGATTTTTAGAATAATGTACGATGTTCCCCGAGCGTGTGCAAGGTGTGTCGCGTAAAGCGACGTGTCTACTCTGTTTTCTCCGAAATTATTTCATCTCAGAATTAGCCGTTTATTTTCTTTTTTCCACACGGCTAAATCGATTTTGTAATTTGGAATTTTTGCGATATCCGGCGCTGTCGGTGCATCGTTCCGTTTCGAAGAGTAACCGGAGGTGTCCTCGACCGTGTCACTATTTAATACTTTAGCCGTCGAATATAATTTCAGAGAAGACACTCGGCAATACTTGGCGCGCGATACACACTGTACAAAAAGGCGAAATGTGCAAAAAAGCAATATTTCGTTGACGTTACGATAATGGAGCACTCTGTGGCATTGCCTGTTATTTATTCATTCGATTTCAACGGCGAACTCGGTTCAATTCGATTCGATTCAACGTAGGGTTTACATAAATACAGCTTCTACGAGAACCATCCAGCAAAACTGATACTAATAAATTCTACGAGAACATATTCGTGTACATCCGTAGCATCATGTCGATCTTAATCTCATTGAATGAATCCGTACCCGTTAATTTTGCGTTCTCTTTTAAGTAAGTGATATTTTTGTTCGTTATTTATGGTTTAGAAAGTAAAAACGATTGTACATAATCGATAATCACACGAGTCGACTTTTTCATCGTACTATTTACGCTGAAAAAGTGACGAGAAAGAGGGGGGGGGGGAAAGTACGGCGCGTTTCAATAAGATTACGTTGCGGTTCGTGTGTCTAGCTGATTTGTATTAATTACAATGTACAGAGGGTGCGGATACAAACGCGGACGATGCGTGAGCGTGACGCGTACATGGACGCACGGTGTCTCGAGTTTGTAACGTTTTCTATTGCGCGTCGACTTCCGGTCAGTAGGATTAATCCTCTACTTTTAATGTACTTGGACTATTCTGTCAGAATTCCATTACCTTTACACGTTCCCCGTTTTAATTGGCTGTTTAATCGCGGAACGAACCGCTTCAGAGTCGGGTATTCGGCTGAAAAACGGGAATAAAATATTGTAGCGTTATTTATCGGCTCAGGGACATAAATAAGTAGGTCGTTGGATTCGTCTCGACGTCAGTTATAACATTATGAGATAAAAAATGTATTTTAACGTTGAAAAAAACAAAATAATTTTTATTTTTCGTAGAAAGATTTTTTTCGAAATTTAAAAAAAAATAATTTTTTCTCTACAAAAAATAACAATTATTTGGGTTTTTCAAAGGGTAAAATATATTTGTTATTTCATAACGTTATAGCCGGCGTCAAGACGAATCCAACGACTTACTTTTTTATGTCCCTGAGCCCATAAACAACGCTACAATATTTTATTCCCGTTTTTCAGTCGAATACCCCACTGTGAAACGCAAATCGCTCTTTCTCGAAAGTACTTTGGAAATGCTTGTCGAACGGTCGTGCACCGATAGCCAATTCATCGTTCGTCTCGTCTTCGACCACCAAGCGGTTCGCTGCGCGATTAAACAGCGCCACGTTTCTTTTTTATATATATACATAGTTCCGAAGTAATCGATGAATTATTTAATTTTACAAGAAACAACACGCGGACGTACCCCCGAAATTATAGTTTTACACAGGTAATCTCCTGATAACAAGGTGCAGAATGTGTCGAACGCGCACGAACTTTTATCGCGATAGACTGATACTGTAAAGACGCACTTAAATGCGTCGGAAAATAAAAGAACAAATGAGCAACCGAGAAATCAATCGTATAATTCACGAGTCGTATCTCAGAGCTGAAATCGGGAAATTTTTCCGTTTTTTCTTCTTTGTTCTTGCTTTCCATCTTTTTTCTTCTTGCAGTAAAAAAATAAAATATCTGGAAACAAACAGCCCTCTTGTCTGCATGCTATCCCTAACACAGAACCCCTTGTTATCAGAGGGTTACCTGTTGTCTGTTCTATTCTATTCTATTATGTTATAGTATATATAATAACTGTACATACGAAGTAACGCTTAATCCGAGGAAGATCGTCGATCGTTGTACTCGGATCTCGGTGTAATGCTTAAGTCTCGTTAGTTCCTAAGGAGTGCTCTTCGTTCATTGTCTGCACAAGCTTGGTTTTTATACAAAGTCGACCGGTTCACGATGGTTTCCCGTAGGTTGGTGTAATGATTTTCGTCGTGCTAAAGAACAAGTCGAGCAGATATTATATATTCTCGTTTACCCCCGATAACTCGTAGTATTGCGGCTAACGTTTATACGTCTAAATAATCAAGAATGTATTATATCTTTTACTCGAACGATACGATATTTTCATTGGATCGTCAACTATATACATATATACATCCGCAAAGGAATGGGTTCTTGTCCCATTGTGTTCATTTATCTTTTTAATTATTTATGTCGTAGGAAATTCAGCGAAGCGACGGTGAAGGAAAACGAAAATGATTGTAAATAATTCCGCAAACGTTCTCCACGGTGTTTACTTAAGATATACAGGATCATATATATATTAGTTTCACACATCGGATTTCGTTTAACTGGAGCGTGTTCAGCGTGTTTCAAATATGGTTTTTGACTGCAGGCATTCCACAAGTGCTGACTAACGGACCGCGGATCCTAGGTGAAAACGAATACGTAAAGAAAAAACAGTCTCCGAAACTTTTAAATGTTCGAGGGCAGTGGCGCACCTAGGGGGGGAGCCAGGGGGCCAAGTCCCTCACCAAGTTCATAGATATTTTGGCTTAAAAAAAGGTCATCACGCAAAACCTAGGGCTGGGTTCAACTCGACCCCCCTCCCCAAGATTACATCTTGGGTGCGCCACTGTTCGAGGGTAACGAGTTTTGTGTTCTAGTTCTGTCGATTGATTTTTGAGAATATAATAGAAAGGAACGTTTGCACGAGGATCCGCAGTCCACCAACAATTGCATCGATTCGTTGTTCATATCGAAAGATGTGCTTCTTCCAGTGTCTCGTTCTTTCTCTCTGTTCCAAGAGTACATGGAGAACATTCAAAGCAATATGTAGAATCGAACGCCTACAAAAGTATTAGTTGTATACCGTGCATACACGTGTTTCAGTTTTCCAATAGGAGAGACAAAAGATTGAGTAAACCTAAGCGTACACACATTTTTGATATTTCCTTTTTATTTCCTTCTTTTTCTAGATATTGCTTTCAGTGACAAAAAACAAGTGCGTGCGTGGCGTGGCGTGCATACGGGCGCACGTGCTTCCGTATTTCGCGTTCCTGTCGTCCCCGCGACGGCAACGAGTTTAATTAACGACTGAAAGATACAAAATGTCTCAGGTAGCCATGCGAGTTCGAAGAATGATGTTTACATTTACGCTTCTCCCGCGATCCTCTTTCTTTTTTATTTCTACGGCCATTCGTCAAAAAGTAAGATTCGTGTAAAACTGTATAAGTTCCCCGCCACTTCCGTAATCCACTCCTACACACCCACACCCACTATTAGCCCCACCGAACATCCCTCAATTAAGGCGCATAGTCTTCGTAGCGTTGGACTGAATGAAATACGGTATTGCTTTTTTTCCGGAAAATTCAACAATCACGGTCGAATAAAAATATATATATATATACTTGTATTCGTTCCAATAACGATTATCTCGTGTCTCAATATCGAACAACTTGTTGTCATTTTTCCAACGTTTAACAACCGCATACGTACGATCGTCGACGAGCATCGAGACGATGGAATTATCATCGAAATTTTCCTTGAAATTCGATATATATATATATATATATCGATACGTGTAAAAGCATATCAAGAGTAGACTTGTTTGCAATCACGAACAACAATAGACATATACTTTCGTTTCAATAAATCGATAAATCAAAATTAACGGATATATATACGTTCTGTACTCCATCGTGTAACGAACTTTGTACTCACAACCACGATCCTGTAGAAGTATAATTATGGACATTCTACTTTTTCTCGAGATGATCAAGATTTTACGAAAAACCACGTACAGTAATGTCCCATTCTAAGACCGGCGGGGGACACTGCTCTATGTCCCTTCGCCTGCACATTCCACTGGGGGGCATACCCACTCGAGCTGCCTCGATGCCAACTATTTTTATTTTCAACATATTTGTTACGTTTTTCTAATTAAAACGAGCCGTTCGAAAACCTCAAACGGGCTATGACTCCGTTAATTTTCAAAATTCTAGTCTAATTACACTGTCCATAACAGCTAAAAAGTATTTCGATTCCCACTATACGAAACTATCAAAAACTGTATGTTTAGGAGAAAAATTAAGAACAGATTCGGAATCAGCGCGAAAAACACTATAAGAATCGCATAGTGGGAATCGATATACAAAAAAAAGTTGAAATTTGTTGACAGTGTTATTTGGGAACATATTTTCGAGATGTTATATGTATATACCATATGTTAAATGTATGGTAAATTATAAATTGTGCTTCACATGTACAGTAAATATGGGTAAAATTGCATGGTGTCATTTTAATCAGAAAAATATCGCAAATGTACTGGTAAAATTTCATTAAAAATAAGTAAAAAGTAAAGATGTTTTAGTATTGATACACTATATATTTTTTGTCACGCCTTCTATACGTTCGGCGCGATTGACGAAGCCACAAAAAGATAGTGTCCTGCTCCGATCTAGGCCACACACAGAACCGAGAATTGACTTAGAATGGAAGATTACTATATACTATAATTTCAGTTGTGAGATATACCTTTGAAATACCTTAAAAATTTTTTGATCAGTATATACACGATTTTCGTATTACCACGCATGCTAAATTTTACTCGAAACGTTCTAACGAATTAATCCGGAAGTTAGTATTATCTGTAACGAACGTACGGTACGGTAATTAGTATTTTTTAATTCCTACATTATGTATCTCTTAAAAAAAAGCGAACGTACCAGATCTAAGGTGCATTAAAACTTTTTTCTTGTAACGGAACACACAATATATATGTTTTTCATAGGGTTCTGTTGTTCGAAACAAGAGCCTAGCTAGCACAACGCGTTACAAGAAATCTGCCTAGTGTCTACAATCTACTTATTTGTTAAGTATCACAGTTTTTGTATTCTGTCAATGTTTTTACATATAACAACAACAACAAAAAAATCAAGATTACTCAGATCGTTTCACCTCGAGAGAGAATCTGAGAAGTTACAATAAACTTATTTATCTCGACATTACAGTGAACGTTTTCTTTATGAATAATTAAAAGAGTTTGTTGTTTCCACGTTATTCTAGAAATTAAATATGTCGCAACGCGAGCACGCAAATGCATTTCCCCGCGTAATTTTAGAGATTATATTTGAACGAGTGTCGATACCAGTCGATACTCGATATCCAAAGTGACGGAGGCGCCTCTTGTGGTGAAACTCCGAAGCTCAGTTAAGGAACCACGCAGAGCCAGTTGACGTAGCGGCAAAACGCTCAAACTATTAGCCAAACATCTGGACCACTGACGTACCGTCTGCGGTATTAGCAGAGGGGATATTCTCACAGACTCGTCTGTGATACAAACACGAAAATAGGAAAACCAACAATTAGACGTTCGGAATAAATGATATTAATTTTGAAATTCAGAGTAGTACAACTCAACGACAAGCCAGACGACCAAACATTTTTTAAAATTCAGTAGTGCAACTCAACGACAAGCCAGACGATCAAACATTTTTTAAAATTCAGTAGTGCAACTCAACGACAAGCCAGACAGTGGAAAATTTTTCGAAGACCTCGAAAATTGAGTTTTGTATTAGGAGAATATGATAACGAAGGAGGCGGCACGAAATTCAGTAGTGCAAGTCAACGTCAAGCCAGATGGTCGAAAATTTTTCTTAAGTTCAATAGTATAACTCAACGAGACAAGCCGGGAGTTCGGGAAAAATTAGTGGTTCAATAAATATACGCACATAGGCTTCGTTATTACATTGTCTTTATTTATTCATCGTAGATTCTTGTCCTACGTGGCGGATGAAATTTCTATAGTAGAAATTATGATGTTTTGTGATTTGTAACGTAAAATAAGAGTATATACATGGAAATACTAATTAATGGCTAAGGGGGAAAAACAAGACAACATTATTTTTAATTGTCGTTTATTTTAATTATTATTTCATCGATCATCTGATTCTCGAAAAAAGTGAAAGACATCATTCGGATAGTGCTTTCATTTCCTTAGTTTTAAAAATCTTGAGCTTAATAAAAATGGATTCGAAAAAATCGTTTATCTCGCTCTTTCCAAAAACCATTGTGACCTTATCTGTCGGAAAGTCACAAAAAGTCGCAAACTTCTGGATTATAATCAAATGAAAATCGATGGGACTCGAAGGGTCTCAATAATATACAAAAAAATTAATAATTAGCTCTTTGTATTTTTTATAATTTAAAAAGTAATGTACTCACCGCACTGAATAACATTCTACACTATGAAACTTTCGACCGGTACGGTTACATTACTTCAGGCACTGAATCACTTTGTTTGTCGCGGTGTGCGAATGATTCCCGTCGCGCGTTTAATGGACAGAAGGGGTCTCCATTAAAATTCAAGTTCGACATCTAGGTCGCAATCGAAATCAGCTTCTTCAACTTGACGAGGTTCGTATCTCCGTGAGTCTCCATGTCGAGAGGTGTGCTGTTCAGGTTGTTTGTGAACTCATCGTGCCACACGTAAATCTTCGTGCAATTGGCGGCCAGGAATTCGAGTTCTGACGGCTCAAGCGGCGCGAGACTCCTCAGAAATCCGTCCTGCTGGTATTCGGTTACGTATGGTATCATGGCGTTCGGCCTCTGCAGAAGAAACTCTACGTTCACCGCGAACCCTGCCATATCCATTGGGAATTTTCGGCCGGCTACCCATCCGTCGTAAAAACCGGCGAATTTCCCATCCCTGAGGACCGGTGAGATTAGTCCGAAACTTGTGGTGAGACCCACGGGAAACATCGACACCCTCTTCGTGCGACGGATCTGAAACGAGTGTCGGTTTTACTACGTTAACGCGTCGAAGATGCTAAGAAACAAACTGTTTCATATACAGCTGTCACTACTAAATTTATAAATTTAAATCACTATAAAACTATTAAATTTAAATACACGTGTATTAACGTATCCGCATTTTAATTCGCGTTAATTTTTACGATACAGTTACTAATTTTCGGAAGCAAAATAAAGGGTATACAGGGTAATTCCGAAGAAACAGAACACCTAGATATCTCCGTTATTTTTCGTTGCACAAAAAAACTTCTTAGGGCAAAGTTACAGTGTTTGAAGGGCCACATGTAACGGTGCAAGGGAAAAATTTTCAAGTTCATTTTTTTAACAAGATTTCAAGGTCGTCGATATTTTTTTAAATGTATAATGAGGTATTTTTTAATACATCAATCGATGCAGCTGGACATTCGTTATAAAAAAGGCTTGCACCCGGAAGCCTTAATCGTGAGAAATGTATAATGCCGTGCATACGATATATGTACCTCGTCGAAGAGCGGTAGGTCGTAGGTATTGTCTTCGTCTGCAAAATAGAACACCCCGTGGGTCGCGTTCGCCCTGATCCATTCTAGGCCGCGGTTCCGGTTCGACACACCTCGCGGTTCCTTGCTCGTCTGGTTTTTGTACACATCGGGCATCGGGGCTAGAACATGCAGGAGTTGGAATCTGAATCATAAAAATCGTTTGCACACTACTTTCTACTTTTCGTATTCGATCCGGATCTAACCCTGACCTAACGTTGCAATGGAAAATCGCAACGGAATCTCCTAGACTCGAATTCGAAGGAAAACAACCTCAAGTAATATCCTAGTCCGCGAAAATGTCCCGAGTGTTTCCAATGTGATTGTTTACCGATCAAATGTTCGAACTTCAAGCCCGACCGTTTTAACAATTTGGTGACTCGGACGGTGGGATCTTCGGCATCCTCGATCACGAGCCAGTGAATGTTCTCGACCAGCATCAGCGTCTGACACACTCTGATCAGCATCGCCATCTGTTCCGGTCTTGGATAAGTTGCCGTGATTATGTACAATGGTACACTTTTCCTCAGTTGCTCAGTCTCCGCTGACACCTGGACACTCCAGGCCGTATACGGCACATTCCGTGACGACATCTGGATACTCGACGCCGTATTTGGCAGATTCTGTGACGACACCGGGATCCTCGAGGTCTCCGATGAGGATCCAAGTGGCTGTTGCGACGCTAGTTCCATTTTCGAAGTGACGCTCCCAGTTGGATCGTGCCCGAACGCCGAGTTCTTCGTGATCAGCTCTTGAATCAGCGAGGCTGCGAAGACCGGACTCAGTCGAAGCATTTCCTGGACTCTGCGCACCGCGCTTCGAATCTACAAACAGTTTTGTTGGAATCATCGTCGTCCGTTTCCCGCTGTTTCGACTGACGAAAAACTAGGTCGATCCCAGTCATACCATTTCTTCATTCAAGTTGGATATCCTGACACAGCTGCTCACGTCTTTCTGAGAGTAGACAGGGTTCTCTTTGGCCGAGTCGCCCTTGTCGAAGACTGACTTCAGCACGAACTGAATACACATCGAGAAATAGTACTGATAGAACATCACGAATATGCCTATTAGTCCTATCACACCTATTATCTTGGACGCCTTCATTATACCAGCACCTGTCGGTCAAACAATTCACAGAATTTACCACGAAATACAAGATACAGTCGCGTACTACATATAGATACGCGCATTATCCACGACTAACGCGAATTCTTTCAAGGTTAAAAAACGTTCTACCACAATCTCCATAATTATCCCATATTCTGCAAAGTTTCAGCTTTCATTTAAAAAACATTTCATCGCTCTATCTCATTTCTATCGAAAGTTCTTTGATTTTGTCTCCGATTTGGACGGAAGGTCCCACTGTGTGGTGCACCCTTAAGATAACTGTTATCGGTATTAACACTAGGTTTACTGGATCCGTCAAGATGACAATTATTAACATTGTAAAGATGCTTCCCTGAGGAATTATTATTATTATGTATTATAACCGGACCGGACCGGAATTAAAAGAAGAAAGAAATTTCTATTTGGCTGCTGTGTCTTGCAATCAATGCAAACATTCTTTATTTTGCATAAAGATCCGCAGTCTAGTGATAACAATAACTTATTTGGCGCATTCACGCTGGCGTTCAGGCAATATTCGGGTTTCAACTTCCGCGGAAATCGCTGGAACGAATTACGGACTTGCTGTATACGAATATAGAATGAACGGTCGTTGCGATTAGTTGCTACTCGTGTTTCACGTTTGATCGTCGAACGAAAAAATAAGCGTCGCGTCGGTGTATCGAGGCTAGCGAGGTTCGTTCGCGATAAACGATCATCGAAATTTAATTGAAAATTAATGGCGCTCGTGCAAGGAAGTCGCTTGGAACGCAGATTTAATTAGGAAACATTTTATACGTGTGGCTGCGAAGGGAAACGATAAGATACACGCTTCCGGCGATTCACGCGCGCCCCTTCGCTTCGATAAGCCTGCAAAAATGTTAATGCCGTTTCGAGTTCCGAGTTCCAAGTTCTGAGTTTCGAATTAAACGAGACGCGGACGCGGTGTCTTTGTTTATCGCTTGCCCTAGCTGCAACGATCAACCAAGGACCGTCTGGTCTAGATACTGGGAACACGTCGCCGAGCAGTGGTCGGAAATCGGGAAAACGTGGTCAAAATAGGAAGTAGTACTCCAATTTAGTTCAATATTGATACTATGGTATTTTTCGGAGCACTTTATTAATGAAGTACTACTACACCGATTTTTAAACTGGGGAAAAAAATGTTTTACTTTTGGCCACGATTTCTGTCGAACTCACCAAGTATCAGGACAATTGTATTGTAGTTTTGACGGAGTTTGTGTATGGAGTACTTCCACGGAACTTCACCGTGTCTTAGGCTTCCGAACGAGACCGTATGACTCTTGCTCGAAACGTTCTCCACGTGTTGAAATCCAAGCATCGTAACACGCGACGGCGTATCAAGCGTTATCGGCGCGCAATTATTTCCAGGGTGGATGTTACGCACAGCAAACAATAGGTACTCGTCCGAATGCCACTTAATGGGTTTTAGAATATTGGCTTTTGTTTTAGCTATAATATTTTTGTATTACCAACTTGTATGCACGTGCATAGCTAGCTGCAAGATTGCTAACCTTGCCCGTAAACATATAGGCAAAATCAATTTTAATTCGTGCGTGATAACGAATTTCCTGTAACCATGCGCAATAAAAAAAAAAGGTTCAAGTAAATGCTATTGAGTTTAATGCGAAGAGTAGGTGTAGCTAAAACAAAAGCCAATATTCTGAAACCCATTAAGTGGCATTCGGACGAGAGTACCTATTGTTTGCTGTGCGTAACATCCACCCTGGAAATAATTGCGCGCCGATAACGCTTGATACGCTGTCGCGTGTTACGATGCTTGGATTTCAATACGTGGAAAACGTTTCGAGCAAGAGTCACTCGGTCTCGTTCGGAAGCCTAAGACACGGTGAAGTTCCGTGGAAGTACTCCGTATACAAATCCCGTCAAGACTACAATACAATTGTCCTGATACTTGGTGAGTTCGACAGAAATCGTTGCCAGAAGTAAAACATTTTTTTCCCCAGTTTAAAAATCTGTGTAGTAGTACTTCATTTATAAAGTGCTCCGAAAAATCCCATAGTATCAATATTGAACTAAATTGGAGTACTCCTTCCTATTTTGACAACGTTTTGCCGATTTCCGACCACTGTTCGGCGACGTGTACCCAGTATCTAGACCAGGCGGTCCTTGGTTGATCGTTGCAGCTAGGGCAAGCGATAAACAAAGACACCGCGTTCGCGTCTCGTTTAATTAGATTATGTATTTATTAGATTATGTATTTAATCAAACGAATTGACTTATTGAAGTTTTATTAACACAACTATGAGCACACAGAAAATACGTCTATTCGATTTAAAAATCACACGCCAATCGAGAATCATTCAGGCTAGAAAGCATTGAACGTTACATCGAACAAATAACTAACGGGTTTATAAATAAACTGAACTATACATATATTAAATCGATCGATCCTTGAGTGAAACAATAGATTCATTTTGACATATTTCAACAATTAGAAACTCAGAACTTGGAACTCGGAACTAAGAATTCGCGTAAATCGAGGATAATGCGCGTATCTATATGTAGTATGCGACTGTAGCTTGTATTTCGTGGTAAATTCTATGAATTGTTTGACCGACAGGTAGCTGGTATAATGAAGGCATCCACGATAATAGGAGTGATAGCACTAATAGGTGGATTCGTGGTGTTCTACCTGTATCATTTCCAGTTGGGTGTTCGATTCGCGCTGATGGCCGACTTGAACACGGGCGACTCGGCCAACGAGAACACGGTCTTCTCTCAGGAAGACGTGGAAAGCTGTGTCAGGACATCCAAGTTGAAAGAAGAAATGGTATGACCCGGTTAGGGAACATATATTCAGTACAAACCGATTTTGATGAAACTTATGCGAGATATAGTTCTTCGAAAAATATTTGACTCGTGTTTTTTTTTATCAATCAAATATTTTTCAATGAACTATATGTGACATAAGATTCATTAAAATCGGCTTGTAACCACTGAATGTGTTCCCTTGCTAGTTTTCATCGATCGAAACCACGACAAACGGACGACGATGATTCGAATGAAACTATTTGCAGATTCGAAGCGCGGTCCGCAGAGTCCAGGAGTCGAACGGACTGACAATGAGTTCGAACATCGCGACATCGCTGATTCAAGAGCTGATCAATCAGAACTCGGCATTCGTGTACGAGAGGATCTCGAGGATCGAGTCGTCGCAGGATGCACAAGAGAAGATCATCTGTAACAAAGAGTCGTCGCAGGATGTACATGAGAAGACCTCGAAGAACGAGTCGTTGGATGATGCACACGGGAAATCCTCGAAGAATGAGTCGTCGGATGATGCACACTGCAAGTGCTCGAGGAACGAGACGTCGGAGGATGCACAAGGGAAGACCTCGAAGAATGAGACGACGGAGGATTCACACGGAAAGTCCTCCAGGAATGAGACGTCGGAGGATTCACACGGAAAGTCCTCGAGGAATGAGACGAAGGAGGATTCACACGGAAAGTCCTCGAGGAATGAGACGACGGAGGATTCACAGGGAAAGTCCTCGAGGAATGAGACGACGGAGGATTCACACGGAAACTCCTCGAGGAATGAGACGACGAAGGATTCACACGGAAACTCCTCGAAGAATGAGACGTCGGAGGATGCACAAGGGAAGACCTCGAAGAATGAGACGACGGAGGATTCACACGGAAAGTCCTCCAGGAATGAGACGAAGGAGGATTCACACGGAAAGTCCTCGAGGAATGAGACGAAGGAGGATTCACACGGAAAGTCCTCGAGGAATGAGACGACGGAGGATTCACAGGGAAAGTCCTCGAGGAATGAGACGACGGAGGATTCACACGGAAAGTCCTCCAGGAATGAGACGAAGGAGGATTCACACGGAAAGTCCTCGAGGAATGAGACGAAGGAGGATTCACACGGAAAGTCCTCGAGGAATGAGACGACGGAGGATTCACACGGAAAGTCCTCGAGGAATGAGACGTCGGAGGATTCACATGGAAAGTCCTCGAGGAATGAGACGACGGAGGATTCACACGGAAAGTCCTCGAGGAATGAGACGACGGAGGATTCACATGGAAAGTCCTCGAGGAATGAGACGACGGAGTATTCACACGGAAAGTCCTCGAGGAATGAGACGACGGAGGATTCACATGGAAAGTCCTCGAGGAATGAGAAGACGGAGGATTCACACGGAAAGTCCTCGAGGAATGAGACGTCGGAGGATTCACACGGAAAGTCCTCGAGGAATGAGACGACGGAGGATTCACACGGAAAGTCCTCGAAGAATGAGACGTCGGAGGATGCCCACGGAAAGACTGTGAGGGACGAGACGTCGGAGGATTCACACGGAAAGTCCTCAAGGAATGAGACGTCGGAGGATTCACACGGAAAGTCCTCGAAGAATGAGACGACGGAGGATTCACACGGAAAGTCCTCGAAGAATGAGACGTCGCAGGATGCACACGGGAAGACGTCAAGGAACGAGACTTGGGAGGATGGACATCAGAAGACTTCGGGGAACGAATCGTCGCAGGATGGACAGGAGATTGGGCAGGAGCTGAACGTCGTACCATTGTACATAATCACGCCAACTTATCGAAGAGCGGGTCGGTTCGCACACCTGATCAATGTGGCTCACTCGCTGTTGCATGTCGAGAACATTCACTGGCTCGTGATCGATGATGCCACAGAAGAAGACAGCCTAGTTATTGAATACTTAGAACGGACAGGCTTGGAGTACCATTATATGACCGGTAAATAATAATCACATTGAAAACACTCGGGACAGTTTCTCGGACTAGGATATTACTTGAGGTTGTTTTTCTTCGAATTCGAGTCTCGGAGATTCCGTTGCGATTTTCCATTGCAACGTTAGGTCAGGGTTAGATCCGGATCGAATACGAAAAGTAGAAAGTAGTGTGCAAATGGATTTTTATGATTCAGATTCCAACTCTTGCATGTTCTAGCCCCGATGCCCGATGTGTACAGGTACTCGCGGGCCAAATTACTGCGAGGCGTGTCGAACCGGAACCGCGGCATAGAATGGATCAGGGCGAACGCGACCGAGGGGGTGTTGTATTTTGCAGACGACGACAATTTCTACGACATGCGGCTCTTCGACGAGGTATGTATATCGTATGCGAGTGATTTCAGGCTTGTCAAGGCTCGGCATTATACATTTCTCACGTTTAAGGCTTCCGGGTGCAAGCCTTTATAGTAGATATCAGTGTCGCCAAATTCATAAAAGTAGTGACAGCTGTATTCTACTGTATATGAAACAGTTTGTTTCTTAGCATCCTCGACGCGTTACACGTAATTAATAGTAAAACCAACACTCGTTTCAGATCCGTCGCACGCAGAGGGTGTCGATGTTTCCCGTGGGTCGTCCCCTCACAAGTTACGGTCTGCGCACACCGATCCTCGAGGATGGGGAGTTCATGGGTTTTCACCACGAAGAGGCACTTGCCCAAAAATTCGCAGTGGATAATGCAGGGTACGCGGTGAACATAGATTTTCTTCGGCAGAGGCCGAATGCCATCATACCATACACCCGCTTTGTGGCGAACGGATTTCTGAAGAGTCTGGCGCCGTTCGAGCCGGTGGAAGTTGAATTCCTGGCCGACGAATGCACGAAGATTTTCGTGTGGGGCACGCAGGATGTCAAGAAGAAGAAATTACTCCGCGCGCCTAGGCCTCTCAACATGACTATGTACAGAGATACGAACATCGTCGACTTGAATAAGCTGTTAATCTGATGCTCCTATTTGGTAAAGGTTCGATCTCGATTGTGATCTAGATGTCGATGTCGAACGTAAATTTTAATGGAGACACGCGCGACGGGAATCATTCGCAGACCGCGGCGAACAGAGTGATTCAGTGCCTGAAGCACAGACTAGATACTATTAAAGACTGCCAGTGTTATTCAGCGATGCCAGTAACCGGGCGCGACTGGGCGCGGGGATAACGTGGAACTTACAGTGACCTACAATACCACATCGCTAAAAGTTCTACCACTGACGAAAATAGTATCAAATAGTGCCAAAACATTGTCTGAAATATGGCGGAGAATGTAACATTTAATAATAATCGATATGGTTTCGTAATAATTCGCCTTCTCACCGATGCGTCGCGACGAGAATCTCCTCAGTGGTCTTCTTCAGTTCTTCACCGACGAAATGCCGTCGGCGGCCTTCTGTTTCCACTGTTTCCCAGAGGAACTATCGATAACCATCGATAGTACTTCGATAGTTCTCCACCAACCAGTGTTGTGAACTGGTACAGGAAAACTCGCGCATGCGCGACGATTCTAGCGTCACTGAAGTACAAATTCGGGCACCTTGGTCCCCCGCATAGCTTCGCAAAACCTTTTATTTTTCGATTCTCAAATATGAACGTTTAACATGCGTATGTTATGTTAAAATTTGATGTGTGTGTGTATGTGCATATAATATATAAATATATTCTAATTGCGTCCAGTTTCCCGGCAATAACAGTTCGCCCCAACTTGCCCCACAAGCTTCAGACTGTAGAACGCACATATACGTTCCTGGATTTGCCGCGCATGCGCGAGTTTTCCAGTACCAGTTCACAACACTGAGTGCGAACGCGCAAGCGTAGTTCTGACAACTGACAACGTCACGTCACAATCGTAAACTCGAAAAGTGTTCGATATTGAATGGCCACACGTGCTTCCAAAGATACTGTTTTGGTGCGATTGAAAGTAATTGCAAAAATTGAACCGCACAATCGATATCTGCGTACGATTAAAACGAATAAGCAGGTTGATTTCATCGCTTGAGTGAAATTGATTGATCTACGATGCGTTACGCGTCTATCGATGTTTTTCGTTATCATTGTCCCGACAGCGTATAGCTTCAGCTGTTTATTATTTTCGTTAGTCGAAACACCATGGGAGTTCCCGTGAAAATCGAGTCTCAAGTTGTACAGCAGTTTACGATTTTCCTATTGTTCTCGTGCATCGTAATATTATTTCTTTATTTGAATCATGTGCAACCGTATTATTTCATTGACGAGGTATTCCACGTACCTCAGACATTGCAGTATTGCGCCGGCAATTTTACACAGGTATGTTTCGGTTTCCAATTTCTTTACGTTTTTCATATTTTGCAACATCGTAACACAATCCGAAGATTGGATAGGACAAAAAGAATATCTTTTTTTTATAATTTCGATTAGAGAACGACGTGTCGTGTATACTCTGAAATAAATGATATTTGAAAGACATACATATTATTTTCAGTGGGATCCTAAAATTACCACCTTACCTGGGTTGTATTTACTCGCAACTCTGATACTATCACCTTTCAATCTTTGTAATGTATTTTACATGAGATGCATAAATTTACTTGGAACGTTTGTCAATTTCTGTCTCGTTTACAACATAACCAAACATATTTCGATAATTCGTCATGCAAAACGATGGAACAGCTGGAATCAACTCCTGGTGGCTTGTAACATTATGCTCTTTCCACCTTTGTTCTTCTGGCACTTTCTATATTACACAGACGTTGTGTCAGTCAACGCGATATTATTAATGTTACTGTTGCATTTACACAAAAAATTTAAAATGGCAGCAGCCATAGGTATGTACCAGAAGAGCGGTAGAACAGAATGCGGTACAATTGAAAAAATTAAAATTATAATTCGTAATGCACAGGTCTGTTGTCCATACTAATTCGCCAAACAAACATTATCTGGGTCGCATTTGTTAGCCTGGAGCTTGCGTTCGATGTGATAGAACGTAAAAATCCCAAGTCGATAACAAGCCAAGAGTACAGTTCTTTTACCTATTTAAAAGTGAGTAGTAATTCGATGAGAAATAGAATGAAATTATAATATCTCCTCTTATATTTTGTTATGTCATTTTTAGAAACAATGGAAAAAGATAACTGAAGAAACATCTCGTGGATGGGTATCGTTTTGCAAATTTATTATCGAAATTCTTGTACAGTTGCTACCATATGCAACAGTATGTTCGGTGTTTCTTCTATTCGTTATCTGGAATAAGGGTATAGTGGTCGGAGATCGCGCAGCCCACGTTCCCACTATTCATCTTCCTCAATTATTCTATTTTTCTGCTTTTATTTCTTGCTTTCTGTGGCCTTACACAATTACTCATTGGAAGTCCTACGGAAACTTTCTTAGAACACGGTGGATTCTTCACTGCTGCCTTTTGGGTTTCTTAACGGTAGTGATCCACTTTAATACTCTCGTTCACCCATACATGTTAGCCGACAATAGGCATTACATATTTTACTTTTGGAATAGACTAATGGGGAGATACGCGTCGTTCAAATATCTATTAATACCCGTTTATTCATTTACCCTGTACACTATGTTTCATAGAATCAATCATTTGAGGTTCGCTACGCAAATCAACTATACTTTCATGATATCCGTGGTCCTGATTCCTCAGCTACTCGTAGAACCACGTTACTTCATTATTCCATACGTTCTTTATCGATTGCTAATCCAAGAACCAAAGAAATGGCAAATTATCATGGAAACGATCACTGCATTGACAGTGAATTTCTTACAGTTCTATATTTTTATTAACAAAACATTTTATTGGAGCAACGAACCTTATCCTCAGAGAATATCATGGTAATAAAAAAAAAGAAGTGGAGAAAGAACATTGAACTTTCCTTTCCTCTCTGACTTTTGTTTTCATTGCGTGTTCCGTATCCACAAGCAGACAACTTCTACAAACGTCATGTAATTCACATTGTTATTATTAAATATCACATCGTTATTTATTACTTTTTCTTACATTTCTCTATTGAGGAACAGTAATCAACTAATTAAGCGTGAACTGTCGTTCACATGCAGAATTCTTCTTTTATTTGACTCACACCATTTCCATGTGACCGTAATAACGCAAAAGTTAAGTCTACAGTTACTTTCGAGCTTTGTACGAAAAAGAAACCGGGGAATCAGATCTTTACACGTATGTGTACCGCGACGATATATTTTTCTTTCGTTCGAATCGCGGCTCCAGTTCTACTTAAAATCACGGCTTATCCTGTAACTAACAATAAGATATGTCATGATCGAGATAATTATACTCGTACACGCGCGATTAGAAACGGTATGGAAAACTCTCCGGATACTTGGATGGATTCTTTTTAAGTTCTCTCTCCGGCCCATACTATCCAAGCTTGACTCGCGTATACGATTCGGACCTTCCCACACCTTTCACGCTTAGCCTCAATTGCGTAGAAACCAAGACATTAAGTATGACGCCATTTGCACCGATTTCTACGGAACGCGAATAATTGAGATCCCTCGCTTTACCAGTACACAGTAATGTCCCATTCAAAGTCACTTCTCGGTTCTGTGTTGTGACATAGATCGGAATAGGACACTATTTTTTTGTGGCTTCGTCGACCGCGCCGAACGTACAAATCGGTACAAAAGAAGAGTATCGGTGAGACAATACTAGTGCAATACTGAAACTTCTTTATTTTTTACTTATTTCTAATGTGAAATTTCACCAATATATTTGTGACATTTTTCTGATTAAAATGACACCAAACAAGATACAATTTGACCCATATTTACTGTACGTGTGAAGCATAATTTATAATTTATCGTATATTTAACACATGCTGTATATCGCATATTTTTAAATAAACAACTTAACATCCTGAAAATTATGTTCTCAAAGAATTAGACTAGAATCTTGCAAATTAACGGAGCCACAGCCCGTTTGAGGTTATCAAACGACTCATTTTAATCAGAAAAATGTGACACATAACCTCGACAAAGGTTGTATAAGAAGAAAATTGAAAATAGAAGAGTTATAGCATCGCATTGGTGTTTTAAAAGATACAATAAGTTTTGAATTTTTGCCGACGCTTTTCTCTTTTATTTCCTAAAGTTACTCCACACCGTCAATTAAGCCACTAAATACAGTTGAAATTGTATCGTGTTCAGCCTCATTTTAATCAGAAAAGTGCCACAAATAAGTTGGTGAAAGTCCCATAAAAAAATAGTGAAAAATAAAGAAGTTTTATAATTGGATTAGTAGTGGTTCACACCGATATACCCGACCCGATATCGGATTACGCGGCATGTTTGCATTGCTCGGCGATCGAGGCAGCTCGAGCTTCCTGGCCCCTCGCGGAGTATGCCCCCCCAGTGGAATGGGTAAGCGGAGGGACATAGAATCGTGTCCTCCGCCAGTCTTACAATTAGAATGGGACATTACTGTACACATATGTACATATGTACTTGGCTTCACAGTACTGTAGACGTATACCTACGAAACGCCACAAACGATCCACCCTGTTTCGTTACTTCGTTTCAGAGCATCTGAAAAATTCGCTTGACAAATTTCTTAAAAAACCTTCCCGCTTTCAGTCTTGTACAAACGTGTCGCGCGCATTAATAGTCGTCTCTCTGCTTTCGTCCTTGATTCTTCAAGAGAATTTAAGAGAATCGTTACCGAGTTTATGGTCGAACGTACAGTCGATAGAATAAACGCGGTTGCTTCTTTCGGATCCGTTTGATTCGTATCGGTTTTTTATTGTGAATAATATGTTTTGCTCGATTAAACGGGTAATAAATGTTCTTTGTTGTTTTTGTTTCTTGACAATCGAGAGTCGAAAAAGCATCACCGTTTGTCGAAGTACAAGTGTTTCATGAAATTGCTAGATTTGTTTCGTCCAGAGTCGCCAGATTGAGACGTATATGTCCCCACTCTACATTCCCCTTGTACGACGCCTTTCGGCCTGTGTCACAATGTCACGTGACTAATCCGATACCGGCAGAGAGAGGGTAACTGCATTCCCCTCAATTCGTGGCCCTTCCCATCGTCCGGTGACTCTGGTTCCATCTAGCGCACTCTTAATTGTACGATAATTCGTATTACGAGAACGAATTATTTGGCGGCTCGAATGGCCAGCTTACGTTACGTCTATCTAGTATAATACAATGAAACTCACTGGCCCCCGTTATCACGAGGACCGTATTCGCAACAGTTTTTACCACGCTTATTACAACTTATTGTTAGCACCAATCGAGAGTTCCAATAACTTGTAATGCACGCAAACGACGAAAAACTTTGACCGACAAGCGATAGAATTGCGTGTGTTGCTAATTAATTTAGGGAGACGAGCCTAACATTCTATTCGAACGCGTTTGTTGAAAGTTTGGAATTTGATTGGCCGTTTTCGGAATATTGAAACAAAAGACTGATAGCAACACGAGCAAATATTCTTCATTCTTGATTTTCATTTAAACGTTGTATGTACATACTGGCGCATACATATACGTATACGCATACACACACGTACGGGGGACAATCAAACGGAAATTCGAAGTAAACAATGGTGTCACGCTTATTGTCGAGGTTAGCTATTTAGTGCCTTTCAGTTCTGTACTTTGTTTAATCGGTTAATTCCTCATTTTTTCGCCCTCTGGGTCTCCATATTCGATGACTTTAAATTTTCTTATTTCCTTATCTATAAATCTTTACATTATATTAGGTTAAATTATTCTGAAAACGCGTGCTTATCGCGGCAAATCTTGCTTGTTCGCCATTTGTTGTGTCTCAACACACGTATTCGACCGTGACCGAACAATCACCAGTGTTCCGATATGGTGCATCTTTTCTCGCGCATGCGCGGCGATTTCAGGTTAGATTCTCGATAAAATGGGGTACTTTGAGCACCCCACAGAATTTTAAAAAATTGATATTACAATTTGATTCTGAAAAATGAATGTATAACATGTGTATTTCTGTATATTTTGTAACTCGTAGGACATGTCCTGTATCTTTTTGTCCGGAGCAGATTGTTTCAGTACATTCCCGCCAATATAACTGCCTCAGCGCTTTGGTACCTCATCATCCTAATATAGATACGTTACTGTTTTCTCGTACATGCGCGAGAAAAGGTGTGCACAATCGAAGCACTGGTACCGTGGTACGCGCAGAGTCGCCAGATTGAGACTTGTGTCCCCACTCTATCTTCTCCTCCCACGACGTTATTCCCCCACGCATCCGCCGCGTCCCAGTCACGTGACGCATTTCATCTCTTTCGCGCATGTGCCGGTATTGGCAGAGACAGAGTACATATAACTTTTTCCCCTCGATTCATGCTCCCACTCCTCATCTGTCGACTCTGCGCAGCACGTGGCACGCGCCGCGCGTCCGAGGATATCCTCTTTAGGGTCGATTCATACTGATCCGGTTCCGAGATTCGGACCGAGTATTCTTTTAAGTGAAACTGTTCGTAACCGAGCTTGTTCGTCGATTCCGATCGGATACTTTTCTTCGAGACTGCGAGGCCATATCGACGGACAAGCTCGTTCACGAACGGTTTCACTTAAACCTGGGTAAGAATACTCGGTTCGAATTTCGGAACCGGATGACTATGAATCGACCCTTAAACGCATGCGCAAAATACCGACGTCACTCGCCGATGCAGCAAGTTCAGAGGCGGGCGAACTGAATTTATTTGGTATGGCAAATCTTAAACGTATTACGTTTACCGCTTTGATCGCTGTTTCAAAATTTCTTTTTGAAACGACACTATCGCTCATTCATACAAATCGCGAGATTCGCTCGGAAACCACCCTAATCTGACAACAAGTTATTGCTTTCACCAACGAATCCATTCGATTCGATTTCATCCGAACTGCGGTTCGTTCCCTGCAGTGCCCGCTCTAGCAGTTACGTCGCCCCGGACAAAAAGACAAATTGCTGCCCCTTTAAGAATATATATTTTTTAAATAAAGGTACATAATTTTTATCTTCAATAAAAATCGAATCATTTTATATAAATTTTAATAAAAGCTAATTTTCTATTAATTGGGTATTTAACACATCAATATTTTTCTTGCAGTTACAGCTAAAATGGCGGCCCTAAATTTTCGTGCCCCGGACAAATGTCCGGGTCCCCCCTCCCCTAGAGCGGGCCCTGTTCCCTCGCACAACGAATTTTCATCGAAATTAATTGCAACGTCAAATCGGGATTAGAATCATTTAAGTTGAGCTACTCGATCACCGCGCCTAATAGTTCAACGAACGATTCGATTAGATCCAGTCGTTGAACATTAAACAAACTCGAGATTATTGCACGACCGACATCGGTAGAGTAGAAGACAGCAAAAGTTTTTCTACTCGAGAGCAATAAGAGATCTAAAACCTACGGAATTTCGAAAGTTTCCTATATCACTTCTGTCACTTTGGTAATTGCTGTTGCCTATTCAAGGTGCTGATTCGAGAAGAAGTTTGCTGCAACCCTGTCAACGGTTACTTTGACCTCGGATTCGAATAACATTCTCTTCTATCTCACTCAAGGCATTCCTAAGACTATCTAAGGTGCAACGTTTTCGCAACGTATCTAAACCCTTCGGTTGTTGACAACTCAATCGATACCGAGATGCGATATCGATATCATCGACAATTGAAATTGTTAACGCAGCGTTGTCGTAAATGTTTTTAAACTTACTCCCCATTCCTTCTTTCGTTACGCCCGCAATTCTTTGTTTACCTAGCTAATTGTGACTGTGTTCGATATGAATATTCACGCTCTCGCGACCGATACATCGATACGACGTTCATTCTCGTCCTTCTTCTCCTTTACGATATATCTCGGAAACCTTTAAAAACTGGCATACAATATTTGGCTATTTCGCAATCAAAAAATCTATTAAATGCTAAATTAACTCAAGAACCCTGAACGTTGCGTTGGACTCGTTAACGGTATTCGTTGAAGTATTCTAAGATGTTGCAGCAACGATGAAAACCATTCGGAGATACTCTACGTATAAATAAATATCACTCTGTGTAAAAGATGGAAGCATCCGGACACTGCAAAACTAAGTGTCTTTATCCGTAATCGCGTACAGGCTGTTCCAGAAATAAGTTATTAGGTATCTCGGTAGCAACCAACGCGACGCGTGTATCTATATCATCGTTCTCGAGTGAAACGAGTCGGCTCAAGTCGGCCATTTATTTCTGGAACACCTATAAATATTTGATCGTTCCGTATAGAAAAGAACAGCTATGCTTCACCTAACTCGCTCCTCGATTACTTTACATTTTTTATGTGCATTGGTCACGCATCGAACCGACATTCTTAGGCATACTTGGAAAAGCAATTAACGTAAAGCGAAGAAAAACTGTAATAGCAAAGTTCTTGTACTGATCGGTAAACTCTTTCTATTCCGTCCTTATCGCGATACCATTCCTTCGTCGCCGGATCATCGCATAGTCTCCTGCTTTTCTCGAACTACATAATTGGAATTAATTGGTCATTGGCCTACGGGGTACACATCGATCATTGTACAACTAGAACTCAAACATCGCTGTAGCTAATAACCAAGAGCTTGCGCTATACAGAGACATAAGTTTACTAGAAAACGTGATGCCCTGCGCTCCTACCGTATTTTCCGGTTGTTTTTAGCATCGGGCCAAGCACAGGACAACCGCGATCCGTGTTATTCGACGCGTCTTTCATCGAGTCAACGAAAAGAAACGATAATCGCAATGCCGACCGGTACGGTTACACTACTTCAGGCACTGAATCACTTTGTTCGTCGCGGTCTGCGAATGATTCCCGTCGCGCGTTTAATGGACAGAAGGTGTCTCCATTAAAATTCAGGTTCGACATCGATATGTCTAGATCACGATCGAAATCGAGATCGAACCTTTACCAAAGAGGAGCATCAGACTATTTGTTCCTTCAACCTGACGAGATTCGTTTCTCTGTAAAGCTTCATGTCGAGAGGCGCGCTGGCCTCGTTCTTTTTAGTCTGCGTGTGCCACGCGAGGATCTTCGTGCAATTGTCAGCAAGGAGTTCGATGTCCTTCGGCTCGAACGGCGCCAGACTCTTCAAAAATCCGTCCTCCTCGTAGCCGGCTCTGAATGGCATCGAGGCGTTCGGCCTCTGCAGAAGAAACTTCACGTTCACCGCGAACCCTGCCATATCCACTGGGAATTTTCGGCCGGCTATCCAGCCGTCGTAGAAACCGACGAATTTCCCGTTCTTGATAATCGGCGAGCTCAAACCGAACTTTGTGCAGAGACCCACGGGAAACATCGACACCCTCTGCGTGCGACGGATCTGAAACGAGTCTCGGTTTTACTACGTGCACACGCGTCAAGAATACTAATTGTGAGAAACAAACTGTTTCATGTATGTAGAGCTATCACTATTATACGTACTTTAGTACGTGTAATTTGAGTACTGTGCCGAGCACGAAAGAATTGTAGCGGGAAGGCAATCTGAGTGGTCAGACTTCTTGCCCCGTTCCCTGCCCGTTTCAATTCTTTTGTGTTCTGCACAGTACACGGGTACACTTTGACGAGCCAGACTCGTGTTGAAGGTTTTTAACAAAGTCTAACAAATATGAATATTACGCGTTTCATTTTACATGAAATAAAATTTGATTCGTTTGTGATCAATATTTAAGCATTACAATAAATGTAGCCATACGAAAAATATACATTTTCTTTTCCCTTCTGGGTCATTCCATGCCAAATCGACCACTTTTTGCAGGGCATCATCGTCGATTTTGTTCTAAATGAAATATGTTGTAGTCTATGTGAAATTAGGGGGCGTTTAAGTCATTTTAAAGGGGAAACTTCAAGGAATATGACCATATTTTTTTGGCCCGTCATCGAAAAAACGTAAAAAAGAATGTTTAAATTTTTCGACATTATAAAGTTGATTTTCGAGGTTGAAAATATTATTTTGTAATAGCCCAATTCTTTCCGAATAAAACAAAAGAAAATGTAGCTCAATCGGACAAACAGTTCCTGAGATAAAAATTTGTAAGTGAGGCCCGTTTTCGCCAAAATGGGCAAAAATTGAAAACTTTAAAGACCTGCCATTTCTAAAAAAATTCGAAACCGGCAGAATGATGACTTAAACCCCCCCCCCTCTAATTTCACATGGACTACAACATATTTCATTTGGAACAAAATCGACGATGGTGCCTGCAAAAAGTGATCGATTTGGCATGGAATGACCCTTCTATGACATTTTTATGCATGAAGACGTTCTAATCACTGTAACCGAAAAGAAATGGTATATGTACCTCGTCGAAGAGTGTTATGTCGTAGGTATTGTCGTCGTCGGCAAAGTAGAACACCCCGTGGGTCGCGTTCGCCCTGATCCATTGTAGGCCGCGGTTCCGGTTCGACACGCCTCGCGGTTTCGCGCCCTTCTTCTGCTTGTACTTCTCGGGCATCGGGGCTAGAACATGCGAGGGTTCGAATCTGAATCATAGAAATCCGTTTATACTCTGCTCTCTACTTTTCGCAGTCGATCCGGATCTAACTCTGATCTAACGTTGCGATGGAACAAGCTGACGGCAGAATTAGAGCAAAACGAAGGCAGAACGGTCCTTCGTTTAAAAGGGCAGCACGGTCGCACTAACGTGGCGGATGTCGGATAATATACCTTGTGTAATTAACCTAAATGTACAGATTATTTAAAACCTTTCTATATTTAACATGTTTGCACAAATTCTCATTATAAGACTATAAATATTAGCGAGCAAAGAATGGGCATTCAGAGAAATTTTGTAATATATTTTAGAGGAATATTAACAAATTGTTGAAATAAATACTGTAATACATGATCGACATCCGCCATATTAGTGCGACCGTGCTGCCCTCTTAAACGAAGGACCTAACCCAGACCGGGCCAGTGTTGTTAGATTGGGCGGCCCGCGCGCGCATACGCGACGATTCTAGCGTCAGTGAAGTACAAAGTTTGGGTACCTTAGTCACCCTGCATAATTTGACAAAATGTTTTTTTATGGAAAGGTCCCAGATGCGCAGGGTTTTTGGGGAAGAGCAATTACGGTTGTTCGGTATTACCCACGAAGGCCAAGGTACATAGTGTCGCATGGTTTTTGAAGCATTCCGGCCGTTGCTTAGGACTGTTGGACGCACATACGTTCCTGCATTTGGTCGCGTATGCGCGCGCAGGCCGTCCAATCTAACAACACTGGACTGGGCCAGCATAAAGTGATAGGTCCGCGTCCGAATAAGTATCGCTTTATGCTGGCAGAGTGTGCTGTCCAAAATCGAGCAGATTCCGAGCATCTTCAGCTTCGAGCGCGTTCTGACAGTTTAATGCTCGCCATCTGCTGGCATCGTACGATTGCAGGCTGTGCTTGATGTCTGCTTTCGAAGTTTGATTCGAAGCAAATCGACCTCAAGAAATATCCTAGTCTAAGAGAATGTTCCGAGTGTTTTCAATGTGATTGTTTACCGGTCAAATGATCGAACTTCAAGCCCGTCCGTTCTAACAATCGAGTGACTTGGCTGGTGGCGACGTTGGCATCCTCGATCACCAGCCAGTGAATGTTCTCGACCAGCATCAGCGTGTGAGACATTCTGGTCAGCTCCGGGATCTGTTCAGGTCTTCGATAAGTTGGCGTGATTATGTACAATGGTTCGACGACCGCCTCCTGCGCATTCTGCGACAACACCTGAATCCTCGAGGTTGCCGATGGTGATCCAAGCGGTGGTTGCGCCGCCGGTTGAACCCGCGCCATTTTCGAACTGTTGCTCCCAGCTGGATCATGCCAGAGCATCGAGTTCTTATTGAAATGATTGATCAGCTCTTGAATCAGCGACGTCGCGATGTCCGGACTCAGTCCGTTCGCCTCCTGGACTCTGCGCACCGCGTTTCGAATCTGCAAACAGTTTCATATTGGAATCGTCGCCGTCCGTTTCTCACGGTTTCGACCGACGAAAAACTAGGTCGATCCGAGTCATACCATTTCTTCTTTCAACTTGGATGTCCTCACATAGCTTTCCACGTCTTCCTGAGAGAAGACCGGGTTCTCTTCAGCCGAGCCGCCGGTGTTGAAGTCGTTCATCACCGCGAACCGAACTCCCGTCGACAGATGGTACTGATAGAACACCACGAATACGCCTATTAGCACTATCACTCCCATTTTCATGGATGGCTTCATTATATCAGCACCTGTCGGCCAAACAATTCATATAGTTTGCATATGAATATTACAGTTGTAAGTATGAAACTTGAGATAGCATACGCAAACCCGCTCGACATTCGTCGAGTTTCGTACTTAACAATGTGATAGTTTACCGTGAAACATAAACTATAGTCGGATGGTTCATAAAGATACGCACATTATCTTCGACTTACTACTTAACACTAAATCCGTCAAGATTACAATTATTAACATTGTAAAGATGCTTCCCTGAGGAATTATTATTATTATGTATTATAAACCGGACCGAGCCCTCTTACATTAAAGTTTACAATAGAAAACAGACTTTACGTAAAATAACAAAGAAGGGACACGCAAACTGATGGTACAAAAGGTATGGTATTATCAGATTATCCTGCGTAATAGTCTTAAAAAGTGTGTAAAGACCCACTAAAAAACAACGATACTATTATATAGAATGTTTAGCAAATTACCGAATTGTTTACCAAATTTATTTCTTCGGGTACCTATTATCGGAAAAGTGGCCAAAAATTTGGATAGACACATGCTTGTTATGTTTATAGAATAATGTGAAATAGGTATTTTCTACAGCTCCGTAAACCTAGTGTTAAATTACTCGAAGACGCAAAGAGTGTTATACACTCTTACACGCCTATTATGTAGTGCTATCACACCTATTATCTTGGACGCCTTCATTATACCAGCACCTGTCGGTCAAACAATATAGAATTTACATATAGATACGCGCATTATCCTCGACTCACGCAAATTCTTATAAGCGAATGTGACAGAAGCGAACATAACTGTTTGTAAATATGTTTCTTCTATCGATCGTGTTTGCTGATAATAAATTTTTACATGTTTTCGGCGCAACGGTTCGATCGTTTATTACGAATTATAAAGCAACTTTGCTAATTGTCAAACAAAATCAACGTTTCGATCCTAGCTTGGATCTTTTTCAAGATTTATTCGAATCGCGTCTGTAAATTAAATATGTTATAGTAATTTTGAAAAAACAGAAATATTGTTCATAAAGACAGACTCACTTGCTTTGGGGGAAAAAATTTAAAGTAGACGCGATTCAAATAAATCTTGAAAAAGATCCAAACTAGGATCGAAACGTTGATTTTGTTTGACAATTAGTAAAGTTGCTTTATAATTCGTAATAAACGATCGAACCGTTGCGCCGAAAACATTTAAAAGTTTATTATAACTGTTTGTTTTTGTACAGCGTTGGCATTCAGTTATTTATGAGTGATACATTTTTCATGAACATAATTGGTTTGTTTGAATATTCCTTTTAAATGAGTACACATAGTACATATAGTATGTACGAAGCAGATCGTATTAATAACCTTCCAGCTTGAAAATTGGATGATTTTAGAATTAGATTGGTCTATTTTCTAAAGTGATAACTAGACTGCGGATTTTATGCATTTATGACGAAAATGGACACGTAACATTGAAAGCAGTGGAGGAGTTGAGAAGATTCAACGACATCAGTGTATTCATTTCAGCTTAATAAGCCAATTAAAAGAAGGAAGAAATTTCTATTTGGCTGCTGTGTCTTGCAATCAATGCAAACATTCTTTATTTTGCATAAAGATCCGCAGTCTAGTGATAACAATAACTTATTTGGCGCATTCACGCTGGCGTTCAGGCACTATTCGGGTTTCAACTTCCGCGGAAATCGCTGGAACGAATTACGGACTTGCTGTATACGAATATAGAATGAACGGTCGTTGCGATTAGTTGCTACTCGTGTTTCACGTTTGATCGTCGAACGAAAAAATAAGCGTCGCGTCGGTGTATCGAGGCTAGCGAGGTTCGTTCGCGATAAACGATCATCGAAATTTAATTGAAAATTAATGGCGCTCGTGCAAGGAAGTCGCTTGGAACGCAGATTTAATTAGGAAACATTTTATACGTGTGGCTGCGAAGGGAAACGATAAGATACACGCTTCCGGCGATTCACGCGCGCCCCTTCGCTTCGATAAGCCTGCAAAAATGTTAATGCCGTTTCGAGTTCCGAGTTCCAAGTTCTGACTTTCGAATTAAACGAGACGCGAACGCGGTGTCTTTGTTTATCGCTTGCCCTAGCTGCAACGATCAACCAAGGACCGCCTGGTCTGGATACTGGGTACACGTCGCCGAACAGTGGTCGGAAATCGGCAAAACGTTGTCAAAATAGGAAGGAGTACTCCAATTTAGTTCAATATTGATACTATGGGATTTTTTGGAGCACTTTATAAATGAAGTACTACTACACGGATTTTCAAACTGGGGAAAAAAATGTTTTACTTTTGGCCACGATTTCTGTCGAAATCACGAAGTATCAGGACAATTGTATTGTAGTTTTGACGGAGTTTGTGTACGGAGTACTTCTACGGAATTTCACCGTGTCTTAGGCGTCCGAACGAGACCGAGTGACTCTTGCTCGAAACGTTCTCCACGTATCGAAATGCAGGCCGGTATCGTAACACGTATCAGCTTGTCAAGCATTATCTCCGCGCAATTATTTCTAGTGTGGATGTCACGCTCAACAAACAATAGGTACTCGCTCGAATGCCATTTGATGGGTTTCAGAATATTGGCTTCTGTTTTAGCTACACCTACTGGTCGCAGGTAGTTGTTATCGCGACGATTTATTTCGCGCTGTCGCAATATTATTCGATATGCTAACCGAAAAAGAAAACGCGGCGATATTTGTATCTCGTTTCCTGTTGCACTTTATCAACCGGCCACCCGGCAAAGCCGGTGGCAGTTCGTTGTACCGTATGCAGTGTATAGTATACAGTATACTGTATATAGTATACAATATACAGTACATGTATAGAATGCTGGCCTTGTTCTCGATCGGAAATGTGTCGCCATGTTGTACACTTGACTCTCAAACAATCAACATTTAGGTAGGGATTAGGTCTGCGAGTCTACAGTGTACTGTACAGCACCGATGCACAGTGACCGAGAAACCGATGGTTTCTTTAGTTTAAAATTTTGCGATTTAGGGTTTAGGGTGAAGAAGTGTCGGCAACTCAGCTGGAACATGCAAATTTATGGTATGAGCGGATGAAGTATCGGAGTTATTGGGTTTTGTAGATAAGGATTCTTGATTTCTGGCGACAGTGAACGATTTTCGCGCAGCACATCATCAAAGTATAGTCCTGCACGAACATTTAAAAAAAAATTCCTATTGAATCGATGAAAAACTGAGTTGTCGGCAGATTTTTATCCAAAACTGTCGCGACGCCACAATGGGCTGGATCGAGTTTAGTGACATTTCACGAAAAAGTCGACTTTCTCATCATTCAACATCATTTTTTAAAATTTTGTATAATTCCTACCAATTTGCAATCGTAATAAATTTTTGTTTACTTATTCTCTAGCGAACTTTGGACCAATTTCTAAAAAGTTGTGCGATTTTTAAGGGTGTCCACTTACACTGTCCAACACCAAATTTGATTTCAATATACTGTTGGGTCCTTCTTATAGAGTTTTTTGCGCTGATTCCGAATCTGGTTTTAATTTTTTTCCTATACGTCCAGTTTTTGAGAAAATGGAGTTTTAAAAAAAGACATATTTTTCAACTTTAAACAAATATTGCGATGTTATTATAAAAGATATTGAATTGTTGTTTACAGCAAAAGATTCTGTAGACTTTCCCGAATACAGTGATATCCAATATTAATACATTATGATTGTTTAAACATGTTTAAACAATGATTAAAGACGGAGATGCACCACTTTTGCACCAATTTTTGCGGATATTTTCGAATTTATCTCAAAAAATAAGGGTCCAGCGAAAAATTGAACTATACCACGCGAAAGAGCAGACTTTTATCTTGAGAAACCCCCCTGAGAAGTTTGCATGGTCGACGTTTTTACCGAAGCAGAAAGCAAAATATCTTCGCCCGACATGCGTTGACGCCAGTGGTGCTCTTCCACTAGCGCGGTCGTTCGTCGGGATACGGCGCGGCGCGCTGCGGTGAAACGGCGCGTGGCTATAAGCGCGCAATTATGTCAGCTTACTTAAATGTAATATTTTATTAAATGTTATATTATTGTTATTTATTATTTATTAGTATATTTATTCTGTATAAATTATTTTATGTATTTTTTAATGTTAGTCTCTCGTTTATAGTATATTTAATACAAAAAATACCTTTTGTAACAAAAAAATAATTTATTCACACATTACACTATTACACTATTTACAATGCTAATATATATGTGTACACTATTCAGATATAATACACTATATCGATTTAATATGGAGCAAACTATTTTAATTATGTATTTAAGTCAATAAAAATAGTCCCGTTTATATTGTGTTTGGACTTATTTTACTCGGAAGAATCTCGAGTGTTCATTGGCACTATAATTACAATACATAGATAAGACGACAATTACTGAAAATAAAATTTTTCAGTCACCGCATTGCAGACTTTCCTTACATTGTATGTATTCCGTTGTCCGTAGACCGTCATTTATTTCAAAATATCGTGTTGGTTCTTAAGAAAACTGATGCCAGAGTTCAGTTTCGGCTTTGTGTTTGTTGAAATCAGTCGTGTCAAGCATTTCAAATCTGCATTGCTACGTATAAAACTTCATAAAAAACATTTATAGTTATTTATAGTATTTTAGTTGTTGTGTATATAATATATGTATTTTAGTAGTGTATTATATCTGAATAGTGTACACATATATATTAGCATTGTAAATAGTGTAATAGTGTAGTGTGTGAATAAATTATTTTTTTGTTACAAAAGGTATTTTTTGTATTAAATATGCTATAAACGAGAGACTAACATTAAAAAATACATAAAATAATTTATACAGAATAAATATACTAATAAATAATAAATAACAATAGTATAACACATTTAATAAAATATTACATTTAAGTAAGCTGACAGAATTGCGCGGTTATAGCCACGCGCCGTTTCACCGCGGCGCGCCGCGCCGTATCCCGACGAACGACCGCGCTAGTGGAAGAGCACCACTGGCGTCAACGCATGTCGGGCGAAGATATTTTGCTTTCTGGTTCGGTAAAAACGTCGACCATGCAAACTTCACAGGGGAGGTTCTCAAGATAAAAGTCTGCTCTTTCGCGTGGTATAGTTCAATTTTTCGCTGGACCCATATTTTTTGAGATAAATTCGAAAATATCCGCAAAAATTGGTGCAAAAGTGGTGCATCTCCGTCTTTAATCATTGTTTAAACATGTTTAAACAATCATAATGTATTAATATTGGATATCACTGTATTCGGGAAAGTCTACAGAATCATTTGCTGTAAACAACAATTCAATATCTTTTATAATAACATCACAATATTTGTTTAAAGTTGAAAAATATGTTTTTTTTTCACAGCCATGATTTTCAAAAACTGGACGTATAGGAAAAAAATTAAAACCAGATTCGGAATCAGCGCAAAAAACTCTATAAGAAGGACCCAACAGTATATTGAAATCACAAAAAAAGTTGAAATTTGTTGGACAGTGTTATTATTGCCGCTGCGCTGACTGTACGTACGTCTTTGGAAAATGTGACGTCACAAATTACTTTATCTTTTCCTCAAGGAAAAGTATCTTGTGCTGTGTCTATAGGTTTATTGTATAGTCTAAGATTAGTATAGACGGTCTAAGCGACTAGCGACAAGCGACGTCACGCGCCCCTGTGCCTACTCAGCCTCACACGTGTGCACTGTGCACCATATTCCTGCTGCAGTGACTCATGCATTTGTCCGCGGAAACCAGTCACGGTTGCTTGCCCGAATTCCTCGCACGTAAAACTGCAAACTTAAAGTTCACATCGAAAAATGCAATGCTCATTATTTTCCCGCTGCGGCTCGCCGTATATTTTATTTCTTCATGAAAGTATTACGAGACAACGAGTAACTTCATTCGGAGTAATTATTATTAACGAGTCGCGAAGACCGGCGTTGTATTTCGATGACAATTCCTTCTAGTATCAGAGTTGGGCATTAATCGATTAAAATTTTAATCATGATTGATTAAGTTAATCGTCAATCGTTGATTAAATGAAAAAATCGGCGTTTGATTCAATCGATTGATGAAGTTAATCGTCAATCGTTGATTAAATGAAGAAATCGTCGAAAAATCGGCGATTGATTCAATCGATTGATGAAGTTAATCGTCAATCGTTGATTAAAAAAGGAATCGTCGAAAAAAAACATAAAAGCACGTAAACAGAATTTGTATTATGGACCAAATGACAATACACCTAAACTTAGTTTACATTTTTTTCAGTATTCGTACAATTTTGATTCCGTATTTCATTTCGAAATTTCAGCAGTTAATCATTAATCAATTATCCGATTGACGATTAATAATCGGTAATCGCAATTAACGATTAATAAATATTTAATCGCTAACCACAATTAACGACTAAACGAGGAGATTAATTGTTAATTGCGATTACCGATTGAAGTAGAAATTTAGTCGTCAATCGTTGATTAAATTCCACGTGTGTTGGTTTTCTTTTTCTAATGTCGCGCGCCTCGATTATATTTGTAGACTGCGGATCTTTATACAAAATAAAACATGTTCGTATCGATTGCAGGACATAGGAGCCAAATAAAAATTGCATCCTTGTTTTAATTATCCTATCGAGCTGAAACTAATACATTGATGTAATTAAATATTTTTAACATGTCCACTGCTTTAAAATATACGTGCCGATTTTTGTTATAAATGCATCAAATCCGCAGTCTAATTATATTTGTAAACGTGTCGTGCAACGAGACAGATCACTCGCAGAAAACCACCAATCGATCCGAGCGAAATTTTCTTACCGCCTCGAACTGGAACCACGTATTTCCGTCTCGCCAGCCACCGGTTCACTAACACGTTATAAATTAGTGAGACCGTATCTTTGGCGTAGTTAATCACCTGACTATCTTCCAGAAGAACTCTGCAACTGTGCGTGGCAATTGGAGCTGTCTTTTCCGAAGGATATATGTCACGCGTGAGGAACGTTTTGACAGCTGTGCTAATATTTGAGTTCACCCGTTCTACCCGCTGATTTCCCTTTTCGGCATCCATTATTAGTTACTCAATATCTTTTCATAAGTTAGCAATGATTTGATGATATATTTCTTCTTTTATTTTTCATTGTTTTTTGTTTCTACTGTCGTATGGATTACAGTCTCGCAAGCAGCCAGACAAATTTCGTCGTAAAAAAAAGTAACACGATGGAGACATTGTTTATACCAGTGACGAAAGCAACCGGCGCACACTGGCGAATTCGACCGAATTCGTGGGCAAAATTCATGTCTTGGAATCTATCATGAATTATTGAAATGAATTACAATGACTTATAATGACAATACTGTACTTTCTTATTAAAAATATTCAATTTTTATATATACAACTTATAAAGGGTTTTCCAATAAGGACATGACAACTTTAAGTTTAAATAAAACACAGAAAAATTGAAATATCGGGCTGAAATTTATTAGAGTTGTAGTACACATGTTACAATTATGTGTGGAATTCGATGTCGTTCATATGACCTCCACGGGCACGACGGCAGCAATCGATTCTTTGAATCCAATTTTCAACTACTCTCCCACACATCAGCCGGAATGTTGATAATTTCGTGTTCAATATTGTTCCTGAGATTGTCTAACGTTGTTGACGTACTTATCAAGATCTCAAACCGTTAGGTATCATCAGTTTTGTGATAGTGAACATGTTTATTTACATTCACGTTCCAGATTATCGATTCTGGGTCAATGCCTGCGATAAAAACTTTAATTTTCAAAGATGAAAATCATCTGAAAGTCACGTTTTTATACATACAGTTACTCGAAGTAATATTCGAGCGCTCTATAAAAAAGACGATAACTTTTTTAATATTCTACTATACGATTTGGACTTTTTTGGGAGGCTAGAGCAATTAGTTTACTACAGGATGCGACAACATTTTTTTTTTAAAATAGCAACTGATTGGAATTGTAAAAAAAATACTAAAAGTTGCATTTTACAACTTTTTTTGTGGGCCTATACTGAAAATTTAAAAAGTACGTTTTGTAATAAATTGGTTGATGCCGGAAATAAAACGACAGGTTTTATGTTCCCTTTGGACTCCTTTGTCGACATCAGAGAAAGAAAAATGTAAATACATAGAACGAGTTCCTACATGCATTTGGTTCTTCCTTTATGTATTTGTCTTATTTTTTAGTTAAAAACAAATGTAAGTTCCACAAATATAAATTACAACAAACTTTGAGATCTATATCCAATATAATTGGAAAACAAAATTGTTTAAGTAAGTAATCTTTGAAGTAAATTTCAAATAAAACACTTCAAACAGTTGGGAGTCCGTTGGCAACAAAATTGATAAATAATTCAGAGTACAAAGGGTTACAAAATCCGATGAACGCTTCAAGAGAAAAACGAACTAGTTAAAATAAGAACATTTGAAAACCGGGAGCAACATTCGACGGCATTGGTAAAATTCCCCGCGCCAAGTCTAACAACCGAGAAAGTAAATATTGAAGCAAGCGCGATAAAGATCCGACGATTGACGTAAGTTTGCTACTTGCGGTTTTCAATCTTGATTGCGACAATGCCGCGTCTTGCTTCGCTTCGCGATTAAACCTAACAGCTCGTTAAGACCACCGTGCAACGCATATCCGCGGTGTGCCCGGCATTATGGTTTGTTTACGATCCGACCGCGTACGAGAAACGCGCTACATATAAAAATAGATCTAGCGAGCCGCAATGTTGCATAATCGAATCGGAATGTAATCGGAAACATCGGAATTATTTGTCAATTTTATGCAATAAAATTCAATGGTAAAATTAAAAAAAAAATGGTAAAATTCAATGGAAAATTCAATGATTAAATGTTAATACAACTTTATTAATCAAATACACATATAGTCACCATTATTTTCTAATTGTAGAAAATTCAACAATTTTTTAATTTTAATTTAACCACTTCTTTAACCAAATCTTTAAAATTTAACCATTGAATTTTATTTTCAAATTGGGCACGATATTATTATTATTGTTATTATTATTATTTATTATGAACGGACCGGGATGATTATACAATCATCTAATAGTAAGGTGGGATCTCGAAGACCCCGACAAATGTATTTCATAAAAATAGACTCGTTTTTAATAAATTTGGGACATTACATAAATAAAGAAAGAACCAAATACATATAAAAAGCCATTTCATGTACATTTTTCGAGTCATACTCGACAAAGGAGAGCAAAGGGTTAAGCATGTCGTGGTAACAACTCGTGTAGATGTACTTCCGGTGACAAATTCGAACGCTTCGATCATTTTCGAAATATTAGGAATGATCGTGTCCTCAGCTGTTTCCTTCTATCGAATCACCGATCGATACCCCCCACGCGTTTCTCGGTAGAATTCGTCGGCATGTTTCTTGAGACACCGCATAATGGTGTGTAATCTAACATCCGTATGGTTGGAAGAATATACTTTGATGAATCTCGCCCAATGGCCGAGAAGTAACCTCTATTCAAGAAAGAAAACGAGACACGACGCACAGTGGGGTCGCGGCCACGAAAACCTGACAGAAACCCGAAATATGAAAATTCAAGAATTTACAAATATCCGTCAGTACATTGTAATTAAGAACAGGGCTTGAGTGAAACCGTAAACTTTTATAAATAAAAGCTATTTTGTATAAACTTCAAACTTTTAAATTATTTCTTATCTGTTTCACAGGTTACCTTTGTACATCAATACTTTAATTCTGTTATAACAGTTATTTTATATTGTAGCATCGTAAAAATATTGTTTACATTATCAAATATATCGGTGTCTAATCAATAGACTGTGGATCTTTGTGTAAAATAAAAACTTTCTACCTGGATAGCAACAAATTGGTCTGAAAATGTTTAAAAGATTGAAAATAATGTAACAGTAGCATTAAATTCGTCATGTTTTTGCTGTTTCAGATTACACCTACTGATTTTTCTTATAAATGCATAAAATCCGCAGTCTACTAATCATTTGCTAAACATTTAGGTATTGTATGAGCAATTATACCAATTTCATATCCATACCAAAAATTGTAAGGACTGGAAATATTCTGGGTCGGAAGAAATGTTTCATTTTCAAGTTAAAACTGCTCCGAGTGTAAAGGGTTAAATAAGTTGGTATCTAATCAATTACTAAACATTTAAGTATTGCGTGAGGTGTTCTATCAACTTCACATATCCATAAAATATACAAAAATCATATAGAATGGAATTATCCTAGGTCGGAAGAAATGTTCCATTTTGGAGTTAAAATAGCCTTCGAGTGCAAACAGTGGCGGGTTTAGCGGTAAGCAGACTAAAAGGCCGCGTGGGGGCCCGGGATACTTTTCTTTTCTGTTAATAAGTTTACTTGAGAGTTTTCTTGCAACTTCTATTTCTAACTTGAGTTTAAGGGCCCCAAAATTTTTACCGCATGGGGCCTCCAATTGACTTGAGCCGCCACTGAGTGCAAAGGGTTTAAATGCATTGTTGATCTGGTAATATTATAGCCGACGTTCAGATGAATTCAATGACCTACTATATTATGACCTTGAGCCCATGAACAACGCTAAAATAGTTTTTTCCGACTTGACGGGCGAAATGGCTCGCTGTGCGACGAGGTCCGAACTCGATAAGAGTATCGATTAATCCGTTTCTTCGATATCATCGACCCAACAAACACGGTCGAACAGAAACACGAACGGGTTCGACTCGCGCAATTAAAACCTACCTGACATTCGGCGTTCGTGGTTCGCCGACGAGCAGTAAGTCTCATTCCCGGTCAGGTTGCGCGGCTTTTAGCTCGATTGAATCGTGAGCGTGCGTTGTTGCTGCTGCGACACACCATGGAATAAATACGTTGTTACGTTTGTCAAGGTAGCATCGTTGTGGTTTCCGGTCTGTAACGACGGGGATGTATACGAGGAAATCCGATACCCGCGAGCTTACGCGATAGGTAGTCAACTGGCTGCAGTTCTACGTTCGACCGGGCACACGGTTTACGCACACTCGAAATCACGTTGCATGTTTATGATTCTGTCACAGAGAGCGAGAGAGAGATGGAGGGAGAAGAAGGAAAGAGGGAGAGAGAGAGAGAAAGGAAGCGCGAGGCGACGGTGTTTTCCTTCCGGCGAACTTCACGGACGATTCTTCCATCGAAATGTCTTGGCGAATCGCATTTCGAACAAACGAGAGATCACGGATCCCCCACGACGCGCTGGCGTTTCTGCTCGAATTCTCATGGTATCCTCGCGTTGTCACACGGGGGGGGGGGGGGGCGGGCGACAACGAAAACGTTTTTCCTTTACTCGGGCATCACTGTGCTTTGGCGTCTGCTTCGGTGACTGTCGTGTAGCACTTCGATCGTTCGGCGAACATATTTTTAGCGATCTGGCTGGCGCTGCTCGAGATAATCGTCGCACAACGTTCGCACATTTTTTCCGCGCAACTGTTCCGTACCGTTTTCCCGGGTGACGACTCTCTCGTCGCGATCGGTCGATTGTCTCCCGGTCGCGTGCCTGCTGTTGTCGTTGGTGTCAACGAGAAAGGGAGGTCCTAAAACACCGTCTCTAATGGTTACGTTCGTCGACAAATAGACACGACGCGACGAATCTCCTCCGTCGGTCGACACTGAACTAGCATACTCGTCGCATCCCCTCTCTCGACTAGCCCCCTACCCTCCTGATATTCGACTATGTTCGCATAGCGTTGCCCCGCCTCCCCTCCGCCCTCCCCTACTACATACATATCTCGTTTCAGCTGGCGCAGCAGCCGATATTGTCACCGGTCCTCGTGTACTTACGCGCATGTTCCGATATTATACATAGAGATGGGATGAACTGCTCATTCCGAATCACTTGCGATTCGATCACGTTCGTTCTAAATCACGGTGTTTTTTTTTCACAGTGATTCGTGATTTTTCGTGATCGCTACTGATTGGTGGAGAGCATAGGAACATGTTCTTGGTCGCTCTATATGTATAGAAGTCTATGTTCTCGGGACATTTTACATAACAAAAAATAAAAACGAAAATATAAGTTATATCGCATAAAGGCAAAAAGTATATTAAACAATGAAGAATATTGAATAAATTAATAATTAGTAATAACTAATGACTATGAATTGTAAAAGAAAGTTCGGTTTCAAAATTTTTTTCAAACTTTAAACTTTAAGGAATGTTTTACATTTGTGTGGTATATTGTATATATAAAAGATGTACAAATGTATAAAAATTTAACACAAATAGTACAGTTTAAATTGAAACAAAAATATAAAAAATTAGTAAATATATTTAGAGTTATATAAAAAAGTTAGGGTTAGGATCAAAGTCGTGATCGCGAAATAATCGAATTATCATTATTAAGTAACGTATATATTGTCTGGTATTGGTATTTAAATAAAAGAAATTGTCTATACCTTTCTACTAATTACATAAATAATACCATTTTTTAACTCAAAGATGAAGAAGTACTATGACTCACACTCGTGATCGTGAAACAATCACGAGCGTGATCGTGATTTTGCGATCACTGTGATAAATCACCGTAAGTGATTTTGAACGCCATCTCTAATTATACATCGCATTCGCGTGTATGTATATCGAATCACGCGGGAGATTCTGACGCTGAGAACACCGCAGACCACCGCAAAGTACCTTGCCGAACGAGTTAGAACCGTGACCGTTTAACCTTTGCCTTGTTACAATTACGTATGTCAAGTGATACCTCCACTTTCGACACGAGAAAACATCATTTGCTATATCGACACTTTACCTACCGAAAGCCTACCAATAGGATTTTCAATAATTGTGCTGTACCAAAAGAAAGCAGTTCTTTTACATTACAGTCTTAAATGAAACTGTTACATGACGTTATCGAAGGTGGCTTGTTAGTTCACAATGAAAATTGCTGTTGCTATTGAAGGTTCCATTAAAAAGCGTTTAGTCATGTATCATGCATTTTTCACAATTATGCAATAATCACCGGTCGGTAATGTGTCAAGTACGTGTTCGAGATACGATCGTAGCCAATCATAGCTAATCGAAGCAATCGACTTCCGCTTCAACGTTATCGATGCTCGCGTGGCTCCGTAGACAGCGATAAGGGAGGTTTCCAACTGGCTCGAGTTTCGCGCGGCGTCTTGAAACGTTTTTAGCGTGGAATTAGAACGGTAGGTTCGCTGAGAAATGCGTTGCCCCTGCCGCAGGCTTCCGTCGTTACAGCTGCGCGAGACTGGCGAATCGCCGCACGGAACCAGCGTGCGGGAGCTTTCGTTGAAAGCATTCGATTAATCGGCAACGATTCCACATTGAATATTTGCTCCGGAATAATAGTTAATACCCTTCGAATATGCGATCTTGCCTTTATATGGAAGTCGCTCGATAATTGTGTGCGATGGATACCTTGCGCGACTATCTCTTTCTCTCTCTCGCTCCCTCTCTGCCTCGCGATCAACCCTCGTCTCGTCTTACGGTGCCCCGAAGTATTGATCCAATTGTGTAACACCTACGTACCGTGTACATAGCATTGTAAAGAAGTACTCGAACCTCGCGAAGAACCGAAAGAACTATATCGCTTGAATTCAAGCGTGTAGGTTCTTTTAGGTCGCGTACACTTTATGTTGCTACAATTATAACAGGGCCGTGCCGTGCTATGATGCAGAGAGGCGGGCACCGTAAGAGGGCGGCATAACCAACGAAATCAAAATACAATGTGAACCATTCAATAATTATATATCTTTACCCAACGCTTTTCTATTCCGATATTGACGTATACGATTTATGATTTACCGAATTTTTTAAATTATTGGGTTGGCAAGAAAGTAATTTCGGTATTTAAGGTGAAATAAAACCGGATTTCTTTATTCAAGCGAGGAACTTTAATCAATAAAATATTTTCTTGTTTATTCTTTTCGGCAAAGCATCGTCGGACAAAAGGGAAAATGAATCTTATTCGTTAAAGTTCATTGCTTGAATAAAAAAAATTCGGCTCTATTTCACCTCAAAATACCGAAATTACTTTCCTGCCAACTCAACACAATCGAAGGTTATTTTAAAGAAAAAACATTTGAGGGGCGGCGTTTCGAAGACTTGCATCATACTGAGAAAATCTACCGCACGGCCCTGAATTAATGCGGGCGATATATTCGCTTCCATGTTGAACTATACGCATTAGCAATGTTTACGACAGGAGCACGTACCGGGTGCATGCAGGATTTCGACTCCACGTTTCAACCATGATTTTGATCACGTTACCTCGATGCTTGATCCTGTCGAATTCTCGTCCATGCTTTTATCTTGCACGATATCTCATGTGCTAGCATACGGCCGTCTTGGAACGAGATTAACCTAACCTCTTTCAAGTACCAAAATGCCAATACCATAACATAACCAAACTGTGTACAATTTAGGGTAGAATTTAGAGATCGCTGTTTCGGACGTGTACTAAAATGCACGTGGACACCTGGTACGTGAATCGTGTAGCACGAATTTAACACTAACCGTAAATGTTTTGTAAGTGTTTTAGAATGTGAAAGCGGTCATTTGACCAAGAATTGCAAGGGTGCGGGATGCGCCTTCTCATGCTTCCAAATAATGCAAATTACGTCTCGTAAACGTAAAAATAGGACTTTTGAAGGCGATTATGGTCTAGATTGATCTTTTATCTAGCGCCTTTCACTACTGAAACTCCCCATCTTTAATTTATCGAGAAATGAGAATGCGCAACCCGCATCCTTGCAATCCTGGAAACGAGTTCACGGATCCGTTCGACACAGAAAACAATAACGCATCAGTTGTCGGACTCGAACGTGTCACACATGTATTTATATACACGTAAAATAAGGATCGCTACATAGTAGAAATTCGAAAAATAAATTTCCGTTAGTACTTTTTACTTAACTGGTACGTTGAAGCGTTTCGAATGGATGTTTTCCTTGAAATAATTACGGAGAACGTGTTTCAACGACACCGTATCTCGAGGAGATCGGCTTACGTAACAAATATGTAGTCGTTGACGAATATGATTGAACGAGTAGACCTTGGAAGATCGTATGACCAGATTACACGGAGTACATCAAGTAGCTAACTATTTGTCCTATTCTCCGACGGAGCAGATACGAATCTCGTTCGACTTTGGGAGCCGTAGATGGACAATGGATGAAATCTCTCAAATTTTCAACGTTTACATCCTCGTGAAATAAAGCTGGAAACATACTTTTTTAATCTAAAACATATGCACGTTGTAATTACGGCCGAACGGAATGTCTTGGATGTTGACGCGAGTACTTTAAAAGCGAACGCAAATTGTAACGCGCCCTGAGAAACACGTTTTAATGCTTTCTATTAGTGTTGTGTAAAGCTCGAGTATTCGAAGCTCCACAGCTCAGTCTCAAAGACTAAGTTTCTATAGAAGAACTCTTTAAGACTGAGCTCTAGAGCTTTGAAGCCTCGAGCTTTATACAACACTAGTTTCTATACGTCAACGTACAACCTTCCATCGATGTGGTCAAGACTTAAACGTAGAGAGTCGTTTTTCCTAATTAAATGAAAAGACCGATAAAACGTAACGATACGTATAATAATATTCTGTGGAAGGAGTCGAACAGCATGCGCGTCGTTGCGCGTATGTACAAATATAAAATATTATTTATTCAAAATGAAAAGTACTCAAGAACACCGTCTCTCGTTGCGCGTGTAGAAGTGCATACGCAACGAGTCGTGACGGCGGTATGTACTTCGTCAGTCTTAAGGTGCACAATGTTGCAATCTCAAAGCAAGAAAGTACCCCAATTAAAGCTAGTGTGTTAGTCGCGCGCGTGTCTCACGATGCCATCGTACTTTGTCTAATTCCATCAGCTTCGCAGCATCCTAGTTCTGGCGGCAGGACGTTATTCAACATTCGAAACCGAACGGCTTTCGTACGATTGGTCTCTCTCGCCTTATCGATTTCTGCGATTTCATTTTAGCAACGGATCGATGCCGAGACTGAGCACCGGTTTAATTTTAAACGCGCGTGTCAAGGTGAAGCCCCCTCTTTTGTCAATCGTTTGCTCGGTTCGCGAAGTTCGATATGTTCGATCACAGTTCAACGTTCGACCCGCTCCGACGAACGTATCGGTTGAAATAGTCGGGACGCCAACATTTGCAGCTACCTGGCACCAGGAACCAGTCATAGTACAGTCTTACCTGGAAGAATATAGTCTGTTGTAACGACAAATTACGAGTGAAAAAATCAGTTTCGAAACGGTGCTCTCGTTTACCTGGAAACAACCCATCTCGTCGACTCCGTCGCAATGCTGTTGCTGCGTGCCGGCGTTGTTGCGAGCCTCGTTTTCGCCGGCACGTTTCTGCAGGTACTGCTGATAATTTTGGAAATCGTGGACCGGTGGCGGTGAACCGGCCGGATCCCTGAGTCCGTTCAACCGGGTATTTTGATTCTCGTCTAGGATCGTGTCGGGATAGAAGATCTCCGCCACCAGCAGACTGGTCCATCTCGGCGACGATAGGCAACCACCGTCCAGATAGTGGCACCTCGATTGCCTGCGAATCAGTCCGATGCGAACCTCAACTTAGCGAGGAAACAAAAACGGAGACAGTAATGTCCCATTCTAAGTCGATTCTCGGTTCTGTGCTGCGACATAGATCGGAACAGGACACTATCTTTTTGTGGGTTCGTCGATCAAACATGTTCTCAAAGAATTAGACTAGAATTTTGCAAATTGACGGAGCTACAGCCCGTTTGAGGTTCTCAAACGACTCGTTTCAATTACAAAAATGCGACACATACCTTGAGAAAGGTCGTATAAGAAAGTTGAAAATAAAAGAGTTAGCATTGCATTGGTATTTTAAACGATACAATAAGTTTTGAATTTTTCCTCTATCCTCTTTTATGTCCTAAAGTTACTCCATACCGTCAATTAAACCGCTAAATATGGTTGAAATTATATCGTGCTTAGCGTCACGTTAATCAGAAAAGTGCCACGAACGAGTTGCTAAAGGTGCCACCAAAAAATAATGAAAAATAAACAAGTTTTGTAATTGATTACGCAGTTCGAGCTCGCTGGCCCCTCGCGGGGTATGCCCCCCAGTGGAATGGCTAGGCGAAGTGACAGAGAGCGGTCTCCTCCGCTGGACTTAGAATGGGACATTACCGTAGAGAAAAAGAGAACCAGTGAACGAAATTACATGCATCTAGTGACTTCTATGGTCTGCGTGAAGTAGCCCTCGTAAGGTATCTGGACTACGTAACGCCATACTCCTTGGTAATTTTTTGCGAAAACCGGCGTCGCGTATTCCACTTTGGCCGGGCAAGGAGTGGGAGGACCGGTGTACTCTGGTTTCTCTTGTGATGGCGCTCGTTGCCTGTATTCAGGGGTAGAAGGCTCGTCCCGGCGTTCCGCTGCCGATGTAGCCAGGGGTTCTCCTTGTATCGCTTTGTACAGCATGCAGACCCTTTGACAGAAATAGAAATTCGAAGTAGAAAAAGACAATCCACGATTCGGGCTGGTTCGATGATCGAACGCGTTTCCAATACTCACACTCCTTCGCCATTTTCGCAGAACTTTCGGCCGCTTCTAGGCGGGTCTAAGTCGGCTTCCGAGTCGGAGGATCGCTTGCTTCTGCTCCGTTTCTCGTCGGTGTCGACGCTGCAAATATTGTCCGTTTATAAATGGCTTCTTCGTTGAATTCTTTTAATGAAGAGACACGATACTCACGAATTCTGCGAGAAAGATTGAACGGTAGCGACCTTTGGCAGATTGTCGTCGGCCTTGAGTATAGGCAGGGCTTTGCTCAGAAATTTCAACGTGTGGTTCTTCAATAAGGCGCTACAAAAAAAGGAAAAAAAATCAGTTATCAACAAGAACAATCGCTAATCGTACCCAACCACGTGTAACCTTCTCGTAAGTTGACAATAGCATGATGGGAGAGCACAAATGGCATGAATGGGACTTATACAACCCACGAAATTACAAAGTTCCCGTTATTTTTTTGAACATACCTCGTATGTTCCGGGTAGGGACAGAGACCGCGTAGGGAAACTATTTTTTATGACTGTGTCAACAATATACAAAGGACAGTAGAAAAGGACAGCATGTAAACACGGACCGTTTCTTTCTTTCGAGCTTCTTGGCCCCTCACGGGGATGGAAGATGGAACTAGGGGGAGTGGAAGGGGTAGGCGAAGGGACAGTGATCGTGGAGATTCTCAGGGAGCTAGATCGCGACTTTACTCTGTAGCATATAAAATAAAATATAATCTATACCCGGTTCCGTAATTCTATCGACGCTTCGCCTGTCGTACTTACAACGGATAGGAGGAGCCATTAAAGTGTTGGTTCATAGGATTCCGTGGGATGTAACCTTTGTTGAGATCGCCGCAAATGTTGTGTATAGACACGTAACCTTTCCCCTGTTTGCCAGGATCTAAACGATCGCGAACAGAAACGAGAAAGCATTAGACGAAGGTTCGAACTCGAATGACGGTGAAATAGTTAGCGATACGAATTCGAATCGCGTACCGTAACATTCTTTGTCGCTGTCTATATAAGGCGGTGGTCTCACTTTAGGTGGTTCCGCGTTCGGCGACTTGATGAACGCGTAGTATCCTTCCGGAGGTTCGTTGGATTCTGTCGACGAGTCGGTGGTGGGTAACTTGATGGGTTTCAGCTCGTGTTGGTCCTCGGCGAACGACGATGCGCATAAAAGTATCATCTACAGAGAAATAAACGGTGCGCGTCTATGAAACCGTTGATCTATACGTAGACAACAACGCTAAATAGAGAATATTCGCGACCATTGCTGCCCTCTGTGCGAGTACAGCGAAAGATACATTACACATTTGCGCAGTTGATATCGGAAATGTTCTTCGAAGCTCGGAACCACAGACGGAACTAACGCGTTTTGGTAATATTCATTGTATTACAGATAACATTTCTCGTTCCAAGATTACATCGTTTATCAGACAAAGTGCAAAGTGCTACAGTCTGTTGAGAAGTTGCAGTGTAATATACAGGGTGGACCACGCATCGTGATCAGTAGAGATTACTCTGTTATTAGCAGTCCGATCGAAAATGTTTTTATCAGCTTTTGCATGGTTTCAACAGAGCTTTAACGTGATTATGAAAAATGTTTTGTCAACCCTTTTTTTAAGTGTATCTTCAAGGTCTCCTTGAATTTTTTGCGAATAAACATCTAATTTTTTTACGCCTATCTGTTAGCGGATTTCTAGGCGAATTCGAAAACGTATCACAACATTTTAAAAACTGCAAGAAAAATTGCTTTTTTAATTTTCTTTTTACAAAAAATTTAAATTAATTAATTTTAAAAAAAATTCATCGCTCTACCTCATTTCTATCGGAAGTTACTTCTTTTTGAATCGGAGTTAGGTCACTTTTCCCCACTGTGAGCCGCGCCGGTAAACAACATTCGTATAAATTTAACACTGTACCCAATAATTCTGCTGTACCAAAATAAAGCACAGAAATTTTATTTTATACTGCAATCTTAAATGAAACTATTAGGTGACGTTATTCAGAGCGACTTGTTAGCTCACAATGAAAATTGCTGTTGCTATCGAACGTTCCATTAAGAAGTGTTTGGCCATGTACCATAGATTTTTCAAAATTATGCAATAATCACCGGTCGGCAATGTGTTAATTACGATACGTCCGGTGTGTCGATGATCCATAGCGAATACATTCTTCGCGTTTCATCGTCGAACTTACTAGGCTACTCCCCGTTAGTAAGATACGTCGTATCGCATTCGGCCTTAACGGTACTCGGTCCACGCTTCGCAGACTATTAATACCCGGGGCTTGGGACTATAGCCGCGCACGCTGGACTGCCCCACTAACAATCGGGCCTACTCGCCACGCCGTTACATTCTTTTGGCTCCTTAACCGTCAGGAATTTCGAGGATAAAACTCGACCGAGACCTTCACCTATTAACGCATACCTCCCCTTTTATGCGTATGTACGAGGTGTGTTCTAAAAAATAACGGGAATTTTCATTTTCCCGAAGAAAATTTTAGTTGTTCGTCTACATGAATGTTATCCCTTCAAAAAATTGTCTCAATTTAAACCATTACAACCGTACACACTTATGCCAGCGCTTCTTCTAATCCCCGAAACGCTTCTGGATCTCGATCTTTAGGATAATTAGACTGCGGATCTTTAAAAACAGTAAAAGATTTAGAAAACTGAAGAATATTGTAACGTTGCATTTAACGTAACAAAGTCGTTAAGAGATTAGATCAATTTTTATGTGATTCCTGCTTCCCGCAATCAATGCTACCCATTTTTATTTTGCATGAAGATCCGCAGTCTAAGGATAACTTTTAAACGACATCGGAAAACGACGTCGTTTTAGGGTTTTCTTTATTTTTGGGAACAAAAAAGAAGTCACACGGTGAATATTCAGGCTGGGGCATCATATTACAGTGTTTGTTTTTGTCGTAAAATCGCGGACAAGCAGTGAATTGTTAGCAGGTGCATTATCGTGGTGCAAAAGAATTGTTTCGCCACGAACAATCACTGATCGCACCAAAACACTCGTAACTTTCTCGAAAGTTGACAATATACTAAACATCGAATACGATAACCAATGTGCAGACACTTTTCAGACATGTGTACCAACACAACGAAAAAGAAATGGCGTGAATCGGACTCGTACAATCCGCGAAATTACAAAATTCCCCTTATTTTACCACGTTCTTATTAGCTCGCTTTCTTGTTTGTTTGTCTGTTTGTTTTGAACACACCTCGTATATATAATATTAAATGTGTGCTAACTGAAACTTCTTTCAACCAAAACTAGTTGTGTCTAATTTCGACACAGATTTCAATCGACATTCTATTCGATGAAATTTCCGAATCGGTCCGCAATTGTTTCGTTGACGAATTCCTCGTTTCCGGAGGATGATTGTTCGAGAAATTCGATGAATCGTCGAGACGTTGTGTTACCGTTCAAAAAGACGGAAAGGCTGGTTTCCTCGTCATCGCATTATTACACATTTGCGTAACGGTATTACTTTATACCGGTTTCCAGCGATTACCTACGAGTACGGGACGCGTTTCTATAATCAGGATCGACCAGCGTGAGAGCAACAAATTTATCGGTCTTTTCCCGCTACTTCTTCGTTTGCAGTGCGGGCGCGCGCGCGCGCGCTTTCGTGTTCAACTTTAAATCGATTAGGGAAGCATACTTTACGATCCGTTTCGGAAATCGCCCGATAAGAACGATGCTCGATCGTTCGATCGATCAACAGGTATGTATCTTGTCTTTTCAAGTTTCATTTTCATACGATCGGCGATATCGATCTGCTAAATATGTAGAATGTCGATTTGTTCGGTTTATATCGTTGTCATTTGTTTGTTTAAATAATTAGCCGAATAATCTGTAAGATATGAATCATCTGGAAGAGTCACAGCTCGGAGTATGAATGATAAAAGTGGACCGTGTTCGACGAAATTATCACATTACCGATGTGATTATTGGTTAATTTTGAAAAATCTATGGTTCATGGCTAAACACGTTTTAATGGAACCATCAATAGTAACAGCAATTTTCATTATGAACTAACAAGACACCGTCAATAACGTTATCTAATAGTTTCATTTAAGATTGCAATGTACAAGAAAATTTCTATGCGTTCTTTTGGTACAGCAAAATTATTGAATATCGAATTAATAGGCTTTCGGTAGGTAAAGTGTTAAAGTAAGTATTCGGTAGAGATTAAGAAAAAATTATTCGACTTACAACGAACGTGCGGAAGTCCATAGTGTTATCCGTTACGACGAGCGACGGAATGTAAAGTTGAACGTCGAAAGTCAGTGTCAAGGGATCTCGTGATCAGTCGACGGTCATAGCAAAACTGAACACATTGAACCCGTGGCATGGTATAAGGAGCTGTTCCTGCCTTCAGTCCCGTACTCATCACCACCAAAGGTACGAGCGAGCCATCCCACCTCCCACCTTCCACCTCGAATCGTGCGGATACCATTCCACCTAAATCCTTCTCGTCGCTTGACGTTCCTAAAATTTTTCGTCGCTCCAGTCTACTTTTCCTACTCGATTCATCAATCTTTGAACAGCGTAGCTGACGCTTCTGCTTTTTAACGCTAACCGTACCGCGACCGGTCAAATCACCGCTTTCGCATGTTTAGTTTTCGATTCGATCGTCGACATTCGAAAATAAATAGTTGTTCCGTTGAACAGCGTAAGCGATACATCGCGCAACAATACGAAGTCCGAAGCGAAAATAGCGGGAACATTCGTGCCAGAACGAGGCACGATCTGTTCGCGTCTTCGTCGTTTGAACACGGCGCGGCGACTGGTCACGATCGTAACTGTCATGGCATTCCAACATAATCGTCACTTTCCAGATATAACGTAATCTCCAAAGCGGTTTCGTTCTGTAAGATCACCTAAATGCGGGGAAAGGAAGCTGCACAGCTAAATTCCGACACTTCGTCATCCGGGGCAACTGTATTTTGTTCGGAAGTATCTTTTTCGCTCGCCTTTTGGCAACTTTTTAAAACGTTGGACTTACGGATATTGTACTTATTGTTAGACTGCGGGGGTCTTTAGGCAAAGTGAAAATTGTCTGCATCGATTGCAACAAATAGAAACCAACATGAATGTTATTTCTTCCCTTAATGTTTTTAATAGAGGAAAAAATCATATATTGACGTCTTCAATTTAAAATTTTTCAACAATTTTACATAATGCAGAATAATGCATAAAGATCCATAGTCTTCTTATTATCGGGCTTCGGTTTACATTGTTTACCTTATGCCAGTCGTCCATCCATCAGAGCTGTGCTAATTTAAATACATTGTAATTGAATTACTTGTAATAAAATAATTGTATTTTATATACACAGTACACAGTGGTACCTCGGTATACGACCTTAATCCGTTCCTGATGTTTGGTCTTAAACTGTTCTCATGTAAAAAAAACTCCGATTGATATTATACCTACATTAATCGGGTTGTAAAATGATTTAATCACTGTTTAAACACACAAATAAAAAGAGATTTTATTATGGATTTTTAACGCCTTCATAATCCTGAGCCAGAAAATGCCATCCAGACTTTTCCGACGAGCTAGACGAGTGTTCTAACCTAAAAACCGGATCTCTGGGGTAGAATCAGGGCACTTCCGGAAGAATTCGTGCCATCCGTAGGAGCCGGTCAAGGCCATCGACTCATTGAACATCCTTCCATGGCAACTACAAAAGCAGAATCTGGAACGGCACAACCTGTCGCTCTACACATTGACGTATCGACTACATTTCTTGATCCACGGAACGAACAATAAAACGCGACGATTGTTGTCGTCTCGTAATTTTAGTATCGTTTATATTCCGCAATCGTTAAAATACAGTCGAACCTCGATAACTCGAATCTTCATTAGAAGAATTAAAATCTTTGAGTAATAGAGGTTTCGACTTACAGAGGGTTTGTACAAAAGTTAATAATTTAATGATTGCAATAGCTTTAAAGAAAGTTATTTGTTCTTAGACAGCGGATCTTTATGCAAAATAAAAATTTTCTACCTGACGACTTCTAACAAACTGGAGTGAAATAGAAATTTATTTTCTTTCTTAATATGTTTAATAGTATTTTTAAATTCTTCGAATGTTTTTACTATTTTTAGTTACACCTTCTCATTTTTGTCGTATCTCGAAATTTGGAATTTTCAAACGGAAGAAACTCCACTACATTTCATGGAGGTGGTGTTTACGACACTGCTAAACGTACCGAAAGTGTTACGGGCTACTGACTCTTTTTACGAGCGAAGTAATTAATCTTGTGTCGCCGAGCAACTATGTTAATTATCAAATATCGCATTTTTCAAAGTTAAACAATAAATCGAGGACTCGGTATTTCCAGTTACGCAGGCAGAATCATAATACTGTACCTCCGCAACGTCAGGAAATTAACCCGAATAAACTTACCGTTAGACCGACGATATTCTATACTTTACGACATGTGATATTGTATACTCTATACGTTCCCATTGCGTCCCCTTTTGGATACGTTTATGTTATACTTTTGTATCCACAAAACTCAGCTTTCTGAAATTTTCACCTTACGTAGCAGCAATTTCTTTTCTTTCGTGTAACCTTACGTAAAACCTTCTGATTCTTCTTATTTATTGAAAATACGGCATTGGACTGTGTTTGTCCATCAGTCGGAGAGCATGGTGTGTAAGTACATGCATACATACATACATATAAATACAGTGACTCGATTAATATTCGAACGCCCTAAAAAAGATGATAACTTTTTAACAATTAGTTTACTAAAGGACGTGGAAAGAATTTTTTTCAAAGATTGCAATTGATCGGAATTGTAGCAAAAATACTAAAAGTCATATTGAAAATTTAAAAAATACGTTCTGTATAATTTCGTAGATATTGTATAAAATCGGTCCAACGTTTAAAGATGATAAAAATTGTAGATTTACACGATTTTCGGCCTCTTAAAAACCGTATTTTTTAAATTTTCAATGCAGGCCCGCATAAAAAAGTTTTAAAATGCAACTTTTAGTATTTTTTTCTACTATTCCTAGCAATTGCAATTTTTTTAAAAATTTCTTTTCGCATCCTGTAGTAAACTAATTGCTCTAGCTTCCCAAAAAAGTTCAAATCGTATAGTCCAATATTAAGAACGTTATCGTTTTTTTAAGAGCATCCGAAAATTAATTCGAGTCACTATATATAAAGGTTTTCCTTTAAACGTAGTTTAAAGTTTCAGTTTTATTTAAGGCGAAGTCGAAATTAAATAAATAAATACATACAAGCTGGACCATATAAATGGGAACACCTAAATATCTTTTGTATTTACTGTCCTATGAAAAAATTCCTCAGGACAAAGTTACACTATTTTCGGAGGTAAATGTATTGGTAAACAAAAACTCTTTTGGTAATTTTTTATGTAAAATATCAAGGCCGTCTGTATTTTTCTAAATCGTACAGTATATCTTGTTTACCGATAACATTGTAGATAATGAGAAACTAAATTCGGAGGATAGCATCCTTGTTACCTTGACATGACCTTGAGCAAAAATAATCATGTTGAAACGCGAAAGAAGTAGAAGTTTAAAACTAACATGTTTATTACGTATACAGGGTGTTTCGCTTACCTGGAAAATGTTTTTTAAAAAACTGTTTCGAGAAAAGTTATTTGCTCAAATAAATTTTGCTGTAAATGCAGAGTGGTGGAGGAGATAACTTAAAATAAATAAGTAATACATATACATTATACTCCTTTAGACATTATATGAGGTGTTGATATTTGGCGTGGCAAATATTAATAAGAATTATCAGAAAATTAATAAGAACCATCAGAAAATTAATAAGAATTATAAGAAAAGTAAGAGAAAGATTCTACTTACCCCGTGAATAATAGCAAACAGTATTTTCTCCGTTACGTCGTGCGGTCTGGAAGAGAATGGCGACGAGGTTAATCCTTTGCACTCGAAGCAATTTGAATTCCAAAATCGAGACATTTGTTTCAACCCAGATCATTTTTGTTCTGTGTAATCTTTTTTACATTGTGCACATCAAATTGAACCTGTATTCTTATATACCAGTTGAGCTTTTTACAATTTATAGAATACAGATAAATTTAATAATGTTAAAACTGTTTTGAATAATGGTATGGCAATTTTTAGTGGCGCCTCGGACTCGCCATTCGAGTGCAAAGGGTTAAAGTAAGGTTAGGAAGACGACGTTTACGGAGGAAATATTGCACAGTCGAACAGTGTGGATTCTTCTGGAGTCTTCTGAAAAGTGCACTGCCATGTCCGCTTTGTAGGAACGAAGAACGAAGAACGAAGAACGAAGAACGAAGAACTGGCCGGTGGAGCAGATTTCGCTGCCAAGAAACTCGGAAGAGGTGGTGTAACACAGTAAAGAGCAGATTTGATGCTTAGTAGGATAGATGACATTTATTTCATTATTTTTATTACTATTACTTGCTACTTGAATGCTATACTCGTATAGGTTTCTATAATTATGTCGATAATTATGCGTGAATTTAAAGAATATGTGAGCTCAGCCGCAAGATGTACAGCCCGCGTCAGTATTACAATGATCGAATAAGTGAAAATAATTACAAAAACGAAATTTTACGTTCACTTTTCAATGCAAACACTCGTCAAGGGATGAAGGGGAGGAAGGAGGAGGATGAGGATGAGGAGGGTGAGGGTGTTTGTGGTTGTGATCATGGTGGTGTGGAGTGGGGCATAATGGCGGCTCATCGATTTCCTTTAATAACTACTTTCATCTTGTATATCGTTCGATCTTGATTTACACGCGTTGGGAATCCTACCGTTCGATCACTCTATTGAAATACCTTTACACCGTTCTTAATTTGAATATTCTTATTTTTTTTTTGCTTTCGTCTCGAACCGCTATAATTTGTTGCAAACCCAACACTCTTACTTAACTAACCTAGTTTTTAACTTACACGAAATCGTAACGCGCATTATACCGGTAACAACGCATACCGTATTACTTCTTTTACTTCTTGTTTCCTAGCAACGAGTTGATCTCGTTTCATTCTTTTTTTTCGTTTTTTCATTTAAACAATATACAAACATCTCTCTTTCTTTCTCTTTCTCTCTCTCTCGCTCGCTCGCTCGCTCTCTTTCTCTCGCACTCTCTCTCTCTCTTTCTCTCTCTCTCTCGCTCTCTCTTTTGTATCTCAATGATCGTTTAAAAAAGTGTAAATACTATATACCGCATTACTCTGAAAGTATTCATCTTTTTGGTCTATCCTTCACGCAACCGTTTCTTCTACGTTTGGAATTTGTTCCATTAGAGGTTCGATCGAAACAATAACCGTACGGAATCTTGTACGAGAAGTTTCCCTGTTTCGTTAAAGTTCACGGAATCGGCAACGAGATCGTCGACGGTACATCGTCGACGAAATCGCGTCGACGGAATGACAATCGCGCGAAGGAGTATCAAAGAATAATATATAGTGAGAATCCCGAATAAAAGAACAATACGTACGAATTTGATGCTCGGTTGGAGGATGGCTGGGGATGAGCAGAGTTAAATATACACATTAAAAATAAAACGCGGAAAAACGTTGCCGAATAGTATCGAGGTGTTTCTCGTCGTTCCCGAGGTTTCATTGAGAAAATGTGTGTCCGAGTTCGGGTGGACGCAATGAAATTAAATGACCAGCATATATATATATATATATATTATTTACGAACAACGACAACCGAATCGAATATCTTGCGTACGATCAAATCGTGAGTCGTGAGAGATCACACACAGCCAGCCCGAAATCAAAAACACATGTATATCCTGTCCCGTCTACGAGACACGCGGACGATCGATACTATGCGAACGCATGATAGCGTTGGAAACGCGTCGCGCGCGTTTTCCAACTCGTAAAATCGTTTAAGTCATCTAATCCAAATTGCACTCGACGCTTCGGTTTGTACAAGTTACACATTTACATAATACGCCGAAATATATCGTAGTATACACATGGTGCATGTACACGCCGCCATTCCCGGAATCGAGCACGACCAGGAAACAAACAGCGATATCAGAGGTGTGAAAAACAAAAGAAGAAGAAGAAAATTACACGTAGAGAGGTGGTGGTGGTTTTTTTTTCAGTTCCGAGACTCGAGTCTCGAATCGGAAACAGAATCTCGCGCGCTTTTTAATCGTTCGGATCGCGCGAACTATCATCGCATCTCGAGAGCTTCCGACGCGATCCGTTCTTCGCCCTCTTGTACTCTTTGGTTACGTTCACCCTGGTCCACGCGTAATTTCTCATGCGTTCTCGCGCGCGCCAACAATCGACGCGCGCGAAAAATCGAATACACGATTATTGCCAAGTTTTCCACCGGTCGGATCATTTCTGTCCGTTTCAACACGTGTTCTCTCGCACCTGATTCTGTTCGATCGAAAGTTCGAAACGCACAGTTTTCCCTCGTTAGCGTCGCGCCGCGTAGCCATTTCGAGTGGACAGCACGGACCTAAGGACAAGGACTGACGAGCCCTTCGATTGTGCCCAAATTTTCTCGCGCAGGCGCGAGAATACAGTAACGTATCTATTATTGGGTAGCAGAGCGGCCAGAGCCCTGAGGCAGCTATATTGGCGGGAATGTACCGAAATAATCTTACCGGACAAAAAGACTCCGGGACGTGTCCTACGAGTTACAAAATATACAGAAGAACGCTTGTCATACATTCGTTCGATACATTCGTTTGATACCCCTTCCGTCTTCCGCCTCACCCCCCACAGGGTTATGCACAGGAGTGTTACCAGACAGGGGCAATCGGAAAAGGAATCGAGGGGAATACAAGTACACCCCCCTCTCTGATGACCAGTCCAGGCTACGGCACTGGCACCGTGGTCTACGGTCTTAGTGGGGGAAGTTGGAGTGTGCGCATGGTGCTGGAATGGGATAGTGGAAGGGGAAAAGGAGGAGCCTGGAGAGGGGGAATCAGGTTCGTTTCAACCTCAATCTGGCCACACTGATGCCACAGTCCTTAGGTCCGTGGTCGACAGCCAAATAGAAAATAATCGTCCGAACAAGGGGAACGCCGACAAGGGAAAACTGTACTCTGTATCTGTGAAAGTCTCAGATGAAACGTGAACGTAACGGACTCGTGTCTATAAATCTGCTAAAATAAAGAGAAGGAGATTATAAATGTATCCAATACTGGCAGTTACGCGTTATAAATTCGTCCGTTCGCGACGACGATGCGACGATCGTCTCTCGAATGATAATATGCCTAGCGTGTACCGTGTATGGATGCACACTGGCCAGATCAAGTCCTAGTTTCGTTTCCGAGATATATCGAGATACTGTGTAAACGGGCTAACGTTAACCACGGGGCTAACATTCTAAAGGTCTCGTGCCTTGCCATATATAGTACAATGTTTAACGTTATCCGCCTCTGCTTCGTCGAGTATTTCCCTTGTTAACGCAGTGTTACATGGCGCATCCTCTATTACTTTATTCTACAGCAGCGTTGGGCACGTTTGCCTGTCGCGGGCAAGAAGCTTCCCCCACCAACGTCTCTTTCGAGGCACCGCTGCGCGTCGAAGGTGCGCTCTGCACGAAAGAGACGTTGGTGGGGCAAGCAGGCAGCTCAGGGGCCCCTACCGTGCCCATTACTGTTCTACAGTGTACACCAGGGGTGGTCATTTTTGTCTGAAATGAGCAGTGTCGCCAGGATCGACCAAAACCGGTCGATTTTCCCGCCTTCTACCCTTCCACTATCCCATTCCAGCACCATGAGTATACTTCAACATCCCCCACTAAGACCACTAAGTCTGGTCACGTACAGAGGTGGGCATTATTTGGCGAAACAAACATTCCAAATACTATTTAATATTTTCGATTTTATTTTGCTTAAAGAAAATAGTATTTTAAATAAGGTATGCAATTTCGAAAATAAGATATTTCTATTTCAACAATCTGTGAACAACAATTTGATCCCCAAAATAAAATATTTCTATTTTAACACGAAACACTTTATTTTAACGAATTTTCTATTTTCTATTTTGACTATTTTAACGAAACATTTTATCGGAAACACGAAATAAAATATTTTACTTTTTGCATTGTTATAATACTCCGAGGAACCGCATAAACATACAGTCTATCTTACACCCATAAACGTACATATACATAAAATTGAAATTGAAAATAAAGACAAAATACAAATATTTTCGATATTCTTCACATAAAATACTATTTTCGAGCAAATTACTGCCTCAAATAAATTATTTTCTTTTAAAAAATTACTGCATGAAGTAAAATATCTTGTTTTCAAGAATTACTGCATTAAATGAAATATTTTATTTCCGAAGTTGTACACATACTTCAAAATAAATAGGATTATTTACTATCTGCTATTTAAAATACTATTTTCCCCAGCTTTGGTCACTCTCTGGTATTAATCTGGTTATCAGAGAGGGGGTAAACTGTGTTCCCCTCGATTCCCTCGATCTGGCGACACTGGAAATGAGACAAGACCGTCCCCACCATGGCGCCCACTGTCCCCCACCAGCATCCGCCGTTACCATGGAGGTAGAACGCGCTTCGTCCGTAGCGAAGAGATTGGTGGGGGATGCAGGCGTTCAAGGGGCCCAGTATCACACCCAGTTTAGCTTCCAAAATTAAAATCGCGGAATAGCCCTCGACAGATATGTTGGCTACAAAAAGGCCATCACGCAAAACCTAGGGCTGGGTTCAACTCGGCCCCCAAGATTGCATCTTGGGTGGCGCCACTGGAGGGGCCCCAACCGTGCCCACCACTGGTGTACACTGTTATTGGTTGCCAAATTACGCGTCGCTACCAAGGGAAAACTGTGTTACCGACTTGTTCCGATAAACAACCTTTCAGTCCCTAACTACAACTGTTCGTCGAGAGATCTCCTCGTTCCGCGGACACAATGATTAATCCCCGACTAATCTCGCGTGCCTGCGAGTCAATGGAATTAAATCGAATCGTTACGTCCGACTGTGAAACAAAAGGTGTGTTCTAATCGCAGATATTCTGTAAATACTGTGCGCTTCTTTGCCGTTTCCATCCGAAGCCGGTCCCCCACGCTACGGTTTGAACCGGTCTCGAACCGGGATTCGGAACGATTCGGGGGAGCACGTAACCGCATTTGAACGCAGTGAACGCAATAAACGCAATAAACACAAATAAACGCAACAAACGCATAAACAAATGCCCGTAAAAATCTTTCTTCTCGTCTACCTACCCACGGTTCGGATAGAACCGCGACGATACTCCCGGCCGTCGAAACGACTCTCCAGGGGGGCTTCCCCCGTGCCACCGAACTGTTTGCAGTCGAAGGGGTTCGGGTTCGACGTGAAAGAGAGAAACGGAAGACGGAGGGAAGACCCGGCCGAGAACCGTTTCGGTGGAATCGTCGCGCCCCTCGATGGGTTTTTTTTTTAAATCGATACTCTTCTATCGGAATGGAAACCTATACTCGTGTTGGAACGACTCGCGCGTCAGTTCGTTCCAATTAAGTACCGGTGAAGAATTTGCTCACGACAGTTGGAAATTTTTCCCCGAAAAGATTCGTCTCGCTTTCCGCGGTTTCGATTCGTCTTATCACAGTCAGCATAGTTTTACAATTCGCTGCTTTGTTCGAAAGCTTTAGAAAGCGCCGCGCCCACGTCGCACCGACGATCGAGGAAATCGATGAAACGTCGCGATCATTTTCTTTTTTTTTTTCACTTCTTTTTTAATCGTCCGTCGACGACGTTGCGAACCCACGCTCGTCGATATATCGATCAATGACTCGCTGGAAGGATCACAGAGTGGGGCGGAGTGGGGCGAAAGGGGGCGGGGAAAACCGAGAAAGGAGGGGGGCCGACAACTATTCTCGATAGAAAAAACATTATACGCGATGCTTCTTTTTCCTACTGTACAAAAAATAGAGCGTTTTCGTCGAACTTAGAGCCAATAAGGAAGCACTTACTTACTCGGGAAACAGAACCGAGAATCCCAAGCGAGTAGGAGAGACGAAGGGAGCGTGGAGAGAGACGGTTAACAAGGCGATCACCGGTTCGTGCTAAAGAATAAAACACGGTCGTGAATCGAGTGCCCGTCACTTTGTCAGCTTGATTATGCGAATACTCGAGCCCCGTCGAAAACACCTTTACGTTGCGCGTTAAACAAAGATTATCGATCAACGACGATCCGAGGTGATTGCGCTCGCGCTTTCCCCGTATACGGTATACGATATACGACTTGTTCACAGATCGCGGCGATCGGATGTTCTATAAAATAGATTGTAATAACTTTTACTTGTGAAAACATTATGCCCTTTCCGTATCCGAACAGGATAAACATCGATAGACGAAGCTCCGTTGCGTTGTGTTGCGTTGCGTCGCGCGGGGGGGAAGAATCTGCGAGTCTTCTCTGCGCCACACCAATAAAGATCTCGACCCCCTGCCCCCTGTACCATTGTTCTCTGTATATCTCTTTTAAGTATCGTTTCGTTTCCGTTAGATTCGCGCGCGTCCTTTCGAACAACTCGCTTCCGAAGCTGGGAGTGTTCCGGGTGGGGCGGGGGGAGGGGTAAAAGGCGGAGTCAGGGACGATGACGGGGGTACACAAGGGGTAGAGTGTGAACCAGGTAAAGGAAGATAGAGAGGAGGAGGATGATGATTGTTTCGCGACTCGCTTTCTCAGAAAGTTAGTTTGGTCTCGGAGTACTATGGACTCGCGAAGAGTTACTGTATGAAATAATCGGGGTGATCAGAGTCCTTCTCAAACCTCTTCGCCTCTTCCTGCATGCTCTCCTTGATCTTGAGTATGGCCGCAGACTCGGTCTGATCCTGTGAATCAACCAACACCAGGCCGGTTACAAGTAAAAGGTTAGGCAAGACCACCATCAGGCGATACCTTGCCCATGTTCTTTCTTTTTTTTCTGTTCTGCTTTCAGCGTGTTCACCAGCGAGCTGACGAAGGAACACGGCGACCGAAACAAGCGCTTTTCTTTACCTAGCGCGCCCGCCCGCCCTCGCGACAAACATTGGCTTCTCGCAGTCACTGGAAATAAGGGTCGTGTCCCCGAAATGCTATTGTTGCGCTCTTCGAGAGAGAAGCGATCTTGGTTCTAACCACGGACCTAAGGACTGAGCGTAAAGTAGGTTTATGGATGAGAGGGGGCGTGCCGCGAGCGGGGAGGGATGGTTAACTGCGGCCATCTTGAGTGGGACCACACTGTGGTGCGCGCTATAGGCGACTTTAAATACTAGTGTGGCGTCTGTACTTCATTTTTACCATGGAACAGAACCTTCCACAATACACACTGGCATTTTTACAAATTAATGTGTATCAACGCGCAGAAAACACAAAGCCACGACGATTCACCAACTTTACCGCACGTGTACTGGCACAAAAAGGTTCTGGCGTAATGCGACCGCGTATATTCTACAAACCACGTGCTACAGACGCTACACTAGTACTTAAAATCGTCTATAGAGCGCACCACAGTGTGGTCCCATACAAGATGGCCGACAAGTTTATACCCCTTCCGTCTTTCGCCTTCCGCCCCACCCAAGGGTTACGCTCAGTCCTTAGGTCCGTGGTTCTAACCAAAATTTTGCCTGTATCGCCGACTAGGTATAAGGATAGACCTTATAACCCATTGTATTGATTCGTTGTTTCGCGTGTTAAATCGCTTCATTTGCATGCAAACAGGCGAAATGAAAATGGTAGTGGGGCAACGTGATTCCACAAAAGTGGGCCAAGAAAATACATTGGACGATAGGTCAATCCTTATACAGTAATTCTTCAATCGAGTCCTGGGCGGCGATGATTGATCTCGGCTCGGGTGTATCGGTGTGAACACCGCAACATTGACTCGAGTGAATCCAATTTTCAAACTTCTTATTTTCATTATTTTTTTATGGGACTTTCACTAACTCCATTCTGGCATTTCTCTGATGAAAATGACACCAAACACGATATAATTTCAACTGTATTTAGTGGTTTAATCGACGGTGACAGTTTCGAAGGCAACGAAGAGCAGCGACAACGCGGCGGCTACTGTTCGCGCCTTTTTCTGTCCGATACACTCTTCTTTGTTGCGTTCGAAACTTTCATCGTCGATTAAACCACTGAATACAGTTGAAATTATATGGTGTTTGGAGTCATTTTGCATGAGGAAAATGCCACGAATATGTTGGTGAAAGTTCCATTGAAAAATAATGAAAAATAAAGGAGATTAAATATTGGTGTTACATTGTGTGATGACGCACGGGCCTTTGAACTGTGCCGGCGACGGCGCGGTGACACGCTTTGGCCACCCGATCCTATTTCATTCTGTCCTTCTCTATGTTCGGCTCGTCGATTGAAGTCTCGGCGCGGTAGACGCAGTCTTAAAAAAACAGCCTCTACTACATCATCGATGTCCGTTCAGAACACGGCTGTTGGACTTCGATTGAAGAATTACTGTACCTCGTCGGTGCTTATACCGCGTCGAAATTTCTACGTGAAAATTGTATAAACGCGCGCGTTGCCAATCGAATACGGGTTTCCCTCGTTAGTGTCGCGCGCGTTCTCATCCCCACCGTCCAACGCGTGGCGCATCCAACGGCACTGCTCTTCGTCTCTGGTCACGCGACGTCACCTAGTCGTCGGCCAATAGGAAGCAGTATCCCCTACTCGATAGCGTCTCGACACTCTCGACGCTAACGAGGGAAAACTGTAGCGATATTCGAGTGAAAGATATAGGTTTACGATGGAACAGACGATATAAAATTGTAGGTGAACGAAAAACATAAGAGAAACAAAACGAATACGAGAAAGGGAAAAAAAAACGCTCGTCGGGATCGCACAGTTTCCTTCTGAAAATAATTTCCTCCTGTTTCTCGACTCGTGGCTCGCGATCGGTCCTACCCGTTGCGTGTGAGAGACAGAGAGAGAGGGAATCCACGGAGAGAGTCAGAGTTGGGCAGTAATTAATTAGTAATCTTCAATTACATGTGCAAAAGTGGACTATAATTGCAATAAGAAAACGGTAAAATGGTCCGAAACATAAAAGTTAGTGGTTTAAAAAGAACAATTACACTGAAGTAATTGTTAGACACAATTACAATTACTCCTTTTACAATTACTGTAGTTGTAATTGAGGTCCGCAATTACGATTACTGGTTGAACCAAAGTAATTGCAATTACCAATTAGAATTACATGTAATTGTAATTTTATTTCTGCAATTTCAGATAATTTTAATGCAATTAGAAGTAATTGTAATCGGCAGTTGCAATTACTTAACGCGAAAATGACACTAAAAAAAATAATTAGATACCTATTAAATGAAAATGTCTAAAAAGAACAAAAAAAAAGCATATGTTATATATTATCCAACTCCAACTTTGAAATGAGGGTCATTTTGAAGAAGTAATGGTAATCGTTTTCGTGAAATATCAAATAATTAGCTACAAATAAATATTTAATGAATGATAAATATTTCCTAACATATGCTTTTCGTTTGTTCTTTTTAGACATTTCCATTGAGTAGATATCTAATTAATGTTGTAATTGCAACTATCAATCACAATTACATGTAATTGTAATTGGTAATTGCAATTACTTTGGCTCGACCAGTAATTGTAATTGCGGACCAGTGATGCCAGATGAGGGGAGTCACGGTGAAATGATGTACCCCCTCTCTGATGACGGGAATGAGTGGGACGAATGGGAGACACGTTGCACGTGCGCGATGGGGACCGTGGAGTGTGCGCCTGCGCACGGTGCTGGAATGGAATATTGGAAGGGGTAGGAGGACAGTACATACATGAGTGCTGTTCGGCGCTCATTCTGGCTTCACTGTTGCGGACCTCAATTACAATTACAGTGATTCGTCAAGTAATTGCAATTGTATTTCTGCAATTTCGAATTACAGTAATCGGTAAGTAATTGTCATTGTAATTGTAATTGAAATTACATTTTGCCCAACTCTGGGAGAGAGACGCACACGCTCTCTGACTCTTGTATGCTTGTTACGGTTGTATGCTCGAATGCAACGCGCGCGAGCATACGTATCGCGATATGCTGGCGAGTCGCGTCGCGTTCCGACGACACGAACGTCGGCATTCGATCGCGACCGCGATTGACGGGAAACTTATCGGTTAGAGCGACACGCGTCTGGGTTAGGAGATTCGCAACAGTCGGGAGAACGAATCGAGAGACAACACGGGGGAGAGAGAGAGAGAAAGGGGGGCGGGAGTGAAACGACATGAACGTTTTCTCCCCGAATGCGGAATCGAACCCAGCAGCGCCTGCCTCTCGTCTACGTCCGCGGCGGAGGAGGAGGATAGTCGCGTGGCCGAGGAAATTGTGAGCAGTTCGCTGGTCCCGAACGAATCTGGGCAAGAAAACGCTGACGTGCTGCGTAAACTTAATTCTCTCGTCTCGACGCAGCGCGCTTGATGACACGATGCGTCGTCAAAGGTGGGTGGTGGGGGGAAGCTGTTTTTTTCGCTCGTCGACAACAAAACTTAGAACAGAGGATCGTGAAACAACAACTAGGGAGTAGTGAGAAACGATTCGATGGAGGAACCGCATCCGCTGCGTGGAAATGTGGTTCTTCCATGTTTCCCCAGGGCGCTCTGACCCACAACACATGGACGTTATGTAAAAAAAAAAATAGGTGAAGCCCGTATCGACCAAAGAAAGAATCAACGTATACGAACAACAAATAACAAAAAAAAAAAAGTAAACAACAACAAACAACATATACACACAGAAAAGAATATACCATATACAAATCTATATATACGTATACGTATACGAATACGAGCAGCGAATACGTATATGTATAGACGGATGGATAGATAGATATATTGTATATATAGATCTGCATATGTACGTGTGAACGGACGGACGGACGAACGTTCCGTTCTTTTTTTTTTGCGCATAGCCCACCCCCACACTGACGCACATCTCACCGAGCCGTTACGTCGATCGGAAACACAACTCTATCGTTTTTTTATAGATATTCAGACAAATGCTTTGTAAAAAAAAAAACAGAGAAACTCGACGTGTCATCCCTTATTTCGTTACTTTTTTCCATTAAAGACTTTTTCCCTTCTATTTCGTCCGCATCAATTTAGTTTTTTACTGTTTTTTTAGTCTATATATATATTTTTTTTCTTTTTTGGATCTCGTTCGAATCAATCGTGTATCTCGATACGATCTCGCAATCCACCAATCGCTTTGCGCTCACGCATCCATGTGCTACAGGTCAGTACAGGCTAGTACTATATACAGCTATCAGATTTCACCGGTTTTCCATTTCGTATTTCTCATGTCTCTAATTACGTTACAAAAACACCTTCGTTCGAAGCATTGCGAATCGATTCATGATATATATAGAACAGTATATCACACACATTGTGTTCCACAGTATACTCCACGTTGCAATTGTACATGTCGTGTCGTACGTACGGTGTGCTCTCGTATATAGTTACAAAAATTCTTTTTGCACGTGCGTAGATATATATATATGCATGTATATCTACCTAGATGTGTACGTGTGCGTGCGCGTGTATGTGTCTATTGGGCGTGTGCGTGTGCGCGTGTGTTGGCCTCAGTGATGCCCAGAATCATGGGTCTTGGGTTTTTTCCCCTCCGCTCGCTCAGCCGACTCGACCCCCCACTCTGACGCACCGTCGTCGCCACGTTGCTTCTACTGCGCACGCGCTACACACGAACGTATCTCCATCAGAGCATCTCGGCTGAGTTGAGATACGTTCGTGTGTAGCGCGTGCGCAGTAGAAGCAACGTGGCGACGACGGTGCGTCAGAGTGGGGGATCGAGTCGGCTGAGCGAGAGGAGGGGAAAAAACCCACGACCCATGATTCTGGGCATCATGGGTCGGACTACCGAAACGATTGCTCTCGAAGCGTGAGTCTCGGATGTTAGTAGATCGCTCAAACGAGATGAGAACTATCGTACGGACGCATCCGTTCTGGAAGCAACGTTACGGATACGCGTGACCGTGTATCTCTCGCACGACTAGAACAAACTTTGCACGGCATGACACGATCGTGTGATAATTAGGAGCGGGCGGGCACTCGAAAATTCCTGGTACAGTATTTCATCGATAAAAGTCCCCAACACGGGTCTGCCCAGGGATACTATTCTTCGAGTTTCGCCGAACGTAGAGAAGGACAACCGAGCTCGAGAAGCGTAAACATAACCAATCCGATGACAAACTTCTTTATTTTTCATTATTTTTTTTATGGAACTTTCACCAACATATACGTGGCATTCTTCTCATGCAAAATGACACCAAACACGATATAATTTCAACTGTATTTAGTGGTTTAACTGACGATGAAAGTTACCGGCGCGGGGAAGGACAGCGTACGTGAAGGAAAGAGACGCAGAGAGTCGCAGCGCGCCGGCGCAGTCCATAGAACTTCCCATCTAATCTAACCAGTGATGCCAGATGAGGGGAGTCACGGTGAAATGATGTACCCCCTCTAGGATGACGGGGAACGAGTGGGGCGAATGGGAGACACGTTGCACGTGCGCGATGGGGACCGTGGAGTGCGCGCCTGCGCACGGTGTTGGAATGGAATAGTGGAAGGGGTAGGAGGAGAGTACATGAGCGCTGTTCGACGCTCATTCTGGCATCACTGAACCTAAACCTCCAAAGAACTTCCCATACGCTGTTCCTTCTCGCGTTCGAAACTTTCATCGTCCATTACACAAGTAAATTTCATCGGAATTATATCATGTTTGGTATCATTTTGCGTGAGAAAAACGCCACGGATATGTTGGTGAAAGTTCCACAAAAAGATAATGAAGATCTGGGACATTTATGGATAAAATACTGTACTCAGGTAATATTCGAGTACCCGCCCACCCCTAGTGATAATGTCATCCTGAGACATTCTAGTGTACGATAGCGCCTAGGACCGAAATAAAATTGTCAATTGTATTTCATTGTTTTCAATCCTTCCTCTTCTCTATCTCAGGCATGAGCAACGAACATCCGATAACTCTCTCTCTCTCTCTCTCCTCTGTTTGCGTGGAATCCCCTAAGCAGAAGTTGTTCCGTTATTCCCGATTTGAATGGAGCCAAGCCAATGCCCCACCGGGGGGGAGGGGGGCGATCTTTGCTCATGCCTGCTCTACTCCACGACGAAGACGAGAGAAAAAGTAGTTCATGCACCGATGACTCTTATATCTTGCACCGTTGCGACACCGTTCTTGATACAGCAACGTCGGAAAGATCATTTAGAAACAACGAGGCTCGGTTGCTGTACCAATCGAAAATGGCATTGTTGCTCGAAAGCGAAAGACAGTGGTGCACGAACGGGCGTGTTCCAGCTACAGTTGTACGCGATCGTTCGGGCTATCGGACACACGATTGTGCGCGGGCAATGTGAAACACAAGTGACATGTGATTACCAGAAAGAAACGCGTCCTGCGACACACGATAAGAGAAAATTTTGTTGTAAAACAAAGTTCATTGGAAAAACAGATAGTTATATATAAAACATTTTAGTAGCCAGCACCCTGATGCGGATTCAAACAACAAATAAAAAAGAAAAACGCAATATTCTCAGTGTAACAGGTTTACATTTATTGTCTCGATCTCCCCTGGCTTAGGCATATATTAATAATGTAAAATGTTTCATCGCCATTCACTTGTGCGGCTTACAACGTGGGGCTTTGTGTTACGTTAAAGTTTAAAAGTAAAAATATTATTCGGCGTCGAGAGAAGCCGATGGGGCGCGCGCGCGCGCCTCACGCAACGGTACAGGAACGAAGCATGCTCGCTCTCTCTCTCTTTCTCTCTCTCTCTCTCGCTCTCTTTCTCTCTATTTTCCTTTCTTTCAAATCCTTTCTTTCCTTTTCATTTTTCCTTTTTCTATGCTAGACAAGTTGAGTACTCATCGTGTACGAACAGAGCTGACGACGTGTGTGTGGGTGCGCGCGCGCGCGCACGACGCGACAAGAAGCGACAACGGACGAGTCGTGTTACAAGCAACAACAAAAATCCTATTATTCCCTCGGATCGAAGATGGATCTGACGCGAACAAACGAACGCGCGCGCGAACGGAACAAGTCGGAACAATCAACGGAACGATCAATCAAACTGAGTCTACTCAAAATTACTTGAAACTTTCCTCGACCGGGCTGCACCCGTTTGCAGAAACGATGGAGAATTGGCGAAAAACCACGGTATATTATAGAGGTGTTCGGACACTTCGAACTTCGGACTTCTCTCGGAAAGGTGTGATAGATAGAGGTTAGTTCTCTGTTCGCCGCCAGATGGCGCATGGGTCGTAGGTACCGTACGTGTGCGAATGAGATTGTGTGTATTTGGGCGCGCTGCTGAATACACAAATTCATTCGCACACGTACGGTACCTACGACCGATGCGCCGTCTGGCGGCGGCCAGAGAATTACTACCCATCTATCACAAAACGTCAACGTTACAGAGATGCTAAGTCGGCACACCTGTATAATGCACCGTGACTTCAATACACCGTGGGCGAAACCAATACACCGGAAACGTTGCGAGAAGCGCAACGACGGTTCACTGGTCGGTATGGCAGAGAGAAATTGCTTCGGGAACTGCGAGGGTCGATCTTGGTTGAACCTTGCTGGCCATCTTATTGTTTACGTCAAGTCCATCCTCATTCGAAACGAATAATACTATTCCTCGTTATCGCGCGAACAATTTCTGTTCCTTGCCCTCATTCGTACTTCGAATCCCGGCCGCGAAGTCTCTTATCTTTCGTTTGCAGGCGATTAACGTTTCTCTTCGTGCTCCAAGGAAAAATTACATAGATCCTATTATATTATGTGGCGTATGTGTATTCCTTCCACTTCGAAACGATCTCTCTCTACACGTATCGACGATCTCGCACCCGATCAAATAATTCGTTTAAGTTCGTACAAACGGAGGGTTAAGGTTGTCTCTCCCCCTCTCTTTTTCTCACTCTTTCACTCTCTTTCGTGGCGGTGTTGTATGTTCACGCAGTGTGTCCAGACAGGGGTAATCGAAAAGGAATCTGGGGGAATTCAAGTACCCCCTCTCTGATGACCAGAGTAATATGTGACACGTTGCGCGTGCGCGATAGGGACTGAACGGTGGAATAAGATAGTGGAAGGGATAAGGTGGAGAGCCTGGAGGGGGAAATGAGGTTGGTTTCAACCTCATCTGGCCACACTGCGTTCACGTGTAGCTGTACGTGTATGCGTATAAGATGATTGTGTGTGGATGCGCGTGTGTGACGAACGCATGTGTGTAGATACGTGTGTATGTATGAGTGTATGTTCTCCGGAACAACGGCAAGCATTCACCATCCTCGAGGAAAATGAACGGAAACTATCCAAAAGATTAACAAGTCTTCATGCGTCGAAAGCAAAGTCTGGTTCTCGTTCTTCGTGCTACCAACTTGGCGAGAGAAGTGTGTCGATGCATTCATCATCCGACTAGATTATCGCATATTCTTGTATCAGAGAGGAATTGAGAGTTCTGCCACCACTTTTGTCAGTGTGGACAGAGACACACACACAGTGTCACACCTGTCACGTGTCATATTGGCAGAACCAATACGGTTGGCAAGAAAGTAATTTCGGTATTTTAAAGTGAAATAAACAGCCCAATTTTATCATTCAAGCAATGATCTTTAACGAATAAGACACTTTCTCTTTTGTTCGATGATCTTTTGCCAAAAAGAATAAATAAGAAAATATTTTACTGATTAAAGTTCATCGTTTGAATAAAGAAATTCGGTGTCATTTCACCCTAAAATACCGAAGTTGCTTTCTTGCCAACACAATAACGTGTAGAAGTAAGCTCCGTCTCTGTCTACGCTGACAAAAATGTCGGAAAACCTTGTGGTTTCTGAAATCACTTGAAGTAACTTTTTCAGCATTGTTAAGGACAGATTAACGAAAAACAAGGACCAATCAGAGCGCGGCTATAGTGAACGGATCCCGGCTCGACAACATGTTCGCCGAGCGTGGCGCTGTCGTTGGCCGAGCCGGAATCCGTCCGCTATTAGTCGTGCTCTGATTGGTTCGTGTTTTTGGTGGAAAACGTTACTTCAAATGACTCCAGGAACCACGCCTTTCAAGGTTTCTCGATCGTCGATCTTGCCGATGCTCTCGGAGCATATACTCACAATTGACTCTTTCTCTCGCACTCATTCATTCGCTCCCTCCCTCCCTCGCTGACTCATTCACTGACTCGCACACTCGCTCACTGTTACCCTTCCTTTCTATCTCGTTCGGTCTCACTTTCTCTCCTTCTCTCTCGTTTTATATCTTGCTTTACATATGTATAATCTATGAGTAGCGATTAATATTTTAAATTAATTTAAACACAACTAACAGCAGCACAGCATAGTCCGGTACTGACCTATAACCATTACGGACGGATGGATTCCGGAGGTTCGCACGATATCTCTCCATTTCTTCGTGTTTTCGTATTTTGCTTTCTCTTTGCTTCTGTTACACTCGATCATTTAGGTTCAGTACTTACACCGTCTACGACACTTATTCCATACAAAAATAATATGTATGTATAATATATTTATATATATATATATTTATATATATATATATAGCGTACTGTTGTCATACACACGTTATATATATATAACATTTCCTTCATATATATTCACTTTTCTCCACCTTGTTCAAGTACTTCTTTTGTTAAGTTAATCGCAGAACCATTCGCGTCGCAAAACTCGGCGTGATTGAACGTGTTTTGTTTTTTTTCTCATATTGGAAAAGAAAAATAGAAACAAAAATTGAAAGAGAACAAAAGAGATTCTGTATATATGTAGTTGCTTCGGAAGCAGTAACCGGTACAATAACGAACCAAACGGAGGAACTTTATTCGCGTAGATTTTTCATTGCAATTTGATGATCTCGTACACATGCTTTGCTTGTAAACTAATATTCTAATAGGAACTTCGGAACGATAGGGAGAGAGTTTTGAACTGCGACACGCGTGAAATGAATACCGTTTTAACTATCGTAGTCGAACTCCCATGATTCTCACAGTCAAGTTCAGTTTGAAAACCGTAATGTGTTCAGTTACGTTCGGAAGCATTCGATCGAGCAATCGTGCGACTAGAATTGACACGCTAGAAACAATGCAGTAAAAAGCAAACAAAATGGTGCATCGTGTATGCGCCTTCGTTCTTTCTCTGGAGAAGATATCATCGAGACGTCGGCTCGCGTTCTCTCGCGAGCCGTGTTTGTTGTTTGAGCAACGAAAACGTACGCCCGAGATGTTGCGACGTTAATAGCTGCGAAAAGATAGTGCACATACTTGCGCGCTTCTTTCTATCGGCATTGAATTCTGAGCAAACAGTGGAAGGACTCGGTACGAGTTCGGCCAATTTAATCACCTCATTACAGAGTTTCGTCAAAGTCAAATTCAAACAAACCACCGGGAACAAAAGGTAAAGACATTCGATCCAAAACGATTAGACGAGTCTCGAGCAGTGTTGCCACCTTGTCACTTTGGAGATGTAAAAAGCAAACAGAAAAGTTTCTTCTTGAATAGCCGGAGAACAATTTAGAAATACAGTAAATCCTCTGTAAACGCGAAAGCCTCGGGGAGGTTCGTTTGCAAAGTTCGTAGACGTACACTATTTGCTTGAGCTTCAAAGTTCATCGTCAATTAAACCACTAAATACAGTCGAAATTATATCGTGTTTGGTCTTATTTCAATCAGAAAAACGTCACAAATATATTGGCGAAAGTTCCATAAAAAAATAATGAAAAATAAAGAAGATTAAATATTGGTGTTACATTGTGATGACGCACGCGCCTTTAAACTGTGCCGGCGACTCTCCGCGTCGCATTAGTAGTGGTTCACACCGATATGCCCGAGCCGAGATCAGATTACTACAGTGGAGGGGACATTTTTTTGCGTTTATCGTGTATGGCCTTTTTGCGTTTATAGAGAATTTACTATATCAGTTTTTTAGACTGACGAGGAGACCGGATCGCAACGAGATTTTGTGTGGAAATAGCTTACGCACCCTCATGAACTATCCAATTGGTTTTAGCCACCAACGTGAACCCGTTTTCGAGATAATCGATATTGAAATGCGACTTCCATGAGTGAAAACCTCTTGTCACAGCGGCCGAGCGGGTTGAGTGAATGTCTACCACGAGATTGGTCGGGGTTCGCGTCCCGTGTCGGCATTTTTTATAAATATATTTTTTTCACTTTCTTTTTTATTTTTCTACGTGCTGCACATTATTTCTAATATAATAAATGTCAAGTAATCTAGTTTTACGATGTACAGGATATATGTTTGATAAAAATCTAACATATTCGTTGTGGTAAGTATTATAACGAAAATTATTTTTGCTGTATATTTCTTCGCGCAGTACGAAAGAGAGTTCTGTAACGGTTTTAACCATGAAACGAGATATATCTGCGCGGGTCTACCGCCAACGATTGTCTTAACGATGCCCCTTTATTATGTTAAACTATACGTGTTTAAACACACAGTTTGAAAAGTACGAAGTACACCCCTAAACGGAGGGTTTCGGTACAAGTATCAGTTCCATGGCATTTTTAGCTAGGAGCGCCACTGTCTGTTTCTGATCATTCAGTCACTGTTTTACCGATACAGTGACTCAATGATCGGAAACAGGCATTAGCGCTCCCAGCGAAAAATGCCGGAACTATAGTTCTACCCAACCCTCTGTCTAGGGACGTACTTCGGCTTACATTGTTAATATATTCAATTTGTTGCTTATTCCTTGTAAAATTATTGTACATTATTGCAGAAACTTCGAAAAAGAAACAAAAAAAAAGATGTCCCCGTACGGGGCGCGAACCTGGGATATCCGAGTGGTACGAATTTTTTCCAATTTCAAAATCGATTTTCTTGAAAACGGGTTCGCGTGGTCGGCTAAAACCAATTGGATAGTTCATGAGGGTGCGTAAGCTATGTCCACACAAAAACTCGTTGCGATCCGGCGTTTTCGATACGCGAGGTCTCCTCGCGAGAACTTTTATTGTATACAGAAATACTAACGTAAAGCTACAATAAACAATACCGGGTACAAAATGTGTCGAATATACATTGTTTTATACAAAATTACAAGACTGAATTCATTTAGATCGTGCACAATTTTCTATAATAATACGCGCTCGAATAAAAAAATTTATTGAATCATTTTAAACAGTAATTAAAAAATAAACAATACGAAAACGGTCATTTGCCGGTCGCGGTACGGTTGGTGTTAAGGCTAGAGTTTACGAAATTTCCTAACTTCGAGAAAACTTCTCGATTCTGCGAAATCTTCTAGATTATTTATTTTTTAAGTGATTTCATATGAGACACTCTTAAAAATTTGAGGAACGATACAGAGCATAACAATTTATTATTATCTCCTTTTTTTTCTACAACCCGGAGAGTAGATTTGTTTGAAAACCCGGAGGTGGCAACTCTGGTCTCGATGCTTATGTTCGAAACGTCATGGTAAAAGGACTATTACGAAGAAAAAAAAAGAACGGTTCAAATGGAAAAGATCTCTCGCGGAATTCGAAAAACGCTGTACATGGCGCGTGTTGCGTTGACAAGAACAAAATTTCTCGACCGAAAAATTTTTTGCAGCTACTCGACGTAACCAACGTGAATACACATGCCTTGCCTGTCGCGTGTAACCTATCCTTTTTTTCTATCCTAAAAAAGAGCTCGGTGGCCTAACTCTATAATGGGATGAAAAATAAGCCGGAGTTCGCCAGTTGACGAACCAGCGATGCGATTACGAGATACAGGCGGTTGTAAATGAACAATAAAAAAACAAAAAAAAATAGAAGAAATCAAGGAGAAAGAATATGAAGGATAGAAAAAAAAGAGTTAAAAAATCGATTAACAATTATGCGATTGATAATCACAGTAGTTCGTGTTTTTCAGGCACCTTTGCTTACAAGCTAATATTCAAATAAATATAAATAATAAACGTTGTTGGCGTTGACACGAGTCGATAAAAAAAAAAGAAAAAAGAGAAAAAGACGTGTATCGTAAACTCTAATCGATAATGAGACGTATGAATATAGAAATAATCGTATTAAAAAAACAAGAAAAAAAAAGGAGAAAAAAAGTAAGAGTAATAGTAAGAACTCTAAACTGCAACCTCTTGAGTATTTAGCAAAGCACATATATGTATGCAACATATGTGTACTTTCGAAAAAAAAAATTCTTTCATAGTTTATATTCTGTGACGAATCGAGTATCATAGTTTCGTAAATAACAGCGTAATGAGCACTTAAATGCTAAACCTAATCAAATTATGAACGATTAATCAACGAAACGCACATAGAACGTGTAGCGTATGCGTATTATATCACGAATGTTCTGTGTATTCTTTCACGTTTTGCTTTTTTTCCTCTCTGTTGTTCTCTAACTTGCGTTTTTGTCATGAGCGAAAATCATCATGCTTGAGCCATTGACAAAAGTATAGTTACGAACGCGCGCGCGCGTATGCGTGTGTATGTACCGCGTGACATCGAACGTCAGGCGTATGCGTATGCGTATTCGTATTCGTATGCGTATGCGTAATTCGTATTCGTATCCGTATTCGTACTCGTATTCGTATGCGTATTTCGTATGCGTATGATCCTTTTCCAAATTGCGTGATTAACCGGGAAATTCTACGGCATCTATGTACTCGGGGCTGGATCCAAGGCGACTTGTCTTTTTAAAAAAACTGTCGGGAATACAGAAGGCGCACGTGCGAGATTACTCATTACACTTTTCATTCGGAATCCTACTCGCAATCCGAAGTAACAACGTAAAAACGAATAAAAATTAATGTAACAGACATAATCAACACCGTTTTTCTTTTTGTACGCGCTCATTGAAAGAAAATCAGTTACATATTACATACACGCAGCATTCCATAATGTCTACCGTATTTTCAACAACGAAAAAATTGTTCGGTCAACAGCGAAACGTTTCTCGGTTCTCAAGAAATACTTGAAGAATCTTTCGAACAGTTTTTCTTGTTTTCTGTGAAGCAGCGCACTGGCAGCTGAATGACAAACAAACCGATAAATCGTAACACCAAAAAATCGTGCAGTCACGAAAATGTCTTCGTTGCCACATCTACGATAAACCTTATGAAATATCTTGCATATGTTTTCTAATATTGTACGAAAATTGATTTTCACAATTGAACTTGTCGTCGTATGAAGCAGGTATAAAAGTCGCTGGATATTTTTTTATCGAAATTGATCTATGGCTTGATCTTGACAACAATGATGCACAGGGTATCGTCTCTGATCCGACTAGTAGAAACAATTGGAACTTTTCATGTAATCTCTACAATACAATCAGTTCGACTTTATAATTGTGTATCGCGATTGTTATATTTTTCACTTCCTCTATAATTTTTTCTCGAATGATTTACCAAACGAACAATACTTTACGGAAACAAAGAGAAAAAGTAAACAAACAGATAAATAAATGTGAATAAAACGAAAACAACAGATTTTTAGACTCACTTCATACTTGCATCATTAGTCATACCGTTAGTATGATAATAGTTAGACACAATTGAGCCAGTTATAACAATATTAGATGCAAATAGGTACTCTAAATTAAATTTCCCAGGAAGCCTATATGATTAAACAGGACGTATCAAGTTCTGATATAAAATATTGATATTTTGAATAAGCATTAACTAGGTTGTGTTGGAATAAGCTGGAGGATAAGCCCTCTAAATGTAATAACACCCAAAGTATTTTAATGGAATAAGTAATAGTCGTATTGACGAAAGCACCTGAATCTGTTAATTGCTGAATAATTAGAAGAAAGATAAGTCATAATATGAACTTGTATGTTTTCTGATTCGCGATTCAATTTCATTATTAACTTTCAGTTAATATTAACTTTCAGTCGATCGAACAAATCCAAAAAGTCAATGCATACGAACTGCTCCAGGAGTATAGAAGAAAAATTGTCCGTTCGAATATACAATACCGTCAGCCCGTGGATCGTGAAATTGCGAAACTCTCGTGTACTACGCGAGAGAAACGAATAATGCATAAGAGAAACTGATCATTGCCGACATATAAGTTCATACTAACACGTCGAGTAACTGTCATAGGGAATTGTTATAGAACCTACTAATACTTACATTTTCTCCAGGACCTCCGAAACCACCCAGATTATAGTCACCCATTCCACTTCCACTGTCTTCTCGTGGTGTACCAGGTCCTCCGTTAGCCGGGCTGTTTTTCATTCCGTCGAGACCATCGCCGTTTAGAACAGGACCCATCGTGTTCGGTCCCATTGGACCCATTGGACCCCCCTCTGGTCCGCCACTCATGGGAAAGTCCTGATCAAATTACCAGTATCGTTAGAAACATCCCCGAAAATCGAACAATCGGTTTTACGAAATACAGTGACTCCCGATAATATTCGAACGCTCTAAAAAACGTGATAATCTTTTTAATATTGGATGGACTATACGATTCAAAACTATTTTCGGAAGCTAGAGCACTTAGTTCACTACAGGATGTGAAAAGAAATTTTTTCGAAAATTGCAATTGGTCGGAATTGTAGAGAAAATACTAAAAGATGGCTAAAAGTGGCTGTCAAACAAATACTAAATAACGTAGCGTCTTCAGATTTCAAACTTAAGCTTTGTAAAAATTGTACTTTTGGCTGTAGTAATTTTTCAAATAACAACCGCCAGCTATATGTCAAGATCAGGTACTTCTGGGACTACCCTCGTGCTAACAAGAATAACAAAGTGTACTTACGCCAGGCATGTTTCCTCCAGGTACAGGTTTCATCATGGTATACATATTTTCACCGCCGCTATTACTACTATCTTGTGGACTGGGCATAATTGGTGTACCTGGGCCTGGAGGACCCGTTGATCCTGGTGGTCCTCCATAATTACCCGGCGACGATGACGAATAATTCATTGGCTAGAAGTACAGAGAAGTCGTGTTACCGATTATGAAATTTCACACCGCGGTCTACTTGTATATGTGTATGCTGACTAGTACAGGGTGTATAAAAAATATAAAAATTATATGTCCCGACCACGATAGCAATCTATAGCAATATATCTATGGGTCATTCCATGCCAAATCGATCACTTTTTGCAGGCACCACCGTCGATTTTGTTCTAAATGAAATATGTTGTCGTCCATGTGAAATTAGGGGGGGTTTAAGTCATCATTTTGCCGGTTTCGAAAACTGGCGGGGTCGGTAGTAGAAAGAAATGTGTAGAACTGTACAATAAACTACTGTTTCAATGAATAATGTTAATTGACGTATGTACATATGTACGTACTGTAGATGTGTTAGGTTGCCATTGTTGTCTGCCAGCTGGCCCAGCCATACTCATGGGTGGCATTCCAGGTCCTCCCGGACCTCCGGGACCTAAGCTACTATTCGGAGGTGGTCCTCTTATCCCTGGTCCATAACTTCCTGGTCCCATCGGACCCATTCCAGGTCCCCTTGGTGGGTTCATCCTTGGGTTCATGGGATTCATGCCTGGAGGAGCTAATAACAAAAGCAACCTTTCATACATCTGTTTAGAAACGTACAAGTATTAATACTGTTCTAATTCCATGTTAATACTAAATGCTAATCGTGAATCATCGGACTAACGGCAAATCATGTGGCTTTGAAGCTTTCTTAGTTCCTTTAAAGTCTCGAGGTACATAACGAGAAGGTGTTCAAACACTGTTCCCCCTTTTTCGACACGCTAAAAAGTAAAGTCATGCTTTGCCGAAGTCGAACACATAATGAAGCGAGTGGACAGCATGCTGAATTGGTAATTGCGTCTACGTAATAAATAAATCAAGTAAAAAAGCTCATGCGTAGGATGAAAACAGCACTACCAAATATTGTTTTGCGAACCGATCGAGTTTGAAAACAACCGATGGAAAACAATGGATTTTGTGCCGGACACATCACAAGACAATCATTCGGATAACGCCTATTTAAAACAAAGTCAAACAGCAATGTCTACGTTTAATCGGCACCGAACAGCATTATTCACATGATCGTTGTACGATTTTGTTCTTTTTTTTATATAGAAGCACAGTGGAATCGAAATATTAATGCGGTGCACATATTATACATGTTTATGCGAACCATCGCGAATGCGTTATAACACTCAATTCGTATCATGGTGATTTGTAGTTACAGCAAGGTTTGTTAGCCACAATATTTCATACATTTAATTACCTATGTGCAGAGTTTAAACTTGACAGAGTGCTAACTTGATACTCGACGTATACGAAAATATACACTTGGTAATGTTAAATCTGCCACTCTTCTTTCTTTTTTATATATATTTATTTATGAAGAGAACGTTGTTCTCGTAGGCAAAGTGGGCTACTCTATCAAAATTGCATCTAACACATTGACTCGAAGATCGAGTGAGCAAGTATTTATACACAGAAACTAAGCTAGTGCAATTATTCATGAAAGTGAGAACAAAAAAACTTTAAGACGAGCAGGAGAAAAAAAAACTAAAAAGTTAGGCTTGACTAAGTCATGTGAGTGTGATTTGGTTGCTGGGTTGCTTCCTACCTTGCCACCCTACAAATTCTCCAGCTTCGCCTGAGGAACACAAGAGCACACATTAGTACGGCAGGTAGGTAAGGTCAGGTTGATGGCGGTAAGGTCTAGTTACTTTGCGGTCGCATAGTAAATATATTCGATAAACCATTTCGACTGTGAAAATATATCATTATAGCATATTGACAAACGAACAAATCTAACAACTATGCAAACAGTACACCTCGAAGAACCTGAATTGATTTATTCTTGAAACATACAATATACAGGGTGGGCTGAGAAGTTCCCGGAACTTTTTAGAGCATTTCAGCAGCATAAAAATACCGCACAAACGAATGAATCCACACATTTGAATCCGAATAATAAATTTATTCATTCATTAACAATGAAATGAACCGAAAACATTTACAACAAATGTTCGAAATGTGCCTCCTCTTCATTCGATACATTTACAGACCCACTTTCTAAAATTCCCGACATTTGTTGTAAATGTTTTTGGTTCATTTCATTGTTAATGAATTAATAAAGCTTATTATTCGGATTCAAGTGTGTGGATTTAAAAAGTTCCGGGAACTTTTCAGCCACCCTGTATTATATATATTCGTATTACACATTTATCACACAACGCAATTAAATACTTTAAAATAACGAACAGATAATCATGTATTTTCTGTTTTGTTACTCTGAATTATAGCCGTGAATCCATTAAAAATTGTTAAATCATATGTTAGAAACATATATCGAATAAAAGAAAAAGAAGATACAAGTTTAAATTGTTGAAACGCATGAAATCGAATAAACTTTGAAATCTTGTTTAATATGATGCATCTACGCTCTATTTATACGGACAAATTCAATCACAAAGGATTTAAATAAACAAAAAAACTACACCACTGCATGTAACTAGACAATTCAAAAACCAATCCACTCCACATCACAGCAATCCAATCCACTTTCAATAATTACTGATTTATTTATTGCTGTGTGGTTTTTGGTATGCATGCGTCTATGCCATTCTCCTCTCGCAATTATCATCAATACCAGAAAAAAAAAATCAATGTGTATCTAGCATAAAGTTAAGCTCTTACCTTGCCTAGTTGGATCCATACTGTTTGGCATCATTGGCTGTCCAGGAGGCTGAACAAACCAGTAACGTGTAAGTAAAGATCGTGTACGTAAAAGCGTAGCAGAATTAAACACTTCAGTCACCGGGAACCTATCAATAGACTTTCTAATTACTGCTAGACGCGCTACATATATGCGTTGATAAATATTCTTTTACGGTAACTCCTACTAATATTCGGACACTCTTGAAAACACGATAACTTTTTAAATATTGGACCATACGATTTGAACTCTTTTGAGAAGTTAGAACATTTGATTTGCTGCACAATGTGAAAAGAATTTTTTATAAAAATTGCAAATTGTCGAAATTGCAGGGAAAATACTAAAAGTTCTATTACGCAACTTTTTTCTGTAGGCTCATGTGGAAAATTTAGGAAACACGTTTCACATATCTGTATCAAATAAACATACCCTGAAAATTTCATAAAAATCGGTCGATGTTGCAATGAGCAGAATCGTACCAGCTACAAAATGTGTCGAATATATTTTTATTATTTTTATATAAATTGTTTTATAAAAATTACAAGACTGAACTTATTTAGATTGTTCACAATTTTTATAATAATATGTGATCGAATAAAGAAATTTATTGAATAATAATCTGATTCTGTCGTTCTTTGCCACATCAACCGATTTCGATGAAAGTTTCACAGTGCATATAATCGAAACACAACTTTTAGCATTTTTTCTACAATTCCGACAAATTGCAATTTTTGAAAAAATTGACATCACGTAGAAAACTAATTGCTCTAACTTCTCAAAGAAGTCCAAATCGCATAGTCCATTATTTAAAAAGTTATCGTTTTCTTTTTAGAGTGTCCGAATATTAATGGGAGTCATCGTAACTAGAGAAGAGTCGCTAGAGAACGATGTGCATTTTTAGGGGAATATTGAGTGACTGCCGGTAGCCGAAGTGTTCCGGTACAGATTACAGAAAATACTAACACGTACCCCGTTAAAATCATTTCCCATCTGCGGCATACGTACTCCAGGTCGAGGTCCAGGTGGATATCGTGGACCCATGAACTGTAACAAGTCAGGAACATATACGTTAAATAACTTTCCTCTCGAAACATTGTTGAGAGGGTAAAACAAAAAGGTCAATCACAAATCGTAGGCTATCGTATAATACATTGTGAGAGTCACATACCAGGCAGCCACAATAAGCAATAGATCACATATGTTAGGTCACATAACATTTGCGCTTCGATGAAAATCAACACACTGTGCTCTATGTATCTTTCGCATGTCAGTGTGCAAAGAGAATTACAAACAACAAGGATCCATATTCAATGAAGAGTAGATGGAAAAGTAGATTGTAGTATAATCGAGGAGTATTATACATTTAGATCGAGTCTTACCTTAAGATAAGTCATTCTAATAAAACTGGTAATTATTGTCCGTTGAAAACTCATAGCACACGGAAAGTTTGACCTTACCTTAACGCACCATAGTACTACATAGTGCGCTCTCATCGGAACTATTTAATATCGCGGTACTGTTAACTTTTCGAATACACACGTTAGCTCAAAACACAGTTACAGAGTATCTAGTTGATCTAATATATATCGGATTTCACAAAACTATAGACAACTCGGGTGTTTCTAGCAGCTCTAATTGCTTACTACGCTTGTGAAAACATCTTTCGGTATGTTTTGTTTGTACAGTCTCTATCGTGTTCGAAGGTACGTAAGCTGAAAATCGTAAAGTAGAGCTAACTTTGACAGGGAGGAAGCAACTTCGAGCGAACAGTCTTAGGTAACACAATGATATAGTGTGTAATGAAAGTGGATAAAGTGATTCTCCATGAGTGACGGTGTACGTGTCGAATGAGGCTTACCTGAGTGGACATCATCTGCGAGTGTGGGGGCGGGGGTGGCTGGGGGTGCTGGGGGGATGGCTGTGATGAGGGGTGTGTGGGCGGAGATGGTCGCATTGTCGAGTTGTTCTGCAACAAGCAACGCAAACGACAGACATGTAGCAACACTGCGATCCAGGCAACAGCTAGACTAGAAGGCTTGGGTATGATTGTGTTAATACTATGTCGGACAGCACCTTAAAAATCGTAAAGTTAGAATTATCAAAATGATCTGCACCGGCATTATACTTGTCCAATTCAAATTCACGGCAGAAAGGGTATTTCCGCGGTACCGTTACAATCTCTATTGTACGCGTATCGGTTGTAACATACTATGTTTACTTTACCCCCGATACAATGCCATTCGCAATAACAATTTTGTGTCTCCAGTATCTCGAGTAATTGGATCTCTGCAAACGTTCAGTTCCAAAAGATTCGTTTCTCGAACGCTAAGCTACTTTCTAAGCAGGCTTCTTTGAAAAAATGCAATCATAGTTGACATTCAGCGTCTCTGTGGCACCACTCAGTGTTTACACATAGGAGAACTGTTATATCAATTTTACATGTAATTGTTTCGAGAATTAGTTACATGCTACCATGTATCAAACTCATAAAAGATCAGAATATAAAGACATTCATAAGAAAACATTGTACGTAGTATACAAGTGTGATTCTATAGATAGAACAACTAGTATTTTGTAAATGTTTCAATAAACAATACAACTGGCAAGTTATAAAGTCAAGAAATGATTGCAAAGATCTCGTACAAACAGTAAATTTAGCCCAAGGTAGAATATTATAAATTCGTTCGCCCACTATACAAAAATATTAGAGCTAGAACTATTTTCTAACATCTATGCAAATCTCTTCTGGTATACTTTCGAGGCCTGACGATTATATGCAGATAGGAGATCGTAGAGTGAAAATGGTAAAGGAATATGCACACACAAGTGTTAGATACGTAGCAGAGAGAAAATAAGTACATAGATACAGTGTAAACAAGCATGGCATGAGAATCTTGATTAAATGTACACTTGTTTCAAAACTCATGTGTATTAAGTTCATTGTGTATTAGTTTCTTTACGCTTACTAGAATGTAGTGTATCCGAGTATGCGTGTTGTCTGTGCGTATATGACTTTTACGTGACGGAACAGACCTCTCGTGAACTAGTATATATTTTATTTTGCACGTACAACTTATTTGGTATATACTTCCTTTCGTTATAACAGTATATACAGGGTGAACCACGAATCGTGATCAGTAGAGATTATTCTGTTATTAGCAGTCCGATCGAAAATGTTTTTATCGGATATAGCATGGTTCCAAGAGAGCTTTCACGCAATCATAGCAAATTTTTCGTAAAAAAAATAAATAAAGCAATATTTTTATGTTATGATCGATATCGAATCGCGTCCTGCTTGTAAAACATTGAACAACTATTACACGCTTTGAATCAAGTGTAGAATTGTAATGAATGAGAATTGTAACTAGGCATAACAATGATAACAGATAATTATACATAGTCTTGTATATACATATGAATACTAATGATATATGTCTATATACATGAACAGTTTGCCGAACATTCTCTCATTTTTATAATCGTGATAGGACAAGTAGTAAAGGAATTAATGTGCGAACAAGAAATTGTTATCCACATATACATATCCCTAAAAAAATACAATGAAAATGGTACTGTACTGTAATATTAGAATATATATTCGAATTAACACAATAGTTATCTAGGTACGTTCCTTTCTTGTCTATAATTTAATAACTCGTACGTGATAATAAATTACAAACAGAAAGATCAAAATAGATTGGTATTGATTTAGAAATTTTTCGGTTTCTCGAGTAGAAACAATTTATTCGATGAATTCAAGGAAAATGAAAGTACCGATGGTAAACATGTGTGCATATACTTACGGGAAAGAATGCAGAAGGCATTGGTCCTCCGGGCATACCATCATTGGGAGGCATTTGTCCTATGGGGGATGGCGCGGGTCCAGCATTCTGAAAATATATTACGTTCGTTTAATTAGCTCGCTATAACGTTCAAATATATCTGCGTTCGATACAAGCGTACTTACATGAGCGATACCATTGACTCCGTAACCGCTGTTTACAAAGCCCTGTTAACAGAAACAGTTTTTGAATGATACTTGTACGATTTACAAATACAACATGTAAATAATAAAGTAAATATACACTAACATAGTCGTGGAAAGCTTTGGCTTCGCTACTGTGTTCACAGGAATCTCGTCTCTCCGGTGCCGCGGAATATAGGTCCCAGAATACACTGAAACGTTTCACAGTAAATTAATGTGTTTCGGTATTCGCAGTATCTTCTAGACTCTATACAAGCAACAGTGCTTACCACCACCAAGAGTGTAAAAATCCAGGTGGTTCCCCAAGAGTGATATTCTTTTCCCATCGTATCTGTGCGATAAAACAATGATACATAATTCATCTTAAAATTCGTATTATTCTCGAAGAATAGAGAACATACCTCTGACAAGAATGTCTGTGCTGCTTTTTGTGCGCCAACATGCAATAAATATTCGTACACGTACAAAGCTAATCTGAAACATTAGAAATTGTTTTAATCGTAGTACGAGGAATACGTTCGAAAACGTAAATGATTCGTTCGCAACACGTTTGAAAAAAAAAATACAAAAGTCTACAGTAAATTCGTCATTAGATAAAAAATACGGAGACAACAGATCAAGAAAACAATGGAATCTTAATTGTCGATTACTGTTGAATCGGATTCGCGATTACCGGTACGCGGCATAAGCAAAACAACGATGTCCGATCAAGTGTCATCGTTCTAATATTTTGCGTATGCCACTTCGTGGTGTGTAAATGATAAAAACATGGCGCCCGATCGGCCTGGCCCCCGAGACAAGTGATTCAAGTGAGCCGTAGCACACAGTTCCAGGTAAATTTACGAGAAAGCAGTTTGCGAAGCAGACCGTCAGGTAAACAACCGACGATTCACGCGAGAACAGATTCGTCCCGGAGTTACGCGAGAGAAAAAAACTAGAAAAAGAAAAAAGCAATAGAGAAAAAGAAAGATAGACAGATGGGCATATTGTTGTTATAAAGTAATTTTTCGGAAATCGATCGTACCCCGTTTCGTAACTGTGCGTTATGCCCGCTTTGATGAAAGTGTCAAAAAATTTCAGGAATATTTACGTAGAAAATTCTCCGTGTACATACAACAGACACACGAGAATTATAAATTCGAATTAGTAAACTGGAACGATCCAGCGAATCCGATTCTTCGGTTTCGAACCGACCGATACGTACTTACACGCACGCTCGGTGTAGAGAGAAAAAAAAAATGGAGTCACTGATCGATCAATCGGTAAATATTTTTTATGTCTTTTTTTGTTGGATTTTTAAGAGAGCATTCAGCTGTGTGTGAATTTATACATACTTTTCTCTGGCCTGAGAGTCCGAGGGTACCGCGGACCCCTTCCCCTTCGCGTACATCTTCGAAGACTGTCAATTTCTTCCAGTGTAAACAGAACCACCGTTTCGTTCGAGCCAACAATGTCCGACAGCGGCGCAGAACGGGGAAGAACCGCGAACGTGCACCCGTCCGTCCGTCGACGTATTTATTTATTTTGTTCCCTCTCTCTCTATCGGTGTTCGAAGGAACGATTCGAGAGAAGTACAACGAGCATACTAGATATCCGAACGGAAAGAAAGAACAAAAAGGAAAAAGCAACGATGCCGAACACGACGGGAATCGTATCCCTTTGGTCACACACACGTCACGAACACGTCGAGCCACAGCCGTGGCCAGCAGCCTATACTAGATACAGTACTTCGCATCATGGCTCGACGAATTGCGGACGCATGACCGCGGAACGAACGCGCGTCGTCATCGTTCGCAGACTTCGCGCTCTTCTTTCCCTCTCTCCCCGCCGCCGACTGTATACGCGTTCGTTCAGTTCCTCGGTCCTTTCTTCTTTTCCGCAGCTTTTCACCCTCGTGTATCTTCGGTTCGGTGTTCTCTTCCCCTCTCTCTCTCTCTCTCACCGATTAATCACAGTCATAAGTCACCCAGCCTCTCGTTCTTTATCGTGCGTAAACGACGTCGCGCGTCCTCTCGGCGAACTTGCGCTCGGTCACTTCACTCTCTTCAACCTCGGCTCGCTCACCTTACCTCACCGCGCGCAGTGTCTCTCTTTGCCTCGCCCCACCTCACCCACTCTTACCGCACTCTACTCCGTGTCCCACCTCACCTCATTAAAGATACAGGCAGACGAACGAATGGACGGATGGACGGACGACCGACACACGCTCGTGCTTCGTCTCGTCACGAAGTTCACCCAAAGGACCCGATACTGTATCTACACTGTACACTGTACACCGATTTCCGAACCCTTAATATGCGTCCGTCGTCGCCGGTCTCAGACGCATCTCCTTCGCTCCCCCCCCTAACCTAATCCTCTATGTATGTCTTTCTTTTTTTCTATCCGTAGCTACCTATCCGGTAGTGAACGAGGACGAGGCGTACGGTGTCGTTTCTACACACGCTCTCGTGTGCGCGCGAGCAATCGGCCGAGCGACACCAGTCGACTTCTTCTGTGTGAAACGCCGCGACGAGCACCACAACTGTATTTGTTCTCTTGTTCGTACACGCCGTGTACGCGTTACACTAACAAAGAAACACGCCGACCACCGACCGACTGCCTGTCTTCCTTCCCCCTCTCTTCTCGTCGCTGTCTATCCTTACCTAGCGTGCTACCTCAACGAAGCTGCGCGCGCAACCAATACTTTTCACGTCAGGACCGTACGTAAGTTAGTTTTTATCGCCCCCCCTTATTCGAATTAAATTTTTCCCTTTTCAACAATTCGTTCGATTTCTCGACACGATCGATTCTTCTTTCGATCGACCGCGTTCGAACGTATCGGTTCTCTCCGTTGAGGAATTTTTAACAGTTTCACACGCTGAACAGATCTTTTTATTTCCGTGAGAACGTTATGCGATTTGAAATAGAGAATTTTTCGTAATTCAAACTCTAAGAGTATGTTCCGCGTTGTACGTTGATTTCGTTGGCTAACAACGCATTCGATCGGTGGAAAATTACCGGGAACATCCCCGGTACGTCTCGTTGTGGACAAACTGTCGGAAAAGTGGATACGGATGCACCTATCAGAGACACGTTCCTGATTGCAACGCTACGTGCTATTGGATGCCAATCGTTGCACGACGAGGTGTATGGTGTATCTGTGTACCCGAGTGGCACGCATACGTTATATGCGTGTTTGTGTACGTACAGCCGGCTATCGGGACGTGTATATACCTGCGTATATATACGTCGACATGCATACGTAGAGGGGATAACCGAATACAACCGAACGCCGGCGAACATTGCCGATGCAAAATAGCCGACAATTGACTGAACGTCGAGGGGTCGGGCAGAAAAGAGACAAGCCATTCCTTCGGGTGTGCATCTTCCCCTTTCTTAATTTTGTCACGATACGAATGGATCGTGGGTTGCAAAATACCGAAAACTCGAACACCGTATCCGGATATCCTGTCTTTATCAGAGAATACAGCCAATACAACTCTACGGGCCGTAGTACATATATGATCGTTGAGGCTTACAATTAGATAATTGCAAGACATGGTTGTACATACATATATACATATGTATAGTTTTAGTAAACTGACTGAAGAAATATATTTTTCTTCGAAAAAATGAAATATCGCAAGGTTTTATGTACAAGTTTCAGATATTCTGTCTAACAATTATTTCGAAACGAGTTATCTGATCGGGATAACGATAGGAGTGGAAAGGAGGGGGGGGGGGGTTGGCGGAGGCGGCGACGGTGGTGCACGTTCATTAATTCGAAAACAATCATGTATGTTATAACAGAAGCATCGAATTATATGTAGTTATATGATTGTATGTATTTGCATAGTTTTACGAACTCCCCAATGGATGGTCCAGGGACACTTACGTGGGAAGAATTTATCGAGAACGCCGACAGTTTGATAGAAATATCGAATAAAATCGGTGACGGATGGGAACTTCGAGGTAACAAGGTGAATTTTCGAAGATTAATCGTGTTTCGATCGATCGCACGATACATTGAGACTTCCATTGACTCTGTATACATGATTTGCAGGATGCACTCGGAGAGGCGTATCTTGTCAGACGGAAAAAACATTTGTTCCCGGAGAATGATTCGATGTTCAAAATCGACGACACCGAGGACGATTTAAATTTCGAGTTAACGTTAACGGACGACCCATTCGAAGCCCCCTCTACAATCGAGAAACCATTTGTCACGGAACACCACGTATTATGGTCCATGAGCTACGGCGTTCCCGTATTGTACTTTCATGGCTGGAAATCAGGTTGCGACATAATTATACATGTCCAATATAATACGTATGTGTACATGTACGTCGGAATATGGATTTCGAAAAATCTGATTGCGTGTCGCGTTTCACTCGTGGTTATTCGTTAATCTGGCGACGTTTTGTTCATCAAAAATATAAGATTTCTATTACAATCGCCGACTGATCACCACTAGACCTTAATCTGGTATGTACCGACTGTTGGAAGTGGCGAGCGACATAATGCTGATTGTTCCTTCGATTCTAGCCTATCTCGAACTAGGCTAAGAAGGCACCGAACGGAATCAAACTGACTAAAGACGAAAGATGATGGGGAAACAAAAGAAATCTCTGTTTCACATATAGTACACGGCTAGCGCACATTTCGATAATTTGCCCGTTCGCTGTCGGAATAATCAGAATGCACACATACGTTTGAAACATGATCGTATATCCTTTAATTTTGATTGTTTGCTTCTACAGACTTCCCTGGCATTAATCCGATATCCGTGCAGGAGGCCCAATCCCTTGCAACCGACGCAGATTTAAACTACAACGAATTGTCGCAAGCCATACATCCCGTGCTCGGAACTCCATTCTTGCATTTGCACCCCTGCAAGTCGCAGGAACTTTTACAATTTACGAGCAAGAGGTATCCAACGTCATGGAAAGATTAAACGTTCCAACGATTAACACTAACCGTACCGCGACCGGTACTCGTGTTAAAGCACGTATTATTGTAAAAATTGTGAAATATCTAAACAAGTTCAGTCTTGCAATTTTTATAAAACGATATATTGGGTCGACAAGAAAGTAATTTCGGTATTTTAAAGTGAAATAATGAACTTAGACTAATGATGATGACCTGAAATCGCATTTGGATCAGTTTTTGGCTGATAAGGACCAGAAGTTTTATGAGCGCTGAATTGTGAAGCCACCAGAAAGATGGCAAAGGATAATCGGACAAAAAAAATTGGGCTTTATTGCACCTTAAAATACCGAAGTTACTTTTTCAATGTTAAGCATTATCAATGACGTAATATTTGTATTGTTTCAGTAAAAACAAACTGGTCAGCTGGCTGAGCACCATCGCCCCATCTGCTTTTCTGAAGCTGCAGCCCGAATATTACGATTTGACCGTATGAATTGTACTGTTCGGTGCGAATAATTCAAGATTACGATACAATGTTCCTGTACAATTTGTAACGGCGCGCTAACGCGACTCTGCCTATAGAATAAACAAGAGAAGAGAGTGTTGTATAAGTCTTGAGGTTTTTATATCGTCGACATCGCCATAGTTCAACTAGACGCCTTTAATTAGACAGATAATGAAACGTTCGAGAGAATCACCTGCGACTTACCGCCACTGCGCAGATGACATGCGTCAAGAAGAGCCGAAGATTCAACTTAAGCGACGGTCGACGATTGGTCGACGCGGCAGGTTAAGTTCTCGGGAGCCAATCGCGTTCGACAGCTCATGGTGTTCACTCGGTTCTCCCCTCTTTTTCGCTGCCCCACCACCCGCGCGCTTTTCGAATGCTGCGGTCGAATTGTACATTCCTCGTAGGGACACAGTCCCAGCAGTGTCATTGCACAGTATACTCGTACATGAAAGCGTGCTACAACCAGTGATTCGACGTACGCGCACGTCATTTTTCTCCTCACTGACGCTAAAACGCGCCTGTATCCGTTTATCCGGTAAACACCTACGACCATAAATTTCGTGTCTCGTTCTTTTCATCTCGACTGGAATCGGTGCGTGCTTACTGTGCACACGGAGTGTTCTTTTTTTTTTATCGAACAGAGGAACGAACACACACGAAGAACATTGTCCAAGGTACAGAATTTTATTTCGCTTCGGTCATCTGAATCATCAAGACATTCAAGTTTCAATCGACATTGACATTTTCAATTTAGTAAAGCACGTCAAGATTATCCAATGAGCAACATGTTGTCGCGCGTCGCTTAAGTCGCATTTCTTCCATCGTTCGTAGGGTCCCATCGGTAATGCGTTCGATGTACACTCCCGTCCATAAATCACTTATTCATGGATGCAGACCATTTTTTGTTATTAAAGGACCTATATTATGGAATAAAAATGGTACATAACTAATTTTTTCTAATGTAGAGAACATGTAAATCAAATCTGATCAAAATATCCTATATTTTCTAAATTGTAATTATTATTCTTGTGTTTTCGAATTTTCTAAATTTAAGCGGGGTAATTGTTTTCCAATTTGGCTTCTAGAGCTGTACATAATCATCCCACAATTTCTCAATCTCAACATTTATTCACACACACAAATAGTATATGTATCGTATAATTGCTACATCTAATCAAAATAAAACAAAATCAAGCTGGAAGCTTGTATTCATTACTCTCATTCAAATAGTATATGTATATATTTAATTTTGCATTCAAATATTATCGTATAATAGCTACATTCTTTAATTTCATAAAAATATTATCGTATAATAGCTACATCTAATCAAAATAGAATTACCGTTTTGTTGAAGTGTCGGGTGATTTATGGACAAATTAAATATTTCTTCCGACCTAGATTAATTCCACTCTATATGATTTTTTTTCATTTTATGGATATGAAATTGATACAATATACCTCACACAATACGTAAATATTTAGTAATTGCTTAGATGCCAACATATTTAATAATGTAAACAATATTGTGGTAATGGTGCAGCAATTTTTAGTGGTGGCTCTGAGTCTACGGTAAGAACAATTGCATTCGAATTCTAAACGATCGAATCACATACCAAATGCGTATAATCTCATAATTTGATCTTGACATTTGTTTCAATGATAGTAGAGAGGATATGAGAGTGCTCACACCCGGGGTCTTTTCGGCCACCACTTTTGTCAGTATAGGCAGAGACAGATCATATCCAGGTTTAACGTGGAACAGAACCTAAAACCATATGTAGCGTTAATATATAGATAGACATATAACATAGACATCTACGTAGATTAACGTAGATAGGTTCTTAACCGGTGTTCCGCGAAATTCCGCGAACTGCAAGTTCTCAACAGACTATAGCACTTTGCCCTCATCCGTCATCACTACACTACATGTTTATGCAATTTTCAATTTTACCACGTTTTTATTAGCTCGCTTTCTTGTTTGTTTGTTTGTCTGTTTGTTCGGTGGCAAATTTTGCACTTGATTTTAAACTAACTTCCTGATGAGCTAGAGACTTGAAATCGGTTACATGGCTCAGAACTGGATGACAATGCATTATTAAAAAAAAATTTTTTTTAAAAGTCTATCCGTTTCGGAGAAATAACAATTAAATTTGTAGTCAATTTGAAGAAAGTGGAACCATGTAAAATCTTGTTTTCAATGGTGGTAGTCTTCGTAGTTCGGAAATAAATAAAAATCGTACTAAATTCTGTGGAATTTTATATTTGAACAATTTTTCAACATTTATAGAAGCCATAAATCAATAAAGATCCGCAGTCTAGTCGTCACACAGGTAGTTTTATGATTGTTAATATGTTATCCGAAGCCGGGTCTATGTATGTGTAAGTATTTATGGTCTAAGGTCTGTAATGGCAAAAGTGGTGGCAGAAAAGACCTCGAGTACTTTCATATCTTCTCTGACGATCACTGACGATAGCATACCCCTCAAGAGAAGATTTTGTAAGTTACATACAGTTATTATATAAGTTATAACGTCTTTCAATCGAATTTCGAACAATCGATTGCCATTTGACGACGCATGTAAAATGTAATATCGTTGGCGGCCTTTGATCGCATTGGGCAGAAACCTAGCTTTTACTCGGCCAACTTAGGTTTTGTTCGAGCAAACAATTTACAAAACAAGAAGGAAAGAATGACATAAGGTACTGTTAATATATCGAGGGTGACTAGTCGCGAACACAAAGCCTAACCCCACTTTTACAAGTTATCTTTATTACAAGTCAAGTTTCCGTTGCTCGAACCGCGAAAAATTGTTAACAAGGTGGAACATTGAAGATGATTTGTCGACTTCCGAAGCAAACTGAAATGTAATTGGTTGATTCGAGTTTCGTTTCGGTGCAGAGCTGTTTCACGCTGAATCGAATTTGAACAAATAATAATCAATTCACTAATCCGACGATGACTCGGAGAACATTGGATACACTATTCGAAAAGAAACGTGTTCGATCGAGAAATAGTGCAGCACGGATAAAACGGAAAACGTTTACGCGGGGATTTGCCGCGCATGCGCACAAGGACGATCAGCCAGTTTTTACGCGGGAGAGATAGTCGCGGTGCATTATCATATAATATACGTTGAAAATAAAATCGAAGCGTTCGAATCCGAAAGTTTCGAGCTGAATGTCGACAGGAATGCCTCTCGATAGGAGTACACGACCGAGCGCAATCAATGTAACCAATAGACAGCGGATTTTGTGCATTTATGACAAAAATAAGTAGGTGTAATTTGAAGTAGTATACACGTTAGAAGAATTTAAGAATATGTACTGTTATGTCGCACCCCCGCAGGAAAAGTGACACAACTAAAAAATGCTGCATTTGCGACAAATCAACTTAAAGAATACTATAAAACTTTTACATATTTTTCAATAATATAACCTCAAAATGCTATTTTTTTTACTTGTATCACTTTTTGTCATACTTTTTTTTTTATCTTCAACCCATTTCAGTCCAGTTTGTTGCAATTCAGGTAGACAATTTTTATCTTGCATAAAGATTCGCTGTCTGGTAACGAAATACGAACGTTAATAACACCGAAAGTTTTCCAAAAACTTCCAATGGATTAATTATAACCTCAACTCATATGCGATTATAAGAAAGAATTAAAAAAACGAAAGTCACGAAGTTTCGGACAAAGGGACGGATGAGGGTTAACCAAACGACGAGTGAACAGAAATAAATACCTGTTTGAATGGCTGAGGAATATTTGATATAGAATAGTACACATTGAAATATTTGCATAATTAAATACGATTTCATTAAATGTTCGCTCGGATATGTTTCATTAAATTTACACTCGGATTCAAATATAGTAATGAATTGACGGCAGAAAAGACGAAATTCATAAACCCTTTGCATTCGGAGCAATTTTAACTTGAAAATTAAGCATTTCTTCCTAGCTAGAATATTTCCATTCACTATGATTTTTTAAATTTCATGGATATGAAATTGGTATAATACCTCATAAAGTACCTAAATGTTTAGTAATTGATTAGATACCGACATATTTAACAATTGTAAATAACATTTTGAGTAATGGTACAGCAATTTTTAAAAGATGTTCGAAAAGTGTTCTGTTTAAAGCAAACAAAGTGAATCAGTAACGTGTAGAAATAATTACTCTTCTATGTATAATGTTTCCAGTTATTTGCACAGAAAATAAACGTCTTGTGTCATCGATATTATTTTCAGTCACTTATGAACAAAATTAATGTCTTATATTATCGATAAAAGTACATGGTACTATTGTGTGTAATATTACTATTTGATGAAATATTATTTTCTTATATTTTAATGAAATACCTATTTCACAATAACATTTCTATGAACTACTATTAAAATATACAGGGTGTCCCAAAATTCGTGAACTTCCCGAAAGGGGGTGGTTCCTGAGATCATTTCAAGCGACATTTTCCTTTGCAAAAATGTTAACCGGCGCGCTAACTGTCTATTGGCCGACTGTGGCAACTCGTGTCTAGGCCGCGCTCTGATTGGTCCGTGTTTTTCGTTAATAACTCCTAAACAAAGCCGCGGATAACATTTTTGCAAAGGAAAATGTCGCTTGAAATGGTCTCAGGAACCACCCCCTTTCGGGAAGTTCACGAATTTTCGGACACCCTGTATATTTGAAACGCCGTTTCCATATGCAACTAATATTTCAAAAAAATTTATTTGCCAAATTCTGTGTCGCATGACAAAATGAAAATGCGTATTTTGCTACGTTTTTATTAGCTTGCTTTCTTGTCAGTCTGTCTGTTCGGTACTTTGCAATTGATTTTTGTAAGAGACCGGTCTCGTAATCGTTGCGATAAGACAGGACGAGATGGTTTTCGGTTTCTGTTGATCTTTGCAAAGGCCAAGGGACGCGCACGGGAGACAAGCGGGAAATTTGATGTCTGCGATGCCGGCTGATCGAGATCGGCGAGCCTTCCCGATTTGTTTTCGCGATGGGCGCACAACGGACACGTAAATTGGCCTTTGAAAGTGTAGTACGATAATGCTCATTCATTTATACTGCATAAAATACCCCCGCAACCACGAATTACCGGCAATTTAATGAACTATTATAGAACCGGCCGCGTGACGCAATCGGCCGATGATACACAAGCGGACGATGGGATCGAAACGTGGGCGGAAACTGTTCGAACTGTCCGAATCGTCTTTTGTGGTCGCTCTGTATCATTTACCTATCCGATCGGACTCGATCGTTTCGCCAATGGACAAACGCGTTGAGCGAGTTCCATTCAAACACCGTGATGAATATTCAAAGCCCTCCCCGTTACCTCGAGGATGAAGCTACCAGCGAGAAATCGCGATTCTTACGCTTCCTACTTATTTTTACACGACAATGTTTCTTGGCTGTCTTTCTTGCAACACCCGTATTCTTTATGTCGGGCAGCCTCTGCCAACAATATTGTTGTTTCACCTTGGTTCGATGCACATTTCAAACTGTTTATTCGATGTCTCGTTATCATCCAATAGCTAATCTCATGCGCGGAAAAATCAGGTTGTAGAAGATAATAATTAATTGTTTTGCTTTGTATCGTTTCTCAAATTTTTCAGTGTCTTGTTCCAGCGACGTGTATTGGGGAATTTCTGGAAACTAAATGTCAGATCAAAAATAAATCATTTGGAAGATTTTGCAGAATCAAGAAGATTCCTTGAAGTCATGAAATTAACTCCTTTTGCTTTATGTTTATATTTTTATTTACGACAAAAGTTCTCGGTTTTAAAAGCTGACATTTTAAAATTTTCGATTGTTTATCTTTCAAAGATTTCCACGCTTGTTTCTCGGGAATTCGGGAACAAACTTTGAATCTCTGGGTTCGCGAATGTGTGACACTCCGCTGTTTACATTGATAAAGTGGCAACACCTTAATCTACATTCACTATCGAAAATTTTGACTATTCGTCGGAAACTGAGACAATTAAAACAAGCGATTTCCCTAGAACCACGTGCCACGAGTTGCGATCATGGTACCCGGCTGATTCCGTTTCGCGGATTCGCGCATTTCACGTTTATGGAGTCGCATTACGATCGCGTAACGAATTCGCGGCGTTATCTAATTGCGTACAGACCAGAAACGTTCGCGTGAATGAATAATTGTTTAACCCACGGCCTCGCTCTCAGTCTATTCTCTCTGTCTTTCTCACGCACGCACACACACACACTCCGTCTTTCTCTCTCTCTCTTCTTCTGCTCGTTGGTCTTCGAGAAACGATGCTGCCGAGCCGGTTCAGAGATGCACAGAAGTAAACATTTAATGTGGCTGTGCAATCGTTTGAATTAACGAAGGTCAACGATGCATGGAACGGCGGATCGTTCTCTCACGAAAATATTCACGCCTCGTATCGTTTGATATCGATTCTACCGCTGTAAAGATAGGACCACCTCAATTACATTATTTTATTTGATAGTGGGAAATCGTTCTGCCGCGTTGGGTCTCCGGAATAATCGGTTTTCGAGTGTCAACCGGTACGATTTTGAATGGACGCACGTGTCGGCCAACTGTCTGGTCATCGCGTACCGATTCTACTTATTCCGGCAGTGACAAACGTGAAACATTCGAAGTGTAAGATCTAAAAGGTCTAGTGCAGAGATGGGCATTATATTTGGCGAATCAAATATTTCAAATATTATTTAATATTTTAGATTTTATTTTGCTTAAAGAAAATAGTATTTTAAATAAGATATACAATTTCGAAAATAAAATATATCTATTTTAACAATCTGAATCACAAAATAAAATGTTTGTATTGCAACAATTTGATCCAGAAAATAAAATATTGAGGATAATTCTCATTAAGACGCTCTCTGTCCAGGCTACACTGTCACGCGTAGAAGCTACGACCAGCAGCGGTCTATTAATTTTTTAATTGTAAGTTCCGAGCACCTAGTATTAATTCACCGAACAGAATGGCTCAGAATGAAAAGAGCTGATTACGACGAAATTAAACAATATTTAACAAGAGATGAACCTCGTGAAGAATTTACGGATTTTTACGACGAATCGTCGGAAGCCACAGAATCCGAATCTGATGGTTACCGTAGAAGTTTAATGATTGAAAATTAAATTACTTTGGAGAGAAATCATAATTTTTTCCATTTTCCTATACATATAATTGTGTCAATTCATTCACACGTTTCCGATAAACCGACAAAAAAATTGTTCAAACAAAAGTTACTCGGTAATTATACGACAACCAATTGCAGTAACAAATACTGTACAAAAAACTCTTTATCTAATAAGAAATTGAGTGTATTTAAACGTTTTGAATAAAATTCTATTTTTTTCTCATCAACCGATAGATCTTCGAATGTTCTTTAAAAAATTGTTAAGGGTGTTCGATCGAAAATGTATTAGTTCAGGAGTTATTAATTTTGTTCCGAAATCCCCTATAGAATCGAACACAATGTGTGCAATGCGACGACGCGACACGACAAGCAGCATTTTCAAAATAAATTGTTTCGTAACGGAACCTTGGGCACGGAAATATTGCCGCACGATTTCCGTAGAGTTTTCTCGTACGGTCGAACTTGACGTTAATTATTATAATAACGATGATACGGAGGAGGGATCGAGGCGAGGGACAGAGTCGCGTCCGCTCGTTTTGTTTCTTCGGTGGTCAACGGGCACAAAAGGGAGGAGGAAGGAAGTTGTAATACTTTGAAGTGTTTCTCGTCGGTTCGGTTCGGTACGGTTTGTTGCGTTGCGTTGCGACGAGGTGCGGTGCGGTGCGGTACGCCGGTGGCAGGAAGGATAGAGATGGGTCAAGTTTGTAATTGATTTCGTTCGAGTCATGCGCTGAATTAAATTAAAGAATGGGACAGCCTCGGAGATCGCGATCGCCTCGGGTTCGAACCAGGGTTGCCACCTTATCCACCATGTACATAAATACCGGAGTGTCACACATTTGAATCCGGATATTCGAATATAAACCCGCAGATGTGAGAAGAAACGTTTGTTCCCGAATATCCGGAAAACAATTGTGGAAATCTTTTAAACGTAAACAATTGAAAGTTTAATCCCTTGCGCTCGAAAATGAAACATTTCTTCCGACCTAGAGTAATTCCATTCTACACTAACGAGCATAACTGATTCAACACACTTTAAATCGGAATAACTTTTTTATGAATGGACCAAACGACTTCAATTTCTCTGTAAGGCTAGAAGATTTAGTTTAGTAAATGACGTCTAAAAAATATTTTGAAAAAACGCATTGGGTCGGAATTGCGAAAAGAAATAGTAAAAATTGATTTTTACTACTTTTTTAGCTGGGACAATAACGAAAAAAAAGATGTGTTTGGTCAACTCGTATAGATTATATACGCTCTGAAAATTTCATTGAAATTGGTTAATTGGTTCACGAGCAATAAACGATCAAAAGTGATAAACAGTCCGAGATTTTGATAAACTGCAATTTTTACCACTTTTGATACAAAGCATAACAATTTATTATTATATTTTCTAATGAAACCGGAGTCCGGAGAGGTGGCAACCCTGGTTCAAACGGACACCATCTGATTGCGTTCGAAATCCCCGCTCAACCGACGCACCGAAAAATATCAGCAATTCGATTTCGAAAAGCTCGGGAGTCTCGTCTTGCAATGGTTTCGCTACCGAAAGATATTCTCGTTGTATCGCGGATCGCGTGGAACCGATCCGGCAGACGATCGTGTAAACGAAGACAGAGCCATTGAGACAGGAGGTTCTGGGAACGAAATTAAGTTTGATCGAGAAAATGGTCATTTAGTGGCATAGCTCGAGAAGCTAACAACGTGGAACGTAAATCCGGGTCAACGCAAAGCCGACCTGACGATGGCTAGAATCGAAACAAACGTAATTCAAATCGATTCTTAAAAAGAAAAAAATGATCGGCGAAGGTGGAGAGTTAAAACAGGAAGACCGTTAAACGTTAAACGGTTGAAAGCAATCGGGGCAGCAAGACGCGAGCAAATGGGTCGCTTTTAGGAGCCTGGCGAGCTATTCGAGTCGAGTCGTGTCGCGTTGCGTCGCGACGTATCGTTTCGAGAGGAAGAAAGCCTTTGGACAGGCAACCCCCTTTACGCCTCATTCTCGGCCTCGCCAAAATGGATGATGCAGCGTGTGCGTCCTTTTGTGAAAGATCATCTTTATAGTGTTTTAGTTCGTGTATATGAGTAGAATGAACAGGAATGTCGTGCGACGCTGCGACACCATGGAAAAGGGTCCCATGGGAATCACCGACACCTCCGACACGGTTTTGACCGACTCCAGATTTGATCGACAATAACTTTGGCCGACAACGAATTCGATCTACTGTATGATAATACATATAATACGTATGATAATACTGTATGATAATCTATCTATCTATATGAATAAAAATCAAATGCTGTTCGTTGGTAAGCGCATCACTTGAGAACGGCTGGACCGATTTGGCTAATTCTTTTTTTAAAATGTTCGTATTAGTCCGAACTAGGTTATAGGATAAGAAAAATTGGAAAAATATCACGGAAAAATGGAAAATTCGGGAAAAACTAACAGTGCTTTTAGAATCATATTTCAATACAACAAAAAAACGAACGTCGTAGGTTTTAATCAATATTTCAATAGAACGTCGCAGCTTTTAATCAATATTTCAATAGAAATTTACATTATCGACGTCTGTTTGCATTATCGATATTATAAACATTCGTCAGTTAGTACATATGTATAATACATATGATAATAGGTATGATAATACGTACTGTTGTCGTCTCAAGTCATTGTGAATCAAATTCGTTGTCGATTAAGTCCGTTGTCGGTCAAAATCGTTTTCGTTTAAAGGCGTTGTCGGCCAGAGTTATTAGAGTCGGTGAGAACCGTGTCGTGTTAATTTGTGTCGGTAATTCCCATAGAACCCGATGGAAAACACGTATGTACAATTGATAGAATCCTTGCAAAAGAAGATGGCTCGGTGTCGATGTTATCGGTGGTCAACAGGCCACTATGCCGCTAATCGTAGTCGCGGAAGCGTATCACGCTCGACTGGGGTTCACACAAGTACACACGCACCCGACTAATTATCAAAGTCATTTCTCCCTCTAGTTGCACCACTTTCAAACGAGTGCACACGCACCCGATTAATTCATTTATTTTCTCACCGTGAAGAACCGTCGTTCTTGGGTGGCTAACACGGTTACGATCTGCCGCCCCTTGAGCCTTGGATCGTCCCAGAGGTTGTCGACGTTCCAGCAAGATTTTGTCCTCGATTCCGTAACGCTGGAGCTGTTACGATTCGAAGGGATTATCGAAACAAACAAGATCGACTCGAATCAAATTTGTCGACAGTCGCTCTAAATGATCGTGAATAGTCAAGTGGTGCGAAAGGAAGACGGTTTCGGGCGTCGCGTCGGAGGAAGAGGAATTTAGTCCAAGTCGGAAAGAACAGTGGGGAGGGGGGAAGGGAGGGATCTGGCTTGTATCGTAGGAAGGGCACGGGCGATCCTCTCCCATGTGATACGTAGATAGTGTAGATAGAGAGCAGGCGGAGAGACGTGATGAGAGAGAGATATATCGAACCGACCGGCGACCGTCGAACAATAGACCCATACACCGGTGCTCCCGATGGGGTCGTGGATCGTGGACCGTGGATCGTAGATCGTGGATCGTGGGTCGACCATCGTGTATTTGTACCGTATCTGGCGATGATAGGCCCGTCACGGCAGGAAGAGATCGTCGCTGGGGGATCGCCATAGCTAATCGTACCACCCAAGGTGGCACAGATTGAGAGCTCCATCAGCATACATCCTCTCCTCGCCGAGCAAGCTGGCGAACCACCGTTTCACCACCGTTGCATCACCGTCGCACCTGTCTTGTCACTTTCCTCACTCTCTTCTTAGAAACTAGAGATCTAGAGTCCTGTCATCGGTAATGGTAAGCTACCGGTAACGTTGGAGGCTCTCCCCGTCGATTCATCGGATCGATCGGCTGAATCTTTCGATATCGCGAGCGGTGTTTCGTGCGAGGAGAGCAATCCCTCTCGTGGTAATCGTCGCGATCGTACGAAGTCGTCGCCAGTTGTCGTTGTGCCGTGCTCGCGCAAAGTCTACGCCGTTTCTACGGTGTTCGACACGAGAGAAAGAACTCTCTGCTCTGTGGAGAGCTGTGTGGGGTGCGAGCTGCAGGCGATCTTGGTAGTCCGGTAGTCGTGTCGACACCGCGGTCAGCGTCGGTGGCCCGCTCTCCGGAAGAGCGAGACACCGGAAGAGCGGAAACTGTGCAGAACCGGACGTAGGTTCCGAAACCGGAAGCGCCTCGCCGCGCCGCGAAGCGGAAGAAACAGGGAGCAAACCCGGGCGAGCGTCTCTCTGATCGGTCAGAGAGCGGTTCGGACTTTGGACAGGGAACGCTGAGAGATCGAAACGCAAACGGAAGTTCTCTTTGCCGTTCCCTGCATCGTTCAGCTCATTTGCTTTTCTCGCTTTAGTTGTCTCTTCTCGTCGAAGAACGGAAGGAAAAGGAAGAGATCGAGTCGGGATTGTGATTCTTCACCGAACCGTTTCGAAGACTTTTCGGCTGACCAGCTGATCGGCTCACCGGCTGACCGGGAGCGACGCTCTGTACTCTGTACTCTATGCGATTGGACGACCATCGTCTTTCGTCGTGACACGCCAGCGAGAATCACGCCAGCAGAGGATCCGCTCCTGTCATGGAAGTCGCCACCGAATTGTACGTAATACTCATTCTCTTCTTTCTTTCGTTTTCTCTTCGATCTATTCGATATATTTTTCCGTTTCGCAATCGCGTACAACGGTTCCGTCGCGGTGTACGTTTCGATCAGCATCGATCGCCGTGTTTCGCCGAAGCATCGACGATCGAACGATCGGGCCACCATGTTCTCGGAGGATCCAAATTTCATGGACAACCACAAATTTCGAAAGGTGCCGGTTCGAGGTCTCTTTCGTTTCCGACGTGGCCAACGTGTACAATTCATATATTATATTATAGTATGCGTTGGCACGACGCGACGCGGCCCGATACGGTATGGCAAGGCCGACGAGTCCGACGAAGTTTTAAACACTTTCGACTTCGGCCGATCATTCATCTTCTGCTCGTCGAAAAAGATTGGATCAACTAAAACGAGTTTCATCAGCGGTTTCGGCAATCTCGAATCGTTCGTTTTGTCCAGTTGAATGGGAATATATTGGTAAACCGATTGAATCGGATCGAATCACAGTCACGAAACGACTGTGTCAAACGTCTCGACCGATTATTTAACTCGATTAGATTAGAAGGTTGCTCGTCGGCGCGAGAGCGAGCGCGAGAGCGGGACCAGACGGCTAAGACGAAGAGGAACGCGCGCGGGTACGTAATAACAGGGCTGGCCGAAGTCATTGTCAATCATCGTGCTTCCCCGTGCGAGCCTTCGACGCGTGTTCTTTCAGAAATCGCGTATCCGATGCGCGTAAATAACGATTCTCGACGCGCGAGTAAAAAAGCATTTTGATCGATCGCTCAGAAGAAATCTCCGAGCAATTTTGCAATTTAAATTGTCCTCGACGTTTCGCTCCAAATGTGGATCATTTTCCAGAGAAATTTTACCGACGCAACTCTTGAAAATGGTCCACATTTGGAGCGAAACGTCGAGAACCATTTAAATTGCAAAATTGCTTAGCGAGTAACATTTGATTGAACCTGTGGCGTCGAAATCATTAAATTGTTTGTTAATTGTATTCTAACTGGTATCGATACGAATTCAACGACCTGTAATAACGTAACACTAAACCTCGAAACAACGTTACAATAGTTTCGGCTAGAAAATGTTGGCTCCTGTGCGCTGCGCTGATGCGGCCGTTCAAGTCCCTGGCTCGCAGGACACGTTCGCGTTGCATCTAGGACAGATCCGTCCACGATATGCAGCTCTCTATGCAGCTACCGAGGATCGTTTCTAATTGAATCGTGCCGCGCTATAGTAATCGTTATTCTCAGCGAAAACGCGTCACGATCCAACATTTTGTTTTTCCGTCTCCCAACGATCGCATCCTCCGTGTCTAGTCATTAGTTGCAGACTTGGCAGAATTGGCAGTGTTGCAAGCGCCCTCTCGTTGACACCGTTAACGGATTAACCGACGCAATTAACCCCTTTGTCGGCGAAAACAGTTATCCTTCGGTCGAAGGATTCTCTTTCCGGGAAATATACTCAACGATGTTGCGTAACCGAGCAACAACGCGACGTAACGCATGTAAATACATATATGCGCGTTCATATGCAAAGTCGATTCGCAATTAATGCCGCCCGGTGACCTTATTTGAAATTCCTTTGGTTTTCTGCGTCTCAAGTGCGATTCTGAATCGATCTCTGTCGGTCACGTTCGATCACCAACGACAAGAGTACGATGTACACTCTGGATCGCGTGCCGATCTCTTGCCCGTTTCAATTCCTCAACGCGTCCGCAGTCGGAAATCCGAACCGTTGTTGCGAGAATGCGAATCGTTTCGTTGAATTAATGGGCTAGACTCGTTTCCAGATTACAAGGATGCGGGATGCGCCTTCTCGTTTCTCGATAATGCATGCGATGAGGTTTTCCAGAAGTCAAAAGCGCTAGATGAAAGATCAATCGGCCGCCATCGCCCTCGAAAAAAAGTCCTATTTTTACGTATACTATTTACGTATAAGTTCATGAAGCTACGACAGCTACATACTGTCGAATAATGCAATAGTCCAGTCAATGAATGCTCATAAGGGGGGCGCAGAGGGAAATGGAAGAAACACAATTTTTAACTGCGGGACTTGGTTTGGAATAGTTAGGAGGTAAACATACTAAAAGTCCCTAGAGAGGGGCACGTAGAAGTCACCTTTTTCGGTTTTCCGCTTATATCTCGGAAACTATGTGTCCTAACGATAATACCATTACATAGAAAATTAAAGCTGCCAAATGTGCTACATGATTGATTCCATTCAGTTTTTCGCTATCTCGCATAGTTTCCGAGATATCGAAGCTCAAAGTTCACTGTGAAAAAGAAATTTTTACCTCACGTTTTTTGCAATTAGTGAACTTTGAACGCGGATATCTCGGAAACTATGCGAGATATCGAAAAACTGAATTCAATCAATCCTGTTGCACATTTTGTCAGCTTTTATGTTGTATGTAATGGTCTTATCGCTAGGACGCATAGTTTCCGAGATATACGCGGAAAACCGAAGAAGGTGACTTCTACGTGCCCCTCTGCATCCCGCTCACCTTCTAGGAGTGGGGACTTTTAGAATGTTTACCTCCTCACTAGTCCAAACAAAGTCCCAAAGTTAAAAATTGTGTTCCTTCAATTTCCCTCTACAACTTTTCGTTGACTGGACTATAAATTACGCTTCGAAAACGCAAAAGTAGGCCACTTTGGGAAGCTGGCGCGCTGGATTGATCTTTTATCTAGCGCTTTTGACTACTGAAAAAGCCCATCGCATGCATTATCGTGAAATGAGTATGCGCATCCCGCACCCTCGCAATCCTGGAAACGCGAGTCCACCCTCTTAAAGTGCTAATCCGGTTTTTTTCGATCGTAGATCGCCGTTGTCGGGACCCGACACGCAATGCAAGATCGTGGAGCGCACCTCGTACTACCCTCAGGAGCCGAACAAGAGACCGAAGACCAGAAAGGAAAAGATCCGATCGTGCCTGCATCACAACGCTTTGACCATTCTGACGGTGGGTGGAGTGGTCGGCGGAGTTATTCTCGGGATCATCCTGAGAAACACGAGGACGCAGGGATGGACACCGCGCGAAATTATGTACATCAATTACCTCGGCGATCTATTCCTGAGGATGCTGAAGAGCTTGATACTGCCGCTGATCATATCCAGCTTGGTGTCTGCCATCGGCTCGTTGGACCTGTCGCTCAGCGGAAGGATCGGTTATCGAGCGGTCACCTATTATATGGTGACTACCGTCAGCGCCGTTGTCTTAGGTCGGTCCAACGAACGAACGAACAATCGAGACGTTCGGTTCGAATCGGTTCAACTAATCCGCATTCGATGATCTTCTCTTTAAGGTATCATCCTAGTGATCACCATTCAGCCCGGTGTTGGTAACAATCCGCACGTCAAGACGAAAGCACCGCCACAAAACGTCTCCACCATCGACACTCTGATGGACTTGGTCAGAAATATGTTTCCGCCGAATCTGGTGGAGGCCTGCATTTCTCAGCATCGAACTGAAATGCAAAAACCGGAGAACAGCACCTCGGGTGAACACGATATATGTATAACTAACTATTATGTATAGTGTACATGCCAGGGCCCGTCTAGATCTTTTTCTTTTTTATTGTTTATAGTGCAGGGTGGTAAAATGCCTTATACACTAACCCCTGGGCCATTTTAACTCAGGGAAGTGAGGGACTCCCTAGAGAGAGAGTTTCGAGGAGAAATTTTAAAACTCTTCGACTGCAAGAGACAGGGTTACTAGAATTTGACCTTGGTCGAGCGAGAGTGTGGTGGCGTCCTTACACACCGCTAGACACTGTATACGTACACGAGGTTGCAAGGGTCCTGTACTTTTCAAACCACGTCTCGCTAATGCGCATTTGGGGCCCCTACGTAATCACAATCGCTAGATAAAAGACCCACCAAGTGCGCTTGGTGTCTACAATGGCCTACTTTTGCGCTTTCGAGGCGTGATTTTCATTATTCGGCAGCATGTAGCGGAGTTCGAGAAGCATTGGACGGCGCGACAATGCTGCCACTGTGAAGACACATACATTTTCTTAAATATCGTCAGATTTAGGGTTCTTATAGAAAAAGAATACACCAAGCGCACTTGCAGGGACACTTACAATGTCAATGCAACCTTTATTATGTTAAACTATACGTGTTTAAACACACAGTTTGGAAAGTACAAAGTACACCCTGAACGAAGGGTTTCGGCACAAGTATCAGTTCCATGGCATTTTTAGCTAGGAGCGCTAGTGTCTGTTTCTCAATATTCAGTGAGTATTTTACCGATTCAGTCACTGTATCGGTAAAATATCGAATAATACAAATTACGCGTCGAAAAGGCAAAAGTAGGCCACCTTAGGGACCATGCGCGCTAGATTAATCTTTTATCTAGCGATTGTGACTACGTAGGGGTCCCAAATGTGTGTGCCAGCACACTCTTGCTCGACCAAGGTCAAATCCGAACCTGTAACCTTTCGGTTATACTTTGGAGCTAGACTCTAGACCCTAGATCGACCCTGGAGTCTAGAATTTATGGCCTGGACCCTATCAGAGAGGCCTGAGAATGCTTATGCGCGGGGTCTTTTCTGTAACCACTTTTGTCAGTATAGAGACTTTCAATAGAATTAATTATTGCCCAACTCTGCTGCTAAGTATGGGTATTGGTTGTTCCATGTTAAACCTGGGTATGCTCTGTCTCTGTCTACACTGACAAAAATAGTGGCAGAAGAGACGGAGATGGAAAGAGAGAGAGATTGCTAACGCCTTTTTTCGTTTGCTTCTTCTTCTTATTTGGAGCAGTCACCATGGACGACTGGGAGCCGGTGCAGAAGAGCGTCTCTGGAACGAATATCATGGGTCTGGTTGTCTTTGCCACGGTTTTAGGTATTACTTTGGGGAAGATGGAGGAGACAGGAAAACCGCTGCTCTATTTCTTTGAGTCCTTGTCGGGCGCGATGATGTTGATTACTCACTGGGTCATTTGGTAAATTCACATTTGACAAACGTGCTGCAGACACCGCGATGCATGTCCGTGTTGCTTACCGTTTTGCTTACCGTGTTGCGAGACCACTTGCCAGTTGTTAAACGTTGCATCCCACACAATAATCTGAAAGCTTGTACGCGATCTAAACGCGGCACAGAAAACACGCTGTCGAACAGAACACTCGAAATAGTTACTTTAAAGTTGCAAACAGTCGCAAACAAAGTATCTTGGCGCGTATAGTTGATCGAACGTTTCGTTTTCAAATCTTGTACCCCGTTGAAGGGGCTCTGCGAAGCTGGAAGTTTCTCGAGCGTGAGCTTCGTCGTTTTCTAGCGTTTCGATCGGTAGAGAGACAACGTTGCTTTCTCGACGAGACAACGAGAAACGATGTTCATAGACATAGACGTAGACTATAGCTTTTCGGTCGCTGAGACTGGAAAATGTACGTTAACGTGACCCCGTGTTCCAGGTTGTCACCCGTGGGAGTGTTGTTCCTGGTAGCCGCGAAGATCACCGAGATGCAGTCGCTGGACGAGGTGGTCGCTCAACTGGGGATGTACTTCTTGACCGTGATGATCGGTCTGTTCATACACGGTTTCATAGTGTTGCCCCTTCTGTATTTCGTCATTACTAGGAGAAACCCGTACGTTTACATATCGAACCTGGCGCAAGCTATGGTCACTGCTTTCGGCACGTCGTCAAGCTCCGCCACTCTGCCAGTCGCCATCAACTGTCTGGAAGAGCGAAATCACGTTGACCCACGGATCACCAGGTTCGTTTTACCCATAGGCGCTACCATTAATATGGACGGCACGGCTCTCTACGAGGCTGTGGCCGCGATCTTCATCGCTCAAGTGCGCCAAGTCAGCCTCAGCTTCGGACAATTGGTCGCTGTCAGGTGAGAGACCGACAGTCAACGATACTCGGCATCTTCTTCGCTAAACTAATTTCATGCATGCTTCCGATTCTAGTATCACAGCGACTGCAGCGAGTATCGGAGCAGCTGGGATCCCGCAAGCAGGCCTGGTGACCATGGTGATGGTACTGGACACGGTCCGGCTGCCAGCCGATGATGTCTTCCTGGTGATCGCAGTCGACTGGTTGCTGTAAGTTGGCTCTAGCCATCTATCTATGTAACCAGTCAGCAATCTGCTCTTGATTTGGTATGGATTTGGTACCGAACTTGCAAGCACGGACCTAAGGACTGTGCGTAATTCTGCGGGAGTGTCAAGAAAGACGGAAGGGGTATCAGCTTGTTGGCTGCATGTTGCCCGTCAGATGGCGCTGCAGTCACGCCGGCGTACTAACCTCTCCGACGGGTAACATGCAGCCGAATATTGCAAAACTATTGCTCGGAAACGTAACAGAAGGACTTTTGAGGCAAACAGCGCCCTAGATTGATCTTTCATCTAACGATTTTGACTACTAAAAAAACCCCGTCTTTGCATTATCGAGAAATCAGAAGTGGAATCCCGGACCCTTGCAATCCTCGCGTACGTATACGTGGTCTAGCGGTGTGTGAGTGTTCAAGGGGGTAGACTCGTTACCAAGATTGCAAGGGTGCTGGATGCGCCTTCTCATTTCTCGATGATGGGGTTTTTCATTAGTCAAAGCGCCAGATAAAAAATAGGCCTCAATCGCCCTCAAGAGTCCTGTTTTTACGTTTGCGAGGTGCATGTAGCTAGTTTCATAAAACTGCGACAGCTACATGCTGCCGAATAATGCAAATTACGCCGTAAAAATAGGACTTCTGAGGGCGATTGAGGCCTAGGTTGATCTTACAATCCTGGAAACAAGTCTACCCCCTTGATTCCTTACTACGCGGTTCACGTGCCACGTGTATTTATTTCAGTACACGTTCAAAACCGCGATCTCTAGTTTCCGCATTAGGCTCGGTATCTGCCGATAGGTTTTGGTCGGCAGATCCAGAGCAAATAAGGACTAAATCCTGCTCCAGGATTTCTGACACTAAAATGACCGCGTTTTGCTAGCAAAGTACGATTGCAGACATTTGGTCATGATCTGCTCGAGCAGATTTTGCTGGCTGGGTTATCTGTGCACCGCTCTCGGTTACTTATTTCTTGGATTCGTTTCGTTTTCAGAGACCGCTGTAGGACAACGGTGAACGTGGTGGGCGATTCTCTCGGGGCAGGTATAGTGAATTTCCTGAGCAGAAACGAGCTGGCCTCCCTGCCCCACAGCGTCCAGCCTCAGAACGGAGGGGATCGTCACACCTCGACGTCCATATGAAATTAGTGTCGGTAACTCTCTTTCTTCTTGTTCTTCGACGCTGTATATTCCTACACGAATCGATTCTATCGAACACGTACACGAAACTCGAGACGCATAAATGGTTCTGTTACGACAGCAGCAGGAGCAGCAGCACAACAACAACAACGACGGCAGCAACAACACGCGATACCTCGAAACGAAATCTTACTATGCCGTGACCATCGATCCTCCATCGAGCAAACAACAACTCTTGAGCGCGACACGTGATACGTGATTCCACACGCGACTATGTAGTATTATTTTATATATTTAATCTCGTTCGGTTCAAGTATACAAAATGATCGAGCGGTCCGATCATGTTTTAATGGTCGTTCCCAGCCGTCGCGTCGTGCGTCAGCTCGAATGGGAAGACATCGCGGGTTTTACACCTGCTGTTTTCAGGTATGAAAACGTAGAGTGTAAGATCACGTGCCATACACATTCCGAAAACACCGCGATGAAACCAACCGGCAATTCTTGTCGGTGTTGCTCTCGAATCGGGTCCTTTTCTACTTACTCGGAAACCGTCTCGATACACACGGTTGCATCTACTAATACAGGGATAGGCACAGGGATGCGCGTCTTCGTCGCGATGCGCGAGAGGCCTACGCACTGCTCGTAACGGCAGATGCTGGTGGGGGACACTGTCTTGTCTCAATTGAGACGAAAATGCCCATCCCTGTAACTACTACATACTGTTAGCAACGTTCGTCTCTGCTCGACGTAGCTCGCCACCAAAAATTCTGTACCTCTATCGTTAGAAACGTTCCGGTAGATTAGCACAAACGCCCAAGTTACCGCTGAAGTGTTCCCGTTTCTTCCTATACATGTATTATCTAGCCGATTCCGAATATAACCGTCTGCTCGTCTTCTATTCTTAGGGAATCTAATTGTTGTTACACGAAGCGAGACAGATTTTTCGATGGTTAGCTGATAACATAAACAATTCGATAGAAACAGTACCAGTAGACTGCGGATTTTATGCATTTGTGACAAAAAACGGGCTCGTGCAATGTAAAGCAGTGGACATGTTAAAAATGTTTAAGGACGTCGATGTATTAGTTTCTTAAAAGAAGCATCAAATTCTTATTTGGCTCCTGTGTTCTGCAATCAGTACGAACATATTTTATTCTGCATAAAGATCCGCAGTCTAAGCATCAATACCAACGACAACTGCGATGTGTATTAAATTTTTACAAGTGCATACACATATACACACGCGCACGCACACACTTGCTACATTAAACTTTGTCTTCCATTATTATACGATCTATTATACATATATATTATTACAACACGTACTGCTAGTTGAAAGACGAAATAGTTGAACAAGTATAAAACGAATTGTTACTACTTCCCGATATCGTGAAAGCAATAATACGAATCCGTTTTGGATGTGTTCAGTTCTCCATAGTATTATTTGCGGGGAAACGCAGTAAAAGAAGTTGTTGAATGTCGACACGTAGTAACCGTAGAGCCAGCGATCAAAGATGTTATGGGGGTATTCATTATCTTACTACAGTACCTTACCGACGTACTACATATATATATATTTAGACGCGAAAAGTGTTCACCGAATTTCTGATTACTCCACCGTGAGAAGCGTGAGAAACATTTACTACATACATGTATTTGTTTACGCAGTTACATCGTTGCATGCGATAGATGTAACTCGACAGTCAGCCGCTATTTTTATGTTAACTTATTCACCGTGCTATACTTTGCATAAATAGATGTAAGTTGATCGAGTCATCGGATAACTATACATATATGTGCTGCAGTATGTTTATCGTGACTTGAAGAATTTTCACGTTTCTTATATATATTATTGTTATTGTATCAAAACGTTCGGAAACCGTAGCATTTGCGTATTTATGGATTCTAACAGAACATTGCTTTTTTCAAAAAAGCATGTATCCGGAAAAATGATAGCGTTATAGTTGTTTGATTACCTACTTGTACGGTCACTATTTCTTGCTATTGATCGATCTGCTAAGAAATTAATTCAGTTAGCTTTCCTCTTAATGCAGCTTCGAAGGACGAATGCATATTCAAGTTTTCTATAATCGAGGAAAGCTAACGCCGACGGTTAACACCGCGATATTCTTCTCGAATATACATATATCGAATATATTAGTGTTGTTAATCCCGCGAACCGAAAAACAGGGTGTCCCGAATTTAAATGGCAAAACTTCAGGAGCGTGTAGGGGATCGAAAAACTAAGACAAAATGTCTGTTAGAGATTTGCTCGTTTTTACTTCGTTTTGGAGAAAATCGAAAAAAAAGGAACAAAACAAGTTTTCATTTTTGTATTTATTTATTTACATTTTATTTACGTTATCATCTATTTAATGTAGATATTGTTCAAAATGTTGTACATCTAGCACTGACTTAATAAATTGCAGCTAAACATTGTTCTGGTGCAGTAGTGCACCAAATATCATCAGAACAATGTTTAGCTGCAATTTATTAAGTCAGTGCTAGATGTAATGCTTGCATTGCTGCACGTAAATAAAATTTAAATAAATAAGTAGAAAAATGAAAACTTGTTTTGTTTCTTTTCTTGCGATTTTCTCCGAAACGAAGTAAAAACGAGCAAATCTCTAAAAGACTTTTTGTCTTAGTTTTTCGGTCCTGAAGTTTTGCCATTTAAATTCGAGACACCCTGTACAATTGCAAATTCTAATAAAATTCTATAAATAGAATTCGATGTATGTATGTATGTATGTATGTATATGTACCTGTACGTATTTAAGTAATGCCATAGTTGCTTAACAATATGCTGTATCATATTTATTTGTACAATAAATGTACAAATCGATGTAACAATAAAGATATTGCTTCTTTCTAGATAAAATCGCGTATCGCGTGAAGAAGAAAATAATACTTCCGTCGCGGCAAGAAAACGTCTGAGGAAAATACAATATGTACAGGGTGCGAATGGGAGACACGTTGCGCGTACGCGATAGGGACTGAACGGTGGAATAGGATAGTGGAAGGGGATAAAGGTGGAGATCCTGGAGAAGGAATGAGGTTCGTTTCAACCTCAATCTGGCCACACTGCACTGAGCTCCTTCGGTGTGAAACGGGTCAGTGGAGTGGGGATGAGTCAGAGTGGGAACACGTAGTAGAGTGGGGACGCTGAACGCTGAGAGTGTGTAACGGTTAAATTTATCAATAATTTATATCTCCTAAACGCATATGCTTTTTTAAAAAATTTTTTTAACTATTGCATTGTCATCCAGTTCTGAGCTATGTTTATAATTTCAAGTCTCTAGCTCATCGGGAAGTTAGTTTAAATCAATTGCAAAATTTGTACCGAACAAACAAACAGACAGACAGACAAGAAAGCGAGCTAATAAAAACGTGGTAAAATAGGACTTTTGAAGGCAATGGCGGCTGATTGAAAACCCCATCATTATCGAGAAATGAGAAGACGCATCTCGCATCCTTGCAATCCTGGAAACGAGTCTACTCCCTTAATATAGGACGACCTGGACGATGCGTATAATATATAGGTTCGGTTCAAGCGTGAAATAATTTCGTTCAGATGATTACTGAAAATTATTTATTTCAGTTATAGCATTATCTGTGCATAATATAACATTTCTTTTCGTTTCATTAGTTTCCCCCGGATTTGCGCAATCATGAATTAATATTAAGTGGCAGTTACAGAAAAATAAAGACATACACGTATATTCGGTAACTCATCGTTATCGCAGGAAAAAGAAAACTTATTATACTTTCGGAAAGTATCAAATGTACACTATACAATGCAAAATAGTAGTTGTTGAAAACGTTTCTATCACATTTCGAACAGAAATGGAGCGTCTCGAGATGTTCTCTATTCTGTCGTCTTAATTAAAAGAAAAAATATATATATATAGGAATATACGAAAACACGAGTAGCACGGTTGATTTAGCACGGCTAACTCATCGATTAGCGGATTTGCTTGTGTCGAACGAATTAACGATTCAGATAGACCACAGATATAACAATCGTTTATGTAAAACTAAGTTGCTTGAGGCAATGTGACTAGATAAAATGCAAGTTTCCTCTAATACTTCCATGGAAAAGTGTCTTTACAAAGGCAAAAGAGAACATAGAATAAAAGATACGATAAAACTAATCTCTCGTTACATCGAATAAAAAGAAAAAAGAAGTCTCGTGGACTCTGGATTTGTTGCTAATTGAGAATGTTTCTAAATTCTGTGCCACTAGCATAGCAGAGCATAAATGCGCAGTCGACACGCACATGCGTGTGCAGCAGCGGACGATGTCGTTGAATTTCACGTGGTAAACGCTTTCCTTTCGTTTCTGTATTCGCTGTGTGAAGCGTGGACCGACTATTTGTTGTAACATCATCACCCTAGCCAACATCGTACGAAACGCAAGAGTAAAAACGGTAAATATTGGGTTGGTACGAAAGTTCGTAGCGTTTGTAAACTAAAATTGGAAGCTAAAATTCATAGATTTATTCAATAACATATTTTCCATTGTGTTCTACTACTTTTTGCCATTTTCGAGGTAACTTCTCGTGTTATTGAATAAACATATGAATAAATACCTTAATTTTATCTTCGATTCTTCATATGAAAACGCTACGAACTTTCTTTCCAACCCAATGTATTCTCGTTACACGGCTGATAGCGCGAACTAAGTTCGAATCGATTTCTCTCTAACAGTAAGACAAAAAGTACATCCAACTGCGCTGCAATAAACAGGGTGACTCACCAGAAGGGAAACGTATGAATATTACCGATGAATTTCATGTCGTGCCGTGGACACCTGCATGAAACAAAAAGATATACATGTACTCGCGTACATACGATATATACACACACAATTATACAGTTGGTTGCACATAGAGATAGATAGATAGATAGATAGAGATAAAGAGAGAGAGAGAGATAGAGAGAGAAACAAACAAAAAAAAAAACTTAACAAGTTACAAAACCTGAAGAAAATGATCAAAAAGAACAGATAAAAATTGAGACCAATATAGTCACCAGAAAATGTTTGAATACTCTGGTTGTTCCGGTGACTCGCTCTGTGTATAACTTCTGCAACTAGACACTGGGTGATCCCATAAGATGAAGCAACGTTCTGTGATTCGAACCGACATCTCTCTCGCAGAACAAACATGCGACGACGATTTCCTAAAATCGACCGGATGCGTGTTTACAAATAGTCTTAAAAGTCTTAGACAGGCGTTGTTATGTACATAATATAAACAATAGTCGCTATAATATTTACAAAATAAAAAAACAGTTTGCTAGTCTCGCGGTTTAATAATACTAGATGCCTATAGAAATCACAATTGTCGCCGCGCGACAGTGTGTCGAATATTGTTCATAATCGTCGGTAATAAATTGTGCTCGATACATGTGTAAACGTTGACATAGAGAACAACTTTTCTTCCATACTGCTTCTGTTCGGTCGTTTATGTGCTTGCGAGTTGTTCTTTCTCGACAAAATCGTTCTAATTCAGCGAGATCCCTTGTATCCACGAGCTGAGATCGTTGTCCTCGCAGCTAAGGCTCAACGAGTTCTTGTCGTTCTTCTCGTTCGTTCTCGATTCCAAGAGAGCTTGAGCGGCGGTCCGACCGGTCAAATAGGCGCCGTGCACTGTACTATAAAAGGAAGAATGCGTGTGCTCACCGGCAAACGCTATAACAATCTTCGACGGATCGTTCTCCTGTCTGATAGGCTCGGCTAAACGATTGATGTCTAATTGACTCGCGCCAATGGCCATCGCGGTGTACGAGCCGCGGCAATACGGATGCGAACGCCACGAAGTGTGGATGCAGTTCTTTGGCGCCGGCACGTATGGATCGTTTAGAAATTTTCTCAATATCGACGTGCACGCGTCGGCTACCTCTGTGGCGCTTAATTTCTCCATGTACTCGGCCGCTTTCCCCGATATCCATCCCAGCAATAACGTCTCGGAAATCTTGGTGAAAGAGTAGATTTTTCGGAACCACGTTTTACCGATGTCCTGCTTGTCCTCCTCCACTAATCGTCTGTCGTCCCAGAGAAGCATCACTTCCGATATACCGGGATTTAGAAAAGGTCGTTCGTATTCTAAAAATATTTTGTCCACTGTACCGAACAGTAGTCTATCTATGGCTTCGAGTTTATAATTAGGTAGAGGCGGTTCAAATATATCGTTAGCTTTTTCCTTAAGAACTCCTAATGGCAATGTACAAATCACATGTTCCGCTAATATCCTCTTCCCGTTCTCGCATTGCACTTCGATCGAACCGTTCGAATCGCAACAGCTGTCGTTCGGGGAATTGTCCTCCGCCGCGTGCTTCTTTCTCTGCCACCTACGATCAACGGAACTCGTGTAAGACGCGCTGCCTCCGATAAATACTAAAATAAATTTCAGTTAGTTTACCGAATTTTTGACGCGACGTGTCTAACGAGGATGGTGTTCTTTGGTATGTGTTTCGCTACTGGTTCCAATATCGCACTGTATCCATCCGGAAGACTAATGTTCCCACCTTGCAACTCCGTGTAAGAACCCATTTCCAAGAGATCAACATCTTCCATGCTATCACAGCCAGTAATACAGGTTTCTCTTTTAAGTAAACAGTCGAACAACAATTGTCTGACCCTTCGTTCCTCCTCAGGCAACGACGACAAGTAAATCTCAGCCTCCAAAGCCACGTGCGCGCCCACGCTGTTTATCCCGTCCGGTGGGCTGTAAGGACTTAGAAAATATTCTTCGCATCGTCTTAAAAAACATATATAAGCTTCGTAGATCTCTTGCAAGACTGGAAACGACAGCTGCTTTCCGTCTTCCATAGCCGCTACGACTTTGTGAGGCCTCGGTACTCTTACGATATCTATTAGCCCATTAGCCATTGCCAATTCAAACATCGGATTTCCTAATACTCCGTGGATCCAGTTCGCTCCTAACTCGACCTTCTCGCTACCTGAGAGTAAAACATATTTATGCACGAGAGATATCTATGCTGAAATTGTCTTCCGAGAGGCAAGGAACTTAGATTCATGCTTATAAATAATTAATAAATAATTAATAAATAATAAATAATTTATAAATAATTATTAAAACGGGGTGAAAATATTAAAAGACAGGATATTAATAAGAATATAGATTTATATTTAGCTCCTGCGTCTTGTAATTTATGCACAAACTTTTTGCTTTGCGGAGTCTACTTATAAATAACTTTACAGAAATCAGAAAACGCTGTACGATTCCAATGACAACGGTTTCATATCATGTCACGCTTTTTCCTCAATTTTATAGCGAACTCACTATGCAAGTTGTTCAGGTGTGCAAATTAGGTGCTCCCTGCTCTGTATACATACGTGTATGTATGCGTCAACGAAAGAGCAGACCGAACGTCGTTCGAAGTAGGAAAAATGCATTCGAAGCGAGCGATAAATCTTTTAAATGAAATCATTCAATCGAAACGTAAAATTGAGGCGCTCGTAAAGAAAATTTGTGAAAAGCAGGTTAAGCGGAGACTTACCGATTTTCAATGCAACAATGCGACCACCTATACGGCCTCGTGCCTCTACGATCAAAAAATCGGTCTCATGGTTCTTCAATAAATGATTTGCGGCCGACAATCCGGCCATTCCGGCTCCGATAATCAAAATTTTACACTTAACTTCATCGTCCTCTGTCTTCTTTGTGGACTCCGCCATGATCATATCATATCAGCTGTCAACGATAAAACGAACACGGACAGCTCATTAACTTTTATCCGAAGAAAAGCGAGCACGAGGACCTCTCCATATTCTTTTAAATACTGCGTATCGTATTTCCCTGAGAAAACATTCGGAGGTGGGTACCTCGGATCAGGCCGTAATCAGAGTTTGTTCTCCGTTACCATTTTCTGCGCGCAACCGGGAACGGGAACATACTTCGATACGTCTCGCGCATCAGTTACTGTCATTATCTATCGACTATCGTATGACATTTATCGCTTCGTCGCTTGAAATTCCCAGGCGAGTACGCACGCATTAACAATCGTCGATTATTGTGTTTCTGAACAACATTTAATTTTTTCTGGGCGTACAGAACATGTCCCCCATGAACATATGTACTTACGATGAACCGCCAAAACCGTCGCGCGTAATCGCAGGTAGATGTCGTAATCGTCGTAATCTCGCAACTGCAATCGAAAGGGACGATCTATCGAAATTCGAATCTTGGAGGGAAAGTTCGTAACTATCGATAGGAAATATACAAGAAAATAATCGAGTAACACCGTCACGACTATTCTTTTTCCTATCATCGTTTATCGAAATTTATGCAAATGTTCGATGAATTAACAAAACCAATTTTATTTAGTAACATTTTTAATAGTTTCTTCCGTCGAAAAAGTACTAATTATTAACTATCATTATACAAATATTACACGAGTAACAACAAAACGTATATATGTACATAATGCAAATAACAAATGACGGGTTTCGGCTGCGAACAAATTCTCGTCAAGCAGTTTTCCGACACTTAAAAAATGTATACTCATGTACAATGTATAAAAGGATATGACAAGCGTTTCCCAAACAAAAGGATACAACAGTGAACACTATATCCCGATCTCCGCAACTAAAATACTAAAACCGATATACAATTTAAAGGAAACCCGATTATCCGATTTCGAATTCGCTCCGTTAACGCTCGGCGCGTTGTGAACTATATTTGGGTAATTAGTAGCATTTCTATCTTTAATGGACATGATTTCGTACAATTTGTAATTATAAGCGTTTCTGTGTTTTCTATGTTGATAGCAGACATACAGTTAGAAAATATTTTCTCCCCGACTCAAGAGATCTACCTCAACGTTTCTCAGAAATGTTTCAACTGTACATCTCTAGCATACGAATGTCGCGCGATCTATACATATATGTTATATGTATAAGTGTACGGTGTACGTGTATATACGTGTATGTATATGTATTTCTGTATCTTGTCTGGAGAATCGATAACAAACCAGGAGTAACTGGTGACAGGATTTAATCATCAAGTATATAAAAAATCAATTCAAGCACGGTATGCGTATCCTGACTGCTTTGTGCCGCTTTATGCAGAACTTGAATCAATTCGTTGTCCAGACTGTTCATGTAGATCGGTGGTAATTTCATGCCTTCGCTACCGGCTTCGTAACCCACCTAGCATCATTACAGTGTTATTATTATTATTGTTTGGTTGTACAACGTTCTTCATAGAGATCAAAACTTCGTAGAACGAAACGATCACCAAATCATCGAATAGCATTTATGGCAATCGATCGACTTACATTGTCAGGATGAATGGTTGTTCTTACACCGAGTTTTGTGAAACCAGCGGCACTTAGGAGATCCAATAACTTCACCAAAGCCGTCGAAGTCGCTTTTGCTATATTCCCGGAGAGTTTATTTATGTCCAGCGGGTCATGGAGACCATTCGGATGCTCGTCGGACTTTACACAAAAAGACAATGTATTGATAATCGTTTAAAATGAATCACGTTTCAAGGTAATAATCACCGTGTATACCTTGATAATAAATACTTCGGTCCAGCGTATAAATCTAGTCGTCCCCTTGTAATCGGTACCATTGTGGACTCTAATTGATGGAATACCGTCCATCAGTTGTCCATCAATTGGGCTCTTTACACTGGAATGAGATTCTTGGTTATAATTCCAACCGAACATTAAAGAAAGTGAAGCACGTACAGTGTGTTACAAAATTATATGTCGCGACCACTATAGCGTGATTCTGCACCTCTGGATCAGTGGAGATTTGTTACAAAAATGGACCACTCTCGTTTCCAGGATTGCAAGGGTGCGGGATGCGCCTTCTCATTTCTCAATAATGCAAAGATGGGGTTTTTCAGTAGTCAAAACTGTAGACATGAAATAAAATAGTTTACAAAATTTTAAAGTCGTTTTCTAAGAGAACGATGAAATGAAAAAATAATTTTGACCTTGGGATTCAATGTTAAAATTAATCACGCTATGGTGGTCGTGACATATAATTTTTATACACCCTGTACGTAAGTAGGTATTAAGGAAATTTACCCTATATTGAATTGTACATCGTTTTCGACCCACTTTATGTTTACCGTCTCATCCGGTTCAGGCGCACCCTGTCGACCGCAACCGATCGAAAAGTCGTGCATATTTTTCAAAGCTGCTTTTAAAGCTTCCATTTTCTCTGGCATTATTTCCACCATTAATCCGTCCTCCACTATGCTGGATTTGGCAGAGAGTCCCATCGATGATTTCAACGCACCATTGATCACGATAAAACTCGTCCCCGTTACTAGAGAAGAAAAAGAAGACGAATCTGAATCAGTTCTGTTTCCAGTTAATAATCTGTTAATCTCTGTTAATCGAGCACACGCACCTGTCCTCGGTTTGTTATTGATGCTTATCGCTTGCGTCTGATAGCTGCTCTCGTCACCCGTGTTCGTTTGTATACAGACTAAATGGGAATCTGCTGTTATGCTAAAGTTCGAGGCGTATGCCAAGACGTGATCGTTCGAGTTGTTCAAGCCCTTTATTACTTGGTCGTATCGGTTCTTCGGAAACATTACGTCTGTCATTCTGTTTCTCAGATGTATCGTTAATCCCCTGACTCCTGGCAAGGTATATCCGTAGTTTCGAAAGTCTGCCAGCACTTTCATGACTGTATGACCTATCTCGAAGTATAAAGCGTCTCGAAACCGCACGGAGAACAACGGACAAGGATAGTAACGATACTCGGCACCGAGACGTAGAACAAGTCGCAACGGGAACACCTTCGCCCATGGCATTTCCCACCTAAACAGACTCCCACAACGCTTTAGCGGCGAACGCTTGCAACAAAAGTTATTGTAAATTCTCTTGAAACAAACCTATGTACTAGAAGACCGACTAGGAAAGGAGCAGAGGGCAACACAATCTTCTGCAAACACTGCAAACTTTGCCTTATAAAAAGGAACCCCGCGTGTTCCCGGGAACCCAAAAGATTTCCTCCTAGGTACAGCGAAAATCCCAACTCGGATACGGTGTTTCCTACGATCAGATCATCAATAATAATAACACACTCTAAATAATTTCTTTCGTTAACAGGACGATTCGTTGTAACGGGAATAAAAGCAAAATACCGTTCAGCCTTGTCGCGACACGATACATAAAGTCAAACCTTTGATAGCTCCAAGGTACAATTGATTAATGAAGATAAGAAGATCCTTTGGAACCCGAATTTCGTCGGGTAACGTTTCGATCAGTAGTATAATTTCATCTTGCCCCACGCAAGCCAATCCTTTGGACGTCACGTTCCAACAGATTTTGTTTATACAACAATTTACTGGAACAACGGTGGATTACTTTCAATTGCCATTCTACATAAAACAGATTCTACACTTACAATTCAATATTTTAACGCAAGCATAGAGATTGCGGTTGACAGCAAATAGAACAGGTGGCTCGCACTCATTTTTCAGCGTTGCGTAAAGATGACCCTCGTCTGTTACAGCATGGTACGTTACCTCTGTAAAGTTAATCGATTGATTGATTATGCATGGCGTTGCAATGCTAACGCATTACCTACTGGCAGGTACAGCTTGTCAAATCTAGCTGTGCGGTTGACCAAAACTTAGGAATGCGCAGACAAAAACAAAGACCGCAGACTTGACGAGGGAAGGATGCAACATATGAACGGTAAGGTACACACCTCGTCAAAAGTGCGTACTGTCCATTATTTCTTACAGCAGTAAACATATAAAACAACTGTTTATATGTTTGTGTGAATACACTTGTGTCACTTTACTTTTTAACTGAACTGTCGCCACGTGCATCGTTTGACAGGTGACAATCAGTTCACCATCGTTGCGAGGTTCCGCCTATTTACCATTGCGCAGCGGGGACATTTCCCCTTGCGGGGGACATTCAGCTGCACAGCTAGATTTGACAAGCTGTACATAGTAAAGTAAAAATTTTGTGTATCGTATCGATAAGCTTCTGGTAGGTAACGCGTTCAAACGTAGCGAAGTAAATCCTCAGTGGGAATTGTCACTTACGTCCTTTGTGTATTGTTACAGTCGGAGGAAGAAGATTCGGGTCCACTGGCACGTAACATGCGGTGTTCGGGTCCAGACGCGGTAGGTTTTGTCTTTTGACAGAGGCACCCGGCACGGACAAGCCAGGCACAGGTGACTTCTTCGTTCCGGATTTCCGGCAGGGTGGTTTCAAGTCCCAGGACATATCTAGTTCTGTCAGGTCACAGCCAGGCCTTATTCCTGTGTTTTAGTTAGAGGTGCATAAAACCAAAACAAAACCGGAAGGGACGAGGCAGGCCAGTGATATCGGGTTATCGCTTCCAGGAGTCAAAAGATAAAACTCAATATTGTAAAGGGTACGAGGATGTAACTTGAACTCATAAACCAAATGAAACGTAAAATGCGAGGTCCAGGTTAGATGCAGACTAAATTGTGTGAAAAATAATAAAATAATATAGCACAGTCACATATTTACTTATATGTATACTATAGTAGTACAGTGAAGTCCCATTCTAAGTCAATCCTCGGTTCTGTGTTGTGACATAGATCGGAACATCTTTAGAGTGGATTATTAATTAGAATGGGACATGACTGTAAGTAAATTTATAGTTTATAGATAGCGTTATTGCGTATTAATTGTTTAACACAATGCAGCTCGTATAGAGAACACATCGACTTACAATCGAAATCAACCACTCCACTCCAACCGCATATTCGTTTAGCATAGAAATATTATATCGTGGAATATTATGTTGAAATTTCACCTACCATCGCTGAACATAACGGACTTTGACACTTCCGGCCGATTCTTTGTACCACCTTCTCGTTTCAGAACACCGACAGGCACCATCACTGTGGGAGGTGGAGGCAATCCGCCGGCTAACTGTTGCAAGGGTGGTATTGTTGAACAGTACTCCATTGGATTATTTGGATTAGGCTGTCTCCCCTATAACCATTTGTCGAATACTCCTAACATTCACATTTATTTCTTCGTCCAGCAAACACAGATCGTTCACACAAATAACACGGAAACACGGTCGACGTTTACCTTTACACTTTAAGGTGTACCAATTTATTAGACTGCGGATCTTTATGCGAAATAAAAAATGCATTGCATTGATTGCAAGACACAGGAGCGAAATAAAAATTTCTTTCTTCTTTTAATTATCTGATTAAGCCTAAACCAATATGCTGATGCATTTAAATCTTTCTAATATGTCCACTGCTTCAAATATTTTCGTCATAAATGCATGAAATCCGCAGCCTAATAATCTTCCGTGCAGATCTCGAAAATTTTCGATCCTGAATCAAAAGAGAAATAGCGTTAACAGTTTGTCAGACCAATCGATATAGAAACTGTCTGCGTTTACTGAACGTTCGTTGCGAAGAAAATATAAAGCAGGCAAATATCTTCCACAAATTATAACTACTATCAATGGTACATGCTTTATATTTGTAACGTGTAAATTAATAGAAAACACAAACAAAAAGAAATAAATGTCTAGATCTTTTCGAAAAACACGATGCAAACGCAAATACAATAAATCATGCTACTACAAATTTACGCTTTTACAATTCAAACTTATAGGACTTCTGAAGAATATTTCTGCACGATCAAACAAAATATCCCTTTCTGTATTTTAAGCGTAAGAAGATTGTGAAGATGTAACTAAATATTTAAGCAACAGGAAAGAAGTATTCAACAAGTTGTTATAGGTGATTAATATAAACTTATGCTAACAAAAAAAAAACTAATATGCCTTACAATCTTCTATTAATAATTCATTATTAGGTAAACCTATTAATCTATTAAGTAAATGGAAACGTTGAAAGTTGGAACTCGTATCTATGTATGTATAAGGTATATTTAAGCATATATATATAAGTAACTAAAGTAGCTAATCTATTATGTATCATGTATGCGCTATTGCAACATGTGGTCACAGAACGTTCATTTTCGACTAATCAAATGTACAAAGTTGTACGAATACTCGTATATGGGAAAGCTCTATGTATACAGTATACATATACAGCATACAATGCTGACGCGCATAAAACAGTATATAGTTTGTCGTCAATGTACCTGAGGCGAATTGATGTCACTATTAGCGATACACGTAGAGTAACCAGGGGACCATTCTCCGAGACTCTGTTCCGCTTCGGCTGGAAAGCATGACTTGTTCTACACTCTAGAGAAATGCTTGGACGATGTTTCAATTGAAAGTTCTTTAGATGAAAGTTTACCTTTCGTAAGAAGTTGATAACAGGAGACGCAAACGCGGCAATCGATGTTCCCTTGATACTCCAATTTGTATTTCATATTACAGCATTTGTTGCATAACACTTTGCCACATGCACGACAATGGTGCCGTCTTTTCAGTACCGTGAACTTGACATCGCAGAACATACAGCTGGGCGCGACGCTATCGGGAACCCAAAACGGTGGTTGCTTCCCGAGAACCGAGCTCGATTCGGGTAACGAATTATCTAGGATGTTTGCCGGCGGGGGTTGTTCTTGATCTTCCGCCGGACCGTCGACATTTGATTGCGTTTGACCGGATGATGTATCGTTCGCAGAACTAGAACCGAGCGTCTGACGTTCGTTCGTATTATTCGATAGAACGATATCCAAAGTCTGAGGACGCGCCGGTTTCTCTGATTCATCGTTGGTATCACTCGTGCTCGTGCTTGTGCTCGTGCCTGTACCCGTGCCCGAGCTGGTGTTCGTTCTTGCCATGATTTCATTCAACAAAGTGTTGTTCCAGTACTTTGTCGTATCATCTAATAATTGCTCTATCAAATATTTTTCTTCAGGATTATCGGACGAAGGCGAGGCATCGCGTTGCAGCTTGAGTTCATCGGCGTGACTATCGCAAGCGGCGTTCTCTTTTTGTTTGCTCGGTTGCTTGTCCGTTTCATCGTTGCTCGACGATTCCTTCTTTCCATTTAATTTGTATGTACAGTGCTCTTGACCGTCTGTTTTACTTTCTCCGCTAGCTGTGTGTTCCTCCGGCGAAACCACGCGTACATCTTCACGTTTGATCTGGTTCTGTTGTTGCTCTTTGCTGCTCGTATTATTGAAAACTTTATCACAGTTATCTTCTTTGATGCGATCGTCGCACCGTTCAGTTTGCAATTCTTTAATCGCTTCTTCCTTTCGATGACTATTTGTCATAACGTTTCTTACTTCATCGACCGACTCTTTTTCCATTACATTCGCAACCTCCGCATTTCTCAAAATCTGCGACGAATCCGTTTCATCCGATTGCATCGCATTTTGCACCATTCCCGTTGCTCCAGCTTGATGTTTGTCAACTTCCTCCTTCAATTTTTGGTCTTCTTCCAATTCGGCTAAATACTTGATCAATACGTCCTCCGATAAATCACCGATCTTATCGAACCTAACCGGCTCTTGTACCGTATTCGTGTTCTTCTTAGATTTCTCGATTAAATCGGAACTACTTGCACAGAGTTTCTTTTCATTTTCGTCCGAATCATTTTCTATCTGACATTCCTTTTCATATTCCAGACCTTCGAACGTTGATTTAGTCTTCTGGTCTACAAGATCGGAATCGAAATTATGCAAACTACAGGTCGTTTCGTTCAAGACTTCCACCTTATTGCTGAAATCGCTGGAGACTTCGGTTATAGTTGCATCTATAGGTAGTACTGTTTCAGATTTTGTTTCTTCCAATCCGATCGCACGAACATTGCTCGCATCGTCGCGTGTAGCAGTGCTATCGAGCGTAACAGGCAATTCTATGCTTATAGGTGCTGCAACATTCTCGTGAACGGGAACGAAAGCTTCTCTACTTGTACTTCTCGCGTTGTTTACTTGTTTATTCGTTATACTTACACTTTCGTCTATGTCTTCAACTGAACTACAAATTAATCGAGGTGCTTTGGTTCCATAACAAACAGTTTCCGGTCCTATATCGGATTGTACTTCTCGATCGTCTAATACAGAGTCTATGCAATCCGAACTTCCAGGCGGCGCGTTAATGTATTCATTCAAACTATTGAAGACATTACTAACACTAGGCTTTGAATTAAATTGATTAAACTTTTTATCGTACCTATTGTCGACCTTTGGACTACCATGACCATTGTGTTGATTCTGCGTTAATTTTTGCGATATGTCATTGTGTATCGTTAATGGAAGCGGTTCTGTGTTGTAAGGTAGGACAGACTGTTTCTGTGTCGACTTGCCGTTGTTAGTGCTTTCTTGCGTATAAAAACGATTGATACTCTCCGTAGCATCCTCTTCCGTCTCGTCTTTGCTATAAGTCGTATCTTCGTGAACCGTACTCTTGTCTTCGGAAGAGCTGCTTTTCGCGTTCTGCTGTACATCCTTGTGCCTCTCCGATGGTACGGTAATGTCGCGTTCTTTGTTTGTTTTTCTAGATTCTATTAAGAGATAATTATACAGTATCGGGGGCTCCACGTTGCACTTGGTCGCCGAAGACGATGCATTGTTGGAAGCGGTATTAATTGATGCTGTTTGCTCCGCGCAATCTAAAAGATACGTTGTTCGTTTTAATCGGAGATCGTAAAGATTTAGAATCTGTGCCTAACAAACTAGGAGAAACAGAAGACTCGATACTTACCTTCGTTAAATTCGAAATCGTCCAGAACTTTGTCCAAATCGACGACAAACTTTTCCATCGCGTCGCAAACGTCACTTGCACTGATCGGGTAAGGTCATTTAACGAGCATATCTATTCGACTTCTGAGAAACGACGAATAGAAACGCCCGTGAACGGTGTCCGTCGGCGGAAAATGTACGACGTAATTTTCGATTTTCCCGCTGGCCGTTGTTCTCGAATGATTTATATCACGTCGTCGCGTCGAACGACAGTGTCGGTCGGTTTAATCGGTAAGGCAACGAGACATTTTCGACGGACACACGGCGTACCTACGGAAAACAAATCGTTTCGCGTGCACAAATCACTCTGTGTATCCTCTCTGGTATCCTTGGTCAGTAATGTGTATCATTGCGTTTGCTCATGGCGTACAGCCGTGACATTGACGACACGAATTTTCATTCGAGTCACGCGTCTCGAGGGAACATTCCACGACGATCAAAGGAACAACCGTAAATCCTTTATCGTCAGGTGGATTAATTCACAGTTAAATAATCCTTTGTACATGTTCGCACAGTACTTTCTCATGGAACTGTCATCCTACGTACGAAGTACACGAAGCCAGAGCCAAGGAGACGAACGACGAATCCTATCGATAAATCGAATTTCACAACCGCGCGACGTTCTTGATCGATCGATTGTTCGAAAGGGACCGGTGAATTTCATCCCCCTAGATCCTAGACACTAGACCTTAGACCCATAGACTTATAGAAGATAGACTGCGCGGCCTGTACAAAGCGCTAAAGCCTACAATGGCGGCCGGGTGGATCTCTATCTCACTCGCACACCGATACTTGGTGGGGGCGCAGCTTAGACCAATATGGTCTAAGGGGCGCAGCAAGTGGCAGCCAGCCAGCCACACACACACACAGACACACACCTCTCACTTCCTACGCACTCCCCACTTTCATTGGGCGAATCTCTCCCCACCAACTCGTCACTTTTGGCACGCTCACGCTTTATAGCACGGAACAGATCCCATTCGAAATAAATTCAAGCGTAATATGACAATATGACATTGAAGTTCTCGCAGTACAATGGTTCAAGAACGTACGAACGTGTCACCGGTAAAATATACTTTATTCCCATTGTCTATTTAGACACATACATAAGCATTTTTCAAAATATACTCCAGATCTATGTGTTCTATCCTCTCTTAAATGTATACATATATAAAGAATATAAAATCTCATATAATATAAAGATACTATTCAATTCAAATTATTCGACCACTTTATAGTTATATATTGAAGTTCTTTTTTTGCGGCACATGGAAGCGTGGAAGATTCATTGTATGTAAAGCTTTAAATCATTTATAAAGATTTGCTTCGAGAACTTACGCATAGGAACATTACATTCATAGAAATATTTCATTAGAAAATGCCAATTGCCAGTACAACAAAGCAATAGACACGTAAATGTTTAAAATCGAGAATATAATTTTCATATCAAATGCAACTAGGTATCACCTTGTTCATTTGCTTAACCGATTGACGAAGTAGCTCGTTTAAGATACTAAAGCCAGAAGACACTTCTTATAGTGGCCTGAGCAATCACCCTGTAAACAAATTATGAACGTTAATGCACACCGTGGAACCTCGAGTTCGTCTATACGTTTATGAATATACTAACGGAGATAAAATCTTCCAAAGACTCGTTATACTGATGCCTGAACTCTTCTTTAATCTCTCCCATGTCCACCTCGGAACGTGTAACGACCAGTCTGATCAAACGATCATCGTCGGTGCCCATACCTTTCATACTTTTGTATAATTGTTCAGCAAAGAAGCCGGGTCTATTCTTCACGCATTTCACTGTTGCGAAATACCATCGGTATCAACGTACAATTTTTTTCATAAATAATACATATGTATATCACAGAATTACATACCAATAGCGAGCAGGCCCTTCTTAATGTCACCAGAGAATTCATTCTCGATAGCAGTTTCAAGGGTGTGTCCAGTTATGTTATCGTATTCTTGGAATATTTGTCTCAGTTGCGGTACGTTTCTCTGACAAAGAATGGAATTAAACGTTGACTCATCGGTACCGAATTGTAGTTCACCTAAGAACGCAATAAACATAATTACTTTCAGCTGATCAGAGAACTAAATGTATAAGTTATACTAGAAACTAGCTACCAGCTCTGAGAAGTTCTTTGGCATCATTTATCGCGTCACTGGGATCCACGTCGAATGACTCATCCCTGTTGGCACAACACAACGATACCATTAAACGTTTGAAGTTACCGGACGTATCGTTCCGTAGATCATCTTCCAGCGATCTTCCATACACTGAAAAAAGATTCCCATTTAAGAATTCGCAATGATAACAGAAAAATTCATCATCATGTACGAAACTCACTTGCTTCGTAAGCCTGTTTAATTACACGAATCTCGTGATTCGACATGGTACAAAGTACCTCGATAAGCACGCACTCGTCGGTACCAACACCGGCCATTGCATTGTGCAACTCTTTCGCGTAATATTGTGGCAACGGCATCATCATGGCGAGAACCAATTTCTCGAAATTGCCCGACAACTCGGACTTTAAATCTTTCACGAGATCCTATTCGAAAAAGAAGTATGTTGTTAACTTCCTTTCGATATACACTACCGCTCAAAAGTATCCGGACACTTGCGAAATGTGTAATAGCAACGCATAAAACTTACATAAGCATCTAAAATAGTGACTAAAAAATCGATCTTTATTACAGAGTGACAAGAAATAACGGAGTTAATCATATCTTATTATAATTCTGTCAAATTGACGAATTTTTTGAAAAGTCAAATAATAACAACCATAACATGGACCTTTAGTATTCACATATTTAAGAAGTTTCGAAATGGCCACCCTTTGTGCCGATACAGAGGCTCAAACGTGTCTTGAAATTTTCGTGTCTTGAAATCTAATGTTCTAAGTTGAAAACTACCTCTGTTGAAACTTACCAATATTTGGCAGATTAGATACGAGATTCATCGACGTATCCACCGCGATTAGATATTATCGTTTGCGCTATTCGCGGCAATCTTTCTATCAGTATTTGTATAGAAATTCTCTGAATTCGCTCTGCACCTTAGAAATGAAACGAAGTGAAACTTGAAATCCTTTCAAGCACCGAGATTGTTCCACTAGATTTCATTATATAATTTGTACATCAAAATAAATTCTATTACGCTATTACAATATACATAATAATAATAATTACAAGTGACAAAATTCTTCTAAATATTTTTCCTACTAACTTAAACTACGTTTTGTAGAGAAAAAGGAAGTGTCCAGATACTTTTGAGCAGTAGCGTAGGTAGGACTTTTGTTCTCACCTTTCCGTACAGGGTCTTGAACTGTATGGCAATCTCTTGGCGTTGCAAATTATTCCGGTTGGAGAGTATGCTAATGATGGTTTTCTCATCGGTTCCAAATCCCTTCATCGCTTTTCTCAAAGCTTCCGCGTCCGCCCTCGGATCAAAGTCGTTGCAGGGCACAACGGTCGGGGACAACTGTAACATAAATTAATAAACTGCCGTTTAGACACTGTTTCTCTTTCGCTAGAATAATCTCAAAGCAATTAATGGAGATTCCTAAGTTTATATCCTCTACCTCACCTTAGGCGTAAACTGATCTCTTCGGGGGGCTGGGCGCGAATGTTGAGGAGAAGCAGGTTTGCCTCTGTACGAAGAATAAGAACCAGCACCCTGCCCCCCAGAATATGTTCCGCCAGGGTACAAGCTTGCATTGTTCAAACAAGCATTGGGAGCAGAAGGGTAAGGAGTATGATTACCGAAAGCTTCTCTCGCTTCGGGTGCGTGCTGAAGAGTTGGATATAAATCGTAATTTTGTTGTTGAGGATATGCGGTGGGCTGACTAGGATATGCAGTGGGTTGACTAGGATACGGCGACTGCGATTGCTGAGGCAGGTAGGGCATAGATTGAGGCATAGGAATCGAAGATCCTCTGGACGATGGAGGAGGACATTGCCCTTGTAAAGGATGATTTGGCTGGGAGGGAGGAGGGCAGTGGTAAGGAGCATAAGGCATTGGCATTCCAAAGGATGTAGGGGGAACATTCGAGAAACCTATGTTTCCGCTCTGAGGGTAAGGCGGAGCACCAGGGGCGGAGGGTGTGCCTGGTGGAGCCCCAAACGATGTTGGTGGTCGTCCAGGAAAATGAATCGGCGGCCCCTTTGATATTAAGGCGTACATTAAAATAACACGCTCCAGCTTTTCATATATAATGCTTTCTAACATTGCTTAACTGTATTTCATTAGAGTTTGCAATGTTGTTAGCGTTAGTATAAATCGATTATTTGCAACATTAATCAAAATCAAATGTCACAATTAAGACTAATCTATGTAAAGAATTAGCTATACTTACTTGATATCCGTAACTCATCTTTCTGTTTTATTCAAGAAAACTGTCGAGTTGGAGTAATCTGTAATCAAACGAAAAGGTTTTCCCAGTTAGTCTCGAAGTGTCAGTAGCCAACTAACTACGAGATAATAAGTGACAGAAACATATTGAAGCATGACAATTACGACAACACACCTATGGAAAAAGTTAACAATGCAATGAACAGAGGAAGTAAACGCCCCACTTGTATGTTCGGACTCTTGTTACGAAACACTGACAAATAAAACGTAGTTCACAAAGCTTTATACCGAGTTCAGCCGAGTCGGAAAACCTTATGAATAAAATATAGAGCTTACCTAAGTTTTCACGGAATTCTATAGTATATATACTCTCTGCTATTATATAGATAATCGTTTTATTCGGCTATGTTTGAAGGAAGACAACAGCTATGACGCACATTTAGTCGTAGTGGGAGAAGGAAAAAAATAATTAACAGTTAGTTGGTTACTGACGTCACACGTCACAATGTACCGAGAAAAAGCCGTTGACGTTTCAAGTTTCAACCTTAGACCATATATGCTTATAGACCCGGCTTCAGATAAACATGTCGTGTTTCAAGATTACTTCATTTACCACATCCATCATCTGATTGATGAAGTAATCTTGGAACACGGCATGTTATTTGAAGCCGGGTCTATAAGTATATATAGTCTATGGGTTTACCAAACAACAAATCAACGAATCCTTTTCCTAGTTGCAAAATGAAAACAAACATGTCACTAGATTCACTGAATTGGATCGAGGGGAATGTAACTAAATCGGTCAACAATAAGTCACAAAAGTCATTGTAATAATTGTTACAGTGCATAAGCAATGAACAATCGCGTACCCGTACACTTACGTATATAAAAAGTGTAAAATTGGATATTGATTTCTTTATTTCTTATTGGACGGATGCGTTTTCGACCACTTGTTGTGCGACTGAAAAGTGAATATTTTCACCGTTTCTTGAATAAATTCAAAACTAAAATAAAACCTGGCGAATTATTTGTTTTTTTGTATATATTGTGTTACTTCGTCAATTCAATGGGCAGATTTTTATGTTGAAGGTTTCGTAATATATATATGGTAGCCGGCGGGAATAACGACGCGAGCGCCGCGTCATTATATTGGTATAATTTTGTTTCGTATCCCTCATAAGCTTCGTATGTTTATTATTCCTTAATGGCTTCAATAATGAAATAAAAAGTCTTGATAATCGGTGTTGTATGTTGGCTGAGTGCGAGAATATTAGATAAGAAGCCTACCTCGGCAAGGTGCCTTTCGGAAAAGCTACGATTTTCTAGCGGCACTGTCCGCCATTATTATTAGCGTTTGGTCAGCGTTCAACCCGAGTTTTCTTTCGATTACAGAGTAAAAACCACGCCTCTGACCACGAGATCCGTACCGTTCTGCGATGTAAGTAATCGAGATTATTTGAACGTTATTCGGTAACTATTTTCACGATACTATTGTAACCTTGTTGTTGCCGGGTGTTTTCATGTGTTCGTGTAGGGCACGCAGTCGGAAAGATAGCACAGGTAAAAGTGATTCTGAGGCTACGGATAAAGAGAACAAGAGGGAAAGGGGCAGAGAAAGGGAAAGAAAGAAACGTGCTGCTTCCACATCCAGCAGTGGTAGCAGGTAGATAATAGACATTTTTTCAATTCGACCATAAACAATTACACCAGGGATAGCTGGAGTAGACTACATACACCCAACAGTATAATTTCTATATACTTCCTTGCAATACGTAATGCTGAACCTGCACATTTGCCCTCTTATAAAATATAAAATATAAATATAATTCGATTAAAATCAACGTCTTTGTAGATATAGCCCGAACGATCGTACAATCCAAGAGATACAAGCGAGTCGTATCGTACTGCTTGTAATCCAAATTTGTTTATGATCTACAAATTACGAAAGAATTTAAATTCTTGGTTATTGCTTTATTAAACAAGAAAAAAAACTGTTTCACAGTTCTTCAGACAGTAGTACCGGATCATCGTCCACAAGCAGCGGAAGTAGCTCTAGATCGAGTTCCAGTTCCAGTACCAGCTCGAGTAGCTCCGGTAGTTCGTCCGGTAGCTCCAGGGACAGGGGAAGGAAGAGAAGTCGAAGTAAAAGTGTTGATGCTTCTCGTAGACACGATAATAAAGAAAAAGAAAGGGAGAAGGAAAGGGACAGAGAAAGGGACAGGGACAGAGACAGAGACAGAGAGAAGGACAAGAAAAAGGGCAGCAATTCTGTGATCGACAAACCTAAGCCCAAAGGACGTTCCAGGTAAATGCGTCGATCCCGATGATACTGTAATCTTATAACGTTAATCGCATTATTTGTTTAACTTTCATAGATCACCGTCACCGCGCAGAAAACGCCGGGAACGATCGCCCATTCCTAGACCGACAAAAATACACATCGGTCACTTGACACGCAATGTCACCAAGGAACACATTATGGAAATATTTTCGACATACGGTCAGATAAAAATGGTCGACTTCTCTATGGATAAGCTTCACTCTAATCAAGGCAGAGGTTTCGCCTACGTGGAATTTGAGACAGCAGACGAAGCTGAGAATGCAATGAAACACATGGACGGTGGTAAGTATTGAATTTTGAAGAAATTGTGCGAAAAACGAGCGTTCCGACGAGCTTCGATTAAACGTTTCGTCGAAATTGTACAGGACAAATAGATGGCCAGGAGATTACTGCTGCTCCAGTATTATTACCAAAGCCACGACCATTACCCATGCGAAGGATGTCACCGTTAATGGGCAGAAGGGCGCCTCCACGATGGGGCGGCGGGGGTAGAAACACACCGCCGCGTTATCGGAGACGTTCACCACCCATCAATCGTCGTAGGAGCCCACGACCACCAAGACGCAGGCCGAGAACCCGGTCACGAAGTCCTCCGAATAATCCACGGCACAGACATCGTCGCTACACGAGATCAAGCACGAGCAGCTCTCGATAGCAACTTTGTTTTTTTTGTATATATCATGCAAGAACTGAATTTGACCGACCACATTTCATTCTGGTCGGTCATCTTAATATATTAAGGAAACCAATTTTTACCGATTCAATTCGAACATATTTGACAGGGAAGAAGTGTACGCACTGGAAACAATAGACTCTGTTTCGCGACGGTGATCACCGACAACTCACGTTCTCCAAACACTAAGCCGCCGTTCGCGATCCACAAAATACTGCTTTTCAAATATATGAATTTCACACATGTGTCAAAATGTTATTGCGATTGATTGGTACCTGATGATGTTGACCTTAAGGCGCCAAAAAAATGAGGAAAATAACGAAAAAAAAATATGTATCTGTAAACCGCTTAGATATTGTGTCCCTTTATAGTATTAAATGATACTTATAATACATGAAGACTTCAGAATAACGAGTTATTTACTATTTGAGCACGTGATACAGTAGGTACCGTTTTAGAATGCGTATATAAAGACGAACCGTGATATCTTTGTACTATAAAGCGTATACTTGTCGTAGGCTTCTTTTCTGAGGTCTTTATGAATCGTGAAACGAAGAGTTATTAGGCTGGTGAAAAGCACTAAAACATACAGGTTTGATAGAAACTATGATTATTAGACCCTTTTACAAAGAATCAATTTTAGAAAAAACCTATTCACACAAAATCCTCTTTTATAGTTCGCGATATCTACAAAAACAGAATCATTGCATCACATTGCAACTCTTTGCGTCGATGAAAAATATCTACAATTTTTAAATTGCGTATGGTCATTAATTATATAATAATATACACTTTTATGGTGACTTTACAATATATAAACGAAACAAAGTTCAAGAGCCTGATCACTTGACAGAAGTATCTTTTTGTCGAGGCACCAGGATTTCTCGAATTCTAACCTGGTCCATGGCACGAATATGGTCTATTTTTTATAGTGTTTCATTTTCTTTCGTGAGAGATCTCGAATTGGCTCTCTGGTAACATAACGACGTATATATGTATATACATATACATACATGTGTAGATATACATATATATACATATACTAAATATGGCTGACAATTGAGAGGAAAATATAAACAAGAATGCAAAGCTGTTTCTTTTCTCGGAATCTCGATGAAATCGGAAAAACAAATTGGTGAAAGCAATTTTCTTTGCGTTGCTCTGAACGTGACTTATTTTTGATTGAAGCACTTTGGCACGGACAAACTGCTTATGCATTTGTTTACTCGTATATCTCACTTTTCTTTTTTCCCCAGTAAATACAATTATTTTTGTTTCTTCGACTAACAACGTGAGTGAAACCCGTTTGTATAATTTGTTTAAAAAATTTGATTTATGCCATTTATCGTTTTTCTTTTTACAAATTACAATGAAAAAAGCAATTGCAATGCTTCTGAACAATCTTACATATTTTTTTTTTTATATCACAGGAAAGCACCAGAGTGCAATTCTAGTCTCCATGCAAATGATCGAGGAAATAGGAGAAAGGGGGGCGGGACTGGGGACAGGAGTTGGGGGAGCAAGCTTGTGCTGCCAAAAGCCAGTGATACCTGTTTGCCCTCTCGGTTCATCTATCATTCGCTACGGTACAACCGAAAAAATCTATCATCGAGAAGTATAACAAAAATTCACACGTAACGTTTGTTTATATTATATCGATCGAATTAGGGCAATTTGTCTCTCTTTCTCTCTCTCTCTCTCGCTTTCTTTCGCTCTTTCTCTCTCTCTCTCTCTCGCTCTCTCTGTGTGTGTATTTCATTTTACGATCGTATCCGTACGTCATTAGTAGAGATTCCGTTAATACGTCGTAATAAATAAATAATTAAATAACTTTTGAGTAATGGTAGAGATCCGCATAACTTTTTTCCTCTTAACTTGGATTTCATTATTTTTTTTCTGTTTACGTAGCATCGTCTCGCATTCTACAATATCTATAATATTACACACGATACCTTTTTTATTTTTTCCTTATTTAAACTGTACGCATAGTTTACTCGTAATGATTAAAGTCTATATACCGCTATGAACAGTCAGATCCCCGAAACTTTCAGAGAATCACAATAATATAACCGTGTCATTGTCATTTTTTTTGTAACAGATTCGCGCGAGATCAATGCCTTAGGACAGCCACGTTTCTCGACATGACCGTCGTGTCTGTCTGTTCATTCGTTCGTACATCCGCATTGTCACCGTAGATTATGTACGGATCGCGGAACAAGGCATCTTCGTTATACGGTCCTTCTCGTACGAGACTATCATCGAACGTTCTCTCTTTCTTTCTCACTTTCTCTCACTCTCTCTCTCTCTCTCGCTCTCTCTCTCTCTCTCTCCTCACAATATTACAGTTCGTCTCGATCACTTTCATCGATAACTATAAATATTATATAATATATGTACAATTTTCTTTTAAATAACGCCTCTTCTCCGTTAGCAAAATATCAACACCGAAGGGTCCAGAGCGGGCTTGGTGTAGATGCTCAGAACGCAGACCCGTTCGCGCGTTGTCCGCTCGCAGAAGCAGAGGACGTGGGTAGGATGTATCATCGGGATTGCGACGTATCCTCCTTCTTGTGTATGTCGGCGTGCATCAAAGCTGGCTCTAATTGTCTCGTCGGTACTCCAGGTCCTGGGCCAGCTCTATGATGCATGTGTAGATTACTCAACGGGCCAGGACTGGGGTCCTTGCCCCTAAGAGAATTTACAGGTGGTGGGGGATAACCGGCGTACAGTTTCGCCCTTTCCTCTTCCTCCGCGCGGAACGCTGCAGCAGCCATCAATGGGTTATACCGTAGCTGCTGTAGAGGATCGTAACGGTAATCCCTGAAAGGATCGCCGGGCCAAGGAGCTCCAGGTTGACCGGTGGGCGCTGACGGTGGTGCGAAGTGTTGCATCGGGTGCCCACCCAAACCGGGAAGCATGGTTCGCGGCATGGAATGAGGAGCGGGCATACTGTGCGGATGCCTAGCCAGATACGAGTGCGGATGAGGATGATGGTACCTCGCGTCGGGCAATGGACTAGGACCAGGCCCTTGCGAGGGTGGCGCTCCAGGGCCAGGACCCGGTGGTCTCGAAAGCAACACAACTTCGTCGTCTTTGCTTCGCGGCTCCTCCTTAACGCGAACTTCCCCGGCATCCATCGGCCCTGACCCGTTTCTCATCGGCGATCTATCCCGACCGACGACCACGTGTTGCCGATTCTGATGCATCATCCTCTCTCGCTCCATCTCTCGTCTCTCCATCTCGCGACGCTCCTTCTCCCGCCTTTCCCGTTCCCTCTCGGCAGCCTCCTGCTGTTTTCTCTTCTCTTCTTTCTCGCGTTCCCGTCGCTCGCGTTCGCGTTGCTCTTCGCGTTCGCGTTCTCGTTCCCGTTCCCGTTCCTTCTCCCGTCTCAAACGTTCACGTTCGCGTTCCCGTTCTCGTTCTCGTTCACGCTCACGCTCCCGTTCTCGCTCCCGTTCCCGTTCCCGCTCACGTTCTCGCTCCTCGAGTTCGGCTCGTCTGTCGATCGCTGGCGGTTCCGGCTTCAGACTCCAAGCAACAGTGGTCGGCGGGAATCCTGTCGAGGCTCGTTGCAACCTACGATTCGATCGTTGATCGTTCAGGAAATTTTTATGGAATGTTGTATTAGACGATTTTGTTACAGTTGACACGTTGAATGTCGCGATGGTCGCCGACGATTGTCAGAAAATTAGTTAAAAAAACTTGGTTATCCAGTAACTCGTAATTATACAAAGAATTATACAAAGTTCACGCGGCAGTCAACGTGTTAAAAGTATAACAGGAGTTTCGTTGATAGACGTACCCTCTCCAAGGATCGTGCACAGAACCAAGCCCACCCAATGGTGCCATTCCCCTTGGCGGCGGGAAGCTAGAAAGACCTGGAAAATTGGGATTCGGCGCGCCAAACGTTGACGGGTATCTGCCAAATGGCGACATTCCTGTTCCTGCAATTGTTTACGTGTAATCTACATATTATCGTTATCTCATCAGAGTTACGAGCGCAATAAATTACCTAAATGTGACGTCGGTGTTGATAAGAAGCCAGGATGTGGTGGCGGGGGTGCAGGATGGGCTGGAGGTATGTTTGTAGGAAACGGAGGTGCCATTGGAGGTGCTCCAATCCCAAGACCACTTCCTGGCCCTCCTGGGTAAAGATGACCCGGCGGTCTGAGCAGCTCTGTTTTCGTACCAACAACTCCTCCGGCTTTGGATTCCGCTTGTTGTTTCTGCTGATAATGATAAATCTGCCAAGCAATGCGCACATGCATCGCGTTCCATTTTCCACTTTTCTAAAATAAGATATGAGCATGAAGAGAGGAAGCGATTCGCACAGAAACCTGAGGAGATGGCGCCGTATACAAAGATCGTAAAGCGAATACCTTCGGTGCAAACGATGTTAAATGATTGGGTGCAACGAAAGGAGTCGAAGGCGGTCCAATTCCTGGATGCAAGAGACCGGTGTTGAAACCCGAGTAATCGGAGAGATTTAAATTGCCACGATAAAACGGTGACTCGACTCCTCCCAATTTAGGGATATCCTTAAACTAATGGTACACGATTATTCGTAAAACTTAAACGTTCACTTTTTCAATCGTTGGCGATTTAAGAGTCTAATTGGTTCTGTTACATACGATAGGTGGTGGGAACAAGGTTGTAGCTGCCGTTGGTGGTAGTAAAGGTGTCGTGTGCTGATGTACGTGAGTGTGTTGATGTTGATGATGGTGCATCTCTGTTCTAAGGTACGGCGGTGGGCCCAAGTTGCCGACTCCGACGTTTCTGTCTTGCGACGCCAAAAACCTATTGTCCAGCTCTCGCCTTAACAGGTCCGCCTGACCTGCGACATGAGTCACCCCTGTTTTTGGTTAGTCTCGTTCCGCTTAGGGTTCTCGAGGCAGGCGATCGAGTTGTACCGAGTTTTACGGATAAGTAAGAGCTTCAATTCAACACGTAGCACGTCCACTTACTTGTTTGAAAGAGCGACTCCGCGGAGAACGGGTTCGGATTTGTTGTCGGCGGTGGTAGCGAAGGCAATGACGTGTGTGGACTGGAACTGGAGACGGGAGGTGGTAACGGTGCGGCGAACATTGGCGGCGGAAACGTGTGCATGCCTAATGGTACCGGTGGAGGTGTTGGTCTTGGAACTGATGTCGCCGTTGCCGGGGACAGTTGCGAAGTTGTGCTGCTACTGCAAATTTTCGAAAGTTAGAAATTGTAGACACAGTTTTTCGTAAAACTATCCACGCACACGTTAGATAAACTAAACAAGGTTCGTACCTAATCCATCCTTGTGGTTTCGAGTAAGCAGGTAGACTAGAATTCGCTGGAGAAGATGTGTTTGGCACACTTACTGGTGTTATGCTACCTCGACTTAGGCTACTCACGTTACTGCTGTAACAAGTAATATCGCTTTAAGTACTTCATCGTACCGTGCAGAGCAAACTGTGAGATTACACACAGAGTGCGCGACATAGAATTTGTGATCGGGACGCTTTCAAGCTAAATCTTCGCGAAAGATCCCGTGTGTATGTACAGGCTACAAGATTATACCTGTAACTATCCCTTTCCCGGCTCGGGCTGTGTCCGCGAGGCGAGTTATTGTTTCTTCCAGTTAGACTACAGGCTACCATGTCTCTATGAGCGATGGTGTTCGCCGTAGTGACTGTATTGGTTATCGTGGATACGCATGTCGTGGTGGCAGCGCTCAAGGGAGTATTATGGTTTGTGGTACTATTTCCTACAGGCTGTTTACTTATATTAGTACACGGGGAAGCTCTACTACCTCTCTAGAAAAAAAGAATAGGAAATATCGATATTAGTACATACCTCGCGAAACGTTTCATATGTAACATTAGTTCAACGAAAATCCATAGATAGTAAGGGAACACACCGAAACGACTATGGGGTGAAGCCTAATCGCATTTTTAATGGAAAGTAGCTTTTACGAAAAATATTAGACACATACGATTTGATTCGAATGTAACACTATGTTTATGGGACGCGTCCTAATATTTTTAATTTGCGATTGTTGAGATTTGTTATTTTTATAACACGTTGACAATGACGCCACTGGCGCAGCCAATCTCGATACAAATGCGTAAACACAATAATGTTTCTAATTTTGTAACTGCAACTAATACGAGAATAGTGGTTTCAAATGACAAAGTGTACACGCGAGCATGTCGACATACGTACATGTATATGATGCGATTCTAATAGGAACAATTTCGCTCAAAAACCAACAAGATACGCTGGGCTGTGAACGTGATAAACTAACGTAAAATCGTGAGTTTTAGTGGTCCGTAAACCCAGTGTTAAATGGATCTAGGTTCTCGGTATGTGTTCCCTTACGCGAGACCAAGCAAATATAGATGACTTACCACTTCCGCTCGTGATGAAGCAGAATGAGAAGGAGAGGGTACCGCGGGTGGAAGGTACGGGCTGTGGTTCAGAGCAGTGTACGGCGTATAAAGGGGCGGATAAGACGGTTGAGTTTGTGGATAAGCGGCCATGGGTATCGACGGCGGATAGCTGGTGGTGGTTGCTCCGTTCGAAGGTGCCGCCGGGGTGACACCTAAACTGGCTACCGCGGGACTAGTTGTATGACTCGACGAAACGAGGGGCACATTAGGTGTGTGTAACGCAGGTATCGTAGTATGAGGCTGTTGAGACAAGGATGGTGGTGGCAGAGCAGGGGAATCTGGTCGCTGTTGCGGAGCTATTGCACGTGGGTTCGCTGCCAATGGACTAGTCATCTGCAAAATTCATTCGACCAATTAATACGACGCGTTCGCACGCAGAATTAAATCAAAGTCAACCCTTTGCACTCGGAGCTATTCTAACATTTCTTCTGAACATTTCTTCATTTCATTCCACTTTCTAAAAATTGGAAATTGCATAAACATCTGCAGTCTATTGATATAATACGTCATACAATACTTAGATGTTTAGTAATCGGTTAGATTTAATAATAGTGGTGACTCTGAGTCTACCATTCGAGTGCTCAGGGTTAAAATGCCTAGAAACACGTTTACTTACAGGTGGCTGGGATATGTGAGGGGGTAGAGTAGGACTGGGAGGGCTCGGCGCTGTTGGTACTGGTGCAGATGCAGGCACAGGTGCTGGTATAGGTGCTGGAGCATCCGTTGCTGGATTGGATATTTGTCCGCCAGTGTCTGGAGGAGAACCTCCGGCCCCGTTTGCTGGAGGCAATACGTGTGGTGAAGATGATGGCAACTCGTCTACAAGTTTAAATTCAATGAGATCGTATGGTTACAGTTCGCGTTGTTACGGACGTATTGTTAATACGCGTGTTGCATACATTTACGTGCAAGGGGTGGTGGGGTAGAAGATTCAAAGAGTATCGATTCAGCATCCGAGCCCTGCAAAAGAAACGTTGTTTTCAGAAACCATTGATTCTCCGTTGAACTTTTTAATCGACCGAGTGTAAATCCACGTACCTTATCGTCTTCTCCTTCACTATCACACTACAAGGGACAGAGAAAATAAGAAGATGTTAGGTTCGCTTCCATTGTTTCTAGGTAACGCTTTAGCTAGATCAGTTTCTATAATACTTACGATATAACCTTTACCCGAACTGCAATGACTGCTAGCCTGTGAACACACGAACAAAGCAAGCATGAGCACTTGATTCTACGTGCACCGATAAGAATAATCTGCGCATCGATGCGATTCTACTTACATCGCTGAGGTGGTCCCTGGAACTGTCTGCGTCCTGGCAATCCCTAGGTATACCAGGGCCGTGCAGTTGTTCAGATGCTCTACCACTATCGTCGCTTGTACCTGCATCTAGGCCCTTGGAAACAAATGGTCTACAGTTAGTCGATCGTTCCACCGCACAGTATACTTATATGTATCTAGGAATTTGAAAGCTTACCTGGTTGAGCGTCGAAGGTGTCAGTATGGAATTGTGTGTATAATGGTTGTGCTTGAAATGATTTTTGATGTGATGCTCGTTGTGTCTATTATTCTGTCCTGTGTCCACCTTTGGTTTCTCTTCTACTATTGACAACAGCGTGTGCAGCTTCTTGACATTATTTTTACCGGTTAGTTTTATTGCACTCTGTAATCAGAAGGAAGACGATTGTATTAGTCGAATGGTCCAACGGCGAAAAAGAAACTTATCTTACGTATGTACAGGTGTATTTTTACAAAGATATGTGCAATGAGTCCCATAAAAAAATAATGTCAATGGTGGTTTTTTTTTCGAGGATTACGTTCCGGGAGAGACGTTGTTATTTACACGAGTCTGCGGACGCTGTTGCAAGCGGTATCACGATAAAACGGTATTGTGATCCTTGACGGCGAGGCTCCGCGGGATCTCGAGCTCGACAAACGCGAATTAAAACAATCGAATCTCATTGGTCACGGTGATTCGTTACGCCTGACACACACGGACACTCGGTTTCGTGGACGTGCGTGAATCGTCCGCCGTATTTGAATTCGAAACGCATATGACTGGTCAGCAAGCAGACCAGCGATCGAGTATATGCAACACGTATGGTAAACACTGCCACAGTTTTGCACCGGCGCGAACACGGAGTACACGTCGGCCTTTGTGTCGGCCGAGAACGTCGAATTTATCGGCAGCGAGAGACAGGCAACGAGAACCGCGAGATACTCGAACGTCGGACGTCGGATGCTGGTCGCGCGCGCACAAGTAGAAAAAGCCGCACGAGAACGCCTTTCCTTCGGGTGGCTTTAAACCGCGATGTCAGTGCACATTTCCGAACGGGTGGCGCTCAGCCCCCCACCTTTTTCCTTCCCCCTCTTTCCCTCCCTCTCTATCTCTCTCTCTCTTTGTTTCTCTCGGTGTATTTCAGTGTATTTCTCCCCTCTCCCGTACACCTAAATACCGTTATCAGTGATGAACGTTCCGCGTATATTCTCGTACGGCGGGCGAGTACGCACACGCGTATACTTTTCCGATGGACAAGCGATTTTCCAGTGATTTTCCTCGATGGTTCGAGCTTTCGAGACGGACGAGAGCGTTCGCAGAAGATGACAGCAGGAATCGCAGCCAGCAACCGTGTGTCTCGTGTGCGCGATGCAGCACACGAATGGTGGGGGAGAATGAAAGAGGTAGCCTGAGCGGGGAAAAGGTGAAGGGAGGCGAGCCGGAGGAAGGATCGGAGGACGTAGAAAGTGGGGGGCAGGCGCTAGTGGGAAAAAGGAGGGGTGGGAAGGACGAGGAAGGCAGCAGAGAAAGAGCGAGGAAGAAAGAAAAGACATTGACCGAACGAGCAGCCGCGCGACAAGGCCTCCTTTGCCGTGCCAGGCCAGCTGGAAGGAACGAAGCCCCGAACCCTGACTTCTCTTTCTCGAGACACCGTGTATTACTTTCCTTTTCCGATAACCGCCCCTCCCTTCTGCTCGCTCCCTCTCTCTCTCTCTCCCGCCCCTAGCTTCCCCATATCTCTCTCTCTCTCTCTCTCTCTCCCTCTTTCGCTACCCCACCTCCCGGTTAGCAAAGAAACACGATGGGAAAAAACCACTAGAGGCCCGCGCGATGTAAAAAACCACCAGCTAGCAAAAGCCATGCTCCACCTGCGCACGTGTGCCAACTGCGAATCGAAACCCCCTAGGATGTGTAACCGCGGTCGGATTACACTTTTCCCTGTCCGAAGGAAATTAAAGGGGTATTCTCATTCGGAGAACCGACGGATCATATTTTTTCTGAACTTCGCTGACCTTTCGATTTTGCGAAATTGCTAACATTTCATTTGCCTAAGTGGAATTCACCTAATGGAACATGTCGAAGGAAGAGTGGAAAGATTTCGCTGATATTCGACGCTAAATAATAAATAAATTTTTACACATTTGACATTTAAAAATTTCAATACATTAATTAATTCGAAATGTCGAGTGCTCTAGTCGTTCTGTGTAGAAGATTGGAAACTTTTGTAACAGATTATACGATTAGCTTATACAATGAAGATGTAATTCAGATTCCAATCGAACATTCGAATACAGAGATTTAAATACATTCCGGAGAAAGCGGATCCTTGGAATTTATATTAAAAAAGAAAGAACAGAAGTTTTATAACGAAAGATTTAAATGCAGTGCTTCGTGGGAGATGCATAAAAATCGCGAAACGTTGCGAGGCTACTTTGCGGTAAAGTTTAGTCGCACAATTCTTCGGTGAAAAAAGGTAAAGAGCTGTTCGAGTCTGCGAGGTGAGGTTCTTCGACACAGGACGAGTAAAGGAAGGTCGTTCCCGGACGTGCGGACGTTCCACCGGTCGGCTACTCCGTGCTTTGGCTAGCCGGCTACTAAACTCGTCCGTACAACGTTGCCACGTCTATCTGTTCGGTGTTGACACGATCGGGCTCTAATTTAGCTAGTACCCGCGGTTCGGGTAGATTCGAACGCGATGTTAATGCATTCGCTCCGTGCATACACATACGGTTCGAACAAGTTGACGATTCCAACGACATGTCTTTTACACGTCGCTCGAGTCATTATGTCATTAGAATTCGTTCGATCGTCGCGCGCATCGCGTACGATTTTTGATTTGCCCAGGACATATAAATTTGCAGAAAGTTGCCTACAAGAACGGGCCAATTTATCTGACTGTAAACGATTGCAAAATACGTTTACATTTATATGTGTAGCTTTTTCGTTTTGTTGTACATATTGTATTTGTACTGTTACACTTCAGAGATTTAATTGTTGTTGGCAGCATTGGCAACGAGACGTTCCAACTACCAAACAATGTGTTAACCTGTCACGATCTGTTGAGGACAGCCCTATTAAATACGACGACAGTGTACTTCTTTTTTGGCGGGGTATCACTAGCGGCACGATTAAGCATTCTTCACTCTCATTCGTAACAAGCGGATAATAACAGTCATTCGGACATCTGTTCGACGAAAATTTCGGCCGTTTGCCAGTACCAAATTGACGTACCGAGCGTGAACCGACGCTGGCCTACATCCAAAAATTGTCGGAAAGTAAATATGTATGTATCGCGGCAGCGTTGTTTATATCCGGTGTTACTGTCTCCGGTATCTGTATTCTACGTTTCCGTTTGTTAGCCCGATATTTTGGCGGGAAAAACGTCGCCGCCATGCTTTTTCGCGCGTCTTTTAAAAGGCTGATATCAGATTTCCAGATGAATTTACGATTCTGAAGCGATTTTCAATTTTTTTAGTTACGAATTTATCTTCGATTTAAGGGGAGACAGGGGAGAGTTCGGGATTAGAAATGGATGATCCACTCCACAAATGGACATTGTGGCCTTTAAATGAATAATTAATAAATAATGATTCATGAATACTTAAATTATTGTTAATTCTTCCTTCTTTCAAGTCCTTAATGAATAAACAGATATATCAATCTAATTTAAAAGTTTATATACAGTATCTCGAGATAGGGCTATAAAAGTTATACTCTCAACCCTTTGCACTCCGAATTATTTTTCAATTATGGTGCATTCATTTGTTTCATTTGAAATTTACTTCAAAGGACAGTTCCTTGACTGCTACTTATTTTAAACAATTTTGTTTACTAATTATATTAATTTACTAATTATTGTATACATTTGTAAAAAAGGACCTCGGTCTGTATATAATAATAATAATATTAAATATAGATTTCAGACTTTGTTGAAATTTTTATTTGTGGAACTAATATTTGTTTCAACTACAAAATAAGAATTAAATGAATAAAGGAAGAGCCACATACATATAAGAACCCGTTTTATTTACATTTTTCTTCCTGTGATGTCGAGTCGCAAAGGAGTGCAAAGGGTTAATATCGAGTTAATTTTTTTATTGAACAACTTGATTTTGTAAAACGGTTCTGAAGTGCCAAAAGAATTAAAGCATTGCAATTTTGGTCTGATTTGCATAATCGGATTCCGCGATATAGCGATATGCCGGTGCAGAATGCATATGGATATAAACAGGTAGTATGTACTCCGATTGATTTCTTTTTAAATCGATTTTTCAAGATTCCATTGTTTATCGAATCGATTCTTCAATTTTATTGAAATTATTATTATTATTATTATTATTATTATTATTATATACGGACGGAGGTGTCCTTTTATACAAATGTTTGCAGTTGTTTACAGTAAACTGACAGAAACAAAAAGAAACACAACATAAAAGAAAGTCTTAACCTAAAATTTACATAAAAAGGGACAAGCGCGAAACTAAACAAATACCGGAAGCCTATTCATAGGATTTTCAATAATTGTGCTGCACCAAAAGAAAGCATATAAATTTTCTTTTACATTGCAAATAAATAAAACTATTAGATGTCGTTATTGAGGGTGACTTGTTAGTTCGCAATAAAAATTGCTGTTGCTATTGAAGGTTCCATTCAAAAGTGTTCAGCCATGTACCACAGATTTTTCAAAATTATGCAATAAGCACCGGTCGGTAATGTGTTAACAAATAATCTTGCGTAATTTTCTTTTGAATTCCTGTAACGTGCCATTAAAAAATTAAGAATTGAATTTTTTATCGCTGCGATTCAAAATCGATTTTGTTTTGCAAGAATCGCTCATCCCTAAATGAAATGTTTGTGTATCAATTCACTCGGCGTCTCCCGTTCTAGAAGGAAGCGTTTATTCTCGCAGATTAAACTGTTGACAAAATAAACGTCGATGATTGTGCAATGACCACGATCAACGGTCGAAAACACGGTTAATTCTCGACTGGGAAAGATCTTTATCGGGAAAGCGATGTATATTTTAACGCGAGCAAGTGACGCTGACACGTCAAACGGAATGCAGTGACGAAACAGACAGAGGAAGAGGGAAAAAGAGTGAGAGAGGGAGAGAGGAAGAGGGGTCCAGAATCGAGTGCCGGTATCCATGTTTCGTCTAGTTGGTCCAGCCGACCAATCAAGTGGCCTTATGTTAGTTCTGCGAGCGCAAGGCAGAGGGAGAAAGTGGAGACGAAGTCTTGGAAAGAGGGCAGTGGACTCGCCGTTCTCGAGAATAGAAAAGAAAAAGAAGCGACCACAGTAGTGGTAGGTAGCAGTAAAAAGATTTACAATGCTGTAAACGCGGCGATAAAGCGGACCATCGTGTCGCGGGACGCGGGGAAAGATTATTTTCGTTTGTGAATATTTCCCGCTGATTCGCGTAGGTTACCGAGCCGTATGGTGTCTCGCGGACAATTGCGCGCCGCGCTTCGAAGGTGTCACGTAATTCGGATGATTTGTGAATAAGTGCCGCCATTATTCATCCGGTGCAACGTTTATTACCGATATTACCGGTCGCTGTCACTTTCCCGCGGAAATCGTGAATTTTGAGGGAAGGGGCAAACAGATATTATTTTCTTCATCACGTTTTTCGAATGTCTATGGCAAATTACTCGGTGTATCCTAGCGTCGAAATTGACGTATTTACAAGCCGGATCGAGATTCGCAATCTCGACCACTCTGTCGTGCATCTTATCACCGTGAAATCGTTGACACCGGTCACGTCTTGAGATTTCAATTCTCGACTCCTTTCCGATCGACAAGATTAATTAATTCGAGACACACGCCGACATACGAGGCGGCCAGATGAGGGGAGGGAGCACGAATCAAGGGGGAAAAGTTACCCTTTCTCGGATATTGTGGCACATGCGCGATAACGAAACGCGTCACGTGACGGGCCCGTGGTGGAAGCATGGGGAACAGCGTCGTAGAGGGGGAACGCAAGTTTTAATCCGGGGACTCTGCTTCGACTTCGTGTCAAATTATTGCGGAGAGAAGTGGGTCAACTTGCAGGTGCACGGATCGCATGTTTTGTCCGTCAACGATACACATCCCTTTTGTCGTTTCCTGTATCGATTCTCAATGCTCGCGCCCACCGCTCCGCGCAATTCTTTCCGTTTCGGTTTGTTCGGTGAAATTTTCAATCTTGGTAAGGAATTTTCTCGATTTCTTCGCGTACCGATCTCAATCGCGTATTTTTTACCGTCTCTGAAAATCCTCGACAACCTCCTCGGAGAAGTGTCGAGCGTTCCCTATGAACGAAAATCATTTGCCACACCGAAGTTGTTGCGGAGGGTATGCACGGTAAACAATTGTACGACTGCATTGAATTATTTTAAAATTTTTAAGTGTTTCATACAACGACATACTTGAAGTTATGAAATTTTGTAAATTCTAACAGTAACTGCTATTGCGTTTTGTGTTGTAGCTTTATGATTATATTTTTATATGTATACAATAAAAGTTCTTAGTTTTGAACACTGATATTTTTAAATTTTCACAATATTTCCGGATGTACAGCAAATCTTCACGGTGTCCCGCGTCTTCCCGTTCAAGTCGACCAGACCGGACGAGGGTGCGCGCGCAGACACGCGAGAACAAAAGTCCGGTGCGCTCGCCTGTTTGTTATTAACATATTTCGACTCGTTACTCGGCCCGGCTAACACTGGAAATCGCGACGCGGCTCTGTAATTTGCGCGACGACGGAATTATATCGTCGGTAATCGAATGAATTACGCGTTGCCTTCGAGTGTTTCATTAATTACGGACCGTGCTCGACCACGCCGGAGTTACCTGTCTGCCTCCCCTCCCCTCCTCTCCCTTTACCGGTGTTATACACCGACACTCTTCGCCGAAACGTTCGAACCAATTAACATCTCCGCCCGTCCCCCCTCCCAACGGCTCTGCCCGCGCGGTTAATCGTGCATCGACTTTCGCTGACGCGATCCTCGATATTTCAATCGGCGCCGTAATGCGATTAAAAATCCTCGTTCGATTCCGCCGTCCCCCCCACCCCGACTGTCGTTCATTCGATTAAGGGTATCGATCGGACGCCATCGCGCCGAGAATTCGAATTCGCTACACGTTTACGCGGGCAAACTGCATCATATTTCGTGAATAATTTTCGAAAAAATCGAATGCAAATCGTAGCCACGGGGGAATAAAAGTATCTTCAATATTGTATTTTCGAAATGGCATCTCGGTATTCATCGGATCGGAACATGACCTAGTTTATTCGTGTCGTCGGTGACCATTGCTAGTTATCGTTCCCTGTCTTCGTCATCTCTGCATCGCTACCCTACATATGCACCCGGCTGCTCGTGTCCCCTCGCGTATTTTCCTTCTTTTTGTTTCCCTTTATGCCCGTTCCATCGTGTTTCCTCCCTCTGACCGCGTGAACGATCGACGTCGACCGAATTTGTCGTTGCACGTCACACCGCGCGACGGACATTAATTACGTTAGGGTAAACTCGTCGTGTTCAGAATCAACCGAGCGTATCCCGCATATTGCGATATCCGACCGGACTGATTACCGGGGGCCGTTGCCGCGCGCTGTATCGGTCCTCCCCCATGTCCCCCCCTATCCCCCTGCCCCTCTTTCTCTTTCTCTCGACCAATCCGCTAGCGCTGTCTCTCTCTTTTCCCCTTCCTCGCGGCGGGACAGTCCGATGAAATCGTTGAAATCGTCGCCGGCTTGATAATTAACAGCCACACTCGTCGGGCTTAGAGCGAGGTCAGTGTCACGTCGTCGACGCCGAACTCGCTCGATTACGTAAGGATCGTCTTCGTACAAGACCGATTGTGTCGGCTGTTTATACACAGTGTCCCGAGAAAAACGAGCTATCGGAATTGTTTCTCGTTCTTTGGCTATTTTCAATCGTGAATTGATACGCTATGCAGACACGGTTATTAATTTTAGGTCATTGGGTCGAGCCTAACCTGGTTACCTCGTACCCGTTATAAATATATTAGGTTGTCCCAAAAGTTTCTTCCGGAATGTGTTCCTTTAATGTCGCTAAATAAATACAAACAATACGATAATGTTTATGTTAATATTTTAGTACTTCTTAATATGAATTTGCATTATGTGCATGCATCGAAAACCAACTTTTGGGACAACCTAATTGTATTTATTTAGCAATATTAAAGGATTACATTCCGGAAGAAACTTTTGGGACAACCTAATATTATCATTGCGAATTTTATACATTTACGATGAAAACGAATGTGTGCAATATGAAGTTGCAGACGACAGCGTACCGAAAATTCAACGACGTGACTGTATTAGTTTCAGCTTGTTCATATTATTAAGGGAACGATCGTTCGGCTGCTATTCATTGTAATGGATGCGAACCATTTTTATTTTGCGTGAAGATCCGCAGTCCAATGATTATTATTATTTACTATGTTGTACAGTTCGCAATAGTTTGACCGAAGAAGAATAGTATGTCGAGAGAAGGTCAAGACAGAAATTGTATTATGTAGTCCATTGTTTCTAGACGGGGTCAAGGTCACCGTCATTTTTCAATGTCACGCAGCTGCTCATTGACCCGTCGGTTCGAGTTGCTACTGCAGTAAACACTTCTATGACGCGGAGAAATCATTGCAATCTTATCTGATTTGTACTAATTCCGAGTTTCTTGTATAACACGGTTGATAAATTAAATGAATCGTGCTGTAGGAGCTTTGACTGTATACGGGCCCCACTCACAAGTAACACTACCCAACTGATACTCACTGATTTGAATGAAATTTAACGTACTTATTAAATACGTGTTTTTTTGTTTCGGCTAAATACGCTTTTTAGGGGTAGAAAGCACCCCTCAACCTCTGGAGATGGAAACGTTTGTGGCTAATTATTTCTTAAAGGATACAGTTTCCGAAAAAAGTGCCAGATCCAGAGTTGTACAGTTCAGAGTGATGCACTTGATGGCGTTCTTGAAATTGACCTTGAGGACGGTTTTCAAGGTCAATTAAATTTGGAAATAATAAGCCGGACTTGCCGGATTTAGCAGTTGTCGGACCTTGAGCGCATCCTGTATCTATTATAATCAGTAATTTTATGCGATGATGAATCTGTCTTCAGAATTGATTTGTTGCGTTATTTTCCCAAAAAATAGTTCTTTTTTCAGAAACTGTATTCTTTAAGAAATAATTAGCCACAAACGTTTCCATCTCCAAAGGTGGAGGGGTGCTTTCTACCCCCAAAAAGCAAAATAACACGTATTTAATATTTTTCGGTGTTTAATAAGTACGTTAAATTTCATTAAAATCAGCGAGTATCAGCTGGATAGTGTTACTGGTCAGAGGTCTGGATAAACTTAAATAAATAAAAGCAATCGCAGTGGTATTCCTCGTGAGACGAATACTTTCACATACATCTGTCAGCTTGATGAGAGATTATGTAGTTCGGCCTGGCACTTGTGCCCGATCGTAGCCAGAGCAATGGCGTAATTCTTGCATCCTCGTGTTTGCAGCATTTCCACAGCAAAGGACGATACCAGTTGTTCGTCTTTCTGTGTATTTCCGTGGAAGGAAACGAGCACCGGTGTCGGTTTAACGATCCGCGTAACGAAAGAAGCCATGGGCAAGAAGGGGAGGTCGTAATAAATGAAAAGACCGCGGCGAGGAGCGACGAGAAGCGGCGGTGAGAGAATAGAATGAAGGGGGTGGCCAACGGCAGGCAGGCAGGCAGGCAGGCAGCGATGGTTGCGAGCCAGGCTGAATGGGCCAGGTTCGTTGCACGGCCGTATAATTTGGACTCTGGGGCTGGATATCGTTGGCATTCGCAGGGATTACCGAGTGCTCGGCCGGTGTCGTTAGCCGTGCCGAGAGAGAGTGAGGTCAGCAACGCCGCGCCACTGCTCGCTACCGCTGCCACTCGATAAATCAGCCCCCGGCCACCGCTCCGTGTTCCGCTCTGCTCTGCTCTGCTCCGCTCCGCTCGGGTTCGCTAGGAGGTCCTCTCCGCGTCGCTCAGCCAGTCGGAGATGCCTTTGCATTCTGCCACGTGATCCGTCAACAGACAGCTCAGCTCGTAATCCGGCGACGCGGTTCGGCGCGGTATGGCGCGGAGTCAACCCGTGAAAATCGACCGCTGCCGCGGGTGTCGACGACGCGGCGCCGCTACCTCGCCTAGCGCCGCACACAGACAGATATCACGAGGAAAACTGACTCGCGCGACCCATTTCCCTGCCCCCTTTTTGCCCTTACCCTCCCCTCCGCACCGCTCTCCTCGCCGCTCTTCTTCATCCCGTCCACGACCCCGTCTACGTCCATCAACCCCCTTTGTGCCTATGTATTTTTTTCTCTCTCGCGTTTACAACTGCGACCAGGTCGTCGTGAACCTTGACACTCGAAACAACTGTTCGCAACGTCATTGTTTAACCTGTTCAAGGACACGGAGTGCGCCCACCGATAAGGAGCTGGACCGTGTCCTTGAACCTTGAAATCAACCGGACTCGCCGATTAACAGTCTTTCCGTTCGTTATATTCTTCAATGTGTCAATATATTGTAAACAAATTGATAAAAACGGATAAATTGAAATGCACTGATTGAAGAAAGTCAATAAATTGTAACATCAATGCAGTGTTCATACAGTATTATTACTTTATTTTATTTGTTTTATTTCGTTGATGGTGTGAACTAATCTATATTCAAATACATTAAAGAATACAAATAATAGAAAGACTATTAATCGGCGAGTCCGGTTAATTCCGTTCAAGGACATGTTCCTCATTTTAATTATCATGATATATTACCAACTATGCTGTTCTTGCCAATATACATTCATGGGAGAATACACAGGCGTACAATAAATATATTCATCCTTCTTCTTCCGAATTTTCGAGACATTAAAGGGAAGGAGAAGTCCTCCTTGTAGGTTAAGAATCGGTACAAATATAATTCAGAGTTCTTAAATAAATTTTTGAATTGCAATAGTCTTTTGAGGCTATCACATTGAACGCATGGCTAAATGGCCAAATGCTGGCCGACCGTAGCCGAATTAATTATAAATAAACGTTCCGGTTTTGACGCGTGCCCTGCTACGCGCGCTGAGTATTTTCGGATTCCATTCACCGATTCGCCGATTGTACTGTCATGGTTGATCGTGCAAACGGAATGGGAATAGGAACAGAACCGTGTTCGATATTAATTACCCGGCTGGTGAGATCACGATGACCTCTTACATCCAACGAGGAGAGGCAGCTGATTCTACGTGAGAAAGCGTGTTGCCTTAACTCGCTAATAAAGACTCGGGAAGTGGAAACATTGTTTTCTACCTGTCGACAGCGATCGTTATCTTCATCGCTACCATTATAAATAATCCGCGTAACTCGTACAGCTTGCCGATCGCTAACCGCGTCGCACCCAACAGTTACCATCGACGTGTGTGTTTGACAAATACGATAGGCTCGATTCAAAATTTATCGATTCGCCTGTGCAGCCCCGAAGGTGTTCCACAGATAAAGATTAACCGGTCTAAAAATATTCGTCATTATCTTACAGCGATTCAAATCGTTTCGACCCGGAATTCGCGAACGCTCGAAATAAAGTACGACTTTGTCTCGCAATTGCTGAGTCTGATGCATTTAATTCGAGCGTAATCTCGAACCGATAATTCAGACCGAAGAACAATAAGACTGGCGTGTGCTTTAGTCGCTTCGGTAATCGGCAAAGATAACAACCACCGGTTTATACCGGTTAGCAGAGTGTTCTTCTCGGTATCGATACGGTGCTTACCACTAAAACCGAGGTTCCGAGACTCGCTGTAAGGCAACCCGAGGTGGCCCTAGCGACCCTCTGTATCAGTGGTGGGCAGAGTCGCCAGATTAAAACTTGTGTCCCCACTCTACCTTCCCTTTCTCAATCCTTGTGCGATTTTCAAATTTTCTGTATGTTTTGAAATGTTTGATAGGTGTAGGTATATCATTGAAGATCACCAACTACACTTATTATTTGTAAAATAAACTATAGTTACCCAATTGCCAGATTAAGTCTTGTGTCCCCATCCTACTTTCCCCTTCTACTACTTCTCTGGCACGTTTGCCTCAATTAAGACAAAACCGCCCCACCATAGCACCCACTGTCCCCTTCCAGTAAGCGCCGTTACCGAGGAGAGAGGACGCGCTTCGCCTGACTCGAGTACAGTCCAGAGCACGAGAGAAAACTAGCGGGAAGGGAACGGGGAAAGAAGCCTAACCATTCAGATTGTCTTTGCGTTTCTCTTGCCCCGTTCCCCTCCCGCTAGTTTCCTCTCGTGCTCTGTGGGGCAACGGAGAAAAACAGAGGTTGGTGGGGGATGCAAGCGTTTGAGGGGCCAGTGTCGCCAGTAAGTGACCAAACCAGCACTCGAGGGGAATACAAGGTACCCCCTCTCTGATGACCAGAGTAGATGTTGCGCGTGCGCGCCGCAAGACTGTTCCGTAGACTGGACTGGTCATCAGAGAGGGGTATTTGATTCCCCTCGATTGCTGGCGACCTGGCGACACTGTGAGGGGCCCCAACCGTGCCCAGCACTGCTCGAAGGTAGCCCAAGTTAGGTGTTCGTGTTCCGCGTTCCCTTATGCCTTATGATGCCGCAATACACGATCACGGATCAATTAACTTTAATTAACATCGCGGAAAGGAAAAGGATGTCTCCAAACGGAAGCTTACCGAGCTTCGTGCACAAGGTTGAGTGTATTCTTAGCCGAGTGTATTTTCAGGTCATTCATAAACGTTGCCACCGAGCACGCCGAACGGAACTTCTCCTTGCTATCTCCTACGCATCGCACGAAATCGACAGAGAATTCTCGAACGCAGACCTAAAAGGGAACAACGAATCGGAAGAATCTACGAAATGTAAAAAAATCGGAATTGAAAGCGACCTCGATCGAACCCACCCAGATAAGGATCTCGAAAGATTGGTCAAAGTTGCACGAAATTAAACAGAAACGGGATGGTGTACAGCGCGGCGCGGATGACGCGGCTCGAAATAAATCGCTTTAATTACGGAACCGAGGGGAGCGTTATCAATCCTGTTATCAATCGCATCATCCAACTATAAATCGAACGTTAGTATCTCTTTTTCTCGCGGGAAAGCCCGCAATTTCGAGTACGCCAGATAGTAACACTTTCTCGAGGCAAGTTTTATCGCGGTTTATCGCGCCGCGGCTGCAAGCGGTAATCGACACTTTTGCTTTAATCGGGACACCGACGCGCGAGCCTACCTGCAAACTAAGGTGAAATACACTAAATCTGGACAGCATTTTTTGCTGCCTTTAATTTTATCAGTTTAGATAAACAGAAATATCGAACTTCATTAAATCTTTAATGATTTACATATCAAAATATCATTATAGCAAATTCTGTCCTGTTTAATTTTCAGTTCTTGTTGTAAAGCGAGCATTTCAAGAGACAATGCTTTTTTCTCCATATTTTCTAATCGAGTGCATAATTTCGCTTTCTCTCCTTTAATTTCATCTTCATTTTCATTAGTTGCTTTAGACCTTATTCTTTTTTTAGATTTATCGTTGATTTTTAACGTAATGTCTTTAATTTGTTGTGTAATTGGATTTTTGCTTTCATGTAAATTTTTATTGATTGTTCCTTTTCTTTTTTAATTTTGTTTTTCTCCTTTTACAAGCTACATAATAGAAAACTAATTATACGTACATTTAGTTAAATAATTTACCCTGTACGTGTAAAAACAACGAGTTGATTTTAGTCGCAAACATGTGTCTAGTATGTTTGCTTATAGTTGGACAGCAACTGCCATCGCTAGCTACCATATGAATTAAATTAAATAAATAGACTATTTTGTATACTGTTTTCAGATAAACCTTGAATTTATTTTTAAATTTCAATTGACGTCTTAATCAAATAATATTCACACCTACTTGTAGCTAAGAGAGGCCGCGGAATATATAAAATAATTATTTAATCTCTTAATTATTGGTTTTACTACAAAACTTCAATTTTCTAGATTTGGGCATCACTTTTGGCTTGTTCACATTTAGGGCATTTCACCTTATTCCTCGGGCCCGAGTCCGTCGCAAGCCCATATTTTCAACATTTCTATTATTTACAAGGGGTGTGCGGGATCCCGAAATTTCGGGTACCTGAGCCTCGGGTCGGGAAAGGCCGGCCGTAATCCCGTAAGTTTGTCCGAGCTATAAATATCTTCGGGGACCTGAAATTCGTAGGAGACTCAGTCGGGGTCCGATACTTGATCCGGAACATAATTTCCCAAACGGATATTTGCATTTGAAAGCATTTTTAGTCGCACCACTCATCAGTTGTAATAATATTGATAAATGCAACAAATAAACAGTGAGAAAATGAAATTCTTTCAAGATAAAAGATCAGTCCGGAAAATGAGGTTCCGATATTTTCGTTTCGGGTCCCCGCACATCTCAATTATCTACTCGAACGCTGAATCAAAGACATTGATGCCAATCGCGACAGAAATCAGTGGGTGAAATGTAAAACGGTAACAATTCAGATTCAGAAAAGTTTACAAGCGCCATTGCCTCATTTGAAGCATATTAAAACGATTTGAATAAATTGCAGAATGATCCGTGAAGCTGGGAATTGAAAATCCGCTCGGTCTGTCGATAAGAAATGAAAATATTTGTTCAACGGAAAATGTGGATTCGGGTCAAGACGAACCCAGCCGCCGCTTGCCGGAAACCCCGGAAACGGGGCTCCCGAGGACCGACGAGCAAACATTTTAGCCAACCGATAACTCGCATACTCACCTGGGCTCTCCTATCGGCGCCGTTCATGCGAATCGGAAACAAAGTACGGTAACGTAGAAAGGGATCGCGGTATATCGGGCTGGTGCGGTTTGCGTTTGCGATAAAAATTGTTCTGGCAAAAAAGAAAAATGATGGCGTGCGTCAACCTACATTCGGAACGTTCCGTGTGCTTCTTGAGCGAGTTCGAACGGCGTCGCACCTGCTCAAAAGTTATTCAATTAACGCTCGAACGTTTATCGGACCCGCGTTGCTGCTGACAGCTCGCGACTTCGGAGTTGTCAACGGGTCCGAGAGCTTTTCTGCGTCGAATCGAAGCTCCGTTCAAACTCGAAAGCTACAATGTCTTCGGCGTTCGTACTCGGAAGCCGTTCATCGACAAACATTTTTCCTGGCGTTTGAATTTCCCGGGCGACCGGCCCGTCACGCGACTGCTATACAGGCTGTCCCAAAATTCCTTCAACGGCCGGAAATGGGAGGTTCCTGAGATCATTTGAAGCAATATTTTCCTTTGCAAAAATGTTATCCGCGGCTTTGTTTAGGAGTTATTAACGAAAAACACGGTCCAATCACAGCGCGACCTAGACGCAAGTTGGCACAGTCAGCCAATAGACAGTTGGCGCGCCATGACTACTGTGCCAACTCGTGTCTAGGTGGCGCTCTGATTGGTCCGTGTTTTTCGTTAATAACTCCTAAACAAAGCCGCGGATAACATTTTTGCAAAGGAAAATATTACTTCAAATGATGTCAGGAACCTCCCATATTTCCGGCTGTTGAAGGAATTTTGGGACACCCTATAGAACACGTCGCATTCGAAACGAGCCGAGGAACGACTACAAATTCACGGTTATTATAATTGTCGTGTTCATCATTTGCATATGCAGCCGAAGCGATAGTGAATTTCGTGCACGCCGCTGACTACTTTGTCCCATTAGTTTCGCGTAAATTCCCGTAGAAAGAGATCGGCGAGATTCGTTTGCACATAGAGCAAAGAAATACCACCCGGACTAACTCGTAAACCCGTCGGGAGGAATTTAAACGGGAATAATGGAACTCCTTTCGAACTGATCCTGGGACTAACGAAAGTTGCCGACCGTATTTTCAATGGAACTACAGACCGCTGTTCGTTTCGTTCCCCGCGACGCGACGTACAACTATCTAATTAACGCCGAAGAACCGTTTCTGAAGATTACCAGTTTATCGGACGAATTCCGAGCAGCGTTCAACTTTTACCGCGGTTCACCGTGTCTAGTCTGCGTCGCCATTACACTGATTTCATATCTGAAATCATCTAGTACAGCGGTAATGTTGTACTTCCTTGAAAGGGATGATTCCAGTTCGGCCAATAGTAGCGCCAGGCTCCGATTGGTCCGTGTTTTTTGTTAATAACTCCATAACGAAGGCGCGGAAAGCATTTTTCGGACACGCTGTATATGATCGACTTCTTCCCTGAAAAATGTGTCGCGATCTACCTACTCCTGTCACGTGACTAAGAGAGAGGGTGACTGTGTCCCCTCAATTCGTGCTCTCTCCCCTTATCTGGCGACACTGCTGCCAGGGACCTTCTTGTCACCTCACCACAATATGCAAGACCATTTTCCGTTTGCAACTTTATTCCCGCCGTTTTAGGAATCCCTTAAATTCGAAGAAATTCCAGCAATTAGCACGCATAGAATTTCTAGTCGAAGAAGAGAGGCCGAATCGGTTGGGGATCTAGCTCGTTGTTCTTTGTTCCCAGGGTTTTCATAATTAGTGGTAGTGGCCGGGCGGCCAGGAGATGCGTATCTTTCGACGGCCGCTAATTGTTTGACACCGAATCAACGTCGCGTTTACATTTCGAATAGTCTCTATCCGGCTAACGGGTAGCGGATAACCGATAACGGATAACGAGGCGTCTAGGCGTCCGCAACCTAGCAGCCGCTCGTAACTCGCGATTAACCGCGAGCTTAGCGATTTCTCACATTTAATTAGCCGGAGATCGTGTCTCTAATGGCTGCGGGGCGGTTGAGTGGGGGATCTGAACGCCTTTAATTGGAGGAATTAATAACAACAAAGAGGGGAAAAAGGGGGCATAGGACTCGGCAGAGAATGTCTGATAAGCGGAGGGGGCAGAATTCCGTTTGAAGACCGACCGATAAGCAAGGATCCGGCATTTCCTGCTCCCTCTCTCTTCTTTCTTTCTCGCTCGCTCTCTTTCTCCTTCTCGAGCCTTCTTCTCGGCTCACAGCTGTTCCGCGACGGTTCGTCCAGAAGCTTAGAGTTGTTGTTGTTGGCGATGTTGGTGTTGGCCCTCGCGAACCCGTTTACCCGACAGGGGGACCGGTTTATGCGGTTCACATCCGAGTACTTTCTCCCTGACAATAACAATGCACTTTGTGCCTCGATAATGCACCGATCGCACCAGCCTCGCAACCGGAATGACTCGAGCGTTCGCTCCTCTGCCATTTTCTTTTCTTTTCCTTCCTTCATTTACGCCGCGGATCGCGATTCTCGTGCAACGCGTCCCGGGTGCATTGTACTCTAGCAACCGGGCAGATCAGCTTGAAAACGCCGATCGAACCGGCTGCTCGAAAAGTCGCTGATCGGAGAAAGCTTCCGTTTCAGTTTTAATCTTCCGTTTATTTATATTTACCGACTTTCAAGAAAGTCAAGTGAAGCTGTAGTTTTTAACCGGTATACCGCGGAACGAAATTCAAAAATCAGTGGAACTTCATCGTACTTATGCAAGCTTGGTTTTTCAACGTTAACCAATATTAAGACGAAGAAACGTGAAACGCCGACAGATATCGCAGAGGAAATGAAAGTAGCTATTTCACACATGAAACCAGATATTGCAAACATTTGTAAAAGTCATCAGGCACAATTTTCTTTTTTTAATGATGTCATTTTCTATCGATTAGTATGTAACCTATTATGTATACGATTTTGATTGATTATGCGATATGAAAAATATATATACTGTTTTATTTTGTGTTCAATAAAAATCTTAAGAGAACCACTATTTAATAGGGGGTCCCCCTTCTGATTTATTATTCCTCCAATAATATTAAAATTGTCTGTAAATCATTTTTGCCCCCTAAATAATTTCAATAAAACATCCATTATTAAATTTAATTACTGTATCAGCTATCTTTAAAATTCCAACATAAAATCAATGAAGTTTTAATATTATTCCTCGACTAATATTGAAATTTTCGATGAAATCATTTCTACCCGCTTTCCAAACTTTGTCTTCTTTCTAGGAAGAACATCGTTAAAATAATTGTTCTCTCGATTGCAAGGCCGATTTTCTGCGATGCGGAAAACCTGCTGAAAATTGCTCTCGAAATTTGTCGTTAGCAGCGCGGACAACGGTGAAGAAAGACGAAGAAAGTATGCATGGAAAACAATGCGTCGCGCGGTCTCAAGGCAATCGCGTCGAATATCACCGGTAAAGCTACACTGTGAGCGATATTGAATGCTGGCCGCGAGTCGCGGGTCGCATCGAGTGCCCCGAGGAATACCAATCAGTCCGTTTCACTCGATCCCCAAATGATTCCTAACAGATTGTAATTCAGTCGGGTGAGCCCGGCGTGTCCATAATCGCGGCGCAAATGAAACGTGAAATGTATCATCGTCGCTGGCCCCGGCGAATCATTTTTCATTGGTGGCCGGAGCGAGTCGGATAAATACGTTTCGATCATTGAATGTTGCTAATTGCCTCCCGTCGGTGCGGCGAGCCTGTCAAACGGCCCGAGATCGCCTGCACCATAGATTCCAGAGGCCGTTTGCTACAGAATTTTCATTCTTCTATGTATGTATCTTCGCAGAGACGACTATTTCACTTTACACTGTTTTAAGACTTTACCGACCGGTGATTGTTGCATAATTTTGAAAAATCTATGGTACATGGCTAAACACTTTTTAATTAAACCTCCAATAGCAACAGCAATTTTCATTGTGAACTAACAAGTCACCCTCAATAACTGTATCTAATAGTTTCATTTAAGATTGCAATGCAAAAGAGAATTTCTATGCTTTCGTTTAGTACAGCACGATTATTGAAAATCCTATTAATAGGCTTCCGGTAGGTAAAGTGTTAACTGGACAATCACAATCGAGTCTCTCGACCTAGAATATTTGAAGACTGGAATTCGAAAAGAGTATAAGTGCCACTACGAAAATTCCGAGGAAAATTCATGTAAAACTTTCAATGGGAATGTAATTTATTTCAGGGGCACTTAAAACAATTACAATCCGTAGTTAATACAACTTGAAAACATTATATGCCTCTAAAAGAGAGAGAAAAAATGGGAAGAATGAAACAATCCACTGATAAACTAAATAAACTAACCAATCTCTTCAGGGAACTGTTTAATTCCAATCTTCAATTATGAAGCGCAGAGGTCTGCTTCGGAGCAATGAAAGTGAAAGACATATACAAAATTCAACTATCGGCCTTCAAAAAGTGCATTTGCGTAATGTTGTTTCATATGAAAATATTAAAATGCAAATACATATTACGGAGTGCTTCGATCATGAAATACTGTACAGCCTGCAGGTTTATTAAATGTCTGCCATTTAAAGGTAAGAAGCAGATCGTCGAGGCGTATCTCCAGTTTTTAACCCGAGAGGGTCGCCGCGGAAATGCACAAAAATTCGATTTAAACGACCCTCTGCGTCTCGACGGCCGCGCCAGTGGGAAACAATGAGTTAAACGGTCGTCCCGCGGACAAGATAATTAAGTATTACGGTACGGTTACGCGTGCGTGATAATAATCTCGCCTCATGTCGACACTCTCTTCTTGACCCGACGTCGTGTAGTCGAAGAATGTAAGACGATGACACGATCCCGGGGAGACACGTACACGTATGTATAGACTCTAGACGACGGAACACACAAATACGAACACGGACTAGTAGCGAGGGAAGAAGATAGAATAGCGGTGGGGGTGTGGGGCGAGATCAGAAGAGAACACGTCGGATAAGAAAGAATCTATGGTAAGGACAATAACCCCAGGGTGGGAGGGGAGGGGGAGAGAGGTCGAACCCCGTTCCTTGTTGCGAGACGACCAAAAAGTACGAAAAGGATTTGCCAGGCGACCGGCGATCGGCGACCGATCGGCGGCTGGACGAGGAATTCGGAAAAGAAAATCAGCGACGCGGGACGCGTGCATTCCGCCGGTAAAAACACCGTTGATCCCTCCACAGATTTTCGGCTACCTGGCAACCCACGCCGATCTACGGGACCGGGACGATCTCGGCCCGTGTAATTCGATTAAAGAAAAGGAACACATCGCATCGGGAGGATACAGTCCGCCGCGTGAAACGCGTAAATACATGGCCCGCTGTAGCGAGCGTGGAAATCAACCGGAAACACACGACCTCGCAAACGTGTGCATTTCAATGCGTCGATTGTCCGATAATACCGCAAGATCGAATTAATTTGCTTAAAACTGCGAGTGTTGCGTTTCCAGGAGAGACGGAATTATTTCTCAGATTTGCGAATGAATTCTTGCGTTAACGTATCGAGCGTAGCGAATTTTGTTAGGGTCTACAGCAGCGCTGGCCAACATGTGGTCCGCGGGCCACATGAAACTTTTGTTTCTAGTTGTATGTATACAAAAAGTATTAATTAAATGAACAGTTGCATGTGTCGTATTGTTATAACGCGCAGATGCGACGTTTAACAATAAAGTTTTACTCATTTTGTATTTGTAGTACATTTTTTAAAAGCATGGTTACATTAGACCATTTGGATTGGCCAGGCCTGGTCTACAGAATGCGAGACGACCGGAAGACTACTTCCAGCATCCTAAATCTGAACATTTCAATCGATATTTCATTCGATACATTAGTTAGATTTTATGGTATTTTCGAGGTCGCTAGATTAAGACTTGTCTCGCCGTTCTACCTTCCCCTTCTACGACCCTGTTCCCCCACGCGTCTTACAATGTCACGTGACTAATCCGGTACTGGCAGAGAGAGGGTAACGTTTTTTCCTCAGCTCGGGTCAATTCCCCCGATCTGGCGACTCTGTTCGAGTGTTAATGACACCAAAACTGCAGAGTTCGTAAGTTTTCTTATCGCGACGACGGTTGCTCGACAAATCATCCGGAGTAACATAATATGGGTGGCAAAACTTTCATCCACACAGGGTACAGTTGTTAACCCCGTGTGATGTAATGTCGAGTCAGACTCCTAACGAAGACTTCGAAAAGAATCTGCTAAACACGTGTCTTCTTATTTCCCATTCAATCGAAATGTAGTCAACATTTATGTGTGTATGTAGTCAATATCATGTTCATTTATACGTGGGTATACAATAAATATAAATAAAATCATTCACGATGCAAGAAAGCATATATGTACAGGGTGGAATATTTTACAGAAAACATTTTTTCATATTCCTGCTGGTTTCCGTAATAATTGACTGTCTCGAGATAAATGGACCACCCTGTGTGTAGTGTAAATTCTATGAAAGTTTGTCGTCAGTCCAGTACCTGAGCTTGCACAAAATAATAACGAAGAAGTCCACGCAAGTTGTGGCCAACGGCTGCTGTTGATCACCTAGCGGCGACGAGAACGGAGGATCGAGTAATCTATCAAAGATTAACGGTAAATTATGCTAATAATCGCGTAATTGCTGAAAATAGTGAAACGATGCGCGTAACTTACAAAGCTTCGATCTAAGAACACGGAAACGGTAGGAATCTATGAAAAACCCCACTGCGCGGGGCGAACAAGTGTTCGCGTTGATTATACTCGGGTAAGACAAAACACGCGTTCACCGAGCGAGCGTGTCGAAGGCTGTGTAATTGAGAGATCGCCAGGACGCATTAATTGATGGCCTCGCGTTTCCCAAAAATTAACGGATAATGGCGTTCGCACGCGCGTCCACTGTAATCACGGTTAATTCGCATGCCTCGACGAAACAAAAAAATAGAAAAAAGAAAATCGTCCCGCCAAATGATTGCGGAACGTTACGTTCGCGCGTAATATTTCCTGCCACTTTCGCGGATCATTAAATTACTGGGAAATAATTATAGTCGGCGCGGAACCGGGCGAACTGCATTCGCTAATGCGATTCCGGGGGCCGCGTTAGCGGGAAACAGAGAGACAGCCGGGATTTGCCTGCGCGAGCATCCCTGGCCTGCTGATTGCCCCTTTTCCACCGAAAGATTTCCATTACTTTCTTTCCATTCAGAATGACTCTAAAAACGATTAAGATGCTCAAAAGCTTTCGCGTTTTTCTGTACGACGATTACGTTATACATGTGTATACCGAGAGACAACACTTTATTATAAATGGATAAAATGAGCAACACCTTTCAACCGTTTTTATAAATTTCTTACTCGAACTTTTCTGATTTGAATAAAGCTAATCCGTGGATACGACACGGCCATCGAAATGAAAACATTTATAACCAAAGCGTGATGATATCGGCGCACAGGTTCGATCAATGATGCAAATTAATTAGACACTCAACGTTTCGATCCTGATGTGGATCTTTTTCAAGAGTAAACTTTTACAAAACATTTATAAGTCTATCAAGCACTAAAACCGATTAGAACGTTTTGCCTTACACAGTCCGTGTAATAGAAGAAATATCGTTGGGCTACTGAGAGACCCCAGTATACCGGGCTAAGGGTTAAGAAACGAAAGTTTTGGACATGTTGAGTGAACAAGTGTTCCGTAGAATGCAGAAGAAGAGCGGAAAATGACTGAGATTCGGTTGGACCGCCTGTAAGAGGTTGAAGTAAACAGCGGCGGCTCTCTTTATGGTCGGCCGTTCGAGGATTAAACGGTGAATCGTGCATGAATCACGGCAGACAATGCAACAGTGTACACTGTATAGTGTAGGCCCTTCTCGGGTGGCTACTCGTCGTGCGAACTAGTGTCGCTCGCGAATCATCTTCTGTTTTTCACCGCTATTAGGCGTATTGTTATCGCATAAAGGAGCCTGCTGCAGCAGGGGGTCCGTCGGTCGTTCTTGACACAATACGGAAGGAACGGCCGCCTTGTCTAGTCTTGCCTCGTCTTCGAAGAAATACCGTTGAAACCTTTTGTTTCCCACTTTTCCAACTTTCCTCCAGTTCCTACCTGACCAACCAATTTCACGAGTCGCCAGTTATTGCTCGCGCGACCGAGTCACTATTATTTATCCTCCTTCCGAGTAGAATCGCGGAAAATTCAGTTCAACCCTCCACCGGATCAATCTCGGACGCAGCGCATCTACAAGAATACGTATCTAGGTGCACGGTAATGCACCAGCCAAGTTCTCGCACTACCTCCTTATTACTCGGCACTGGAGGCAAGATGGAGAGATGTAATTTCGTACACTTGTTAAATGCTATCATGTCTCAATATTGACAGAACATTAATCTTCCAACATTAGTAGGTTCCGAGATATAGGACCTCAAAAATCGCTAAATTTCTCACTGACTGACTGACTGACAGATCATCAAAACCTTTTGGGTACTTCCCATTGACCTACAAGCTTGAAATTTGGTACATGGGTCCACCATAACAAACACTCACAGGAATAATTATCAAAGTTTGAAATTTTACATCTCAAAGGGGTTGTATTGAAAAGAAAAACATTACGAAATAGGTACGCAGTTTGAATAATTTAGCCCTCCATGTAACTCTTCAAAAATTAAATAGCTTTCTTTTAAATTAATTTTTACAAACGCTTTTTTCAGTATCGCAAGAGGTACGTCTAAGCTAACGAACTTGGCCGTATTTTGTTTGATCTCGCAACTTTTTACGGCCATAGGAACTTGGCTCCTGTTTGCAGGATGTTTTTGTTGGAATATGTATTACCAGATTTTTAATTATCGGCTCGGAAGTATCGTTCTCCGTGGACTCGCTATATTTTATCAAAGTGGATTTGCAATTCATGAAGTACTTACGGTGTCCGACGTTCAACCCTGGATTGGATTGAATTTTGACAAATGTTTTCGCGTGATTTTAGTCATCCTGACTCCTTGTAAGATAGAATATAGATTCACCGAGTTCCACGTGAACTTCGACGATTTCCCAGTGACGAAAACGAGTTGCGGGTTGAGAGCGAAATATTTTAGTTCGAGGCAAAGTCGAGGAATTCGATCCGCGAATGATTGAGAAGCGTATATTCGCACGGAGAGCGAATCGTATCGGGAAGAGTTCCACGGTGGCACGATATCGCGTATTAAACCGCAACATCGGATACCGCGTTGCCTCCGCAAGGTCTCGGAGCGTTGCAATGCAAATTTATGTCGTGGACGGGCCTCGACGCGGCCCAGCAAAAACGAAAAACTACGTCAATCTCGAGGAAGTACCTTCTCCGCGTCGGCATCTTTCGAGCGACTTGTCTGGTTTAGGCTAACTTCGCGTAACTTCTCTGTTTAGTCGGTGAACCGCACGCCATGCATCACTCACGCCGGAAGGACTGCGTTCTGGGCGAGAAATGGACTTCAACTTTGTCGGAATGTTTTCAACGAGCAGCAGTTTCGGACACGAGTGCGAACAAAATTGTCAAAATTACATCGCTCTGACCTGACCGTGCTGCTAACCTAGAAATCACCCGACTCGTCGCACAGTGGGGCATTTGACCCGAAAAGTTGGAAAAACTTCAGCGTTACTAACGGGCTCAAGGTCATAATATTATAAAATGCATTTTAACCCCTTGCCGTATCGTTTTCTTTACCGTTACAGTGATCGAAACGTCTTTATCCTGATAAATGTCGTAGAAGACGGAAGAAAATTTATACTTTTTATATGGCTACATTTATTGGGTTGGCGAGAAAGTAATTTCGGTATTTTAAGGTGAAATAGAACTCAATTTTTTTATTCGAGCAATGAACTTTAACCCTTTGCACTCGGAGCTATTTTAACTGCAAAATTAAACTTTCTTTCCGATCTAGAATATTTCCATTCCTTGTGATTTTTAACATTTTGTAGATATGAAATTGGTATAGTAGCTCATACAATAACTAAATGTTTAATAATTGGTTAGATACCGATATATTTAATAGATAAATTTTCAATCTGTGCAAATCTGGAACTAATTCTTTTTGCACTGCGACCATAAACCTTTATCAAATGAAATGAACCAGAAAGAGAGCACCGGATACCACTCAATAGTATAACAAAATCGCCAATGACGTTTTAAAATCGTAAAAAAACTTACAGAACGGTTGATTATATTCGAACATTAATAACTATAATAATTTAGATGATAACGAAATGAAACCTGTGCGAAAATGCTCAGTATACCTACGTGAAAGCTTCTGCAACGTAAGAATTTACACAATTTCTTTAAAACACTTGAAAATCGCTAATGAATGAACGCTGTTTCAGAGACTGTTCGAGAGAACGCTATGAAATCTCTTTACTTTCGATGAAGTAGCGTACTTCACGGGTGTACAGATTAAAAACAGAACAAAACTGAAGACTTATGCTTCAGATCTTTAAATACGTCGAACAACAAAAATTTTGAAATCAACTTTTCTCCGACTTTTCCGGCCAAATACCCCACTGTGCGTTGTTCTTGTCCGTTTCGTTGTCGAAAGAAAATTAGGCTGAAAAGTTTGAGAGCTTATCGGGTTTAAGTAGAGTGACTAAACGAATTCCACGTAACGAGGTACACGTTACAAAAATGATGGCACGGGTCATAAATAACCCGACGTTAGTCATCCGCGTCGTTATTAGGCGGCCAGAGCATGGCGGTCGGTTCGTAAACACGGCAGATTGTTTTTGGGTAATACGGCGCTGGAGTTATTTAACCGGCAAATTCATAGCTTTTTTCATTAATTATTTTGTAGCGAGCGTGTCCGTTTAACGAAAAATTGTTCAATGAGGACTCTTCCTGTAATGTATTCGAATCTGCATGGGTGTATGTACTACAGTTCCTATACAGCTACATCCCCTCTCCCTCCTCCACTCTGCCCTTTGTTAATTAAGCATCGCAACGGGGAAAGGAGGGGGGCTAAAAAGTTAATAAATTAATCCGGTCGAATCAACGCAGCAAAAGTTAAACGCTGACCCCTTTAATCGCACGAGCTGGCAATTCCGCCTAATTGGTTTTTATTACTCTTCTCGAATAATATTTCTGTCTGGTTGAGCAACCACTTACATTGCATCGGATAATGAAATTTCACTGATCTCTCTCTTTTTAGCTGCGCGAGCGCATCGGTTTAATCGAAAGCAATTTCTTATTAAAAAATATTCGTTGCGCCGCCGTCGAACAACAAACTTCGGCAACAGATTGTGTAAACAAACCCAACCTGATCTTGTTTTGGCCATCGATAAATGAAATTCGTGCATCGCAACGCGAATGTTTATGGACGTGGCTGTTTTCGTACAGAAATGTACGATGAAGATCGAAACGTATCGACGTCCTTGGAAGTAGTTGAGGATACATACATACATACGAGATACACCCCCGCTCAAAAGTATGTGGACAATTTTTATGAAGTTTTCCAAGTATGTATGATTTACCTCATCATTATTCTTCTTACATTCCCGAAATTCTGCAAATTGTTTTCCTGCTGGTTAGTCATGATTGGACTCCGGATTTTATGCATTTATAACACAAAAATGAGCAAGTGCAATTTAAAACGGTTAAAATATTAAAAGGTTCTGAGAGTATTAATATATTATTTTCATCATATTAAAATTATTTAGCAATTGATGGACAAACTTTTTATTTTGCATAAACGTCCGGAGTCTAGTAATGATTACACAGCAGATCCATATGAGAAATATAAATGGTTTGTTAGTAACCAATCAAAATTTCTCTCAAGTTGAAAATATGTACAACGTTCTTGAATTCTTTTAATTTTGCTACTGGGGTTGAAACGTCAGTCATCCATTTTTCCATTTATTTTATGTTCCATTAAATGCATTGAATTTAGTAATGATATCGAGTACTAACGAAGTTGATATTATCAACGTCTAATTGAAATGTATCGAGAGATGGTTGAATCAGTTATAGTTCGCGATACATATTTGTATTTACTCGATCACGGCGTACTTGTCTCAAACGAGTGTCCACATAGTTTTGAGCAGAGGTGCAAGTGCATAGTTATTTTTCTTTTTTATTTTTTAATGTCTAAAAAATGTTACGAATAATGTTCCATTTGAGAAAGGTTCAGCGAAATGTGTGCAGTGTATTACTGGAAACAAACCGAGCTTGCTCGGGCCTATGCGTCTATAGGTTATGATGGCGACGAGGACAGCGGACAGCGGTGAATGGAGGCCATAAACCCGGCGAAAAAACGAGCAAAAGAAGAAGAACGAGCTGAGTACAAATCTTGGAGCGCTCCGCTGGAAACGGTCGGTTTTCTATAAACAAAAATCTCGTTCCCTCGCGCGACCCGTGATTATCTCGAGGACGACAAATTCTCGAGGGACTAAGGGCCGTAAACGTTGAACCGCGTTAATGCGGCCGCTGCGCCGAGCAGAGCAGAGCAGAGCAGAGTTGAGCTGAGCCGGTTCTCGTAACAGAGTGTAAAAACTGTTGGCACGAGCGACGGCAGCAGAGAAGAGAAAAAAAACGACTATGCGCGTAGGTTAGCAGAGGCCTGCACGCGCGCAACAAACTGCCGACGATTTTCTCCGTCGACACATAACGCCACCAGTGACAGGTGAGCCACCACCGTAAGCTGGTCCAACACCGACTCTTTTGCTATCGAACTAAAAAATAAAAACGTTCTCAAACGTCAGTTTCGCTTCGAGACAACATTCAACTATTCATAATACTTTTCGCATCGAACTGTCAACGCGTCCCAGCGTTGCTTGTCGCTTATTGGAAAGCAGTCCGCGGGATTAAGAACGAAAAACTATCCCTAGACGGTATCTAGTGCTAATTCCGATGGCGTCTCGAGTTACCATTCAACCTAACCCTCTAATCTATGACGGTAACCGCATCGACAAAGAAAAATCGACTTTTTGAACGGCTCACCCCGACGATGCCAATCTATTGCTTATCCATTCAAACTAGACACGATAGTCACTCCCCGTTTTTGCTAAACAATGTGTAAAGTAGCGATAACGTGTTAGAAACAAAGCATAAAGCCCCGATATCCTTCAATCAAATGCTCGTGTCGTTAACGGATCACATAACAGTTCTAGCAGTTCGCGTAAACAATGCTCCTATAGGGTGTTCCATACATCCGACCAAATCTGCATGAAATGTTATTCCGTGGGTTTCCAGAAAGAGAGATAGAGACGCGGTGCACTAATTATTTCGAGCAAGCTGGTGTAACAAGTTTTTCGAAGGTTGCGCTGATTTTTGTTTTTAAAGCCTGACTAGATCGGCTGTTCTCGAACTTTTTTATGGCACGACCGAGTTTTCAAAACTTGGTTACGACCATTCCTAAAGGAAACAGATATCGCGAACATATCAGTTGTTATTTTTTATGTTCGAGATTGCTTGTATCCCGACGAGCAAAATAAATATTTATGTCGCGGTTCCCACTTCGCGCCCCACTGTCCTAGATAATTTTCATAGCGACTGTTGACGTTCATCGAGACTCATAAATCAATTTCTAATCGACCTCGAGCAGGATCGATTTTAGAGCCTGCACGTGTCGAGATCTCTTACTTTTTACTCGAGACGATTAGCATTCCTTCCGAGTGCCATAGAAAAGACGCAAGGTATCGAATTTAACCGACGCAAAGTAAACATCGAAACTCGAGATGTAAACAGCGACGGAAGGAAAATAATCATTGCACCGCGCACTCTATCGATATCACGTAACCCGTGTAACACGACGACACCGTGCGCGCGGAATAATACTTTCGTGTGTGCGAATAGCTGCTCCGCTTGCAAACAATACGAAAATTCCAACTAGAAAAGCCTGTAACCTGTTAACCGGGTCCACCGTCAAACACGTATACAGGGTGGTCCACCTAAATTTCTCCTTTATGTTTGATGACATAACAAATATTTGCAATGCAAATGGTATTTCTTTCTTAGTCTTTTTTCCCCGTAGTTCTCAAGGTCACCAATACTTTTTTCCGTGTAAATGTATATTTTTTCCCTTGCACACACTCGACAGAAATATTAATAGCACGACCTTGAAGTAACCTTTGACTTCTAAAATTGAAATTAGGTTTGATATTTATTATTATTAAGTCTGAAAGCTTAATTGCTAATTTCGTAAGCCATCTGTCGCTTACTTTTAAAGTTGTCCTTAAGTGTTCAAAACGATGTCCTTCCACAGATGTGCATTGTCTAAAACGATCGAAGCCAGATTGCAATGATCTTTCAATGGAAGTGACAGTTCCCTTCAAGGTCATGTTATTAATATCTCTGAATGCGTTTTAATGTCATTTTAATGCAAGGAAAAATAGTATACACATATAAAAAAAAAATATCGATGGCCTTGAAAACTCCGGGGAAAAACGACCTCAACAAAAATTAAATTTGCGGAGAATTCACCTTGCGATACCATTTCAAATCACAACAAAGGAGATATTCAGGTGGCTACACTCAAGCGTGTGGACCACCCCGTAGATATATTATACAATAACAACAACAACAAGTTTGCTGATATCGTAGGAACCGTCTGCATAATAACTGATAACGAGAACGATGCAGCAGAACCGATACAAAAACAACGCCGAATTCACTGGTGACACTGACAACGTTTATCATCACGATTTTTTGAATGCAATTAGGAATGCGTTCCTTATTCGAAGAAATTTTTGCCCAAGTACATATTTCTACAAAATCACTGGACTAGAATATCATTCTGCGGAGCTTCTGCACTGAACGTTGAAACGTTTCTGGTCACCCTGTAGACTCGGGGAATAAAAAAGAACGGGGGATCACGTAATCCGCGGATAGTCCGTCGTGTAACGTGCAGAAGATCGAGTGGGGGGGGGGGGAAAGGGTCGATGGTACGGTTGGCAAAAGGTTAGATAGGTTGGCTTCTCACCTCGAGTTCCTCGTAGGTGCGGAAGGCGAGTATGGCGAAGCCGTCGATAATGTCCTCCTCGAAGGGAGGCTCCTTCTGGTTGGCAGCCGCGAGGGAAGACTTCTTGCGAGGCCTCGGGGGTCGCGGTGGCCTGGGCGGTCGGGAATGGCTGTCACGCGGGTGACCGGTCCTGGCGAGTCCGAGACCGAGTCCGGTGGCGGGTTCCTCGTCCTCGCCGCTGTGGCTGTCCTCCTCGTCGTTGTTGGCAGGCCGTTGCCTGGTCTGCTGTTGTTGTTGTTGCTGTTGTTGCTGGTGCTGTTGCTTCGCGGTGGCTAGGCTCTCCCTCTGCGCCAGCATACGCTGGGCTCGTTCTCGCCTCCGGTTCCTCTGGTTCCGTTGCTTCGCCTCGATCTCCATCTCGTGGTAGTCCGTCGTCGGCCCCTGTTTCACCCGCGGTCGCTTCGTTACGTGGGCTCGCGAGTTTGCTCTCGCCCGCGGGTCGTCCGCGCTTCACCCTCACCTCACCTCACCTCGCCTCACTTCGCCTTAACGGGAGAGAGTGAGAGAGATCGAGAACCCTCACCAGATTCGTGTCCACGACTCGATGCTCGTAGCACCCGTGAGAAACGGTGGATCCGGGCACTGTGACGACGCCGGTGACGACCACGACCACGACCACTGGAACGATGACAACGGTCGTGTCGTGGTATCGTCGACCATTCTACTACGCTCCTCTTTAATGCTTCTTTGGAAGAACGAGCGCGCGAGCGAAACGGATTATTATACCGCGATAGAGGGACCGAGAAAACACCGGAGCAACAGAGACGGACAAACAGAAAAGGACGACGGTGGAATGGAAAAAGAGAGAAAACGAGAATAAGTGAATAAGACAGACGGAGAGGTGGGGAGAGGAGAGGTGGCGGTGCTCAGAGACTGAGCGAGAACGTGCGAGGGAGAGAGAGAGAGAGACCGAGACAGAGAGCAGGGAGGAGGGGAGCGCGAGTAAGAGAGCACACACTGCCTTCGGATATACAACACTCTCACGGGACGTTTACCGACGGGACACACAGCCACGCATGCCACACCACTGGGCCCCCGTCGTCGTTGTCCTCGTCTTCGTCGTCGTCCCCGTCGTCAATCCGTCTACCTCTCGTTCCTTTTCGTTTCTTTGCTTCTCCTTCCCGGGAGTTGCAGGGAGATATATATTGTTATATGCGCTTGTCCGTCGAGATCTGGTGCACGGACGAGAAAATTCTCGTCAGCGAAAAGACGTTCACAGGCGGTCACACGGTGTCACCATCGATCGCGCTGCCGAAGGAAGAGGAGAGAGTCCGGTGCGTGGCGAGGAGGCACGCGAAACACGCACGCAGGGCGGACAGACGGAGAGCGAGCGAGCGAGCCAGCGACACACGACCGAGAGAAACGGAGAGGGATGGACAGAGAGACACTGGCACCGTACGAACGAACGAACGAACGAATCAACCAACCAGCCAACTAGCCAACTATCCAACGAACGGAGCACTAGATAAAATCGTTGAGAAAAAACACAATAATCACGAAGAAATCACAGGCACCCTCCAACAGATACGTTCGTATTCCAATATATCGGCTGTTCGAGTCGTTTCTTTTTCCCCATGATCGCTATTAGTATCGTCGTTCCCGTTCCTGTCCTCGTCGGCCTCCTCGTCATCCTTCCTTTTTCTCTTCTTCCTCTCCTTCGTTTCCTTCTCCTCTTCCTCCACGTCGTCGTCCTCGACGACACGTTCGACTCCGATTCTGATTCCAATCGGAACTCGGATTCCAGTAGCACCAGCACCACCAGCACTGCCGGCTTCCCCGAACTGTCCCGTCACCCTCTTCTGACCGACACCGAATCCACCGATCGAACGGAAACTGTCGCGTATTATCGCCGCGGGCTGGTGACTCGATGAGCCACCGTCGCTGGATGCACCCTAAGAGGGTACGAAGCACACCGATTGTTTGGAATGGCGGATCGAACGGGCAGCACACACGGTTGCCGCATCGTGTGGTAAAAATGGCCGCGACCTGCCCACACCGTGCTCGCGGCCTCGCACCACCTCTTCGCCGCGCGTCGCCGTCACGGGACGATGACGCGTATACCGCACTGCCACCGATACATCCTCGATTTCCAGTCACGAACACCAGCTAGGGAAACCGATCGACCAACTTAGCACACGCCCCGAATCTAGCGTGTACGACGGACGCGATCTATTCTCTGTGCGCTGACTGCCTGCTCCTGCTGTTCTTGCTGCCGCTGGCTGCTGCTGCTGCTCCTGCTGCTAGCCGCGACTATGCATTTCTGTCATCCGTCTATCTCTCTTCCTTTTTCACTCTCCCACCTTGTCTCTTCCCTCTCCCTCGCTCCTCGTACACCTTCTGGCCTGTCCGTCTCTCTTCAACGACTACGCCGTTTCTCTCTTAATACAACGACCGAGGACATGGCGGACCTATGCTCCAAAGACGGACATACGGACCATTGGTAAACGACACGGTTCATAGATCGTCCGCCATCCTCGCGTCACCGTTGCCGCCGTCTACCAACAGGGTCTCGAATTACCTCGGCGCCGCGGGAAATCCACATGTGTTTGAACTAGAGATCGCGTCCGGTCATATGACTGCTTTCACATTGTTTATTTTTTAATTATTGAAATTGCGAGTCTTGTAATTTTTATAAAACTATATTTACAGTAGCGGACGAAAGTTTAAGACCGCTCTAAAGAAGACGATAACTTTTTTAATATTGTATTATACGATTTGAACTTTTTTGGGAAGCTAGAGCAATAGTTTACTAAAGGATGGGAAAAGAAATTTTTTCAAAAATTGCAATTGATCGGAATTGTTGAAAAAAATACTAAAAGTTGAATTCTTAACTTTGTTATGTGGGGCTATATTGAAAATTTAAAAAATACGTTTTGTAGATCTGTGTCAATTAAACATATTCTAAAAATTTGGTAAAAATCGGTCAACGTTGCAATTAGCTGCAAACGTAAAAATTTTAGAGCGGTCCTTTGTCCGATACATTTTGTACCCGGTACAAATTGCGGAACATCTTTCGATGATAGTGGTTTTCTAATTGCCCGTGTTATTTTACTTTATCCTAGATTAGTCAGATTAGTATCCGTTTTTTGGTACTTCAGTAGGTAAAACGTAACTTATCCAAAGGTTTATTCAATGAATCAATGCAATATTTTTTTCGATTCCCAGATAAATTTATTCAAGACAGGAGGATTATTCTGTTTTCTTTTCTTCGCATATATAGTGTCTTTTCATTAGTTAGTTTTATTTTCTCCCTAGACTCGTCGCAGAGCCCTCTAGACGAATCGAAGATGATTAGTGTGACATATCGACACCAGTTGTCGCCACGTGTCGCGCAAACTTTGTTAGCGGGTAAAGTATCGGTACCGTAATTTTTGGAACGAAAACCACAAGAGATTGTTCGCCGACCATTGTTTCGAGTATCGGGTAAATCGAAATTGATATGTAATCTCGAACTTGATGTTTCCATCGATTCGAATTCGATTACGATGCTCCGGGGAGTATCGACATTCGCTTTCACGCGGTCGTTGTTGATCCATAGATAATTTGTGCTAACGTTCTACTAGGAAGCGATCATTTATTTAGAAATGCCTCGGACTTTCTCTACTCGAGGACTATTTGCTTGAAATCCATTAACTTTCCGTTCCGCGTTGTCGCTACATTCGGTCTTGTACGCGTCCGCATCGACTGGAACGTATAAATCATGATAGAACTACGAAATATGTTTTGTACGAGTATTATTTTCCGGAACCGAACATTTCAGAACAACAAGCTGGTATTTTCATAAATCATTTGAACGTATCCGGTTGGTATATTCGAACGTTTGCTGTATTTGATTGCATTATAAGTTTTGTGCATCTTCTAGGTTTCTGCGCAACGAGTCCGCGCATCCTTCAGTTACGATCCACGGCAGAACGTTCTTCGGTCTATTTTGCGAAACAATCGATTGTTTTCTCCTGCCGGTTAATAACGCCTTTACTACCTTGGCGGTCCATTGTTCGGAAACTCGGTTAACAATCTCTGGGGACGATACTTTTGTTCGAGGAGCATTCGCTCGAGGAAAGAGCCCGCAAGTTACGACGCGTTGCAAACGGTTGCGACGCACCTGCGATGGCGCGCCTCCTTTGAATCAGTTTACACGGAGCAATTATATACCTACCTGAAGAGCGCGCGCGAATCCGTACCGAGACCTGCGACGATTTTGTTCGGGCCGCTTTCAGCGATGGTCACATTTCGAAATCCATACAAGTAAGCTTGCCTATCTGAGTGGCGCACAGTGGGACCTTTCGTCCAAATCGGAGACAAAATCAAAGAACTTTCGATAGATATGAGGTAGGGCGATGAAATTTTTTAAAAATTAAAACTGAGACTTTGCAGAATATGGGAAAAATAGGGAGATTATGGTACGAACGTTTTTTAACCTTGAGAAAATTCGTTAAACATGTAGAATTTCAAGAAATCGATTTTGCAATATCCTGAGGTCGTAGACAAATTTTGAGACCAAATTTGAAATCAGCGTGAAAAAATCTACGGGAAATGAGGAACAGCATGATCAAAAAAAAATTTTGTTGGAAAAACCACAATTTTCTCGAAATTGTGCAAGTTTAACGAATTTTCTCAACGTTAAAAAACGTTCTTACCATAATCTCCCTATTTTTCCCATATTCTGCAAAGTTTCAGCTTTAATTTTTAAAAAATTTCAACTAAATTACGTGAACGTCACACGTGTGTGACAGTGGCAGCAAACCTGTTAATTGCTTAAAATCACATTCTAAATGAGCTAACAAAACTGTTCTGTTTGTAATTACCGACGCAAGTACAATTAACAGAGGAATGAATTTTGTTGCAGGCTGGCGTGTATGGTGTCCTCCCGGAAGCATAATTCGAGGTCGGTCGACTCCCCTCGTCGTGCGAAGACGCTTGTTCGGCTAATTGCTCCAGTTGCTTGGTCCCCTGTCGCAGTTTCCGTTATTGACATTGGCACCATTGCGCGACGGTGTCTCGCGGCGCCGGCGATCGTCGGTCCAAGGATACCGTCGCGGCGATCACCGACTGCGTGCGGAGAGCGGGATTAGCGTCAAGGAAAACCAGGAATAACGAGATTACGAGGACAAAGCCAGAGAATGCGATATGTAATGCAGGGTTCGAAAGAGTTATGGAACTTTTTCGTGTGTCCTCTGTCAAACCTGTACCGTATAACTTGTTTCGGCAACGTTATCGTCACCCGTGAGATCTAATTTCGCAAACCCTGTAAAGGTACGATAAAAATCGAGCCATGAACTCGGAAGACCCTGTTAACACTTCGAGTGCTGGGTGAACAGTCTGAAAAATTCCACAAAATCAGCGTAATTTATTGAATGAAACCAAAATTGAAAAGCCAAGATTTATGATACCGAGAGTATTCTTCTAATCGTCTCACATTTTTTAGATTCTAACTAAATTTTCTACACCGAATATACATACATATTATCTCGAACATTCATTTCGAAGTGTTAAGAGGACGTGAAAAGGTACCGATAAATAAATGCGTTCGAGCCGCTGGTGCAATCCGAGGTCAAAGAGTTAATGTTAATGAGCGGTCGCACGAACTAAACTATCCGTTTTTTCTCTCCACCAATTTTTTTGCCCGTAGCCTGTGGCGGGTTGCGCAATCGAGATGCAAAATTCGCCTCGGCAAACGGTTTTGAGCCGTGCAACAGCGGCCAATAACGCCTATTGCGCGGCCTCGCTGTTCAGCGTTGAGTGTAAACAGAGCGCATCGACGCGGTATTGAGTCACGGGATAACGATCGCCGGCGAACGTTAATGATAATTATTGGAACGACACGCTCGCACCGTTTTGCCGATGAAGAACGGCGTTACTTAATCCGTTTCGAAGAAGACACGGGCTCGGCTCCCCGCGTATCTTGACCGTGCGTATCTTCCCTTTTTTCGGAGGGAGGTGAGCGCGCCCTTTTTTTCCGGAGGACACGCGCGGCCGAGCATATTAAGATACAATATTTTGATTATATATGCATATGTTCACGGACGAATCACTCGGCATGCACGCGATATACAATAAGGCATTCGCTTGGAACACCGCATTTGCATATTAACGACCTCGGCCGCCAAATAGGGTTACCGACTTTATTCGGTGGTCGAGTCTCTCTCGTTCGAATTTCGCAAATTTTTCCCTCGGCCTGTTTGTCGAGGTGCTCTTATCTGGAATTCCTGTCTGGCATTCGGAGCAATAATTACTTGCTCGGATTTCGAAGCGACGAAATGACTGGAAAGGGTATCTATGGCCGGATAAGATGGGCAAAAGGGCCTGTGGACCAAATTAAACGGCCTATCAAGCATTCGACGGGGCATAGTGGGCCCAAATGCCAATCTAGCTGATAAAAAATCATGGTGATCAAACGCAGCTTCCTATTGCAACTTGTATGGAGTCGTTGTAACCGGGAGACTTCAATCTTTACATTTATGGTAATTTCGACCACAAAAAATTTTCTTTTAACTTTTTATAGTCATTTACATTAATGTAATTTTAGAGAGAAGGAGCATTTTCGCGGTAATTAAAGTTGCTAGCGTTTTTAGTCACAAAATGTACTGAAATGTACTGAAAGGAGAGTATAGTAATGGGGTAAAATGGGGAAGAACTAGTTTCTGACCCATTTTCCCTATTTAGCCATATGCGAAAATTCCGAAAGAAATTGAACAAATGTCGCATACCCAGTTTACATATACCGCAATTAATTCGGACTTTTTAATTGAAAACACTGGTTGTAAACAATGAAAAACCTCAGATACATAGATCCGTCCGGCCGACAGAATCGAGTGTACGCGACCGCCAAGAGCGACTGGAAAGGAAAAATCGTTCTCTGTATAAGGTGGCCTATCAAAAGTAAGGTGCGTTTGTCACGGTGACGACGGCGGCGCGGCGCGGTCCGATCAGGGACAAGACCTGCTAGGTATACCGCGAGAGTCGAGGACACTGGAGATCGCCGAAATCGGTCAGCAGGTCATAGCCGACTCTCGGAATTTTTTAACTTTCCGATGTCTGCTAGTACTTATGAGATAGAATGCCGTTGACCTTGCATGTTCTATCTTTGAAAGATTACAATTTATGTCCATGCGACTAATTGCCTACTAGTTGACAAGATAACGACATCGATGCAGACCATTTTTCTAAATAACTGTTCGCGCCAACCCGCAAAGTCACTTAGTGATGCAAATGGATTATCCTTTTGCAAATCATTGAATAGCACTCGACACTCTGCTCTGTCCACAGAAGAAAGTAACAGTGCGCCTGGTATCCCATCTGACCTCGCAAGAATGCGAACGTACTTACGGCTATTCCCTTGTTGCTCCGGATTGTTCGTTCGAAGACGTAAAAGAGTGAGGCCGACAAGGGGGGGGGGCATGAATGCTATTTTGATTTGATACTCTAACCCAGGGGTCGGCAAACTACGGCCCGCCTGTTTTTAATCAGGCCCGCGAGGTTAATAAACACGAAAAAGATAAATCAAATTACGTAAAATGAAAAACATTTTGATTTTGGTTTTTTTTTCGTTGCTCTGTGAGTAGAATTACCTAAATATCTTCGAGCTTGCTACCCGGCCCCCTACCTAAAAATTTTACGTTCTGGTCCTTTTCAAAAAAAATTTGCCGACCCCTGCTCTAATCCTCCAGAGTTTTATGTTGCAGTTAAGAGACTGAGATTTCAACGATCTAGCGATTGAAAAATCGGAATAGCGAGCGAATTGTAAGGCTCAAAGGACCGACCAGGACTCGATGGAACCTGGAGGCTATTCATGCAAATTGGGAAACTGTAACGCGGCCGGATCGCAGGATCATCTCCTACGACCCGGATCGTTCCGAATGTCTGTTTCCGAGGTGAGAGAAAGGTGTTTGAGTCTGAGCACTATGAACCGGTGGTTTGTTCGCAGAGTGCGGTACGTGGGAGCAATTTGGTAGCCGGTGGCGTGCGTAGCCGCTCCGTTCAGGAGCGGAGCGAAGCGGATCGGATCGGATCGGATCGGTGCGGCCAGCCGAGGAAAGTAACAGTCCCCGTTTGGATCCAGCCTGATCTCATCACTACCGATAACTTCGGCCGCGCTTCGTGCCGCTCCGGCGATCGTCGTCTCCTACTGGGAGAGCTCTCGCGGTGGCTCGCGCGGATCCGTCAGAAAGCGTGCTCGATGGACGGACAGTATCGTGAGCGCTGGCCACGGCATGGCAGCATGCGCGCGGCAACTTTGCGTTCGCGGATCGGTTCACGGTTTTTCACGTTGATTCTCAACCAGCCGAACCACAACCGACCGACGTCACTCGAGGCTCCCTTCAACGACTGGTGCTCCTGATCGCTCCGTGCCTCGATCCTCCTCTTCGAGAAGAAGTCACTCGCCGAGGGACCCGATCTCTCGAATCAGGTGAACGTGAACACGATTCTATCTCTAGATCCTCTCGATCCGCATTGTCCAGCGGCCTCATCCCCTCGCGTTTCGACCGCGTTTCAGCCACTGGCCAGGAAAAGGCTGGCCCGCTTCCATCGAACCGCCTTTTTCCGCGAGGATGTTACGAGACCTGGCATTGTCAGCCCCTTACGTAATCCGCCGTGCACGAGAAACGATGGGAATCTTCCCAGTGCATCGGCTGAAAAGACACCTTCGACGCTACGTTCACGTTCTCCCGACCGCGCGGCTGCTGTCCATTGACGTTGATGCATACGTCGCGTCGGTTCTGTGTGCGCGATTCGCGGCACGGTGTGACAGTCGATCTCGATTTTCGCTCGGCGAACAAGTGCCAGCGGGAAGAACGGTCACGATTATTCGCAGGCGTAGCAAGCGGCAAAGTGTTCGTTTATGCCTTGGCACGCAACGATTGCAATAATATAATTAACGACCAGGATTCGAAACGGAATGAGCACGCGAACCTACGAGCTGACAGAAATGTTCGTACGCGGGAATCGAGAGCACAAACAGTGGAAATTCGTTCTTATCTGACTAGTAACCGAGCTTCCATTATCCGAACTACATTGATCGAATGTTCCGGTGGAAATTGTTATAACATCGCAGTTGTCCGGACACGGTGGGTATTGGAAAGTGCACGGACGTGTTTGCTAACGTGTTTGTGCACGTCGAAAGAATACAGGAACGTGGGTATCGCGAAATCGCCTGAAAATCGGAAAATCGGCGATGCACCGTCATCGACGATTCCATATCCAGCGATACGGGAGAACCGTAAAAGCGAAATGCTCTTTCGGGTCTCGTGGACTCGAGAATCGGGGACGTGGGTGTGCACAAACCTGTTTCGAAATCGTTTCGATTTTGGATCGCGTCGACCGAGCCTAGTTAGGACCGAGATGTTGAACCGTTTATTCCGGAGAAACTTGAGCGAACGTCGGGATCCACTGGTTTGCCGCGCTTCGTGTTTCTCTCAAAATGGCGACGTCCTTGCCGAGGTCACGTGTCCGTCGCATTGCACACATACCGCCCACGAGTGTCCACCTGCGCCCCCCGATCTCTCTATTCGCTCGTTGCCTCGCGGTGCCTCGCGTCGAGCCGTGTCGCTTTTCGTTTCTCCACCACGCGTCCAAATCACCGGGCCATGCACCAACGATTTCACGCTAGGTCTACGGAAACGCGCAAAATGGACAACTTTGAATTCTCCGTTTCATTAGATCGATGCAAACGCTCGTGCCCGATGCCTTGTTGTATTTATAAATCGAACACGAAGTTCTGTACTCTTGGTTACATGTTTTCGTCCTGCAAGAAACCGAGCAGCTTAGAGTCTGTTGAATGGCCGAGCATTTAAACTGATAGCTGGCAATTACTAATTGGCTAGCATTCCGTGCGACGGTGATTTGAACGCTTCGCGGAATTTCGCGGGCAGCTCGTCTGACCGAGACTCGCATTTTTGCCACGTTCCGCCGCTGCTTCCGATATCGCGTGATATACACCGCACGCCTGGAATACTGCCACAACTCAAAAAATACATACAAGTTTTCAGTAGCCAGGAAAAACAAAATTGTGAAGTATATTTGGATACATTTGTAATGTTTCTTAAACAGATACTCAATAACTGTATTAACGCTAAACCTACCGAGCCTTAAAAGTAATTGGTACATGTTCCCTTATGATGATTATTTAGACTTTGTGCGGCTCCTGTTGTAACACGGGCTCCACTAAAGATATCTATACAATCATTTATTATCAAATCATTTTTATTATTTCAATAATTGTGAAATAAACATACGCGTGGAAAACCACGCGTGGCAGAAGTAAAACTTCTTGCAGTCTAGTAATGTTTAGAAGTAAATTACGATTAGAAATGGTAAATAATCCTAATGAAGCGACGACAAGATCAGGAACAACTCTCGATGCAGTATTTGCAAGACATTTAGACAATATTGAATCAAGAATATTTATATCATGTTTTAGTTATCACGAGCCAATTGTTTCAATGATAGAATCGTAGAAAATCATAGAACATAGATAAAAATAAATGCCAATACACTATCAAGAAACTCGCGAGGCGTCTACACGTGTCACGAGAGTCGTTGTCGCAAAAGATGCGACAAGTAGCTTGCCGGTGTGTTCGCACCTTGAAATTCTGTAAAACCGTAGAATAGCTAATCGTTGAAACGTTCAGGAAGGCTTGTCAGCTCCTATCGCGAAGCAGAAAAATGTCTCCTCGTCGTCGCGCGCGTCGGTCAGTTTTCACTTGTTTAGCCGCGCATACGAGCATGACGCATCTCTGACGTCACACGCATATCCAATGAGACGGAGACAGGATCGACACGGTCGTATATAGAATCGTTGAGCCGAAGCGTGATGTCAATACGAATCGCACTCGTTTCACGGCCTCGGCAGGCTATGCCCATAGGTATCTGCCTTTTCCCTGATCTTTTCGTCGCGCGATCTTTCAATGAAAAACTGCTGGTCGATCGCTGGCTATTCGTCGTAGCCATCATTCGGCTGAAGACCGAAAACCGAAGACTGTGCCTGTTACAAGCCTAGATTCTAGGGGCGGAAAAATCCCGATACTTACGTACCTGTTTCAGCCAGGACGGGGAGAGCTCGTGCGTAATTTCAACCGCAAGGACGCGAGTGCTCAATGGCGTAGCCTGACTCGCCTCCGTTAAACAGGATCCCCTAATCTCTCTGATCGATTACTCCCCTCTCGTCGAGCTCTTCTTCAACCCCTGCTCTCGCAACCGATTATTTCTATCGGTGTCCGAACATCAACGAGAGATTAATAACATGTTCGATTTGATTATAATTATTCTCTGTGCAATTTGGATGTACATATTGGCGCAGAGACATATTTCCAGTGTTATTGGCTGTACAGATCGATTATGAATTTGAAATTGGGGCCAAGTACCGATCCAAATTGGACTTGCTAACTACTTTCTGTACTTTTTGCTTCGACTACGGCGCAGCGCTGAATTTGCGGAGCGGGCTCCGGAGGAATCTGTGTTATTGGACCGTTTCGGAGCGTGCGGCGGCAACAATCTGACACAGATACGCCACTGTAATCGGCAACCGGTGGTACGTGGCGCACGCGTGTCTTTAACCATCTCGATATCGTATCGCAGCCCATATCGAGGTGGTCGTCGCGACCACAGGCCCGCGTGCCACTGCGGCCTTCGACTTCCATGCAGAAGGCAGAAAGACCGTCCCGATGAATTATTACACCCCGTTCACGAGCACGACCACAGCTAGTGATCAGACCGATACCAAATCAATACTATCGATACCAATCCGCAAGTTATGATGCCGTATCGAATAGGTATCAAAAGTAAAGTATCAAAAACATTGATGCCCATCTGATACTTCTACGTACAGTGACTCCCATTAATATTCGGACACTCTTAAAAACACCATAACTTTTTTGATATTGGAATATACGACTTGAAAGTTTTGGAGAAGTTAGAACAATTGGTTTGCCACACGACGTGACAAAAATTTTTGAAAAATACTGCAATTTGTCGGAATTGCAGAGGAATTTTCGGCCTCCAACTGCAGTAATTCTAAGGATTCTTAAATCTTTCAATGCCTGTCGTTTCTTCCCGCATCAACCGATTTCTCTGAAACTTTCACAGTGCATATAATTGATACAGATCTACGATACGTATTTTAAAAAAATTTCAATATAGGAAAGACTCAAAGCGAAAGATTCAAAACCAAGAACTAGAGGGAAATAAATTGGAGCTGGGTCCTTTTCGCCCATGCACGACGATGCTATTTACCTGGCAACGCCAGAAATTAATGAAGAAAGAGATCGAGAGATTTTCAACAGAGATAGATATTGTGCAAGTTCGATCCTCGGCTTTTCTACGTCGAATGACACCTCACGTGCACCGCATCTTTTTTCACCGCGTTCCCTGATTCGCGACGGTAATTAAACGCGATATCGTTTCAACGAATTTGCATGCATTAATGGCAATCGTCGCCGCATTCCGAGAGACTTGAACGCGTGGCGAGGCGCCATCGCGAAGCCCACGAGGCAATTCGAACCAACGCACGGTGCTTCAGAACTATGTATGTCTAGATTGTTGTAAACAGAAAGACAAACGACGTGTTTTTCGAACATATTGTATCAGCCCATAAGTTCGTGCCGATTTTTGTGTATACATTTCAGGCGTCGATTTACAAACTTTACTGCTGTTCGGGAACGGTCTAGAGAAGGTTTTCGTGGGTATAAGATCGTGAAATAGCGAACACAGTGATTCCGACGAAGATAAAAGTCGAGACCTTGTACAGACATCCCGAGGTTTATCAGCTGAGGAGATGACAGATGTTCTGAAAATACCTAAAACAAACTTAAAAGTATGTTTACAAAATTAACATATGCAGAACCGCTCGAAAAACGGCACGAACTTATGGAATGACCTAATATTTCGCTGATACATACTTGTACTTGAATAAAGAACAGTATGAAGCATGGCGATTCGAGTACGCCTTAGATTTAGGACTCGAGCTACGACAAACATCCTCTAAACGAGTTGTTATCTTGGATTCCAGCAGAGAAGCCGGGTTATCGGATCGCAGAGCGGCTTTTTGTTGGAAGAACCCGTGAGCCAACAACTCGACTTCCTGTCACGATCCTCCAAGACCATCGGAATCCACCAGCAGGCATGATCGAATAATGGAGGTGATTTCGACACGCCGATACGAGGCTCGTCCACCGCCAGCGAGCCATCCGCCTATCCTCGTGAGTAATTCTCATTCGAAAATCTACGTACTGTAAAGTCCACGTAAATATATTATATATTTACTCTGTTGCCGCAACGTTCCTTAAACTATTTCGCGAAACGACCACTCGCGATGTCGTTCTAATTGCTGTCGTCTCGTTCTCTTGCAGATCGACCCGGAGAATTCCATAGCTCTGGTGAAGGAAGGTAATTCCCCGAAGCATTGTCCACCGACGACGTTCCGACGCTCGTAGCTTGCGACTCGAGGCTCGAACAGCCGAGATGGCAGATAAGGGGTGTAAGGCGTGTCGCGTGCAAACCGACATCCTATTCCCGCGCGAAACGGTTCACTGGACTTTGCTCGACTCCTATGCAACGCGCCGAACCGCTCCGAACCGCTCCGCTCCGCGCGGCCGTCGAGTTTTCCTCTTTTTTTACTCCCCGTTCGATTCCACGCGCCGCACACTGCTCCCAATTGATCTGCTTCATTGTCGGCGAGGGGACACTCTGCCGGAACAGAGCAGTTCTTCAATATAATAGCATAAGCACGTCGTTAGACTGCGGATCTTCATGCAAAATAAAAATGTTGTACATCACCTGTATGAGACAGGAGTCAAGCGATACATTCTTGCTTTCTCTGACGCTTCTAATAAGTTGAAAATGATTCGTCTATGTTTCGAAGTTCTTTGAACACTTTGCACTCAGAGCTATTTTAATTTTAGAATTAAATCCCAACAGAAACATCCTGCAAACAGGAGCCAAGTTCCTATGGCCGTAAAAAGTTGTGAGATCAAACAAACAAAATACGGCCAAGTTCGTCAGCTTAGAAATACCTCTTGCTTGTTTAAAAGAGCGCTATTTAATTTTTAAAGAGTTACATGGAGGGCTAAATTATTCAAACTTGGCCCTTACTTTTTAAAGCAATGGCCATAAAAGGTGTTAGATAGCGTGTAACTCTTTAAAAATTAAATAGCGTTCTTTTAAACTAATTTTTACAAACGCTTTATTCAGTATTGCAAGAGGTATTACTAAGCTAACGAACTTGGCCATATTTTGTTTGATCTCACAACTTTCTACGGTCATAGGAACTTGGCTCCTGTTTACAGGATGTTTTTGTTGGGATCTAGATGATAACCGACGTGCTTTTAAATTGATTCCGTTCGATTCTGTTCTCGTATACAAATTTAACCGTCGAACAGTTTAAACGGCGTTGTAGGTCGCTGCGGAGCATGGCGTTCGATCGTTTGTCCCCGGTTTTTTCGCGGCGACCGTCCCGTGACGAACCCGCAATGAACCCACAATGAACTTGCTTCCGGTGTTGCAGAGGAATGGGAGACCCGCAAAAAGAAGGAAATCACCACCACCAGACAGATCGAGACCAGAGTGAAGCGGCAGGTCGTGCTCGAAGACGGCGAGGTGGTCGTCGACTCCGGTCCCTTGGTCACCACGAACACCACCGAGGATGTCGAGCAACAGGAGCACACTACGCAAGAAGTACTCGAACCTTTCTTGCCGTTGCGGCGACTTCTAATCGTTTCAGCGAGCTTTGCGGTTCGCTCGACTCGCGGACATCGATTCCCCTTCGGTCCTTCGACCTTCTTCGGTTCTTTGAAACGGAACAGGCCGATTCTACGTGTAGAAACAAGTCGAAATTACGGAACAGTATCTTTTAGCGCTGTACTCCGTGTCTGAGACACCCGTAAAGGTACAGACGCATTGTACTATCACGTCGCATACAGATTAAATAATAATGCATGTATATGACTGACGCTCTAATAATGTCACGTGAAATTACTCGTTTTCACCGGACGTGATAGTAATGCGTCTTTACCCTAATCGACGACACGAACGTTCAACGACCGTTCAAGTAGAAACGGTCAGCCACGCGCAGACTACATTTTATTCGACGACGGGCGTGGCCGAAAATTGTATTTTCCACGTAGAATTTGGAACTTGGTAGGCGTGACAGGATGAAGACTCGCGCGTTTGCGCGTTTCGTTTCGAACTGACGTTCAAATTCAATGATCAAGCGCAAGCGGACGCTAGGTTTTTCACTATTTGTACTCGACTCGTTTCTTAAAACACTTTTCGGCAGCTCGAACGTAATTAATCGCTACATATTTATTTATTCAGCTACTTACTTACTCATTTGTTCCATTATTTATTTATTCATACAATTAGTTATTTCCTCTTTTATTAATTTTTATTTATTTATTACAATTCAATATTTATTTAAATATTACATTTCAATATTTAGTTATTTATACATTTAGTATTTTATCTATTTACATATTCATTTACTTACTTACTCATTTATTCCATTATTTATTTATTCATACATTTAGTCATTTCCTCTTCTATTAATTTTTATTTATTTATTACAATTGTGCACGATGTCATATTTACATTACCGTGAAGTCTACGAAATGGCGAATCACTGTACTCGTAATGGTGGAGAGGGTGGGAGGGTGAGAAGGAGAAATAGTTAGAAGATAATATTGGAATTAGGAAAGACTTGAAAATCAAAGAAGAAGAATTTCAAAAACAGATCCTGGGGGATGCTGTGATAAAAAAAAAGTTGACTGGGTTGACAATGCCCCTTTAGAGGGGACGGTCGAGTGCAAAGAAGAAACGCCTGTTCCGAAGAACGCTTTTAGAGATTTGCAACGGCAGGCGTGGCTTCGCTGCTCTAGATTTGGTCGGAGCTAGCACGCCCCAAGGGGCAATCCGTACATTAGACTGTATCGTAAACTGGATTTGCGGAGAATCTAGCATTGATCAAGAAAACTATTGTTCCCCAGAGGCGGACAACCGGTGACCAGCCGCAAGAGGTCGACTGGCCGTCAGGTGGAAGAAGATCCGCGGACAGCGGCAGCGTGGTGCAGAAGGAATCGAACGAAACGGTGGTGAGGAGCCGCGAGGAAATCGAGGAGAGGCTCGAGACGGAGGATCGTCAACAGTTGGGAGATATCTCGGACGAGGTATATCCGCGCGCGACACACCCACACCTGAATTCCACCTGCGCGTGCCGCCACACGCATTTCTCTCTCCCTCTCGCTCTCTGTCTCATTGTTTCTCTCTTTCTCTCTGTCTCACCGTGTGGCGCCCGCGACACGAACGTTTAAACAAAGAACACCGTTAAGCAGGGATTGAAACGAACCTTTCGTTTTTCAGTTCTGTTCGAAATTGCCTCTGGGACGTCGTCAGTACCTCGCACAGTGGGCAATTTGGTCGAAACTCGATTCAAAATCAAAGAACTTTCGATAGAAATGAAGTAGAGCAATGAAATTTTTTAAAATTAAAGCTGAAACTTTGCAGTGGTATTGGAAAAACCACAATTTTGCGACGGTTCACAAATTTTTACAATAATTCGTGTACACCATTTCCTTTGTCTTCGTTGGAATAGATTGGAGCTACTTGAGCACGCAACCGGCGTTGCAAGGCGGTCGATGATTGCCTGTCAAAATGGCGCGTGGTTCGCCCCTGATTGAATCCTAAAATGGTCTGTAACGAAGTCGGATTTTAATTTTTGTGAATGTCGTGGATCAGCTTTTTGTTGTTGTATTTTTAATTGCAATACCAATTTCAATCGTAAACCTCCAAGTTACCCTCGGTAGCATTTTAGGGATTCTAGTATAAAAGATGATTTTTAAGCATCGGTAGACTGTGGACCTAAATAAAAAGTCTTCAAATCAATTTTAAGGAACAGCAACTAAATGAAAATACACACTACTGTGCAAAAGAAAGAAGCACCCAGTATAATTATAAGATATAATGACAACACCAATATCTTTATGTAGAAATTTTATTGTACAATGATTGCATTTAAACACATTCTGAGAACTATTCAATTAAACAGCGGAATCCTTTTTCAAAACTTACCGTGTTCTCATCTGATTTTTTACGCTTTTCTATTAAATATGGCCGGGTGGTTCTTTCTTTTGCACAGTAGTGTATTTCTGCTTCAGATAATTCTAATATATCGACAATATAATTTGCATTTGTAACTGCATAAAATCCGCAGTCTGCACATCAGAATTATTGCAAATCTTATTAACAGGCTTCCGCTAGATAAAGTGTTAAGGTTTATAAGCACGGAAGTTCCCGTCGAGCAAGAACGATGTAGGAATTGCTCTGGTACCGTCCCTCGAGGAGACGCGCAACAGGTGTGGCTCGGTCCCGAACCTACTTGTCGCGCCGCTTATCAGGAATCTGCGATTAACGGACCCGATCCTCCGAGGGCGCGGTTCTATCGGATGCGATGTTCGATCGCACGCGATTTCAGAACGTCGTTCGATTTGTTTTACATCCGATCAAGCAGGCAAACGGTCGACATTTGTCCACTGGACGACCAAGAACCAGACAACGTGAAAACGTTCCGGCGAGTTCCGCGTCGAATTACATTTCCGCGAACCGATCGCGAGATAAACGTCCGCAAAGGTCGGCCACGCGTGCGGGAGAGAGAGAGAGGGAAATAAAGAGAGATAATAGAGAGAGAAAGACTTCCCCGTGGCACAGTAACATTTTCGATGGGTCATTGTTCCGCGGGGAACGCGAGGGAGGAATCTCGCGGAGAAGAGTCCGCTCGAGAAACGAAAGTGTAAACTTCCCCTCCTCCGTCGTCGCAGCGAGACCATACAGCTTCTTTCGATTGCAAAATCACGGCAACAGGTAGAAAACGTTCTCCTCGTGGCGGCTCTACAGGAATCGCGAGACGGAGGCGATTGAATCTGATATTGGAACCGCTAGATCGCGAATGTCTACGTGTTATTCCGCTCTCATCACGGTAAAAAAGAAAATTCGTTTCCGCAGTTTCTTCTCTGAAAGGGAAAGATCGATTAACACATTATTTACCGGCGATTGTGTCGTAATTTTTGGAAGTTTATGATCCATGGCTGGGGATTTTTTAATACATCCTTCGTAAGCTGGTAATGTCGTTTGGGATTATCGTGTGAAAGAAGATTTTTCAAGCTTCCGTTTGGTACAGCACACTTCTCGAAAAGCTTAATAGGCTTCCGGCAGATGTTGGTCGGTGATTATTCAACGATCTCTCGAAAACAAGAGAGAGGTTAGTCAAATTGTTCTTGCGAGTACGACCGAGTCGTGAAAAGTAGCCCTCGTACAACGTTAGTCGTCTAGAGTTAGTACTGAACCTATCAAGCACAAAACATATAAAAGTGACATGCTCTATAGAAGTCTGAATTTATTTAAACTTTGTACGGCTTTCGTTGTAACATGTGCTTGAACAGAGAAGTCAATTCAGTCATTTCAAGCCAATCAATCAATCAATCAAGTCATTCAGTCAATAATTGAGGAAGATTCCGAGGAAAATCCACGTAAAACTTGTAAAGATCGTCTTGTACCCACTCAAAACTTGCAACCAACCGTCGGGGAACTTACATTGCGTTGGAACTTGTATCCTTTCTCGCGAAAAATACAGTTTTGGAAGAAATGGCTCTTCCAGCTTTTTCCAATTCCAGTGTTCAATTGTGAAATAGGAAACCGGTGATTTGACCGTGGTAGACTTAGCGTTAGCAGGCTTGCGGTCGATAAATTGTCGAGGAAACGTCGGCGTTGCGTGGATCGGTGACTCGAGCGATAGCGTGGCCGTGCCTGTTGGTGGCAAAGTCGGAATCGTTCTGGACGAGCAGGGCCGACTGTCAGGTAGGGGTAACTGACATACACGAGTGAACGACGGAGAAAGAGAAAGGCAGAGAAAGGGAGAGAACCGGGAGAGACGGGAGATCGTTGGAAGAGGGAGGGCCCCGAGAAGTGGAAGTCGATGATCTCTGAGGTCCGTCGGTCGTCGTGCTCTCCCTTCACCGATTCACCGAATGCCGATGCCGAAGCCGATGCCGACTAACCGGCCGCGACGACTCGCGACTCGCGACTCGCGATGCGGACCCAGTCTCGCCAGCTGTTCCGTGCCGAACCGCCTCCGGGACGCGACTTGTCGGGTCTCTCTCGCGGCCAGGACATTCCACGAGCTGCTCCTCCGTCGTCTCCGTCCCGACTTTGCTTCTGTCTCGATCCTGCCACGCGATAGCACGTCCTCGTCCCCGTATCGTCTCTCCGCGAACTCGTGATTGGGCCCCGTATCGCGTCGGATCGGCGAACCACCGGATCAGTGTACCGCGGTGTCTCTTCGACGATCGGGACGAACAGCGTTTTCCTCGAGAGCCTGGTGATCGAGCAACGGACGCGGTTACGTCACCGTTGCTTGTCATTTCTCGGAAAAATTGAAGGTTTCGTCGCTGTCGAGGCACCACACGGAATATTCAAGAAAGAATTCCCTTCTGTTCGACTGTGACGAACTCGGCCGAGCCTTTCGCGCTCTTGCAAGGCCCTCCCGAGTTTTATTTTGGTCGAGGGGACCGGGTGTCGTGACCTCAGCCGTTAGAAACACCTTTCCATCCACTTGTTCGGGCCGGGCCCGAAGGCCGGGCGATCCGGTTTATCGCCGTTTGTCGGGTTCGGTGTATTTCGGCCGGTGCGCCGTGAGAGGAACGCGGCACGATCTCGGACGCTGACACGATCCTTCGACAGGATAATCGCGTCGGGACAAGCGGCGTGGCGCGCGGCGTTTTCCTGTGTTGTCGCGACACCTAACCGGATCGACACTGGTTCCCCGCAGGCGTACCAGAACGCTGTGAGGAACAACAGGGGCGACCTGAGAGCCGCCCTGGCCGAATCCTGCAAGCAGTTGGCGTCTCAAACTGGTCCCAGGGTCGTCCAGCACACGACCAAATCGAACAAGGTGATCGACACGGAGAAGACCTTGGAGAAGAAGGAGCTGAAACCTGATGGACTGATCGTCACCGAGAGGAAACGTACTGTCGAGCACGAGGAGGTCGGTACATATTATGTTCTATCGATCCTCTTCTCTGTTTTCGTGTCGAATAGTAGCGCGTCGAACGCCAAGCAATTTTGTCTCGCTTTCTTCATTTCACTTTTGATTCGAGCAAGAGTTTAACCCTTTGCACTCGAACGGCGAGTCTAAGGCGCCACTAAAAATTGCCACACCATTATTCAAAACAGCTTTAACATTATTAAATTAATCTGTATTCTATAAATTGTAAAAAGCTCAACTGTTATATATAAAAAAAAGGTTCAATTTGATGTGCACAATATGAAAAGGATTACATAGAACAAAAATGATCTGGGTTGAAACAAATATCTTGATTTTGGAATTCAAATTGCTTCGAGTGCAAAGGGTTAAATACGCCTGTGCAAAAGATCGTTCGCTTACCTGATTTCTGTTCAATCCGTTTCAATCAAATCTATCAAGACAGCGTGTACATTATTTAGTTAGCACTCGAATATTGCTGCACCACTGTTCAAAACATTATTTACATTATTAACTACGTCGGTGTCCAATCAATTACTAAACATTCAGCTATTGTATGAGGTATTATGTATACCAATTTCGTATCCATAAAATGTTAAAAACGATAGGGAATGGAGATATACTAGATCGGAGGAAATGTTTAATTCTCAAGTTCATATTGCTCCGAGTGCAAAAAGGATGAAATTTATATATTTCCTTCTCTTTCTCGGAGCTCTTGGTGCGATCTTATTGTGTTAACCGTTGTTTATATTATCGGGGTGTCCAGGAGCAAATTGAATTTTATCCGAACGACTCGCAGTATCCGCGTTGTCCTCTGGCAATTTAACGAAACCATAAAGCCTCCAACAAGACGAGGCAGTGAATCGTAACCACTCGAGTGCGACAGAGTCGAAGTTACCTTTCTCAGATAGTTAGCAAAAGACGCACGCTGGTGTATCGCTGCCTCGTTTCATTGAACAGACTATACCTCGAGACAATCGTTGATCGTTCAATGACTATCCGCAGATAAAGGACGACGAGGTCCCCGCAGAGGACGATGCGAGCGACCATCTGAATGGCGACGAGGCGACGGAGACGAAGAAGGAAAGCTCTCAGAGGTTCGTCAAGAGAAGGGACGAGGACGTGGTCGATTACATCTCGGGCGGCGAGAGGGTTGGTCGAGAGATGCGCTACGTGGCCGAGACGACCGAGGGAGAACGAATCGGCGACTGGACACCGTTGTCGACGGCCATGAGGACCGCCCGTTTGCACAAACATTCCGGTAGACACGCGTTCATCGTCCCTCCCATCAATTGTCAATTTCACGCGCGAAAATTCAACTTGAAACTCGGGTCCGACGATAGTCGCGTGCGAAAGCGAACTTCACAGTCAAATGACCGGTTTTCTATTTCACAATTGATTATTGAAGTTATGAAAATGCTTCTGTGAGAAATTACTGAATTAACTTCTTTATTTGAGCACATTTTAGAATTTTTAGATTGCCCTACGATTTATTTCACGGTTTCAGTGATTAGAACCTTTTTGTAGATCGTATACTTACCGAAAAAAGAGAAAAAAAATTATATATTCCCCAATAGCTGTACACTAACAAAATGAAAGTAGAAGTTTGTTAGGTTTAAAGGAGATTCGGAGCATACATATTTATTAGACTCTGTTCAGAATCTTTTGTAGGAGAAGGGGTTGAACAACGTCAACCTTCTCGCTTCTATAAGCCGTTTCGGTTTCACACGTTTCGTTCTTGGTAGATCTAGTGTTAAAAATTCCGCACGGTAGATGCTAATTGTTGCGTCGCGTGGCTGCGCTAACGGTAACGGTTGTTTCAACTCGAGGAATCGTCCGCAGGCTTTCCAGCGGAGGGTTTCCCATCCCGGAAGGACGTGTTGACGAAAAAACCACTGGACCTGGAGGAAGAAGATGAGGCGAGGAAGTTCGAGACCTCGAAATGGTTGGAAAGCCATTTCGGCAGCGAATCGCGATCCTCCCATGGCTCGATCGAGGCCGACGACACGCCTCCTCCGACAAGCACGAATACCAGTTACATCAACGTCACCATGAAGTCTTGCACGTCGAAGGAACGCGACTGCCAGAACGGCGGTTTCACAAACAGACATCCGATCCGCACCACCGGCAGAGACTCGACGTCGCCCTTGGGCTACTTCCACGGGATCACCGATTGGTCCGAGAGATATCAAGCGAGAGGTAACTAATATTCAGAGGGAAGCATCAATGACATTTCATCGAATTTAGATCGGCGTCCAGGTCGAATGCAATTTATAATACGTAGTCGGACTGAGTATCGATGTGCGAAATACAAATTGTTCAAGTCAATTGCAAGAAATAGGATCTGCACAGACGTTTATTCCGTCTCTGAATAATTTTATCAAGCCACAGCTTGTGTTTTAATTTTTAATCGCTCATTTTTCTCGTAAATGCATAGAATCTGTAAGTCCATTCATAGTCGAGACATCGTCGCATTTGTTTTGATCGTTAACTCCTTGTCGCACGTTAACGAGTCACACTAGTCGTGAAGATCTTAAACAGAGTCTAACAAATATGTATGTTACGCCTTTCTTTCTAAACGAAATCAAATTTGTTTCGTTTGTAATCAATATTTAAGCATTCAAATAAATATTTTACGACATTTTTGGGGATGAAGACGCTTTAATCACTGCAACTATAAAGCAACTGATACGGCAAAGGGTTAAGGGGACCTCCTCATTTCTCGATAATGCAAAGATGGGGATTTTCAGTAGTCAAGAGCGCTAGAGAAAAGATCAATCTAGGCCGCGACCGCCCTCAAAAGTCCTATTTTTGCGTTTACGAGGTGTAATTTGCATTATTCGGAAGGATGTACATAGCTGTCGCAGTTGTATGCTTCCGAATAACGCAAATTACGCTTCGTAAACGTAAAAACAAGGGAGTCTACCCCCTTAGGGAATAAGTTCTAACGGCAGACTCTCGATTCGTCCCTCCAGAAAGACAGAATCCCGCGAGAACCAGCTCTCCGTCGCAGTACGTGGAGATCGTGCGCACGAACGGTCACGGGAACGAGGTCCCGAGGAGTCGGAACGAGGTTCAGGAGTCGACGTACTCGAAAACGTACGAGTCCGTGCATCGATCCGAGCACCAGGAGTCGACGAACGACCGGCAACGTACGCCCTCTCCGCCGATTCGACGAAGATCCAAGGAACAGGTTCGAGTTACCTTCGAGTTACGACGACTAAAATTAGCGTAAGATCTCTGGCAGACGTTAACAGAATGTTTCCAGTGGTCGACGAAGTCGGAGGAGCGAACGAACAGCCTGAACGGTTCGACTTCGGTGCCTGTCCGAACCTCGAGCCCGGTCCACGTGGTGCAGAGGACGTGGGAGAATCGTGGCCGAGATAGCCGAGAGGTGCACGAGCAAACGTTGGATCGAGAGACTCGGAAGAAGTCTAGCTCGAGGTCTGGGTCGAACTCGCCGGCGCGAGAATCGTCGTCGAGGAACAGCAAGAAGCCCGGCGAATCGACGACCGTTGTTCGACCAACGAAAAGTAAGTATATCGCGACGTTGAACGCTCGATCGGGTAAGACAAGCTGATTCGTTTGATGACCGTTGAAGGCTCGGGACACTCGAAGTACAGAATAGGCGAGTCCTTGAGGAAACTGGTCGGGAAACTGCGCTCAGCCAGCTCCGAGAGGAAGAGTAAACGCGCCAGCACCGGTTCTACCTCCCAGTTGACTCAGACCGACGACAACGGGCCGACTTATCTGCAGTACAACGTGATCGACAAGAATATCCCTCTGGTGAACGAGAGAGACGCCGAGGAGAAGCCTCCGGAACGACCGCCGAGGTCGCCCAGAAACGCTGCGTCGAACAACAACGGCAACAAGATCGGCAAAACCGTCAGAACCAGCGATAACATTGTTCACGAGCAATGGCAGAGGAGCGAGTCGACGCCACCCGTTCACAAGTATTACCTGGGGGAGGATCCTTTCGGGGGGAGCATCTACGGCCGCGAGAAAGGGTACAGAGACGGAAGACGCTCGGGGAAGCCCCGTAGTAGAGCCGCTGCCGAGACGGAGTACAGGTAACCCAGCTACTACTAGCAGAGGCTATCCAGTCGATGCATACGAAATGTCGTTTCCCATTAATCGGGTTGCCGAAGGACGTGCACGCGTACATATATGTATAATCGAATTAACCCTTGCCCGACCTTTCTGCGCCCGTCTGATATGTATACACCGGTTGTTCGATAGTTTCATCGTTTACGGTTTACGTAACTCTTATATCTCGTCATAGTCTGCTTTTCGAAAGAAGAATCCCAACCGATTCTTTCGAAAAGCAGATCAAGGTTGGCGCACCGATGGCGAAGATCCCTAACGACAGATACGCGGAAATGAAACGCATCGGTGTGCGCCGGGTTGCCGTTGACAGGCGGGCCGCAGAAATAACGTAACGTAGCGCACGAGGAAAAGCAATGTTTCCCGAAGCGGACCGGCCAAGAGCGACATTTCGCGTGCAGAGGCCTGAGAAAACCCTTAAGACGGCTAATCGATCCGCGTGGTGCAAGCTAATTATAAGATAGGGTGTCGCGTTACTCGTCTGCGAGCGGATCGTGGCGAGATAGCCGACGCGCGACGGTAAGCCGATACACAGAAGGCTTATGTAATCGTGATAGAACCGAGAGACGTTGCGCTTCGCTTGCCTATAAATCGTGTACATCGACGCTTCGAAAGTCGGTCGCTTCGACAATGGGTGAAGGCTGCATGAAGTGGGAGTATACATTTAGGTAGCATGCGTTGCCGCTATGGCTGTATGTAGTGGTTTCGGCTGACCGAGCGCGGCCCTTCTCTCCCTGGAGAAACAATCGCCCCAGTGAAATTCTCGAATCGGCGCGGGTTTCAGCGCCGCCTCCAGTTCCCTTGGCAGGTTTAGCAAATCCACCGGTCGGTTGGTCAACGATCACGAGAGGGACGACCATCCGAGGACCACGCAAACTTTGCCGAGGAACCTGCATTCGGTTGGACAGGCGAGCAGATCGGGCAACCATTCGGCGGCGCGTTACCACCAGCCGGTAAAGCAACCTGCATACCGTACCATGGCTCCTCCGTCATCGAACCAATCCCGCCAGTACGGGAGCATGATCAATATCTCGATTAAAAATACGGTGAAATCGCCGAAAATCCCCGTGCAAACCGTACAGACCGTACTCCAGGCGCCCGTCAAACCGGAAAGAACCTACAAGTCGTCGCTGTCGCGCAGCAAGAGCTTCAACGTTGAAGCAGCTCGAAACGGCGCGAACTCGCCATCGCCGAGGATACCCTGCACGTCCAGCTTACAGTTGAATCGACTCGACGAAACACCCCCTCTGAAAAGTCCCGGAATATTGGCTAGTATCAGTCGCAGCAACAAGGATTTATTGAGAGACAGTAGATACGAATATTAAATCGCGGATCGAACTGTTTGTTCCTAGGTTAGGTGACGTCAGTCGCGGATTCAAGGTCAACAATGACACTTGGTCAGATTCAATTTCCCCCCACCGATATAGTTTGGCTCTTTTCTTGTCACTGTAATCACATTCCTGAAATCTTCACTTGAAAACAGCTCGCCTTATTTCCGTTGCGACATTGTTCTGTATAGCGTAAGTCGTAAGTAATAAGGTAACGTTTATACGCGTTTACGTTGTCTACAGTCTACGGGCTACGGCTAACGGTATCGAGTGCTTTTTTATTATTATTATGTGAGATTTACTCTTTTATCTCGTGCATTGGCCGACAATCCAAGATTACATATCAGATTTGTAGAGAAGAATAAGATGATAACGATTCGTTCGTAACAATATATATTATTCGCCGATATTGTACAAAGATACAATTCGCGATAACTTACTTTCCCTAGTAACATTTGCTTCCGTAAGATTTATATCAAAATAATGCATAAAACTCCGCCGATACGACTCGCGGATATGTTTATGTACATTTGTATTTTTATAGACTTCCAAAAACCAAGCGTATAGATTTATGGTAGAAGTAAAGCCTGATCTTTGCCTGCGGTATAAATGCATAAACATTTCTGGCTGGCAGATAACAAATCTAAATAAAATTGAACACGACCACAGACCTTTTCGGAAACCTATTTGAAAATTAAGTTGGGATCGTTTGGTGATAAATGAAGTATGGACACTGTGGACGAATCGTAATTGTAAATCTTCAGCATTCCCCAAAATCTTTATTCCGACTTGCTCTTCTTTTTCTTCTTCTTGTTTGTGCCATCTCGGAATAATTTACGATGTTTCTTAACAGCAAGTATTAGTATAATAGCGTTTGTGACGTAAGTACCAACACAGACCACGCACAGATTGTTTAGAATGTACAAAATATAGGCCAAGTAAATCGAACCAAGATTCGAACAAACTCCTAACGTTACGACGAGGGCTGAAGTGAAATATTTATTAAACATACCTGAAACAAACACTTATTAGAACGTTAATAAAGAATAAAATATATAATATCTCATCAATTTTGCTATAACGCGTGCCTTATTAATTTATTGCTACTTGTTACTGCCTCTGTACGCGGAATAATCGCGTTTCCTCGTTGGTTTTTGAATTGCGCGCGCTGTCTAGAAAATCAAAAGAACCTGCGCCGCGTTATAGCACAAACACGAATGCAATACGTACAGAGTATCGCGACGAAAGCATAAAATATTAATCCGTATACAGAATTTGGCATGTAGAAAGGAGACGTTTCTGGAATGATTCCAAAACCTTTACCGTATCTGAAATAAAATGCTTCTTTCAATTGTAAGTTCATTGAAATATTTTCATTTTGACTTTTCCCTCGACAGTTGTGTAATTTACTTCATATTCGTTATTATAATTTCAATTGCGATGCAGAATTGAGCGTTGTCGAGCGTCAACTTCACGCAGCTAGAGTTGATGACAGCGTGACCGGCATAATTATCGTAAACATACTTACTCCGACATAAACGCTTTGGAGCAGCTGACGTTTTCGCTGATATCGCACATTGCCTCGTAAGAATCGTTTTCTTCTTTCGCCATTTCCACAACGTACCCGTAGTAAGAGAGAGCAAATCCTTGGAGACAAGCCGATGCGATCGCAACGTTTAATTTCCATGCCGATTGCTTATTGTTGGACATGATTCGATATATTTCGCGTATATACTCGTAATTTATGTGCACCGAGTCCGTTCGGCCGACGATGATTCCGTACGAGCAACCGGAACTGCGGTTTTCCACTTGAAAATTTAGTCGAACACTAACTCATGTTTCGCGATGGACGCAAGTAACTCGGATACAGCGATCGATAATCAAACCGGCGTGAAACACGTAGCAAGATTGAACTTTGATCAACGCTAAACGCTAAGTATCATTGCGAGCTGAAAAGATTTCACTTGCCCGGCACGCGCGCCGGTCCCCACCATTCATGTACCCGTAGTCCTAATAATGTTTAGGCTTTCACGGCAAACGTTGCATACGGTAGTTCGTATACATACACGGTTAGTCTGTTATAGTCTCGTAACGTGACGATCTCAAATAACTCGTAAGTTATTTGTTGTACAAAAAACTGTTCAAACAAACGTTGCATGATTCCTAGGAGGACATATACAGTGCTGCAATCTGATTTTTTGTCAAGGTATGAAGGTCACCTTCAGTTTTTTTAAATAGAATGACCAATACTTTTGCTCAAACTCGAATGAAGCACAAAATTCTGCGTAAAAATGTATTGATCCTCGCAGTGGCGCACCCAGGGGGGGAGCCAGGAGGCCAAGTCCCCCACCAAGAAAAAAATGTTCAGCTTCCAAAATTAAAATCACGGAATAGCCCTGGGTACCGTTGATAGATATTTTGGCTTAAAAAAAGGTCATCACGCAAAACCTAGGGCTGGGTTCAACTCGGCCCTCCCCCCCAAGATTACATCCTGGGTGCGCCACTGGATCCTCGTATATCATAAATCTAATAGTTAACTAGATATTATCGAAATAATTTTCGATTGTACTTATTCAAGTTGAGTTATATCAGTTCGAGCACCTTAAAGTAGGGTTCTATAATTAAAAGTAAATTTTATATATAAATTTAAAATTGAGGGGATTTTAAATACTAGCTTCCAGGTAATAGCTATTTTATACACTTATATATATTATTATTACCTTATTAGTTATTTGAGATCACGTTAAGAGACTCATCCTGTATATGCGCGACCGCTATAGCCAATATTTTGCTGGAGAATGGCTTATAGAATTTATTGGCAGAACTTTCAATTTTCAGTAGGACAAACGGCATTTCAAATGAATCGGAATCTTTTATTTCATAAGATTTGTACAATACTTAAACGAGTTTTAAATACACGTTCCTTGGAGGCACAGAGTGCTTATGGATTGAAGAGAAAATGGTCGTTTTCATTTTCATTTTTATTGTAGAATCGGGTTCACAGTTCACCGTAGACTTATCAGTAAAATTGCCGGCAATCCTTACGAGTAAAATTTTAATTTCGATGAAAATGCGTAATGAAATTAAATACGGGCAAACTGTTAACGATTAACTTCTAGATGCAGATTAACTTGTATACGGGAAACGATACGCAACAGCTGTTTTTAAGGAAGGATAATATATCTGAATTTCTCGTACTTAACATAATCCGTAGGTAAACACAGATCTTGCGCGTGAATTTTGTTACACAAAAGAAAATGCATATAATAGAAAATTAACTATGTTCTACATTAATGACACTTATATAAAAAAGATACGAAACGTCGATCGAATATTCGAATATTATACTATAGGTATACAATGACTTCTTCATACGTTGGAATATTTGAATTTAATGATACTTAATATAGACTTATTCCTGGGGAGCCATTGCTCTAGCTTGAGCTCTGACACGTTTTTCATACTCCAAGCGATTTTGACTACAACAATAACAAAGTTTAGTTAGAATCCATGTCTTTCCCTGTTAGCTCAGAATAGATTCAACCTAAAGTAATACCAATATATTGTGTATGCTTCTGCTTGGGCTGGATCTTTGACGTTAGGTTCGTTTAGCAAGTCCTGTATGCCGAGTAAGATCTGTTTGATAGTGATGGCGGGTCTCCAGTCTTTTTCCTCGTCTAACAAGGACAAACACACTGTTCCCGATGGGTATACGTTCGGATGGAACAATGGAGGCTCGAATTTACACTTTGGCGGGCTGGAGGGATAATCATCCTTGAAGATCATGCGCAGTTTATAAAGTCCACCCTCCCATGGTGTCTGAAATATTTTCCGTTAAATCATATTATTCGTTCGCCGAACAGCAGACAGAACACATTGTCCGAATATTTATCAACTTACAGACTTCTTGCCAGGAATCGCACATTCCCAATTCATCAAGTTCAGCGTTCCATCTGGACTTTTAGTTGGTCTTGCTACAAATCCCTACAATGCAAATAATTGAATGTGACTCATTGAACCAGGTTTGAAGGATCTTCAAAACAATACATAGGCCACATTAAAGTACTAAGAAAAACATTGGCTAGAAAGGCTGTTCACACGCATAGCTTTTTTAAACAGTTTTCCGATCGTATTATAAGGGGTAGCAGGGGGTATACTGTATACAGTAGTTCGAAAATGGAAGGGTTTTCGACATTTCGATTCTACAGTAGCTAAACCCGGGAATAATCTGTCAAGTGAAAATTAAAAGATAATAATTATCAGTTTTCAATTTTCTCGATCGACGTTCTATCAACTTTGAAAGGCGGCTTGGAAGCGTTAGGTTAGGATATCATTAGTCATTTGGAAGAAAATGATCCGCCGCGAGCTGTCGATAAAAAAGCGTCGTCGAAGTCGTTCTGTCGAGAAATATTTCAATTTTACTGAATGGCAAAGGAGGGGCGATCTAGAAGTTTCGAGCAACAGATAGCGAAGTTGGAAACGCGCGCGCGACTCCAGCCTGCAGCGAATAGTAGCGGTAAAGTATATATCTTACAAAAGGATGGTCTTTCCTCCATGCTTTCCGCTCTTCGGAGAGCCTGGCACCCGATATGCCTGACATTAATCTGCAACAAGTATATGTTCGGGTAACGTAACGTGTTTGGGCGCGAAATATAGTCAGGATCGTATTTAGACAGACGTGGACCGTGACGTTACCACAGACTTTACCACGGTGCTGGACGATACCGATCCCGAGGTTCAATTCCAGGCACTTTATGCGCCGAAATTTCATCAAACGCGGGCAGCACAAGGGTGAAAGCACAGAGTGTTCCCTCTGTGGCGAAAACAAAGTCCCCAAGAGACCACGAGAAATACAGAAACTGCACAGAAACCGAACTCAAAAAACCTCTTCTGCAAAAAAACGATTCGCGTGTATGGGGTGCGCGTTCAGAAAACCTATGGATCCGCAACCGGCGCCCTACAAATCCTCAACGGATATATATTCCTTTTTGCAAAGTCCCGATCAGTCCCGATCCACATTACATATATAGGACCTCTCAGGAAGATACTCGTTTCCAATAAATCGTGCAGAGCAGTACCAATCGAATAGCAGTACACTTTTGTCCAGCTCAACGGTTGGCCAAATTTCCGTGATAGGTTTTGGTGTATTTGCCTCCGTCGGTAAAAAAGGAACATTCTCGTCTAATTTTTCGACGTGACGCCAATCGAAATGTAGAACGAGCTTGTCCAGGCCGATGGTTGGTTAACTATTTATCATTATTTTTAGCTAATATGGCTCCTATTTCTATTCGACGTTAATTTAGGTGGATCAATAATGTGGTTAGGCCCTCGAAGAACGTTCCGAATTCGCTTTCATTGTAAGTAGACCAGTGCAGCCAGTTGGCTGGTTGGCACCCAAATGCACCCAAACGAGTGCCAAATACTCCACAAATACTCTCCTCCTTTTCCCCTTCCACTATCCTATTCCAGTACCATGTGCACCACTAATATAATACGGTGATAATCTTAGACCATATATACTTATAGACACGGTGCAGATACTTTTGACTGCCGGAAGATCATTCAGATGATGGTAGCTCGTGACGTCACAGTTTCGAAAGATGTACAAGCTATGCTCATCGACAGCGCCTACCAGCTTGGCTTATGAGGGTGAGGGGGGTATACCCGGAAAGAATGGACAGGATAATTTCAAAGAATTTGGCATTTTATCATGAAATAATCATTATATAAAGTATATTTGAGATACAAATGTTTATTCTATATGTTTTATTAAGGCATTACAATGAAGTATGAATTAATAATAGTATTATATATTAACTATTTTTCACTGCAATTTTAAATCAGCACATTATCCCCCTTTTGAATTGCTACAAAATTCACCCAGAGTAAAAGAACTTGCTCCAACTTGCTCAGGTTATGGCGGTCAGTCGTGTAATGGGTAGCGTCGGCGTCGGTTAGCGTCGGTCTGCCGCATCAGCCATTTTGAAATTATCTTAAGACTTATCTTGTGACGTCACGGGCTACCACGATCTTTCGGACGCTCAACTCTCGGCTTTCCTATACACATACTATACCTATGCCGTGTCTATAAGTATATATGGTCTAAGGTGATAATACGTCAATACGTCCATTCAAAACGTTCAAATACGTTCCTGTCTTTGGTCGCGCGCATATCGTCGTGTATGAGCGTGGAAAGCGCATCAAAGAGTTTCTTCTCTGGCTTATACTCACTTATACTCTCTGGTATAGGGAAGTTTGATTTTATACTTTGAAATGCTTTGAAAAGAACTGCAACCACTGCGGAGTGAAGTGAGCAATTGTTGTTCAAACTCAAACTGACTCAAACGTATCTTCCACAAATACAAAGCGTAATCGAGTAAATAGTTCGTCCGATAAATCATGAAGCTATGGCTACAAATTCTATTGGAATGGGTAAATAATAATGCATCGAGCAATACGTCTGATACATTACTTAAATAATAATCATTCTCGAACAACCATCGGATCATTTCAAAAGTTTTTTGCGTATTTCGTAGGATGCAATTGTGACACTTTTACGCATTGATCTTTTTTATACAATATTTCTTCTTAACTTCTATTTTGTAGAAAATCTTTTTTGTATATTTCTGTGATAATGATTCTACAAACTTTTGGAATCACTTCGATCGTTGTTTCAAATAACACTAAATAAATCAATATTTTCAGATCAATTGCTTAGCTGTATTGAAGATAAATATGGAAGACATAAAAGAATTAGAGAACGGAAAGTTTTACAAAAAGTTGTTAGAATTGTGGTAAGTAATTTTCTGTTCGTATTACGTTTGTACATATGCAAGAGCAACGATAATCATGCATTTTTGTTTACGAATTATAAATATAAAATGTGCTTGTATTAACATTGATTTTTATTAGAATCGATTAATCGATGTAGACTATATTTTATATTATACTTCACAGCTCGTGGAAAGATACCGTAGACATATCGGATACAGAAAACATAGTTGCAAAGTTTTTACAAGGTATAGAGAAACATGATAGTTTTCTATATGATAGTTGTTTCATTTTTTCTTGATCGTCTAGTATGTTATCTTTTTAATTGTTCAGATACTAAGTGATCAAGTTAAATGGAACATCCTCTATTTCAGGCTTTTCCTGTAAAACATTCATACCTTTTATGTTGCGCACAGATAAATATCCAGAATTTGCATGCAATACGGAAGCGTTGGAAGAAATGGATCACGTAAACATTGTGTCTTTACTTCTGTTACATATATGCCAATACGAACCATCTTTTCATCAATCAATGTGTAACAAATTGGAGTCTGAGACTCAAATGAAAATTAAAATGTTCCTAGAAATGGTTATTCCTTACGGAAGCGAAATAAACAGAGAGTCTTTGAGATCAGCGATATTTGAATTGCAAGATAATCTTCCGAAAACACCAGTGACTCCAAGAAGGGAAGCGTTGAAAGATTTTTTGAATACCCCTGTCACAAAGTCTGCTCGGAGTCATAAATTACTGAATGATCGGAATCGTGAATTAAGGAAACTGATGAATGAATTAGAAATGGAGCGATTTGAGAAAGCAGATTTACAAGAGGAAGTGAAGATACAACACAATAAAGTAAAAAGTTTGCAGAAACGATTGGAGGAGAAGACTACAGAATTGAGAACGTTACGAAATGAAAGAATACCAAAGACGCCGCAATCTTCTAAGAAAGGGAAAAATACAGTGGATTGTGAATACTTTAGAAAAGCAATTGATAGTTTGGAAGAGGAGTTAATACAAAAGCAGTCTGAGATAGATAAGTTGGAAACAGACAATTCTACCTTGTCTAAAGAATTAATAGGGATAGAAAGAAAATGTAAGAACTATAAAGAAAAACTCGATACATGTGAGAAATCTGTAGAAAACATGCGAATTCAAGGGGAAATTAAAGATAGAGAATTAATGTCTCTTAAAATGGCTAACGAAGAATTACACGCTCACTTGAAGAACCTCAATAGACTGGACGAGGAACGAAGTTTTGAAATCGATGACATAGTACCTTTAAATTTATCCTCTGCATTTCTAAACACCAGCGAAGCTCTTAGCACGGTAGTTGAAATACAATTAAAAGAAGCAAAAGAGGAATCCGCTTCGTTGAAAAGCCACATCAATGTTCTGAATAAAAAGTTAGAATCTACGAACCATCACTGTGAAAATGTAACAAAACAATTACAAGATACAGAAGCTAAATTAAATTCCACCACAAATACATTTACAAAAGAGATCGAGTCTCTACAAACAGAAAAAACGACGTTAACAAATCAGAATCGAAGTTTAGAATTAACATGCGCCTCCCAGAAAAATTCATTGTTACAAATGGAGAAAGCGAAAAATAATCTAATTGGCGAAGTAGATACTTTGACAGAAAAAGTAAAAGTGTTAGAGGAATCTTTGCAAAATGAAAACGTAAGTAATAAGAAATTAAATCACGAACTGTCTGAAGCAAAAACACAGATATGTGAACACGTTAAATGTATAGAAGATTTGGCACATCAAAATGATGTACATAAAACAACTATTGAATGTTGTGAAAAAAGTATAGTAAGAATTACAGAAAAACTTGGAATATTATTACACTATTTTGATGAAGAATCTACTTCTCAACAAACGAGACTTGAATCTTTGAATAATACCATGGAAGAAATGAAATTCAGAGTGCAATTGTATAAATCGCAAATATGTAAATTGGTAGAAAAGGACAAAGAAAGTATTGAGGAAATATCAAACTGGAAGACAGTCAATGAAGAAAATATAGCAACGATTAAGAAACTTAACAACACCATACAACAATACTCGAACGAAATTTCATCTTTAAAAGAAATTCAACTTCGAAAGGAAACTGTAGAAAAGGAGCTGGTAGAAAAATTGGCAGAAATGGAAAAACAGAGTGTTGAAGAAGCATCAAAATTTAAGGCAATCAAAGAAGAAAATATAGCAACGATTAATAAACTTAATAATACCATACAACAATACTCGAACGAAATTTCATCTTTAAAAGAAGTTCAACTTCGAAAGGAAACTGTAGAAAAGGAACTGGTAGAAAAATTAGCAGAAATGGAAAAACAGAGTGTTGAAGAAGCATCAAAATTGAAGGCAATCAAAGAAGAAAATATAACGACGGTTAATAAACTTAATAATACCATACAACAATACTCGAACGAAATTTCATCTTTAAAAGAAGTTCAACTTCGAAAGGAAACTGTAGAGAAGGAGCTGGTAGAAAAATTGGCAGAAATGGAAAAACAGAGTGTTGAAGAAGCATCAAAATTGAAGGCAGTCAATGAAGAAAATATAGCAACGATTAATAAACTTAACAATACCATACAACAACACTCGAACGAAATTTCATCTTTAAAAGAAATTCAACTTCGAAAGGAAACTGTAGAGAAGGAGCTGGTAGAAAAATTGGCAGAAAAGGAAAAACAGAGTGTTGAAGAAGCATCAAAATTGAAGGCAATCAAAGAAGAAAATATAACAACGATTAATAAACTTAACAATACCATACAACAATACTCGAACGAAATTTCATCTTTAAAAGAAGTTCAACTTCGAAAGGAAACTCTGGAAAAGGAACTGGTGGAAAAATTGGCAGAAAAGGAAAAACAGAGTGTTGAAGAAGCATCAAAATTGAAGGCAATCAAAGAAGAAAATATAACAACGATTAATAAACTTAACAATACCATACAACAATACTCGAACGAAATTTCATCTTTAAAAGAAGTTCAACTTCGAAAGGAAACTCTGGAAAAGGAACTAGTGGAAAAATTGGCAGAAAAGGAAAAACAGAGTGTTGAAGAAGCATCAAAATTGAAGGCAATGAAAGAAGAAAATATAGCAACGATTAATAAACTTAATAATACCGTAGAACAATACTCGAACGAAATTTCATCTTTAAAAGAAGTTCAAGTTCAAAAAGAAATTCTAGAGAAGGAGTTATATGCACATATGGATGAGTTGAATGAGAAAAATGAATTGTTAAAATCTTCTGTACTCTCCATAAAAAATTTGAAAGAAAATTTTAACGCATTTGTAGCGGAATTTTGTTCGACAAAGAACAATGTATTGAATCAGCTGAACGAATGCGGTAAACAAAACAGCGAAACAGTTAGTAACATATTGAACACTTATGAAACGATGTCTAATAATTTCACTCGAGAACAAAATCACAGAAAAGAGGTGGAAGAGAAGCTTTATAATAACGAAAAGGAATTGAAGAATATTGAAAACTTAAATACCTCGTTGAAAAACAACTTGGCAGAAAATGAACAAATAATAAATGAACTGGAGGCAGAATTAACAAAGGTGAAAGAAGAACTAAAAGAATCTGTTCGAGAAACAGAAGATCTCAAGAAAGCGACTGAGACACTTGAAAAAGAAAAGAAAGATATGAAATCTCAGAACGAGAAAGTTTTGTTCGACTTGCATGTTCTAAACGAAAATCTGAAACTATCTCAAGAAAATGCGTCTAACGTATCGAATCAATTGAAGATCAGAGATGAGAAAATTGTGAATTTAATTGAAGAAATCAGTTCTCTAAAATTAAAAGAAACACAGATGATTCACCTACAAAAGGAAGAAGTATTAATATTGGAAAATAGGTTGTCGGAAAAGCAACGCGATATAGACGAATTAAAGACACAGATAAAATCAATGCAAGAGACGTTAGAGCTTGCAGAGAATAAGATTGAAAAATCATCGAAAGAAGCAGCTTCTTCAGAGGCGAAAATGAAGGAAATAATTATGAATCTTCAAGAAGTAAGGACCACTCAAGATGCACTTTTAAATACTCAAGAGAAAGCTCTGAAAGAAAGAAGCATGGAGGTAGATCAGCTTCAGAAAGAGTTTAACGAAAGAAAGAACAAATTATGTAAGCAACTGGAGAATGAAAAATCATTATCACAAAGTTTGCAAAGTAAAAATGCCGAATTACAAATTCAGTCGTACAAGCAGAACAAAACAATAGAAGAGTTGCAAGAGATGTTGAAAAGGGAAAAGGAGGAACACGAAAAAAGTAAGGAATACTGTAAAGATGTGGATACAGAGAAGTTTGAGATTGCGCAAGTTTGTAACGAATTGGAACATTCGACTAAAGATTTGAAACTGATAATAGCGAAAGCAAGTCCGACAACTGAAAACTTTTATTCCGATGATGTTTCCGATGCATCCGCTGCAACTGGAGGTGGTGACGTAACCAACAATATTTTAAATATTGTAAGAACATCGATTAACGAAACACGTGTATCGCGCAAGTTGATTTCCTATTTGTCTAATGTAAATATCAGTTTAAATGAAATCCTGGAGATTCAAACACATAAGCTTAACGATTATGTAAAACAGTCAGAAGAAATCGAATCGTTGAAGAATCAGGTGCACGGGATGAAGAGTGCGGAAGAAAAACACGTGAAGCATTTAACTAATCTCATCAATTATAAGGAGTCATTAAGAGATTCGTTAGAGGGTATCGCCAAACTAAGAAAAGGTTTGGATACATCGTTGGACGGACTGAAACAAAAGTGGGACAACTTGATGTCGAAATCTCATAATTTTCTTGCGAATGATAAATCTGCGTGCGACGAATTGAAAAATTTACAGGCAAAAAAATCGTACCTCGAAAATACTCTATCGCAATATAACACTTGTCATTTGCAAAATATAATGCCTATGCATGATATTCTATGGGGAAAGTTCTTATGGACAGAGGATATATTGAAAAACACATATTTGAACCCAACGAGAAACGAAGAAACTCCAGATATTTTCTCTGACACTTTTTCGAATGAGAAAGCAATAATTGAGACTGAGTTACAGAAGTGTGTAGTATTGGAAAAGGATATCGATCGATCTGAAAAGGAGATAGACGATTTTTCTAAAATGATTCTTTCATTGGAGGAGGATCTTAAATCCGATGAAACTAAATTTCGATCCGAGGTGGAGAAAAAATTGCAATCTCATATCGATGAGCTGGTTGAAAAGAAGAATGACGTAGTAAGCAAGCTGGACTGTGCGCGAATGAAGAATGCAAAACTGGAGGCTTATATCGAAGAGCTTAGAAAGAACATAGACGAATCGGAAGCCACTATAACGAAGCAAGTGGAACTTTTAGAGAAGAACAGTATTAAACTGAAGGAAGATAACTTGAAGTTACAAGAAGAAAGGGATGAATTAATTAAGAGACCGAAGAAAGAAGACGTCGATGTTCAGATAAGAGAGATTCATGAGAAATATAAAACTAAATTAGACGAAATTAAGCAGAACATGGTAGGCACATATATAATATATTTTATTTTTGCAATCATTGCGATCCGTTTATTCCTGTAACGCGTATTACAGAAAACAGCATATCACGAACAGCTATCTAAATTACACAAAGAACAAGAACAAGATGTACAGGAGAAATTGGAATTACTGCAAAGAAAAATGGGAGTACAATGTCGGAAACAGGCAGACGAATTAAGCCAATACAAAGCGCACGTTGCAACAATGAGCTCACAGCTTTGGGACGTAGGAGAGAAACTCCTAAGCGAACGACAAGAGAAAGAAAAATTGCAGAAGCAGTTGAACGAACTGAAAGCTAAATGTCAGCACATGGATCAAAAAATGATATCTGCGCTTGAATATAAAGTTTCGAAGTAAGTGTAAAAGTACGCTGTAAGAACATTCGAATTTTTTTAAACATTTTACTAACATTAACGAACACCTACAGATTCGAGAAAAAGGATGTGTTATCCGGAGACAGAAAAGAAGAGACGTTACTGAAAGTTGCGGTGGTACAAGAAAACGCAGATTACGAAAGAAGATGCAGTATTAGAAGTATACAATCGATGGGTAACGCGTTCAATCCGGAAGACGAAGAAGGAGAAGTTTTCAATAATATATATTTAGGTGAATTGTATAATATTGATAAATTAAAATTTCGAAACAATTCTAACGTTTATTCATTTAATCGATTAGCTGACATGAAAAATGGTCACCATATGTTTAACACGGACACCGATCGATTATCTACTCTACAAAAAAGGAATGCTCTTTGCAAACCGCATTTAAAGTCATCTTACCCTGCCGAAACACAATGTAATCCTTTACCATTTACGGAAGAAGAAATCAAAGTAAGGAGCTTCTCTGTGTTTCTTATTATATTCTTAATAATATTTTCTACATCAAATATCTCGCTTATTTACAGTCAGGCTCGGCACCAGAGGATGTGTTCAACGATAGCTTAAGTCAGAGTCTGCTGCCTGAACAAAAAGCAAGGAAAAAGGATAAAGCTCAGGTGAATGATTTAAATTGAATTTTATACACAAAGCAATTGTGTGTAATCGTAATCTTGTGGGTGATTGTAATCTTATCGATACCAACTTAACTCTTGTAGACGTCGTATAAAAAACCTGGCCCGCCAACTCCCAGTAGGAATGGTGGAAGATTGTCGCTACAAGTAAATTGTTTGGGATATTACTGTATCCGTACATACAAAAATTAGGTTACTAATTATCTATTTCTCACGTTATTTTTCAAATTACAGGGTAATGATTTAAAGAGTCCAACTTCGAGGATACTAAGAGAGAGGAACGCTAAAGATAGATCGACAACTACACCACGCACGTTGAAGAGTCTATTCATTTCAAAACGTCAAGACGAAGTAAGGATAAATGATACGAACCATTTATTTCACTCTCCATTTGTTCCATAAAATATAATAAATACAATCTCGTTTGAACAGAACTCAGCAGTTACGCCACGAGACCGTAGAAGAAGTAGCATTTTCCGTAAATATCGTGGCACAACTGACAGATGAAGAGGATTACGTATGTAACAGGAAATATTACTCGACGTCGAAATTTATTTCTTCGTCTATATCTCTTATTCTTTTAAACATTGTACAAAGTAACGTAGTTAATTATAGCTTTACCAGTTGACTAGTTCAATTACGAGAAGAAGGAGGGAAATCTTTGTCACTCGTACATTGTAGTCATTTATTTAGACAAGTAATTAAATAGTTTTTATAATAACGGTAGTACTTGAATGTGTTTTGACAATTATAAAAGAAACGCTGATATCGTGAAACAAATGGTGTGTGTGGTAAGAACGTGTAATTTTAAATAACAAAAATATTTTATGTAAATGATTCGAAAAACACTTATAGTAAACTTATTAACTTAAAGAAGAACTGAATTGTTCGATTAGAAGTTCTCTTACTCCATGTTTGTATGCACACTCGACTGAATAAGTTCAATGTACTGTACAATTTAAAACCTATTCAATCTGACACGTACTTAAAAATGTATCACAAATTCGCATCCTTCTAACATTCGGCCGTCTTGGATACAACGAAACTTTCCTATTCTCTCTCATTATTCGGAATCTGATTCCTACAACAAAGACATATTATCATTTTTTCACGGGGAAATTCTGGTTTCGAAGTTCCGACTACTGTGGTTTCGATGTATATGATTTTTCCAAAGTAGAATTTTATAATATATTCACGATTTTACTGTATACTATGTAAATGACTACTATAGATAAATGAACATACGAATTCATTTAAAAAGTAAATTTAAACAATTCATTTGGAAATATATATATATATATATTAATTTAGGAGACCAACATTTTAACTGTAATCATTAGACTGCGGATCTTTATGCAAAATAAAATTGTTTTACATTAAAAGCAACATTACAACATTCTTGAATTTTTAAAATCTTTCGCTGTTCTACATTTCACCCGACCAATTTCTTCGTAAATGCATAAAGATCCGCAGTCTAGTAACTATATATGTGAGAATATTGTAAATGACGTAATTATCGAATTTTTTATTAAATATTAAAAACAATATTGAATATTGTTATTTCTCAATGTAAATTAACTTACCATATATTGACCTTCTACGTAGCGACCAGAGTTTCTAGATGTTCGCCTTAGTTCTCTTGGTTCCGAGTGATCCTGACTTCTTCGCCTGAAAGTATGAAAACTATCATCGTAAGAAGATCTAGTTTAATCATATCGGACTGAAAGGAACAAATTACTTACGACCTCGACTGGATCTGCATTGTCTTAAGTTTATTATCTATATCCTGCGAAGGACTCGTCGATGCATCCTCAATTATAGCCGAAGGCGATGTCTGCATTTGTGCGATATCATTGACTTCGTAAAATCCAGCTGTCCTAGATCCACGAGTTATCGTTACTTTATTAACGGCTAATCTGAAACGAAGATCCAAACTAATGGTACTACAAAGGACGTGCTGCATTAACAAGTGTTTCGGCGAACACCATTCACATTTTCTTTTCTTCCGTATTCGACAAAAATTCTCTGAATATACTCAAACTGGGAGAGAACTTATAGATGTACAGAAACGAGAGTAGAGACTTTTTACTCACTGATGTTTCCTCGGACCGCGTTTCTTCTTGTGTTTACTGAAAGAAAAAGGTTTTATTGGTGGAATTACGTTGGAGTGAATCTTTCTAAGTAAAGGGACAAAAATTTCAGAGTTCTTTTTCGTGCATAGTTCTATACAGTCTGAACATACATATATATATAAGAGAATCACACTTCGCGTTACATACGTGTTACTGGCGTTTCTACGTCCAAAAGAACGATCAGAACAAAAATTCATGGTACTTGCCCGAACATGAACAATACCAAAGACGTGTCTGTAATATTGCGATGATTATATAGAGAACGGCGTGTTGAAAAATACTTAAAAAAAAAAGTAAAATTCCATGATCAAAGCAGGAAATGCGAGAAAATTGATCTCTGCTATGGTTTCTGACGAGATTTGTTTTTAGAAAGATTAGAAAACCGTGCGAGATACAACGTCGCCTCGAATATGACGAATCTTCTAAAATTTTGAATAAAAAGCAGGATGCAGGATACTCGTTGGGGAAGAGGGTCGTATTTCAATTAATATCACAATGTTTATCGTATCTATCACCAATTTGTATATTATCAATATATAAACAGAATACACAGTATTTTTTTTAAGACTTATTTGCTTTTCAGGTTCTTAGACTCAACAAAACACACATCGTTCTCTATGTACGTTTTCTTTTGCAGGCATTCCAAAAATATTATCGATTCTGTCTATCAACAATATTAATGTGTAGTTTCTTTTTCTTTGTTAATATTATTTCTTCCTTACGCTATAGTTTTTCATAGAAGTTGCGAGAGCTCATTTAAATATATATAGGCGTCAAGAACAATAGGTTTCATCAATTCCTTATATAAACTTTTGTCGTTTACGTAAATATGTATACGTTTGTATATATATATGACTCATTACTTTGACAATATTACGTGTGTATAAAGCATATAGATATATATATGTGTATATTATGTGCGTGTCTATACACATATATACATATATATCATGAATTCCTTACGCTAAGTTTCAAAGTTGATTTTAAAACAGGCACCGAGAATAACAGACCTCATTCAATTCCTTATACAATTTTTGCCCCTTATATATGATTACATACATTATATGTATAAATATATATATATATATATTTTGCTAAAAGGTAATAATTCTTAGCTTGAATAACGATCAGGTAGCCTGCAACAAGCGATTCATAAGAGATTACTACCCATGCGAAGACAACAGATTTTTATGATTTACGTAAAGACGCTAAATGATAACAAGTATATATTAATATAAATAAAGCACAAGCATGCAATTAAATTGTAAAAGTATAAACAGCTGTTGCTTAAAGAATATTTTAGTTTGCAGGGATGTGTTGAATGATCAAGGAAATGAATATTAATGTGTAGAAAATAAAAATTTTTGAATCATTACAGTACACAGTAATAAAGAATAGTTTTTTTTTTGGTTTTTATACAGAGTACCTCTCACAAATTTAGTCGGTTATTTGGTTTTACCATTTTTAGTGTGAAATTCAATGTGTTTTCTACATTCTTCGATTCGTGTGTGTTTTTTAACGAAAGCATAAAATAATAATGCGATAAAGAGAAAGCTAATTGTAGATTTAGCATTCAATGATTATTAAAAGGTGCTATGACAACGATAGTTGAAGATATGTGCACATTACACGAAAATTAAATAAACTACGCAAGCGTGTAGATATCTAGTATCGAAATTAGCAAGATTTTCTAGAATTGTCCGAAGTGTTCGTCATTCGCAGCACGATATACAAAATTGAAAAGCAAACGAGAAAGCGTGTTTTGCATATATATTAAGATTACGGATTAATAAAACAACGTTATAAATTCGACAGCGTTGCGTGTTGCAATCGCTTCAGAAAGTGTAGAATTACGTCTACTTTTGAGAGATTGGTGTAAAAGAAATCAAATGTAAAGAATATATTACTATGATTAGTTTGGTGTGAACACCTAACTCACCCAGAAAATTCATGATCAGAACCTTCTTCAGGCTCATCTACTTCTTCTTCCTCTGCAAAAAATACAAAGACACGTGAATAAAAGATGAATGGATTTCTATCATGAATTATAATGTCAAGTATATCGTTTTATTTTTATCTTAAATAAATTATAAAAACATACCAGCTAAGTGATCCTTCTTGCGTCTAGTGTAAGCACGCTTACTCGTTACCGGAACCTGATCTGTCTCTCCGTGTAAAAGACTGTTTCTGTACAAAAGTAATGGCTGCCAATCCTCTCCCCGCGAGGAAGGCATTCCTGCTTGTAATCTTCTATCGAGGAAGTTCAGCCTGCAATATATGTACACAATTATTTACAATCTGAATAAAATCGATAATTAATCGATAATTATTAGGTTGGGAAGTTCTGTCGCATTTTAAAGGAAACATTCGAATCAATCTATAAAAATACATGTTTAACATTATTCGATGATATCATTTCTTGTTGCCATCTTTCTAGCAACATGTGTTTTTCATTTAGAAGTACGATAGAACTTTCCCTCCAACCTAGTAACTCTTTATGGTTTCAAATCGATCATCTCCACGTGCTGCGTAGTTCTCGAATAAAATTCAAATTCCCTCAGTTTCGTTTCATGAAGTTGATCAATTTGCTTCTTCAGAATCGCAACCATAAGAATCACACTTACACAACGCGTTTATCCTGTTTCAGGAGTTTGTTCGTGAACTCGGACAAGATTTCAAGGAATGATAAATTTGGTGGTGGTCCAGTGGGATCTTGTTCGATGCCATCCGGTGGCGTAATAGCGAAAAGAACACCTGCTCGATGTAATGCAGTAATCGCTTCGCGATTTTTTACTGCGTCCAATCCAAACGACAAAGCAAATCGTTTTGCAAGCTCCTAAAATCATTTCAGTATTGATACGCATACTATTAGGCATGATATAAATACTAATGAACGGATGCAGACCTTTATCGCAGTGAACTCTTCGCTATTTCTGTAGACTTTCCCTTTCTCAGATATTATCTCGTTATACAAAATATTCAAACTATGCTGCATCGTCAATGCACAATTTGTTTTATTAATATCCCTAGCCTTCCCTAACGTTGTTTTGATAATATCTCCGTAATCGTTGTAGTATTTTACATAATGTTTAAACACGTCTGCTGCTGCTTTGGTAGGGATCATGTTATATACAATTAGCTTGCAGTAACTCGCCAAGAAGTTTCTCCTTTTGTGCAGTTCTTCGATCTTCGAGTGTTCGTCGTGTTCGTCTGTAAAAGTAAAGTACGTTGATTCGTTTTCTTTATTTTTACAGGAAGAACCCTTTTCGATAACGTACCATCTTCCTCTTCGAAAAATACGTATTCTTGTATAAACCGATTGAGCATGTTTTGCATCGCTTGGTCCGGCTCGTATACCAACTGGTGCATCAAAGGATTAGAATGCGACGTTAATTGGTTACAAAATAGTACTAATAAGTCACATATCGTGTTGTATGCCTCTTCCCTTAAAATTGGCGGAGAAGGCTGCAAAGAACGTACACAGATTTTATGTATTATTTATGATCAATCATTCGAGTGGCAGAAAAGTATGAATAATAATTACCGTGCCGCTTCCATCGCCGCTAACAAAATGCCGCATAGAACCCATAAAAGAGTGCAATCGTTCTTTCAATTGTCGACACTCGTCGTCACCTCGATTTCCAGAATCCACCGACTCCATAAGGTGATTCTGTCCCCACAAAATTGCAAAGAAGCACGCGCTTATACAATACTTGACTGCTTCGTGCGGTAAACATCTGCAACAACGTTTTGATTTTAGAAATACATTTAACAATTTATAATAAAAATAATAAATTCGTACTTGGATGGATCTTTGGCGTCTTCAATATCCTTGTACAAAGAATCCCATATTCCCCAGGGATTCATATTGTGACATGAATAAAATAGCGACACTTTCTTAAGAGACTGAACAACGTTGAAAATTTCATCCTCGTCAGGATCTTCGTCTCCCTCTATTAAATTTCTGTATTCATCGATAGCTTCTTTGTATTTATTCACAATAGAATCGATTAACGTAGAACGTGCCACGTCACATCTAAATTGGAACACGATAAGCATTAAACATTTGTATTCTTTTGAAGCTCCTTCAAATACGTTCTGCAAAACTTCACCTGGTGAAAATAGCATGACCCTCTATACACATATGCTCCAATGTTTTCGCAGCTGTGACCAAAACTTCGGTGTCGTGCATCTTCTCTACGATCGTGTGAATCTTATTCAACAACGATTCCAAGTTTTGCTCTTGTCGGGACTTGATATAAATATCTAAATCGAAATACTGAGGGATAGCGAGCAAGTTTGCAAGCTTCTCGGGATCCGCTCTGTATTTGTCCAGTAATAAAGGTAGAGTTTGAATAAAATGCTCCGTCAATCGTTGTTTGTCATCGTGGACTTGCTTCACTTCTTTGGCGGATAGAATCTTTCTGGTCGGACCTCTACCAACCGGGGCTTCGCCTATTTTTGAAAAATAGAAATGAGTTTCTACCGTGCATATAATTTCGTAAAAAAAAAATACAAAATTACCGGTGGCTGCCTGTTTTATACAACAGACCATCAGTTCGATTAGGGATGTTTCCTTTTGATTGTCTAAAGCCTCCTCTTCGGGCCCAGCTTCTTCCAATAACAAATCAGTCATGCATTCCCAGTCTTTCATCATCTGATTCGTTTCGATCAACGAATCCACCAGATACGCTCCGTGTTCGTGGAGTTCTGACTCGATGAAGAATAAAACAAGATCTCGAATAAGAGGAGTGTTCGGTAGACGTTTTTTCCCCCGTTTAGTCTTCATACCAGCTACTGCATCGTCATCGGGTCGAAATAAACGTTCGTTTAAGAATTCACCCGCTGCCTGAGCAACAGCACGATGAGACGAATAAACAAGTTCATAAACGTGTTCGCAGTCCTTGTCGGTCAGAATTTCTCTGTGATGTTTTAAAATCGAGATGACAAGTTTGACGGCTTGCACAGCTACATCGTACTCTTTATCCAATGTCATTGCAACGATTCGGTCTTTAAATTTACTTGTGAAAAGTTCCAGTTTCGTTTTCAGTTCTTCCGAGGCGTATAACGGTTGTAACGCTTGAAGACACTTTAATCGGACTTCGCCAACTTTATCGTGTAACGTCCAACCTGGGAAATTACATTAAACAAACGTAGCTATCGATGTAGAAAATCTGTACTCCACAAAAATGATATTTACCAATATATTTTAAATATGAATCGTCTAGAAAGTTCTGATGAAATTTCTTCATCCAAACTCCGATCTCTGCCATACAAATTGCTCGTATTTCTGGCAACGTATCTCTATAACGATGTACAAACACAGATTTGAACATGTACGTGAGCATGTTCTTGATTTCATCCATGTTCTCTTCGAGCTCTTTCCGTTTAGCCATCAACGATTCCAATCTATCCGCAGCTCTCTTTTCTCTAGCTTTCTGTCTTTCCGCTTCGTATTGTCGCTGCGTGTTGTCCAAGTTTATCGATACAGTGAGAGCAACGTCGACTAACGCTGTCATAAGTTTCATAGCTGGAAACAACATCGATATTTTCGAATATGCAAATACATTTGTAATTACGTACACATCTGCGTGTCTTACCAGCTAGCGTGGCCGTATGCCTAAAGGCTCTCACTTGTGAATCCGAGAGACCGGTTAATAATGAAATTACATTATCCATTAGAAATTGATCGTAAATTATGGAATACTGGCATTGCCGAACTAAAATTTGAACGAATTCGCAGAAATTCGCACGAAACTTCTTCCACTGCTGTCCTGTCATTATCAATGGATATTCCCCGCTTTCCTCGTCAAACTCTTCGGTCATTTTTCGAATAATTGCTACGTGCTCCATCGTTGATTGCATTTCTGGAGTGATGCGACCTTTACAACCGCTTGCATTAATGAAAAACTGCATTAACATGAGAAGAGCGTTTTCTCTATTAATTTTGTATTTTTCTATCCACTCGTCAACAATAGTCTGCAAACAAATAAATCAATAATACGACTTGTTAAAAATGATGGTAAAGTTTATCGAAGACAATGAAAAAAGACAGAGATTCTCCCATATACATACAGTTAACGAGGAGCGGTTATTTCTGATAACGTAGTAAAGACTAGCTTCATCTTCCAAACTATGCGAGTGATGCGTTCGCTTTCCACGTCCACGTCCACCGCCTCCTCTTCCTCTACTAGTAGTAGTTGGAATGTAGTCAGTATCTATCTCTTTATATTTCGGTTGTTGTATCGCTCCTCCTGCAAGGAGTAATAATTATTCGTTCTAGTCGATAATCAAGAAGTTACTAATACTGTAGAACATACCACGCAACCTAGCACGCGTGTTCCTCGTGATTCTCATATTGGTTGGCGTTGCTGGTGTCATAGGTTGTTCAAATTGAGACTGACTCTCAAAATTATTTGTTTGTTCCTGATACTGATGTTGCGATGTACCAGGCGAACTATAACTTTCGGACGAATAATGTTCAGGGCTAAACGAAAACAATTACGAATGTACATGTATATACACCTCGAATGTATGAAGCAGTTTTAATTATATAGAGACGATAATATTGTTACGACGGCTTGAAATCAAGTTGCCTCCTCCTGTGATATTCTGAAAATATTGCAGATCGTAGTATCTGGCCAATGGGGTTGTTGTCGACAAGAAGAAAAACGACAGATCCTCTCGAGTCGTTGCAGCGAGAGCACGTGCACTTTGTTACCAATTTTAGGCATTGTCCGTCGACAGAGAATAAAGAATAGCGTAATTGTTCCGCATTTGTTATTGTAATGTGTTCACCGAGGTGGGGCAGAAGTCTCCGTAACAATATTATAACTAGACTGCGGATCTTTATGCATTTATAGAAGAATCGAGTAGATGAAATTCAAAATTGTGGGAAAATTTTCAAATTATATGATTTCTCATCTATTAAAATTATCAGGGGAAGAAATAACATTTTCTGTTTGGTTTCTATTTCTCGCAATCGATACAGACAACTTTCATTTCGCATAACGATCCATAGCCTAATTATAACTTAGATCAGTGGTTTCCAGCCTGGGAGGCATGAAATTTTTTGAAATTTTTATTGTAACAAAGTTTTTATTATTTAGAACGTGTCTGTATTATTATATCTATTGGAAACTGTTGACTTACAATTAGATGGAATATTAGCAATAGTAGATTAATTAACACGTTGACTGCGATAATGTTAACAAATATATAAACGTATACTCACGTCGGATTATGTATGGGCGTCTGAGGTGCCTGATTATAAGTAGTATAATTCGAGTAAGACTCGTTCGCTTCTCCGCCAGAATTATCATTCATAGGAGTCATCGGAGTCATCGGTGCATCGTACTCCGGAGGCACCGGGTCATCCATACGTATTCGTTTACCTCCTCTTCTGTGCATCATTTTGTTGTTGTTCTATTATTATCCCTGGAGAAAGACAATATGCCAATTTTCTGTCCAACTTTTACTTTAAGAACGTAAAGCCAGATATTGTTTTATGAAAGACGTTTAGATTATTTTGTGTTACAACAAACCTGTAAGATACTCCCCGGCGTACGCGGGGATTAGGGATTTTCGCAGAGTTTCACGTTTTCACGATTTCCAGCATTTAAAACGCATCGATTCGAAAAACATTGGAAATACACATCGATGTAATTCGTCAAATGACCCCGGCTTCTTGTGATCATTCACGGTTCGTTTTACAATGCATACAAACGCGTACTGATAAACATGGTTATTGGCAGTTATTGGTCGCTTGTCAAAATACAAAGTAAAGTGTACCAATAGGAGAAACACAACATCTTGAAATTCAGTTCCAACCAGTTTCAACTTATATTCACTTGTATTCACTTTACGCGCGGAAAGTTTCTTACGACCGCTAAAAAAGTGATAGTCAACAAAAATTACAAGGCTGTATCAGGCTGTATGAATCCGTTATTTTGTGAAACGCGTTGGTGCTCATCTTATAGATAAATAATTATCTATAGTGTGAAAAAGCACTGCTGTATTTTTTGCAGCCGTATTTTTACTATATTTCGGATATTTGAAACGCTGATTATATGATTATATGTAAATACCGAAAATTATATGTGCATTCGAATGTATGCAGTAATAATGAAATATATACTATTTATATACATTAATTGTTACCACATTTTTAGCTATACATAAATCAACAATAGCAAGAATCAAGTTTTCAAATTGCGTTAGGTGAAGATTAATTTGTTTCCCTGCTTGTATTTTCAATTTTCAGTTGTATAAATTGCAGCGTGGAGTATTGTTAGCAATATACAGAGAAGGCGATCTATTATCGCTAGTGAAATAATCTGTGGTTAACGGTTTTTGTGTGGGGATGGGAGGCGTGACTAGAGATAAAGTTATCAAATCACGGTGGAGATTCGTCAGAAAATATAAACGAATTTTCAAATAGCACTTGATCAAGTTCAGCCTCTCAAACGTACGCGCTTTCTCCGTGTTTTGTCGAAAGTACAATGGATACGTACGAAAGTGTATTACTTGTGAAGAGTGAAGTATTTGTATTTAGTATACCACCAAGGTCATTGAGTAGGGGTTATCGGTACGAATTTATTCTTTTTCACGATATTTCCTTTGAAAATCTTTTATCTCGATCAAAGTACTTCGCACGCTGAAACGCGTGGAAAGCATAATATTTCTTTTGTTGTACTGACAAGGCACCTTAATTTTTCGAAAACATTTAATTCCGATCATCTCGCACAATTCATACGTCAGCAAATGTTATACCGGAAATTGTTGACAGAACAACATATTGTTGCATCTGGAACATATTTCTACACGATTTTTATCTAAATATGTATTGTGCGTGATTCATACGACGCCAAAATCGTTTTATTCTAATCCATCGAGACGATCAAGTTTAACAGATATTTTAAAAATTTTATGATACCGTACAATTCTAATTTTGTCAAGTGAAAAAATGCATTTATTCGAAACTGTTATGTTCGTTTAACACATATTCTTTTGTATATTCATAGAGCAGCCGATTGGAACCTACAAGACCCGACATGGACTGGCCGGATGCGTCTCGTGTCTCAAGGAAATGCAGTAGCGATAAAACTGGAAGATAAAATTACAGGTGAACTGTTCGCCAAATGTCCGATCGAAAAGTATCCAGGTATTGCTGTCGAACCGGTCACGGATTCTTCGCGTTACTTTGTTTTGAGGGTTCAAAATGATAATGGACGATCGGCCTTTCTTGGTATTGGGTTTTTGGATAGATCGGATAGTTTCGATCTAAACGTCGCTCTTCAAGATCATTTTAAATGGCTGAAGAACCAGGAACAGATAGAAAAGGAGAAGGATGAGCCGAAACAAGAGTTGGATCTGAGATTTAAGGAAGGGGAGACGATCAAGATCAACATGAAAATTACTGTAAGATCATTCGACTATTTTATAGATGAAGGAGTACTCTCCATGCCTCGCAACAAATTCCTCAAGACGTGACACACTTTAGCCGATTATTCGGCTAGAACCAAAAGCATCAGTGGAACTTTCCTTTCGAATTGCTGTTGGGAGAATTCTTGCAAAGGCACGGAGAGTACTCTGTGGTTGGAATGGGCGAGACGAGAGATAATATCTATGGATATTAATTTGTAAAGAAACATTAGGCTACAAATTAGAGAATGAAAGATCAAATTCTTAATTGCGATACAGAAAAAAGATGGCAGCGAAGTTTCCTCCAAGGCAAAACAACGACCCACCGCAGGTATCGGTTTACCTCCGCCACCAGGCGGCGTAAAAATTGCACCTCCACCAGCCAAAACTCCAACTTCGTCCCCTGCTCATAAACCTGCCCAGAACCAAAATCAACCAAACGCGGAGTGGGGAGAGTTTGCTAGCGCGTCTCAACAATCTCAAGCCCAACAACAACAACCGTCAGCAGTAGGAAATTCCAGTTGGGTGCAATTCTAACTTCTTACAAGTTGTATTAAAATTTAGTGTAGCTGTGCTATAGAATCATAGGCAGTGCATATGTATATTAATTTGTATATGCACATGTACTTTGACATATACGCATACATATACCTTTTAAGGGTAATTATTGACAAAGATGTTTCTGTGTACATAGTAAATTAGCTACTATATATATTTTTAGAATATGATCTTTACTGTATTATAGTTGAGTACTTATAAATACTTGTGAATTTCTGTTGTGACTTAATGGTGAAACCGACTATACAGAATGGAACTACATTGATTAATCAACTATCCGAATAGAAAATTATGAAGAGTATTGCATTGAAAAGCTTGAGCCACTCGTTTCGGTGATTTGAAAAGAAATTTTGAAGATTCATAATATATCTACATGTTGAGAAAGATTTATTTGATCTTAGGTAATTCGAAATGAAAAGTTGAACACAGCATTATAATTTAGCTTTTTGGTCCTGCCACGTATATTTTTAATACATATAGTACTAATGCAGAGGAATGTACATATAATTACAATTCTTATTTAAATAAATTATAAAAAGAAGAGTAATACTCATATTTTTTATATAAGTAGGTACCGTATAAGTTTAGTGCCTTGTACAGATTTGTCTTTGGAAAATGAGACAGCCTGAATTAGAGAAAAAGAAAAACAGAGAATTAGCACGCAGAATAAAAAGACGATAATAGAAATTTGTGATGTTCAAAATTGAAGATTCTATCAGCATAAAATGCTTTCCCGAAACATTAGTTCAGTATTACGAATAAAATAGAAATGAAATACATTTGACATTTCCTATTACATGGATACAGTCTTTGTTAAAACCCTTAAAGGTGTATAAAATTAAATATGGTGTATACAGTCTTAGTTTATATTAGTTTCCAGCGTTGTACATAATACAAAAAATTGAGGAGACTACTGGCAGAGAAAGGCCTAATCGTATGGATGTTCGAAATTTTTTTTTATTTCATCCTGATTTTGTACGAATAGGTTTCTAAGGAGATAATTTTTATATCATTTTCGTTATATCATCAAATTATATATCAAATATCAAATTTTTCTATTGTATTTTTATATATTTTAGAAAAGTTATTTAACCGGATGTAAATTTTCATTGAATACTGTATGCAGAATCATTAAGGTTTAGAATGAGAAGCTTGTAAAAATATGTGCTTGAACGCATTTGAAGAGAGATAAAGAATTGTAAAGCGCTGTTCACATTTAAAAGAAAATTGTTGACAGAAAAGTTTACGAAAAAAATATTATTACTATAACTCCCAGAGATGTAATCTATATTCCATATAATCCAGAGAGAATAAATTTATTACACATATCTTTGTTCGCAAGAATGGAAAAAAAAGAGTTCAATGTTTCATGTACATATTATGAATAATTATCGAAAGACGATATTATGTCCTGAATCGTATATGTATACCTGTAAATTATTTACAGATATAAGAAGTTTGATTTTCTCGCGCGTAGATAGAATAAGCGAGAGAATTACTTATATAGTCTGGTATCATTGTACATTGTAAATGATGCAGAGTAACGTTGTTAATAATATGTATGTTAATATTTAGAGTAATGGAAAAAGAATATCTCTTGTAATTCCATAAGTTACATTCCGTTTTTAATGTATAAAAAAAAGAAGATTACTACACGATACATGCGTATTTGTGTAAGTAGTTTTATATATATATATATATATATATATATATATATATATATATATACATATATACATACATATATAGCGAAATTCGTCTCGTTGCAGTAAATGAAAAAATGCTGTTGTTTTCTATTGTATATTTTCGTTTGTAGTTATAATAAATTGCATAATTATTAATACGCTAAAGAATTATTAAAAATCATATTACAAATAATACTTTGTAGATAGATAAATGATAACAGCAGTTGGAAATTTTATTCTATCGCAAGATTATTTATCTTGGTAAATGATCAACAACGTTTATTACGAGCAACGTTAAGCCTTAAACTTCGCATGGCCATGTCACGACTAAAATGACGTTGCACAGGACGTTGAAGTTGTCCGTTGACTAGACTAGAATCATCGTCACATTCCACGTTGCTTAAAACCACTAATAGTACTCCAAGCACCTGTAAAAATCAAAGTTAACATAATCAGTCGTATACATACGTATCCATTTGAATACGAAGTATATTTACAAAGATAGTACAATATTTCCTTATCTTATTTACCAGACATATGATTATCAGTAATGTATAGATATGTATGCTCGCAGCTGGAAGTGACTCCACTTCTCGTAGAGCTTTGGCAGCTTCAGATAGATCTGGTTTTAATTCCAAGGCATGTCGCAGATGTATAGCTGCTTCTTGATAATGCCCGTACGCCTTCGAAAAGACAAAGTTTCTTAAATACTCGGACAATATGCATAAAAGTGCGGTACGCTGAGGTTTCGAAAATGTTTGGATTACCTTGAATATTTGACCAAGCGTAAGGTACTGTTCCCATGCATTGCGATCCGGAGGTTGCAATTCCAAGGAACGTCTCGCTAAGTATGTTGCGTCGTCCAAGTATTGTTGTACCAATAACACCCTAGCCAAATTTAACAAAACTTCCGCGTTATGTGGTGACACAGCGAGCGCCCTTCGAAAACACTCGATCGATCTTTGTGCGTCTCCTTTTATGCGCCAGAAATTTCCTATTTGATTATATAGTTGCACCGATTTTGGTTTCTAGAAGAAATTTCATGGAATTTATAATAAACAATTCACTTTTGTTACAGATAATCTACGCGTAACTAGGATGTACCTCTCGTTTAGCTTTTATTAATCGTTTCTCTAATAGATCGATGTCAACGTCCATAGTTTTACCGCCGTTCTTCTTGAACATAAGAGCTACATTAGGTTCGGGAACCAATGGATGTTTATCTCTGTTGGCAACGCCGAGCAAGTTGTCGTAATAAGTGAAATTAACAGGTTTTCCACAGTCCAAGATTACATCCTCGCATTGCTGACCAGAAGTGCATACAACTTGTTCGCCCGATGTTTGAGACGACAGGGTGAAAGGCTCGGTGGCGTTCGGAGTATCCTTCAACACGTATGACGAGAATCGTCTGCCAAGGGGACCAAAGTTAGGGCTTTTTTAACGCTGAAAGAATAGTAAGCCACACACAAATACTAACTACAGGAAGAAACAGAAAATTACATCGGATTATTTGTAACAAGTATTTCGAACACAAAATCTCAAATATTCTCAAACATAATTTATAGTTTGATAAAGCAAACAGAAGTAAACAGATTTCGATATATTTCTTAAATTAAAATGTTTTCCGCATAGTACGCGATACACTTGTTACTAGAGGCTAGTACCTTCTACCAAAGTATGCAAGATACTTGGGTAATTTTTGTTTACTCTTTCTTTTGAGGACTTAAAAACTTAATAACTTTTTATATTTTTCATAAATTACGAAAAGAAAAATCATATTTTTATTATACATGCAGAATTACTGTCTATGAAATATACTCGTGTACATTTCGAATAAACGATAATCCAACCGTTAAACATGCAATAGTGACTATTCTTTGCATCTACAAGTATGATGTACCTTCTTATGTGTGAACAATGTAACACTAAAAAAGAACTGTAAAATGTTCTAATCATTCATATATTGAAAGGGGTCGTAGACGTATTTCTTATTCTGATATTCAAATTGTTGCTTAAGGGGTATTATCCTTTCGATACGAAATTGATGTAATATCTCGTACAATACTTAAATGTTTAGTAATTGATTAGAGATGCCTAGATATTAAAAAATGTAAGCAATATTTTGAATAACGGTACAGCAATTTTCAGTGGTGACTCCGAGCCAACGCTCGAGTGCTAAGGACTAACACTGAACCTACAGAGCCTTAAAATTAACTGGAACATGTTCCCTTATAAAAATGACCAGATTGATTTTATTTAGACTTTGTGCGGCTCCTATTGTAATGCATGCTTTACTAATGATATCTATACAATCATTTCTTATATGAAATCATTTCTATTATTTCAATAATTGTAAAATAAAAAATCTGGAACCACTCATTTTGTCTGGTGGTGGTAGGTTTAGTGTTAATGTAAATAGTATATTTCAGGCACGTTAGCTTCCGAAACAGGAATATCGGTGTAATCTATCGTGTAGAAGAAATCTAAACAACATACTGATTGAATATTCAGAAAGAAGAGACATGCCACTCTGCTCTTACCTAAGACTAACCAGATCATCGGGGGGGTTCCTTACCGTTCATGGTTTCCAGAGAGAACATTTTCGCAGTCTTGACAGTAAGCTTGTACTTTCTCGTGTTTATCAGAAACAGCGGTTCTACTCCAACTTTGTCCATTACCGACACTGATGCTACTCGCCAAGATATCAAAAATAGGATCATCTTCCACCGTACTCGCGAAGTCTGTTGTCTTAACAACTTTATCAGCACTGAGCCTCCAAGAAGTCCTCGAATTCGTCAGTTTCGCTTGGAGTATTAGAAAGCAAAACAAATAGCCGACGAGACGACCGTCGACCCCGACAACGTGCATTCTCCCGCTTCAGAAAAAACCAATTCCAACACGTTGCTAGCTAACTCTCGCTGAGAAATCGTCTGCTTCTCTACTTACAAAAAAAGATGATTTAGATTTTCATTCAGATGACTCTTTCCTCTAGGAACTATTGACTTGGCTGCCAACATTTCTAAATCCCTATTACCGTATCACTAGCAAATTTTAAATTTCAATTTCTCGTAAGTTCATTTACAATGTTTACAATTTATTTTGGTTCAAATTCATCGAAATTTATCGTTTCTCGAATCTCTTGCTTGCTACCTAATCTAATAATTCAGCGAATGAAAATTTTCAATGAATTATTGGGCAATGAAAAAAGGTTATTTCCAGTTATTTCTTCAAAGTGAACTACAGTGAACTATATACATATATATATATATATATATATATATGCATATATATACTTTTTCACTTCGACTCACTTCGACTGTAATTTGAAACAATTCAATGGTAATAAATATCTAATTTCAAAATAAATAAGATATGTATGTAGGTATGGATACTATTAGCTCGTGCGATTTCTTATCATTTTATTATATCTTGTGAAATGCGGTGTTTGAATCCGCGCAGATACCCCGCTCACTTATGAGCAGAAACACGAGATTCTCGTTTCTTTTCGGATTTTTTCGATAACATGGAAAACGAGAACGATGTAAACAAACATAGAGAAACAGAATGTAACGAGGAAAATCAAAATATTTCTGACCGGAATGATTGTCATGACACCGACGAGAAACTTTCGGAGTCCCATCGAAATATTAGCAAACGACAATTGAAAAAAATAAAGAAAAGAGAGAAATGGTTAGAACGAAAGAGTGAGAAAAGGTTTTTATTTCTTGATTCTTTCACTTCTAAGTTAATTTAGTAAAAATTTTATATATCGTTTATCAATTCTACATTATGCAATTTCTAATGAAAATGTTTTAACATATTTTATAGATTGAAGGAACGGCAGAAAGCAAGAGAGAAACGAGCATATGCTCGTGCAAATAATATAGATCTTGGTCCGTCTAGGAAAGCTTTAAAAAGGAGTACGATGGCCGATAGTAGTTGCAAAATTGAAGTGACTATAGACATGTCTTTTGATGATTTAATGATCGACAAAGATATTGCAAAATTGACCAAGCAGATATTAAGATGTTATACATTGAATAGGAGAGCCCTCGCTCCGATGCAATTTTCCCTTACTAGTTTTAACGGGGCGTCGAGAACACACATGCAAAAGCATAATGGATATCAACATTGGGACGTAAGTGCTATACTCCTGAGTTCGTTAATGGGGTAGTCTTGTTTCCAGGATTGCAAGGATGTGGGATGCACCTTCTTATTTCTCGACAATGCAAAGATGGGGCTTTTCAGTAGTCGAAAGCGCTAGATAAAAGATTGCTCTACATAAAGCTGTGCATGTAGCTATTTTCATAAAGCTGCGACAGCTACATGCTACCAAATAATGCAAATTATGCCTTGTAAACATAAAAACACGAGGGTAACTGCAGCCCAGATTGATCTTTTATCTAGCGCTTTTGAGTACTGCATAACCCCATTGCATACATTATTACTACGTGCTGCTGAATAATGCAAACTACACCTTGCAAACGTAACAATAGGACTTTTGACTAGGGATGTAACTTTTCCGAAGCTTCGAAGGATTCGAAGAAACGAAGGGAACTTCGAAGTTTCGAAGTCTTTAAAGTCTTTGAAGGGAAGTTACAGCCCTACTTTTGACTACCGAAAAACCCCATCTTTGTATCATCAAACAAGTCTACCTCCTCAAGAAAATGATGTGCCTAAAGTACTTAGAAATATCTAATATGATTTTCTAGGTAAAATTTCATGTGGAAGGATATTTGGATGTTTATCCAAAAGAGAAAGTCATATATTTAACTAGCGAATCAGAAAATGTGATCAATCATCTAGAACATGATTGTGTGTATGTTATAGGTGGTCTTGTTGATCATAATAGTCATAAGGTAAGCTAGCTTATTTGATATGTATAAGTCTTCTTGTACCGTATTTACATTTCTAGGGTTTGTGCCACAAAGTAGCTAATCAGGCTAATGTAAGGCACGGACGACTCCCTCTAGACAAATTTTTACAAATGAAAGCTAGGAAGGTTTTAACTGTTGACCATGGTACGATTAGAATATATTATATATTTTTCACATATGTATACTAATTGTAAGTATACAAATACAATTTATATTATTCCAGTGTTTGAAATCTTGTTGAGAGTTAGCGAAGGAGAAACATGGCAAGAAGCGTTTTTACAGGTACTGCCAGAGAGAAAAAATGCTCAACCAATTTCGTCTATAGAAGAAAATAAAAGCGAGTTAAATACTTGCGAGAAAGAAGAAAATATTTGCGAACGAAATGGTACAGTTTACGTGTGTAAAATGATAAACATTGATAATACATGTACACGATAAAATTTTGTTACAGACGAAACATCGAAATTTCTCAAAATTATGGAAGAAGACAAAGACATGTTGAATATTTATAAAAATGAAGAAAATATTTTTTACACGAACAATACAACAAAAGCAAATGTGGAAGTTGTAGATGATGAGAATACAAGTAATGTATGTACATAATAAAATTACAATATACAGATTAAACAAATCAAACGAAATATTGCATTGTACATAAATACGATTTGCGTTTCAAATCGAATTCACCTTTTGCCAGTATTGCATAACACAAGTTCTCACAATTTTCTCTCTTTTATTGTTATTACTGCATTGCACGTATTTGTTGTCAAAGTACATTCTGAAATTTTGCAGGAAATAAAAAGTATGTATATATAAATGCAAAGCACATTAACAACAAATTTCTTCTTTTGTATAAATTATGTATTACGTGTACATAAATTTACGAGGGATCTCGAAATGTATAATAGAATAAATTTATAATAAATTAAAGAGGTCTCTGTTTTTATTCAAGACAATGTATGACAGATTTTTACCATAAACATGATATCTCTTATGTAGGGTAATGATAGAAAGATAAAATGGAAATTTTCAGTCACATTTTTCGAAAAATATTGATCAATTTTTCTCAAATTTTGCAAGAAAATTTCAAAAATATTGTTTCTATATTATTGTACTAATTATATACATATTTCATTTACAATACAGCAGTTTCAACACAACAGTGGGACTGTGAAAATAGATTAGAGATATACAAAGTTTTGTATATATTATAAAAAGTACCGTACATAATGTTATATTCAATACAATTTCACACGATTAATTATGACTAGGAAATTATTGCTCTAACGTTTCAATACAAATTAGGCTACATTCAATTTGAAAATTATACAATCCTCCGAGTTCTTAATTTCCGAATAAAGCCAACAAAATTTTTGCAAAATTTGGGTAAGACTGATTATTTTGTAATTAAAGTGAAGTCCGTATAATGTGTATGACAAAAATAAAATTATATTTACATAAGTGGTATCATTTTTAATAGTAATTGATTTCACAAAAAAAATGTCGAATTAATTTTACGATTTGTGTAGTACTATTTTTACGATTCGTGTAGTTTCGCTTATCAATAAATAATTACAAAATTGATTTTCGTAGGTTTTAAAAGAAATTTACGAGATCTGCATAATCAATAATAAAATAAATTGTTATTTATGCATCGTTCAATACCTAAACCGAGTTAGAAAAAAGTGAAATCACGTATATAACTTAATTAGAATGCAAAAATCACATCCGAGTATTTATGAAATATATGAAATTCTTTTTCTTGATAGATCTGAAATTCTGTTTTTATAGGTAACTTTTGCAATATTAAAAACAAGATTGATATTTACTATGATATTATCTACGTTCGTTTCTCTGCCTGCACACTGATACTATATAATTTCTAATTTCTTAATTACAATTTACAGACAAAGATTTTCTATATATGATACATATATACAAAATTATCTTCCTCCGTGAAGGTCAAAGCGATATTTAAATTGACAAAAGTTACTTATTTCACAGAGATCTCACATTTTAATTTCTTATTGATAATCGAACTTTTATACAATACACCAAAAATTTCGTACACGTACTACAAGTATACTTAATCTGTTTGTATATCAACGAAAATAAAAATCAAAGGTGGTAGAGTTCCTTTTTTTTCTTCTGTGTATAATATGTACAACTTTGTAAGTATACTTCAACACAAGTATACATCAAGGTAAGTAAACTACTGAGAAGCTATCATTCGCACAAAGTCAACAAAATTTCTATTTCTAGACATTAAAATTTGTTACTTCAGTTATAAATCTAATAAAATAACCGACATCGTTTTTCTAAAACTGTTTCCCCAATGATGCTAATAGAAACTTTCTGAATATTTATTCGATTGAATATTTATTCAAAGCGGGTAGCTAAAATGTAAGCAAAATCATTTTTGGTAGGTCATCGTCGAATTACAATGTAAAATAGATTACTGATTTGCATTAGTGTGCCTGTTTCTATCAATATCAAGAATTTAAGCATGCTAAAGTCTATTAATTTGATGAAAAATTGCGAAATAAACCAATTCCTGTATAAAATCAGAAATTTATTCATTTATGGCACACTAATAGGAACCAGTATGTAAAATGTATGTAAAATTACCAGCTGCTTTAAGCCTATTCTGCATAATAATAACTTCACAGTTCACATATCTGTAATTTTCATGCAATGTCTAAGTCATCGGCATCCTGACTATCGATCATTTCGAATTCGCTACCACTTTCATCACTATGACTAATTGATTTTCTCGATAGAGGTTCCAGTTCTGGTTCTCCTTCGGATGACGATCCTTTGTCGAAGTTATCACTTTGAAATTTACTACCATCCACATCCGTTTCCTCGACACTAAGTTCTAATTCAGAAACTTCTACGCCGTCAGTGCTTCCATCTTCGTGGGATGGCATTTTTAGACCCGTAATGTCGTCTTCATTGAAAAATTCTGTAATACAAACATCTTTGTATTCATCTGAAATATTTAGTGAAAAATGAAATTGTGAAGTAAATACCATTTTGAGCATCGGACAACACGCTTGTCGGTGTTGGAGATTGATCCCCAGATTCTCCAGCTCTCGCAAGCACTTGAAGATTGTCCTCGGTCACTGCTGGTAAAAATTCTTCAATTTCACTATCCCATTCTGTCGGACAAGAAACGATACGTTAAAAATTCGTTACGTTACTAGACGTAACACGTCTTTATATCTAACGCTATGTTAATCACCTCTGTGTGATAACATCTTGTTGGGCAGCTTTAATAATAATGCGGGTCCAAGTAGAATGCTCATGCATATTGTATACGCGAGAAGCACGCCGTTTATAGTGCGACCAATAATCCACAAGCCCAAAGAGAGAGAACAAACTGCGGTGCAAAACTGAAACGAATTTGAATAATCGTTAAAGAACTGTACGAAACGCTTAATAATTAGACTGCGGATCTTTATGCGATTATGGCTTTCGAAAATTTTCAGAAAATTCTAGGATATAAAATACAACAGAATTTAGTACGATTTTAATTTATTTCAGACCACAGATAATAAGATTCTATTTGATTCGAGTTTCTCTTAAAATTCATCTAGAAAAATTGCAAATCGCATAAACATCCACAGTCTATTAATAATACAATGAGAGTTTACCACGCCTGGCTGATCCTTTCTCAACTGCTTCAGACTATGAATCGCTGATTTCACCTTTTTCCCAATTTTGTCAATTTGTTCTGTTTTTGCGCACGATCTACAAAATATACATTTTTGTATGTGGGCTTCTAAGGTACTGTAGCAGAGTACTATGACCAGCGCAGCACTGCTGGCTGCAGCCAAGCCACGTATCTCTAATACGATAATACCCCTGGAACATACAATTACAAATTAGTACTTTAAAAATTTCTTTATTCGTTTAAACATTACGAATTCGTTCAAACAATCGAACGTTCGATAAAACGGTTACTATAAACACAAAATAAAAGTTTTGATGACGACGTGTTTTTTTTTTGTCACTTAGATTTGCAAAAAGATTTACGCCGCTTTTTGCACGTCAAACGATTATACTTTTTAATAATCAACGCGCACCGCCATCTATTAGAAACAGTACTATGGATCTGGTGGGAAAATCCGTAGAGAAGATGCAATTCATGCGACACAAAGCAAACAAGAGTGTCATGAATAAATGTAATTGCGGAGAAATAGAGCGAGTTGAACCGCGTATTGGTTGTACTCGTACTACCCGTAACGAAACTCATCAATGACCGATTATTAACGTACTCACGGAGATACGCGAGGAATCGTGGCTCTCGAGCATTGATAGATAATGTTATTTACAATCGACATATCAAATGCCGAAACGTACACGCTTCGACAAACCTTGACCCAGAAGGCGGATAACTCGCGGAGCATTAGAAGACAGCTGCGACGATCTTCGATGCGCGACATTTTTATTGATACAGGTACCGTTCGAAAATGTTCGGAAATTCTGAACGGTCGATTAGACGACTTTCGAATAAGAATTTCGTCAAATCGTTCGAGCAATATGCGAGGGAGAAAAATCGAATTTTACGCATATATTTAAATAGTATGTGTGTGTACATGATGGAAGGAAGAAACTCACCAAAACAGAATGTTGAACACGATGACGACGGAGATGCTATTGACGGAGTTCTCCCAAAGAAGGATACTCTCTAGAATGCTGCAAAGCCGCCTGGATGCTTCGAAATTGCATCCGACATTCTTGCACCGTTCAACCTCGACGTTATTACGATCGTCTTGTACAACCTTTTCGGTTGTATCGTGATGTGTCGCGTTTCTCATCCATCGAAAATAACACGCCACTCTCGAAAACCGTTCCATGACAGTTCCAGGTCGATGTTGACTGCTTTTGTCGTCCTAATTTCCGTTCTCCTTTGGCATGGTACACCCTCGGAAGACTGTGCGGGAGTATTTTTAGCGCGTGACAACGAGTAAGAAACTTTTGAGAACGAACGTGTATAACCGCGGGGGTTTTCTTCTGCTTCTCGGAACGAAATAACAGAGTGTGGCGAACAAGGAAAAAGCAATAGAGATAGAGAGAACAGTGTATATATCAGTTGATAGAAAAGAGAGAAGAAGAAAGAACAGAAAGTGAGAGGGAGAGAAAACGAATATAAACGAAAGGATAGGGACTAAAAGACTTGTGGCGATCACTGACAAAGAACGAACGATTAAAATGCTACGGAACGGAGAGGGAGAGAATCACTAAGGAAAGGAGAAGGGAATACGATGTATATATATGTATATAGTCGAACAAGGGAAAAGGACAGAGACAGAATTCTGTACACCCTTGCGATATATTTTACAAGTTCGCTCTTGTTTATTTCTTGATTATATACCTTCTTCCGTTATTTTACTGGACCTCTTTCTTTGTTCTTTAACTTTTTCTTCTTCTTCTAGTTTAGTTTTTTTTTCGACCACACCACTCGGTGCACTGTATACGTCGTATCTTTCACCGTGCTACTGACGTACGTACGCGCCTGAGCGATATTCCACATTACCCTACCTTCGTCTACTGCAACACACGTGACAACCGCGACACGAGACGTCGTTCTACAGCGCACAACGTGTATACAGTGGAACTGCGTATAATCCTTATAGTTTAGTCGTCTTCACCGTACCAAACACGATACTTACCGTGACTTTTGCATCTTTACAACAATTCTAGTCCGAACGTAAACAGTACACCTTTTTTCCCAACACGCGCTCTTTGGTTCGATCGCTCTCGCCGCTAGGACAAAAATATCTGTCTGCTTTTCATTACAGTTTAGCATTTTATTGACAATGTTAATAGCAAGTGTTACTATCAAGAATATATAGTGATATTTCGAATACTATTTTCGCAGACTTATTCCTCATAAATAGACCACGCGATCTTTATGCGCATTTATAGCAAAATTGAGTAGATGAAATTGAAAATTGTTGAGAAATTTGGAAAATTCAAGATATCGATTCAGTTTCCATTTCTTGCAATCGATGTAGACAATTTTTATTTTGCATCAAAGATCCGCAGTCTTTATGATCGTAAACAATTATTATTATAAATATTATCTATTATCATAAACAAGTTTGATTTTTAAACTGTTCCTCTTGTTGTATTGCAGTATTTCGAGATATGGTCTTCTTATCGTTACTTTTGATCCAATTCATATAAGATTTTTAAGTGCGTTCTAACGAATTTAAAATATCTTTATCGATTATGAGTCACTGTTTGCCGTTACGTCGAAGTTTGTCTAATCCATGAACATTAATAATTAAGATTTAACGTTTTCAACGTTTTTACTACATATATATACATATAGAGATGTACTACATATATACTTACATAGATGTGCATAGCTGCCCTACACACAGTCAGTTTTTGTTGATCTGAAAATGAATTTTGTCCAGCTAATTATGGCATTCGAACCGCTACGACGCGTCCCGAACGACCTGAAATAGCAAGTTCGTTCGTTGTTCAGTTTCTCATGCTGCGATCTTTTGCGCATTTCCTCGGAATTTCCGTTTTATTTCGAATACTATTGTACTCGAGAGAGCTTAATCTTTTATTTGTTATACTTAAGCCTCTCTGGTAGAAACGATTATTTCAATCAGCTGTTATTAATTGCGAAACGATACGATATACGGACTTTCATAAAAAGTTGGTGACCTGTCCTTCTCAACTGTCACGGAATGCAACAAAATTGTAACCGTATATTTTGAGACTTTTGGGTCTATGGTGACACTGCTAGGCTATTATTAAATGTCTCATGTCCTGCATGATGTTACTTTAGCACCAATTCTATTAAAATAGTGTTGTGCATCGAATTTCCTTGCATTTTGATAATCTGTCTTAATTTAATTTATGCGCGCGATACGTATGTTTACAGCATACATTTACACTTGACATATACGTAAATAGCTTTAAAACACCTCGGATAAAGAAAACAGTAAAAGATTAAATAAGATGAGAATGCATTTGTTTGAAATACACAACTAGAAAAAGCTCATATTTCAATTTTTGAAATTACACCGCTCATTTTCAACGAAGGATATATTATTTATAAATTATGCAATTATTCAAATTTTCCCGCTTTGAATGTGCGTCAAAATGTTTGACATTTAACAGATATGTGTATGTATGTATTATGTGTATGTGTCGGAAGAAAACATAATGATGCGAATGCAGCACACGTGTACTTAGATACGAGTGCATGTTTGTTTTAGATAAGACAAAGTCAAATGCATTTTTCTAAATTACATATTTGTACAGTGACTCCCACTAATATTCGGACACTGTTAAAAAGACGATAACTTTTTTAATATTGGACCATACGATTTGATTATTTTTTTTTTAGAAAAGTTAGAATAATTGTTTTGCTACACAACGTGACAAAAATTTTTGAAAAAAATTGCAAGTTGTCGGAATTGCAGAGAATACTAAAAGTTGCCTTTTACAACTTTTTTACGATATTGCCAGGTATATATATACATATATACATATACATATATATATATATATATATATATATATATATATATATATATATATATATATATATATATATATATATTCTAAACTCTAAACCAATTATTCTAACTTCTCCACAAAAAGTTCAAATCGTATGCTCCAATATTAAAAAAGTTATCGTCTTTTTAACAGTGTCCGAATATTAGCAGTCACTGTATACATATAATTGAATGCACCATACAGAGGACTTATATGTATATTTTAAATAAATATTGTTTCAATGCATAAGCTTGTTCTTGGTGCCTTTCGAATGATCTTACACCATAGTAGCTGTAAAGTTAACGTTGCTGCTGAAATCCGTCTAGATTGTCTAGATAATAGTCTCTACACTCTACTGTCGTTCTTTGATCATTTCATTCTACTTAAATCGCGCGAGGTCAGCTGTTTCAGGTTTTCACTTTTACCATATCAGTAACGTTATAGATGATCGAGCGCCCTGTTCCTGGAAATGTCATAATGTTTGCGTAAAGTCTTAATGGTCGTTTGCAGATTGCACGTCATTAAGCAATTCTCAACCGAAAATCATTCGCTTTATTCCTACAGAGACCATTCTTCGTCGCGTCCTCTTTTTATCAATACTTTACCCTTTCAAAAGCATACTTTTATCTATATACGTATATATAGTGCGTTTACAACATTAAAAATCATTCGGATTTATGAAATACATATATTTGAAAAAATACCAACGCTGAGAATGGTTAAGAGAATTTTACAAGTTATCTTCTTTTCAGTTGATTCGATGAACGATCGTATTGCGAAATTGTAAAAGCTATTCCCTGATTATTAATTATCTCGGTTTCCTCATCCACGCAAAAAAAAACCGTTAAATTTGTTTCTCATACTATAAACGCAACGAATGTACAACTATTAATAATTAGTTCATTCGTATGATTACATTATGTAACGTATTGTGAGATACGTTGCAACAAAGTGTATACACGCATCTGTTTATGAATTGCTTCGACTGGAAGCTCGTGTTTCTTTTTCAGAGTGTATTTTTCAAAGTGTATTTCTATCAACTCAAATTCCCAGACAACCAGGGCTGCACCGGGCAGCAATGTCGCGTTTTGGATCCCTGCTGCCGCGAGGCTGCACGGAAAACGGTGGGGGATTTTGCCTCACCGTAAGAGGGCAACACAGTCGCGCCAATGTTTCGAATGCCGTACGCAGCGCCATACAGGCACGTACAGGCCTTGTACTAGGGAGCAGGGGGTCTCTCGTCCCGGTAAGGTGATACAGAGCTGGTCGCGCTGATGTGGATCTTCCACATTAAGATGTCGGTAAAGTAAATGACTATTGTACAAATGTGTAGCAGCAGCAGCAGCAGTCTTTCTTTTTACTGACAAAAATTAATATTTTTATTTAAATTACATACTACATACTATCAGGTCGTTCGGAAAGTAATTTTGTTTATCGTGTAGGGATGGCAATGCTTCCGTTTGTCATTACTAGACTGCGGATCTTTCTGCAAAATAAAAAATGTCAGCGTCGATTACAGGAAATAGAAACTAAATTGAATTGAATTATTTCTTCAGCAAAGGAGAAAACGAAATGACTTTCCGAACGAGCTAATACATTAACATATTACAATAGGAGAGCTGCATAAAGTCTAAATAAAATCAATCTCATCATTTTCATACAAAGAAACATTTACCAGTTACTTTTAAGGTTCGGTAGGTGTAGAGGGTTGAAACGTCTTCGTGAAAAAAAAAAATGTGTCGTAGAAGGGAAAAGAAACTTAATTTATAATTTTCGGCTCGAGCGCGTTTCCAGCTACCCGAGTGCATCGGGCTGCCCGGGGTGTCTCGATCTCGTCGGGCGGGTTCGGAAAGAATCGGACAAGTTCGGGCGAGCGAGTTTTCGTGCTACTCGAGATTCAATTCTGCGTTCGCACGAACTTGTCCGCTTCTGTCTGACGTCTGAACGCGCTCGACGAAGTCGAGCCACTCTCGGGCCACCAGGCCACCCGATGGTGTGTCACGGATAGTCTGCGGATCTTTCTGCAAAATAAAAATTTACTATATCGATTGCAAGAAATAGAAATCAAATTGAATTGAATTGTTTCTTCAGCAAAGGAGAAAACGAAATGACTTTCCGAACGAGCCAATACATTATAACATATTACAAGGAGAGCTGCATAAAGTCTAAATAAAATCAATCTCATCACTTTCATACAAAGAAACATTTACCAGTTACTTTTAAGGTTCGGTAGGTGTAGAGTGTTGAAATTTATAATTTTCGGCTCGAGCGCGTTTCAAGCTACCCGAGTGCATCGGGCTGCCAAGGGGTTTCGAGCTGCCCGGGAGTGTCTCGATCTCGTCGGGCGGGTTCGGAAAGAATCGGACAAGTTCGGGCGAGCGAGTTTTCGCGCTACTCGAGATTCAATTCTGCGTTCGCACGAACTTGTCCGCTTCTGTCTGACGTCTGAACGCGCTCGACGAAGTCGAGCCACTCTCAGGCCACCGGGCCACCCGATGGTGTGTTACGGATAGACTGCGGATCTTTCTGCAAAATAAAAATTTACTATATCGATTGCAAGAAATAGAAATCAAATTGAATTGAATTGTTTCTTCAGCAAAGGAGAAAACGAAATGACTTTCCGAACGAGCTAATACATTAACATATTACAAGGAGAGCTGCATAAAGTCTAAATAAAATCAATCTCATCACTTTCATACAAAGAAACATTTACCAGTTACTTTTAAGGTTCGGTAGGTGTAGAGTGTTGAAATTTATAATTTTCGGCTCGAGCGCGTTTCAAGCTACCTGAGTGCATCGGGCTGCCAAGGGGTTTCGAGCTGCCCGGGAGTGTCTCGATCTCGTCGGGCGGGTTCGGAAAGAATCGGACAAGTTCGGGCGAGCGAGTTTTCGCGCTACTCGAGATTCAATTCTGCGTTCGCACGAACTTGTCCGCTTCTGTCTGACGTCTGAACGCGCTCGACGAAGTCGAGCCACTCTCGGGCCACCGGGCCACCTGATAGTGTGTCACGGATAGACTGCGGATCTTTATGCAAAATAAAAAATGTCAGCGTCGATTACAGGAAATAGAAACTAAATTGAATGTCATCTCTTCCCTTAATGATTTTAATAGAGGAGAAATCATATATTGACATCTTCAATTTAAAAAATTTTCCAACAACTATCAATTTCATCTACTCAAGTTTGCTATAAATGCATAAAGATCCGCAGTCTATTCGTGACATATCAAGCGGCCCGAGAGTGGCTCGACTTCGTCGAGTGATTTGAAAATTACAGTCAAAACGTGTTGGTCGAGGAAGTGTCGACTTCCAGCTCAATAGTAATGACCTGTCATAAATCTCCCTGTAGAGAACAGCCCCGGGAACGGCACTGAAAGAAATCGAGTCTACCGGGTTGGGTCTGCCTGGGTCTGCCTAGCCCGACCCCAGCCGCGCGCCCGTAGTCTCAATGTGTTGACTTCGATGGCGCACGCTGCGTAGTATGTGTGACCGCTGTAATAAGTATTTCAATACAGCCGAAAATGCGTGTGAAACGAGTCCTGCCTCCTCCACTCTGATCCAATCGTCCGCGCATTCGCACCTAGACACGTCACCGTAATCCTGCCTGGGAACCTTCTTCTCAGGCTTACACCAAGTACAATGTCACCAGTTCGAATCCATGCGTGTTGGCGTCTTGCCGCCATCCCCTACAATTGCGTAGTATGTAGTGGGCGGTAACGGTATCGTATCCTAACCCACTGCTGTTCCGCTATCGCTCGTACTTACGAGGCAGTGTATTGGATCACTTGTTGGACATAGACAAATCTAAAATGTTTTTTCACTACGTGAATGAAATATGTAATTTCAGGACCGACGCTGTCGATCCTTACGTCAGAAAATGTCTGTTCCAGGGTTGTTACCTTTCACTTAAAAAGGCATCGTTGGTCAAGACTGGTTGCTAATATTATTCTCGAGGTGTAAATGGGGTTATTTAGTCGTATACAGCGTCCGTTGCCAGCTCCTTGTGACGCCAATTTTTATATCTCCATTTCTTTTGAAGGGCTCATTTTACAGTGGAAACTCCAAGGAATATAAACATATTTTGTTCAAAATTTAAATCACTGACGCACAGTGGTCTGGATTGGAAAATCGTGTGCCATTTTGTTATAACTTTTGAACCAGTAGAGATACTGCAATGAAATTTTCACTAAAAATATTTAAAAAATAGTCATTTTTAACTATAGGTAATTAAATATTTTTTGCATTTGTTAAACAATAATTTTTTATAAATTTTCATTGATATTTTTGATTTAAAAAAAAATTTTTGGAATATAATCGTACATACTATTTTTTACTTTCTAAATATGTATTTTTTATATTTATGTTTCACACATGTGTAACGTTTTATGGAATACGTAAAATATAAATTTGAGAAGTCTTGTTGCAATCAACATACACAAAAAAAATTACCGTAAAGGTAAAAACGCATTACAAGCGTGTCAAAGATATTTTTTATAATAATTTATAATGATTAAAAAACGAAACGAGCCTACTACCTTATATCTTTATTTTACTAGAGGTGAGCGAAATATCAGAACGAAACAGAATTGAAAAACTTCTATTATATTTTAATACTAAAGAATTACCTCGGATGCAATATTTAACACTAAAATCTTACATTTTTCGCTATGTGAAGTCATCTGATAATAATTTGTACCAACAATATACCTCGCAAACATTCTATTACCAACTTTAATGGCTTTAAACAATAATAATTTGAGCGGGCGGAGAGGGGCGGAATTAATTTTTTCATGATTATTTAGAAGGAAGGTGTACTAAAAATATTCCAATTAATTAGAAAGCTAAACTCGGCTAAACTTTAAAGATATACCATCTTAAATGGAAAGGACTTCACAAATTTTTCTTACGGCATTGAGCATTATTATATAAATAGAGTATTTACGTTAATAAATAATAGAAAGATATGATTTTTATCACAAAAGTCTGCTCTTCAATATAAAAAAAAAAGCGAGAGATAATATTAAATAGGAACGTCAGGGCACCGCATCACAGAGAAGCAATTTTTCTCGTGAAAAATCCTCCTCTTAAAATGTCCTATTTTCAATGTTTATTGCAACTATTATATTTATTAAATTGTACTATTTTCTTCATTTCCGAGGTCTGTGAACATTTGGGAAGCAATGTTTATAGATATCGATACGAGAAAGTTCGTTTTTGGGCAGAAAGGCACACGATTTTCCAATCCAGACCACTGTGTGACGGCTCATCGAAAAAGACGTAAAAAACGAATTAGTTTAAATTTTTCGACTCCATACAGTTGATGGTCGAGGTTAAAAAAATAATTTTGCAATAGCCCAATCCTTTCCTAATAAAACCACAAAAAAAAAGTGTAGCTCAATCGGATTTCAACGAAAATATGATTTCATGATGTTTCGTTGACAAAAAATTCGATTTTTTGGAAAATCCTGAGGTGGTAGACAAATTCTGAGACCAGATTTGAAATAAGCGTGGAAGAATGTACGGGAAATGATGTACAGCATGTTGCAAAAAAGTTTTATTGAAATTGTGCAGGTTTAACGAATTTTGTCAAGGTTAAAAAACGTTCGTACCATCATTTCCCTACTTTCCGCATATTCTGCAAAGTTAGAGCTTTAATTTAAAAAAAAATTCATCGTTCTATCTCTTTTCTATCGAAAGTTATTCGACTTTAACACAGAAACTTGCGGCGACCCGTGCAGCGACCCTTGCAGCGACCCTTGCAGCGACCCAATAGCTGCACGGGTCGCCGCCTGGATCGCGACGGAATAGCCAAAAAAGGTGTGTCACAGCTCTGACCGACCAGTCTTGAACCGCTAGAGGACTCATCAGTAAGGCGGGCCCTGCCCGAGACGCTGCGATATCGGAAGGTGGTTTAAGACTGTATATATAGAGATCGGTGACGGATCAGGTAGCAGCGAGAAAGGTCTTTCTTTGACTATCTGTCCATCTTGTGGCAAATGTAGGAAATTAGCTGCCACAAAAGAGAGCGAGTTATTATTGTCCGCTTCTGTCCGAACGCGCCCGACGAGGTCGACCACGTTCGGGCCACCCGCCCGATGTGTTACGGATAGACAGCGGGTCTGTATGCAAAATAAAAAACGTCAGCGTTGATTACAAGAAATAGAAACTCAAAAGAATGTCATCCCTTTCCTTAATGATTTTAATAAAGGAGAAATCATATATTGACATTTTCAATTTTAAAAATTTTCCAACAACTATCAATTTCATCTGCTCAATTTTGCTATAAATGCATACAGATCCCAAGTCTATCCGTTACACATCGGGCGGCTCGAGAGCGGCTCGACATCGGCGAGTGATTTGAGGAGTTGGTGACAGATGAGTTGGGCATTTAATCGGTCATCCGATTGACGATTGATAATCGTTAGTCGCGATTAACGACTAAAGTAGAAATTTAATCGTTATCCTCAATTAACGATTAATAAGTATTTAATCTTATCCGCAAATATAACGATCAATCGGTATTTATTCGTTAACCACAATTAACGACTAAACGAGGATATTAATTGTTAATCGCGATTAACGATTGAAGTAGAAATTTAGTCGTCAATCGTCGATTGAATTTTTGCACAACACTGGTTAGTGATTTTATTTTTATTCTATTTTCTCGAAAATGAATAAATCCATGAATACTTTCGGCCAACTCGAGGCTACAATGAACACGACCGACGCCCGAGGGTCGAGCACTGAAGCCTGAGCCCAGAACACAATAGTAGTGCAATAAACACGGCCCGACAATCCCCCGGCCAGCCAGGTAGCTCGGCATGAAACCGCTAAGGAGCGAATGCTGAACTTAATTATTTTCCGTGCTGCCCTCACGAAAGTCACACGAGCCAATTCGTGGCGTTCTGCCGATTAAGAAAAGCCTAAACTCGACGGAATTAGGACCGTTTCTAGTGGTTTTATTCATAACGGAGTGTACACTTTCCACCTTTAAATATAAGAAATTTAAAAATATGTGCTAGGTGTCTCTTTTTATTATGTCGAGCACCCTGTATATGAGCACCAAAAACTAATTTTCATCGTTTTGTTAGTGTTTGACACGCGATTGTAAATACGTTCAAAGCATTGTGCTACCGTCTCGTCCCGTGTTATTGTCTTTACCGTTCGCGTTCAATTTGAACGATTTCTAACGAGCTCCCCAGTATGAGAGTATGGTGGGGATGCCCGCGTATTACGCGAGGACCCCGATCCGCAACAGTCGAGATTGATGACTGAGAGAGATCTCTGTTCCTCCGAAACGAGAACCGTGAGTCGTTCCTCCGAAACGACATCTCAATTGTCAGTTATTTGTACCGCGTGTTTAAAATTATTATTAAAAGTGATCTTGAAGTCGCAGAAACCCGGCTTCCCTGTTTAAACCAGTGGTTTTAATTCACCCACTTACACTTTCTCCACTACCGGACTGATCCAACCCTTCATACCTGATTTTAAACGAAGTGCTCGTGTCGTGGTAAACAGTTAGTTTGGCCGTTATAATTTAAGGAAAAACTTGTGACACCTCATATTACACGTCCGTAAAACCAACAATTTTCAAGACTTCAAGGAATTGTTTGAGATACGTTTTCTCATATTTCACTAAAGACTGCAACATATCCAAATTTGAACAAAATCCGAAACAGTAGTTCTATTTCGCATGGAAATATGGATACTCGAAAACAATTAAAAATTAAAAATTATAAGAAACTGCGATTTAGATCAATCGTGAGCAGAAAAATTCAAAGATTCTTTTCTTTACATCTTTCAATGCCTACTATGTATATCTGGTTTATGTGTTGACCGTTTTCGATGACATTTCGGGTAATCGGATAGTGTTTTTTCATTTTCTTAGTTTTAAAAATCTTAAGCTTAATAAATATGGATTCGAAAAAATCGTTTGTCCCGCTGTTTCCAAAACCGTTGTTTAAACATGTTTAAACAATCATACTGTATTAATATTAGATATCACTGTATTTGAAAAAGTCTACAGAATCTTTTATATGGCGGGGGTAGCGAGCGCACGGTAACCCCAAGGAATCTGGTTAGACCGATTTGGTCTTTAATGTCTTTATGGTTATTACGGCTATTAACTCCTAAGGGTACGGCTGGTGGCACATTGCAGTTCGGCCATGGCACAACAAAAGCCCAAACTTCGTTTTTCAAGAGCTTTTGCTCGAAAAAGTATATTAACGGTTTCGGTGTTCTTTCAGCCACTTGGCATAGTACCGTTACCGGTATTGTTCGGTATGTATATATATTTTACCGAGATTAAGTCCCTGATTTCACACAGTGAATTAAAGTTTCAAAGCGAAATGTTCAGCTCTGTACGAAGCATTAACGACATTAGATTCGAGACTAAAAGACTTGAATTTTTGGAGATGTTATGACATTTCGACGAACATTGCGCCGGACGGCGCACACGGTTTTCGCCGACATTTCACCGACTCCAGATTTGACCGGCAACAAATTTGATCGAATTGATTCAATCGATTGATGAAGTTAATGGCCATACGGTCTATCCATCTGTCACCAACTCCTCAAATCACTCGCCGATGTCGAGCCGCTCTCGAGCCGCCCGATGTGTAACGGATAGACTTGGGATCTGTATGCATTTATAGCAAAATTGAGCAGATGAAATTGATAGTTGTTGGAAAATTTTTAAAATTGAAAATGTCAATATATGATTTCTCCTTTATTAAAATCATTAAGGAAAGGGATGACATTCTTTTGAGTTTCTATTTCTTGTAATCAACGCTGACGTTTTTTATTTTGCATACAGACCCGCTGTCTATCCGTAACACATCGGGCGGGTGGCCCGAACGTGGTCGACCTCGTCGGGCGCGTTCGGACAGAAGCGGACAATAATAACTCGCTCTCTTTTGTGGCAGCTAATTTCCTACATTTGCCACAAGATGGACAGATAGTCAAAGAAAGACCTTTCTCGCTGCTACCTGATCCGTCACCGATCTCTATATATACAGTCTTAAACCACCTTCCGATATCGCAGTGTCTCGGGCAGGGCCCGCCTTACTGATGAGTCCTCTAGCGGTTCAAGACTGGTCGGTCAGAGCTGTGACACACCTTTTTTGGCTATTCCGTCGCGATCCAGGCGGCGACCCTTGCAGCGACCCGTGCAGCTATTGGGTCGCTGCAAGGGTCGCTGCAAGGGTCGCTGCACGGGTCGCCGCAAGTTTCTGTGTTAAAGTCGAATAACTTTCGATAGAAAAGAGATAGAACGATGAATTTTTTTTTAAATTAAAGCTCTAACTTTGCAGAATATGCGGAAAGTAGGGAAATGATGGTACGAACGTTTTTTAACCTTGACAAAATTCGTTAAACCTGCACAATTTCAATAAAACTTTTTTGCAACATGCTGTACATCATTTCCCGTACATTCTTCCACGCTTATTTCAAATCTGGTCTCAGAATTTGTCTACCACCTCAGGATTTTCCAAAAAATCGAATTTTTTGTCAACGAAACATCATGAAATCATATTTTCGTTGAAATCCGATTGAGCTACACTTTTTTTTTGTGGTTTTATTAGGAAAGGATTGGGCTATTGCAAAATTATTTTTTTAACCTCGACCATCAACTGTATGGAGTCGAAAAATTTAAACTAATTCGTTTTTTACGTCTTTTTCGATGAGCCGTCACACAGTGGTCTGGATTGGAAAATCGTGTGCCTTTCTGCCCAAAAACGAACTTTCTCGTATCGATATCTATAAACATTGCTTCCCAAATGTTCACAGACCTCGGAAATGAAGAAAATAGTACAATTTAATAAATATAATAGTTGCAATAAACATTGAAAATAGGACATTTTAAGAGGAGGATTTTTCACGAGAAAAATTGCTTCTCTGTGATGCGGTGCCCTGACGTTCCTATTTAATATTATCTCTCGCTTTTTTTTTTATATTGAAGAGCAGACTTTTGTGATAAAAATCATATCTTTCTATTATTTATTAACGTAAATACTCTATTTATATAATAATGCTCAATGCCGTAAGAAAAATTTGTGAAGTCCTTTCCATTTAAGATGGTATATCTTTAAAGTTTAGCCGAGTTTAGCTTTCTAATTAATTGGAATATTTTTAGTACACCTTCCTTCTAAATAATCATGAAAAAATTAATTCCGCCCCTCTCCGCCCGCTCAAATTATTATTGTTTAAAGCCATTAAAGTTGGTAATAGAATGTTTGCGAGGTATATTGTTGGTACAAATTATTATCAGATGACTTCACATAGCGAAAAATGTAAGATTTTAGTGTTAAATATTGCATCCGAGGTAATTCTTTAGTATTAAAATATAATAGAAGTTTTTCAATTCTGTTTCGTTCTGATATTTCGCTCACCTCTAGTAAAATAAAGATATAAGGTAGTAGGCTCGTTTCGTTTTTTAATCATTATAAATTATTATAAAAAATATCTTTGACACGCTTGTAATGCGTTTTTACCTTTACGGTAATTTTTTTTGTGTATGTTGATTGCAACAAGACTTCTCAAATTTATATTTTACGTATTCCATAAAACGTTACACATGTGTGAAACATAAATATAAAAAATACATATTTAGAAAGTAAAAAATAGTATGTACGATTATATTCCAAAAATTTTTTTTTAAATCAAAAATATCAATGAAAATTTATAAAAAATTATTGTTTAACAAATGCAAAAAATATTTAATTACCTATAGTTAAAAATGACTATTTTTTAAATATTTTTAGTGAAAATTTCATTGCAGTATCTCTACTGGTTCAAAAGTTATAACAAAATGGCACACGATTTTCCAATCCAGACCACTGTGCGTCAGTGATTTAAATTTTGAACAAAATATGTTTATATTCCTTGGAGTTTCCACTGTAAAATGAGCCCTTCAAAAGAAATGGAGATATAAAAATTGGCGTCACAAGGAGCTGGCAACGGACGCTGTATACGACTAAATAACCCCATTTACACCTCGAGAATAATATTAGCAACCAGTCTTGACCAACGATGCCTTTTTAAGTGAAAGGTAACAACCCTGGAACAGACATTTTCTGACGTAAGGATCGACAGCGTCGGTCCTGAAATTACATATTTCATTCACGTAGTGAAAAAACATTTTAGATTTGTCTATGTCCAACAAGTGATCCAATACACTGCCTCGTAAGTACGAGCGATAGCGGAACAGCAGTGGGTTAGGATACGATACCGTTACCGCCCACTACATACTACGCAATTGTAGGGGATGGCGGCAAGACGCCAACACGCATGGATTCGAACTGGTGACATTGTACTTGGTGTAAGCCTGAGAAGAAGGTTCCCAGGCAGGATTACGGTGACGTGTCTAGGTGCGAATGCGCGGACGATTGGATCAGAGTGGAGGAGGCAGGACTCGTTTCACACGCATTTTCGGCTGTATTGAAATACTTATTACAGCGGTCACACATACTACGCAGCGTGCGCCATCGAAGTCAACACATTGAGACTACGGGCGCGCGGCTGGGGTCGGGGTAGGCAGACCACGGGCGCGCGGCTGGGGTCGGGCTAGGCAGACCCAGGCAGACCCAACCCGGTAGACTCGATTTCTTTCAGTGCCGTTCCCGGGGCTGTTCTCTACAGGGAGATTTATGACAGGTCATTACTATTGAGCTGGAAGTCGACACTTCCTCGACCAACACGTTTTGACTGTAATTTTCAAATCACTCGACGAAGTCGAGCCACTCTCGGGCCGCTTGATATGTCACGAATAGACTGCGGATCTTTATGCATTTATAGCAAACTTGAGTAGATGAAATTGATAGTTGTTGGAAAATTTTTTAAATTGAAGATGTCAATATATGATTTCTCCTCTATTAAAATCATTAAGGGAAGAGATGACATTCAATTTAGTTTCTATTTCCTGTAATCGACGCTGACATTTTTTATTTTGCATAAAGATCCGCAGTCTATCCGTGACACACTATCAGGTGGCCCGGTGGCCCGAGAGTGGCTCGACTTCGTCGAGCGCGTTCAGACGTCAGACAGAAGCGGACAAGTTCGTGCGAACGCAGAATTGAATCTCGAGTAGCGCGAAAACTCGCTCGCCCGAACTTGTCCGATTCTTTCCGAACCCGCCCGACGAGATCGAGACACTCCCGGGCAGCTCGAAACCCCTTGGCAGCCCGATGCACTCAGGTAGCTTGAAACGCGCTCGAGCCGAAAATTATAAATTTCAACACTCTACACCTACCGAACCTTAAAAGTAACTGGTAAATGTTTCTTTGTATGAAAGTGATGAGATTGATTTTATTTAGACTTTATGCAGCTCTCCTTGTAATATGTTAATGTATTAGCTCGTTCGGAAAGTCATTTCGTTTTCTCCTTTGCTGAAGAAACAATTCAATTCAATTTGATTTCTATTTCTTGCAATCGATATAGTAAATTTTTATTTTGCAGAAAGATCCGCAGTCTATCCGTAACACACCATCGGGTGGCCCGGTGGCCCGAGAGTGGCTCGACTTCGTCGAGCGCGTTCAGACGTCAGACAGAAGCGGACAAGTTCGTGCGAACGCAGAATTGAATCTCGAGTAGCGCGAAAACTCGCTCGCCCGAACTTGTCCGATTCTTTCCGAACCCGCCCGACGAGATCGAGACACTCCCGGGCAGCTCGAAACCCCTTGGCAGCCCGATGCACTCGGGTAGCTTGAAACGCGCTCGAGCCGAAAATTATAAATTTCAACACTCTACACCTACCGAACCTTAAAAGTAACTGGTAAATGTTTCTTTGTATGAAAGTGATGAGATTGATTTTATTTAGACTTTATGCAGCTCTCCTTGTAATATGTTATAATGTATTGGCTCGTTCGGAAAGTCATTTCGTTTTCTCCTTTGCTGAAGAAACAATTCAATTCAATTTGATTTCTATTTCTTGCAATCGATATAGTAAATTTTTATTTTGCAGAAAGATCCGCAGACTATCCGTGACACACCATCGGGTGGCCTGGTGGCCCGAGAGTGGCTCGACTTCGTCGAGCGCGTTCAGACGTCAGACAGAAGCGGACAAGTTCGTGCGAACGCAGAATTGAATCTCGAGTAGCACGAAAACTCGCTCGCCCGAACTTGTCCGATTCTTTCCGAACCCGCCCGACGAGATCGAGACACCCCGGGCAGCCCGATGCACTCGGGTAGCTGGAAACGCGCTCGAGCCGAGAATTATAAATTAAGTTTCTTTTCCCTTCTACGACACATTTTTTTTTTCACGAAGACGTTTCAACCCTCTACACCTACCGAACCTTAAAAGTAACTGGTAAATGTTTCTTTGTATGAAAATGATGAGATTGATTTTATTTAGACTTTATGCAGCTCTCCTATTGTAATATGTTAATGTATTAGCTCGTTCGGAAAGTCATTTCGTTTTCTCCTTTGCTGAAGAAATAACATTCAATTTGATTTCTATTTCTTGCAATCGATGTAGTCAATTTCTACTTTGCAGAAAGATTCGCAGTCTAGTAATGACAAACGGAAGCATTGCCATCCCTACACGATAAACGAAATTACTTTCCGAACGACCTGATAGTATGTAGTATGTAATTTAAATAAAAATATTAATTTTGTCAGTAAAAAGAAAGACTGCTGCTGCTACACATTTGTATAATAGACATTTACTTTAGCGACATCTACCACATAGCACGTCCTACATTAATGCGACCTGGCGCGACCGTGTTGCCCTCTTACGGCGAGGCAAAATCGAGCCCCGTTCTCCGTGCAGTGGCGCGGCAGCAGGGATCCAAAACGCGACATAGCTGCGGCGCAGTACAGCTGCAGAACGGAGCAGTTGGTTGTCTGGGTTGTAATGGCAAATATTTACAACGTAAATTATATATAGACTATACAGAATGGTTGTGGAGATACACTCTATTTCCGTCGTGACCTTTATTAATATAGTTTTCGGTAATATCATTTCTCTCTGCGTATCATATGTATATCTATAGTTGCAGATACTACGGACTATCATATCACTATCATAACCACAGTTTCTCGGTAGCGATAAGCTTGCACCGGATACCGTATACATTAAAATATTCCTCGCCTTGCAAAATCGTGCTGTTTATCGTAAAATTGCAACTCTGACACGTCATTGTACTACGTTCTAATCGTGCGGCCAATTTTACGCGCAAGTCGTGTCTATATCTCCTGCATCGATAAACAGATTTCTAGATTAATGAAAATCGTATCCAAATTCGATTTGTACGGAAATATTCTGTAATTCAATAATAAATAGTTTCCAGAATTTTTATAAAAATCGTTCACGTTGTAATCGTATCAATAAAGACAATTTTGTAATGTTTCGTTAAAAATATAAAGTTTCTATTAAAATAATTCATTAATATTCCTAACATTCGTTATCAATGTGTAGAATAGTCGTTCTAATCAGTTTAATTTATAAAGAACACTCATATAGAAGTAGTTTATTTGTGAAAACAAGGCTACAATATCAACATATAAATGCGCGCGTAAAAATACATGTATTGTCACAGATGATAATACAGTGTTGCACATGTGTTCGTGTTATCTTACCATTAAAATGTAAGATGAGGTGATAGCTTAATTTATTGTTATCACCGCGTCGACTTAAATTTCAATTATTTTCCTTGCAATCTCTAATGAATTCTGGTATCTCTTCTTTTTACGAGTTCTTTAAATATAGTATAGCATCATGTAAACAGTTGTGAATCAGATCTTGCTAGGCGTGATTAAGACTCCGATTTATATAATACATTGTAATTAAACTAAACATAAGTATAGTGTTAATTTGTCGAGTACATATACTGTTAATTTAAGTCGCTTTCAAAGAGCTGCGTTAATTTTGTATCTATTTTTAGAGAAGACGGAAAATAGAGTCAACGAAAATTTTGCAGTCGTGTCTACAGAATTATTTTGTACAGCTAATGAAAAAGATCGTAGCGTTCGTGGTTCTTAACAGCAATATGATTTATATACTTAATTACTATGCTTCTTGTTATTTTATACATTTATACAATTTTCTACAAATATGTTCATACCATTTGCTATAAAATTTGAAAACATGCGTGAGAACAAGGAAGACGTAAGAAGAGAACGATCGTCGTTTCTTAAAGTACATCTGTAAACAATGCTTTCAATCTTGAAATATCACATTCGATGTGCCTTATTCGCATAGTTCACTTGAAATATATTAAATCTATGAGAAATCTTGATTATTACACGATACTTAAAAAAGAAAAATAGAATTCGAGCCGAGGTTCTCGAAGAGGCCGTACGAACCCCTTTAAAACAGTTAACAGTAAATTTTTCAGACTAAAAAAAATGAGATAAAAAATGTTATATATCCACTTTTGTGTCGCGAGACAAAAGGCACTTGTATAGAAAATGCACGGCGAGATAAACTGTAAAATGTTACCGTATATGATTCGTGCGGATTATTCATTTCTTCGTTACAACATTCCATTGTATAGAAATCATTATTCTTTGCACATAAATTACACTTACTCGCATGCACACGCCCATTCATACATAGCAGTCTAAGTTATATGGCAGTATTATAATATCGTACTTAACGAAATAATTTCATGAAATATCGTAACTACATTAGTTTCCATTAAATACTTACCAGTAACAATGTTAAAAATTATCCTATATAGTTTACCGCTAAAGCTTGCTTCTCTGCGTGATAAAAGTTCGTTCGCCGTTTAAATATTAATCGGTTTAAAATTTGTATAAAAAGAAACAGAATTTACTGTAATGCGTGGTGATTTTACTTGCTCTATTAAATACAGATCGTTCCCCTCATTTTCCAGCGTACGTTGGATTTTTGAATGTCGACGTGGCTTGCTTGTAAATTGGGTTTTCTCCCTGCGAAGAAATGATTAACGATCAAATCCAGGATCTAGGATTTACAAAAATATTCAAAGGGCTTACCGTATCCCATTTAGCCATCATTCTCTCCCTTTCGAACCTTGCAAACTCTCTTCTGTCGTGTATAGTCGTTAACAACTTCCACAACAGTAATAAAGCAAGTCCAATTAAAACAATTGCTGCTATCACGCCAAGTACTATGCCCAGCATATAAACTTGCGGAGGACATTCCCTTTCCTTTTGTGCTCGTACCACTAAGCAATTTGTTTCGTTATAGTAATAAACGAAATTGTATTTACAGTCATCCTCATCTATTCCAAAGCACGCGTCTTCGTTCTCGTCCGCTATAACTGTATCCACTGGTTCGGGAACGAACTCTTTACAATTTTTAGCGCACTCTTCTTTGTCACTGTAGTTTCCGGTACCGTACATTTGGCACAGAACACAGTTCTTCAATTCTTCGCAGCGACTCGGACAGGTTGGACATTTGTTACAGTGTCTGCCAGAGTATCGCATGTTTCCTTCCTCGTAACAAATGCATTCGCCACAAACACAGTCACCCTGTGTAAGAAAAATAGAATGTTGTGGCAATCGTCTGATTTGTCTTGAGAAAAACAAGATACAACTATTGAGAACCTTACATGGCCTGAACACAATATTCCGTTTGTAGTGCCAGGTGCGATACAAGAATCGTTAGAGGATCTGCAATTACAGGATGGACCGGTCCAGCCAGCGTTACAGACACACTGACCACATTCGCAAGTTCCGTGGTCCGAGCACAAGAAACCCTGATCTCGATCGCATGAAAAGTTATCGCATTCGCAGAAGTGTCCCGATATTATCTGCGAAAAAGCAATAATATTAGATTAACATTAGATAAATTATTTTTATAACATTAGATAAACAGATTATTAGATTAAAATTGCCATATCATTATTTGAAACAGTTTTCAAATGATTACATTCTTCCGTATTCTAGAAATTGTTAAAAATCCAAATGTACGAGAAAACAGGCTCAATTTCATGTAAATAGTGAGAAAAAAGATTACACAGAGTAAAAGTTTTCTAGCTTGAAAAATACGTCTTGATTTCGGAATTGAAATTGCTTCGAGTCCGAAGGGTTAAAGGATTAACTTGAATGTGTATTTACTTCTTCAAGATTTTCTCTTTCCTCGCATTCGCATTGACCGCAAGCACAGGTTCCTCTTCCTGAACAATCCACTAAGGATGTATTATCAGGTCTACAAGACTGGAAGTGTTTATCGAATCCCGTCATCTCGTGATGAGGACTGCATTCGCAACGTTTTCCAAAGAAACCGTCGTAACACTCACAGACACCACATTTTAAGGTTCCTACACCGTTGCATTCTGGCGACTTTGGCTCGTACATGGCGCCTTCGCGTTCACATTCGCAATCGCATAACATTTCCAAATTTACTGTCAGAGTTTCGTTAATGCCAACCTGAAAAGCATTAACGATTTAATTATACAAGAACATAGAATATATACGTCTTTGCATACTCACCGGATAAATGTCGAATTTCTGTCTCCATTCCGATCTATTCTCTGGACAACTGGTGACTTCGATTTCTGCTATAAATTCCACCTGCGTACCGACTTTCAGTCCATCGCATTTCGATGTCTCTACAAGTGGCCCTGTACCCAAACATCTTGAGAAATATTTCACCTTTACGGCACTGCTGGCCGTGTCTTTCATTTCGACAGAGCTTGAAATCGCATCATACTGCTCTCGAATTAATTCTACAACGTTGCTCGAGTCATCCGACAATTTACCAGCGAAAGACCCCTCAACGTGTTTAGTCAGTCTTTTATATACATTTATTTGCTCCTCTGTAACAGCCCATATAATGTTAATGGCGTTCTGCTTCACTTTTAAATTAATTTGAGAGATACTCGGATAGTCTTGTAAAGACGAGTGTGTGTAGAGTCCAGTCATGTCTAAATGACATTCGCCATCGTTCGGCTTTATAATTCCACCTAATTTTCCATCTCCAGCGTAATGAAAACCAGCATCCGTAGAAAATACTAGAAGTCTACGAGCTTTCTCGCGCCAACCAATCTGTCCTCTGCAAACGATAGCTTGCATAATCGCATCGAATCCTCCTTCCGGTGCATCTAAGTTTCCAGACACTGATGCGTTGCGTACTAGACTCTGGATAAATAAAACTAATAAACCTGTGTTTGTCGTAAAGGTATGAAATTTGATTCGTCCATACTTACTGCAAAATGACTAGTATCTCGCGACAGTGTCATAATGTTTTTGTAGCCATATGGTGCTGCGCAACCATCGCACGGTTCTATTAGCCTGGAATACAAAGAACACAATGTATGAACCATAGTTAAAGATTGTACACAAGCGGGATAATTATATTTAGAAACTTACGACTTTGGCATTGTATTAACGTAAGGCATTACAACTTTATCAACAAAACTGCCGAAGCCTAATCTGAAGTTACTCGTAATTTTACTCATACTTTCTACTAAGAGTTGTCCTAAGTCTGATAATTTCTTTTTATCATCTTCCATAGATTTACTCAGATCCATAAGATAGTACAGATCGACGGGATAGTCTTCAGCTTGCGAATAGGCAAAATTCATTCTATACGCTTCGTCTAGAAATATTAGCGTTATTAGAGAATGATAGAAAATGGTTATTAGAAAATGTTCTAACGTACTTATTCGAAGTTTCAAATTAACTTCTTGGGGCCAAATTTGCACAGCTTCTTGCCTCTTGCTGCTGCTACTGCTACCACTGATTTCTTTAGTCGATTGAGAGCTAGAGCTCGAGCTAGAATTCGAGTACGAGTACTCGTAACTACCGGCACTGCCGACAGTATAGCCACCTTTTGTTAAATTACGATGTCTTGTCATACTGAAAACATTATCCGGGTTCCAAGTATATTCTGCCGGACATGTTGCAAATATTTTGGTATTTATATTTGGTAGAAAGCACCGTTTTTCAGAAAATTTCTAGAAAGAAGTAAATCATTTTATAAATTTTATAGTTCATTTGAATATTGCACGGATGATTATGAATGTAATACTAATATGAATGTAAAACTTACTGGTGCAGCACACCAAGCACAATGTGGCGTTTGAATGCATTCATGGCATGTTTGCTTACTAATGCATGGATTCATTCCCGTCAGTCTTTCTGGAGGCGGATAATTTGCCTTTGCCAACGACGCAACAATCGCTAGTGTTACGACCCATCCTAAGCTGCCAAGCATTCTGAACACACGTAAATAAAACAAATGAACATTATAATTTTTACTTGAAGAAAAGTTTGGATATTTCGTTAATAAAAAGCTTTGTAAGAAAATTAGTTTTTTAAAAAATGATAAAAACGAATTGCTGTATGTCTACAAAATACAAGGATATTCTTTTATAATTAAAAATCATAATGATTCAGTATGGACATTTTTGGAAATGAGGAAATACAAGGTATGAGGTAATATTCCTGTAATTGTTGACTCATTGGATTGTTGACACATTCTCAGAAGTTATTTTTATCCTTGTGGTAAAGGGATATTAAATGCACTTTAAAATGATTTTTACAGTAATAAAAAATAGTGTAGTAAAACTAATATTTAAAATTGGGACAAAATGGTAGCTTCATTTATAAATACAGAAAGATTAGAAGTGAGACTATTATTAAATAACTGAGTCAACTCGTGAACTCGTCAGCACCTTTTATTTTCGATGGGAAAATGAAAAATCCTTTAAAAATCTTTAAAATCATTTGGTATATTCTATTAAATTTTTGTATGCAGTAAATACAAAGACTCGAAGGGAAGGGAAAAACTAAGAACATAGAAAGTGAAGTAGAAATGTTAAAAAGTAGTTTAATCAATTATTTTTCGAGCGGAAGAATAAAATGCAATTGAGGTGCGGCTATACAAGATCTCCCACGCTTTAATTTCTAACTTGAGAAATACCATTTTTATTATTGAACGTAAAAAATACGAATCCGTGTAGATCGAAAAAATTTTTTAGGCATCTGAAAGGTGTGCCCAATACCTGTAAGATGTAATTATCCACGGCTTAAGACAGGTCATTCATTCATTCACCATGATGCCGTCATCTTTATATTTACAAAGTGCTATCGCTTTGCAAACGGTGAAGGTAGACGTTAAAACACTAAAGAATCGTAAGAAAATGTAACCGGTTAGACAATATGAAAAGCTTACTTTTCTTTTAAAGGTTCTCTTTCAATCTGCTATTGAGGCATCACAAGTTTTAACCAATGTTTTCTTGGTACTTGAATCACCATAAAAGGTAACCCATCAAACGCACGCACTCCACAAACAACTGCATCCACAAGATAGCGATGGACTCTCGCGAACTCTCTGACTCTGTGACGGATACTGTGATTGGATGTGTGCCACGAAATAATCACATATAGATGCGCAACTCTTTATAAATAGAGGGAACTGGGTCGTTGCGCCAGTGTCACGGGTATTCGAAGTGCGAACTGTTTATCCAAAATGTCCGAATTGCGGCCAATATGAGAACATGTCAATGCTGCTTAATTTATTATTGTAATTTGAATTAATAATCCTGTGATTACTGTAATAGAGAACGTTATACATATCATACTTATTGTGAATCGTCCTTAATATTTTATGTATCCAGCTCTAAATACAATATGACCCAAAAATGTTATACCTCATTGAAAAGGATGATTTGTGTTCAATCATTTGAAGTAACTTTTTCCTTTAGGAAAATGTTCTCCGTAGCTTTGTTAAAGAATTATTAACAAAAAACACGGACCAATCAAAGGGCGACTACAAAGGATGGCCGGAATCCGTCCGGCCACATTTTTGCAAGTTTCTTGTGAATCGTCCTTAAAGTTCTATGTATTCGACCGTATATACACGTATATGTATTACGTATACATATGCAAACATACGAATCCAGTGCAAGATATATGAAGATATATAACAGATAATAAATGTTAAAATGCATAGAAAAATTGTATTTGATAAAATTCACACGTCAGTGTAAATGAAATATATAGTATGTATAATGCTGTGTAACGTCGTTTGTGTAACAACGTATATGTGCTGTTTAGGCAAAATCAATACATACTAGCAGAACCTGCGCAGAAATCGTAAATGGAAATCTGCACATCCCCACTTTCGATACGATCAATTTTACCTCACATCCGGCTTCATGCTAAATCGTTCTTTCTGTCTCTGGAAGCGGTGAAGGTAAGACGTTTGTCCGTTATCTATTTAGGTTTTAGTTTTTCCTTTAATCAATAATTTGGTTATATTCTTGTAATCGGCTTGCAGTTTAATTATTCATTTTTCTTTTGTCTTTTTTCTCTGTTCGAACGTGTAGAATAATTTAAAAAATATTTAATTTTAGAAAATCTGCATCGCTTGTCGACTCGATCGAGTAGAAGAAAAATTACGTTGAAACATCGGTTTGTTCGGGGACTGAAAGATCATTATTAACATCAAATATGTAAGTAACAATCTACATTTGAAAAGTTTTTGCAAAAAGCTCGTGCTGTATTTAGTATCACGATTTGATTTTCTTAACGTTCATCTCTAACGCACAGTCTCTATCCTCGTTTCTTACAAAAATTTATTCTTTCGTCGGCCATTTTAAAAATATCTGCAATGCGTCAGTACTTTTAGACTTCTCCTGCCGCACTGTAGAAATTAGAAAAAAATTAGTGTTATATAACCTTTACATTCTTTCTTGATTTTAATATTTCTCTGTGGTAATTGCATTTGATAATTTTCAAATCGTGTGAACAATAGATTTTCTTTCTCTAACAGTGTCGCTTAAAGAATGTTACATTAATTCGTTTGTAACGCGAGATTGTTTAAATTCGTGGAAATAGTCTATTTAGTTACTTGTTTAAATTATATTGAAAGTGATTGCCTATTAAAGGTTACGACAAGTAATTGGGGCTTTGAGCGCTTTGAGACCTAGGTGTGTATAAAAATAAATATTACATTTTACACATCCCAACAAAACTTAAGATTTAGTCGAAATTTTAATCTTTTCGGCGAGGCGTGGTTAAACTACGGCCATGTTATCCAATGGCCGAGGTATACGATCAATACTTTTGCACTATGAATTTTTCGCAAGCGGTATTACTGGCTTGATGAGAATTATATAATAGCCCGATGATGTCATACAAGGAAAATTTATCAAATAAAACTAGAAACGTGTAATAGCTTGAATGTTATATTGAAAAGCGAGATAAATTAATCAAAACACATCTATCTATCCTCGGCGGCCATATTAAGTATTTCGGCTTATAGCTCCACGATCGTGCCGAAAAGATTAAATTAATGTTTTGTTAAATCTTGCTAGAATTTATAAAGATTTGATAAACAGGTTTGAAATCAAATAAATTTTCAATGCAAAATCACAGACGTTTTTGTTCTTATTACTTCAACAATAAATTATTGAGGTTTCATTTACACGATTTACGAAAAACAGAAAGCCTCGTTAATTAATTGTTTACGTTTTATGTACTGGCTGTCACATTGTACAATTTACATTCACACAAAAACACAAGTTTGTAGTTCTATCGGTTTATCAAGGCATTATAATTTGAACCTCTCATTTTGGCATGCCTCCATAATGTTTATCAATGGAGCATGAATGCTTGTGGGAGGAAAAGCAATGTGAATATGCCTTCGGAATCCACACATCTCTGTCTGGAGCCGTTTCTCAATGTTCACTACAGTTATACACATCCATATTCCTTGAATACTTCACCGATAGAACAATCTTATTAATGTTATGTTCTCTCTTTTCTTTTGTAGGACGTACGGAGCTATGTCGAACGGTTACAGCAATGGGGGGAACTACCGAGGTGGTAATAAAGCTCCTAGAAGAGGATACGGAGGAACGAACAGCACCACCAATGGACGTTTTGGAAATCGCAACAACCAAAACTCAAAGAGCAGTGCTGGTACAAATCTAAGGAAACCGAATTGGAGTTTCGAGAATCTAAAACCATTCAAGAAGGATTTCTACGTTCCTCATCCGAATGTACAAGGACGTCATCCACGAGATGTAGACATATTTAGACAAGAGAATCAAATTACATTGAAGGGAGACAAGATCCCGAATCCAATTCAGCATTTCGAAGAAGGAAATTTCCCTGATTACGTGATGCAAGGTATTAGGAAACAAGGATTCAACGAACCAACAGCTATCCAAGCGCAAGGATGGCCAATCGCTATGTCCGGTCAAAATATGGTTGGAATAGCGCAGACTGGATCTGGAAAAACACTAGGATATATTTTGCCTGCTATAGTACACATTAATAGTCAACAACCATTGAATCGTGGCGACGGACCAATTGCTCTCATCTTAGCACCGACCAGAGAATTGGCTCAACAGATCCAAAGTGTCGCTAACGATTTCGGTTCGTTGTCTTACGTAAGGAACACCTGTATCTTTGGTGGTGCGCCGAAAGGAAGTCAAGCACGAGATTTGGAACGCGGTGTTGAAATTTGCATCGCAACTCCTGGAAGACTGATCGACTTCTTGGAGCGCGGCACAACCAATCTACGCAGATGTACCTATTTAGTGTTGGACGAAGCTGATAGGATGTTGGACATGGGATTCGAGCCACAAATCAGGAAAATTATCGAACAAATCAGACCCGACAGACAAGTTCTCATGTGGTCCGCTACTTGGCCGAAGGAAGTCAGAAACCTCGCAGAAGAATATCTTACGAATTATACACAGTTGAACATTGGATCGTTGACGTTAGCTGCCAATCATAATATTCTTCAAATTGTCGACGTCTGCCAGGAACATGAAAAAGAAACGAAGTACGTAACACTGTTCCGATGTCTATTTTTTATTATTAAACTGCGGATTTTTGTGCATTTATAAAATTGTCTTAAAATTTCAAAGATTCAAGATGGTTTTAATACCATGCTATATTAATTTTATCTTTGTATGAATATAAAATTGATATAATACCTCTCGTGCAATGCTTTAATGTTTAGTAATCGATTAGAGAGCAACATATTTAATAATGTAGACAATATTTTGAATAATGGCACAGCAATTTAGTTTCTATTTCTTGCAGATAATTTTTATTTCGCATAAAGATCCGTCATCAACACTTTAGCCTCGTTTTTCAAAATGTGTTGGCATAGATGATATTTTTCCTGATGATACTAATAGATGATATTGTATGATTCCACGTAATTTACCTCTAAGAAGAACTGACTTTCGGTTCAGCATAAAAACCTTTTCATTTTAATTTAGGGAAATTAAAAAACATAGTTTCTCTTATTTCTAGGTTGGGCTCGCTCCTTCAGGAAATTGGTAATGTCAATGACGATGGTGGAAAGACTATAATTTTTGTAGAGACAAAGAAGAAAGTGGAGAATATCACAAGAAATATTCGTCGCTATGGATGGCCTGCAGTGTGCATGCATGGTGACAAATCACAACAAGAACGAGACCACGTTCTTAGAGGTAATATATATATATAATATTCTTCGAATATATTTTTCGAAGTTCATATTTTTTCGTCTATTAACGGTCGCATTGTTTAATTTTTAGAATTTAGGAACAACAGAGGTTCAATTCTCGTAGCAACGGACGTTGCTGCTCGTGGATTGGGTAAATATTATAATCTTCTTAGTTTAATTAAAGATGTGAGACTTTCAAGAATGCGTTGATGCTTAGATAGATAAACTGCATTTGCGAAAATCTATACTTGTCTAGAAAAAAAGGGATAGGGGGTAAAAAGTGGCGATGTAGCACAGACTGGTTATATGAAGGTGATGCCTCACAATATTTAGCATAAATGTTAAAACTGAAATCATTTGAAAAATAGTTTTCAAACTTGCCGAAAACGAAGTGTTTACAACATCTTTTGTTGAATGAGTATAGAAAATTACTCTGTAGAATTTGGTGATGAACGAATAGGGTATATCGAAGTGATACAAAAAAATTAACATTGCACCGAAAAATGTTTCTAATACAAATTCTCAAACTTTACATAAGCTTACAGTTTTAAATAGACGGCATTAGTTAGCTGGTATATGTTTATATGTTTTTATTTATTTGTATCACTTAAGCTCACGTACATACATATATACATATACAACATTGCTTTAAGTTCTTATTTATTTGTTAAGTTCTTATTTGTGGAAATATTCATTCGCGTTTATAGTGTTCTATAAGAGGTACATAGGTCCATGATACGAGGGGTTAAAACTTTTCAAGTAGGTCTATCAATATTTTATTTATTTCACGATTGAAAAGGGAAATTAGTTTTGATTTTTCTATAAAATTTCAATAACTAGCATATCTCGCAGGGAATATTTCTTTTCATTAGTTTTTACTATTTTTACCAGCGTTACAAAGAATCTACTAATGCAATCTATTTGTATATAAATTGAAAACGTAAAAAAAAGAAAGAAACGGAACGATGTTTAAAATCATGCGCTTGTGTTAAAGAATTGAGAGCAAATATTGGAATACAGGAAACTAGGAGTAAGTGTGGGCATCTTATAATTTATGTTAATCAGTCTGGTTGTCCTTTGTTTCAGAGGCACATGGTGCACAAATTGTGTTGAGTGTGCGATGAAAACGATCGTTCGATAAGAAAACATGGCTCACTCACTGTACATGCGCAATTGTGTTTTGCACATAATACTGTACTTAATGTGCCTCTGTGTTCAGCCTGTGTACCACGCAAGTAGTAAAAGTGGTGCGCGGGTGGTGCCGTTATCGCGCTGGTTGGGTGTGAGACTTATCACGGGCTTAACCGTGGTTTGCATTTTGGTACAACCGTCACACTTCATAGCCAATGCTCAGCCGGTGTCAGAGACAACAATCTATTGATTTTGCTACTATCGCTACTCGCTGGTGATGCTTAGGACACAACATTGCGATGTGTACTTGCATTCAAGAATAGCGCCTCTGGGGCTCTCTGGTATGCAGTCACATGGAATGCAATGTTCAGCGGTAACAGGGTTTGTATTTATTACTATGCAGCTAACTTACATTCATATGCATTTAACTTGGTTCCTCTGAAGTTCATGCAAAAACTTCTCGAAATATATTCTTCGTAAAACCTGTTCGCATTGAAGAATTGAGACCAGGATCTCATTTAACAACACTGGAAACGATTTATTAGTTTATATGACGTAGGTATGCTCCTCTATATCATATAAATGAAAAAACCAAACGTTTAGGAATAGTAAATTCCGAACGACTATTAGAACGTTGATAAAAGCTTACAAGAAAGCTTCTTTTAGAAGAAATATCGTAGTAATTTTCTGTTGGCACTAGTATTAATTAGAAACAATTGATAAATAATATATTCCATCATCTGTTAGTTTCCTAGAACTGCGGATTATCTGTTTCGTGCAAATGTATATATGAATGGTTAGTGTATGATTATAGGCTTAGCTGCATACATGTGATACGAAAAGAAAGATAAAACTGTAAAAGAAATTAAATTATTCCTTTTTCTTTGGAATCTAATAATGTATTTACTATCTTAACGCGATTAACGTAATGATAGAAAAGAACATAACAATATGAAAATTTTCTGAACGAATTCATATATTATTAACATAACAAGCATACAACTAATACCTTATATTTAAAAAGAATTTTTGCATATTCTAGTAGTGCTCTTTCTAATCACGTCAATTCTTTAGATGTCGATGATGTAAAGTACGTGATCAACTTCGATTATCCATCCTCATCTGAAGACTACATCCACAGAATTGGTAGAACCGGCCGTTCGAATTGTACGGGGACAAGTTATGCCTTCTTTACACCACAAAATAGTCGGCAGGCTAAAGACCTAATTAATGTACTTAAGGAAGCAAATCAAGTAGTAAATCCCAAGTTGTCCGAACTTGCAGATAGGAGCGGAAATTACGGTGGCCGAAGTAAGAATCAAGCAGAACAATTCAATATCTTATGCTAAGGGGATATAACCGTTTCGAGGATTCTTATTTCTCGATTCTGCGGCCTAGATTTATCTTTTATCTAGCGCCTTTGATTCCTGAAACCCCCATATCTGCATTATCGAGAAATGCAATCCTGTAAACGAGAGTCCACCCCCTTAAGTTGACGCGACGAAATAATAAATGATTTTTCCCGTATAATTTTCAGATCGCTGGGGATACAGTAGCCGAGGAAGAGAAAACATGTTCTCCGGATCACACAAACGATTTGACATGGGCAGAAGTTCAAACTACTCTAGTTGATTTATTTATACGTTTGATCACATTTCTAAATAAGTGAACTTCTTGGAGACCTAAAAAACTTCTTTACACTAATTTAATCTGTGATTAAGGAAAGTTCTCCATGTAGGTTACACATTACCATGTCTTTAGTTATGTGCTCTCGGCTGACTTTGTATGTTATTTTTATTTATGATCGTTAGTAATAGAGTAACTTCAAGAAGTACGCAAAACATCCTGACATATTTAAGTTATAAAATAATAGTTTGTTAATACTTCGACTTTTTTTTCACGAACACACGAAGACGCGCAAGAAAATTTAAGAACAAGTAAAACGGTAGTTAAATGCCGTTCGGAAATGTTAAGTAAAATGTATACTTAATATAGAAGAAAGCTGTTCATGACAATCTTGTAAAATCAAATTTAAATCTTTGAAATTAGCCACGTATGCAAGATTTTTTGTTTATACTAGAAATTTGTTTTGAATGATGATTTTCTGGTTATAACTTTGAAAAATTTGTAAGAATCTTTTTAAATATCTTTCATTTGGCGCGTCTGGAAAGTAAAGGATTCTGTAAGAGGTGAAGTAATAGTAACTATCAGTATTCATTCCAATTCTTTTATGTACGACCAATTTGTTCTTGGTCGTATTGCAAAGTTATTTTGTTAGTATAAATGTCTGTCAAGTAAAATTGCAGACCGCACTGAGTGTAATGACTGTGAAGCTACACTTTTCTTACATGTATCTCTTACTAAAATATTTCTATTTATATTAAAATAGTCTCAATTTATCTAAGAGATTTTTTTTATAATTTATTCCTCTAGTAAGGTTACCCATGTACAAAAAATGTAGTTTGACTTGAACTTTCCATCGATCTGACAGATAATTCAAAACCGCCACGATCCTAAAACTTGGCGTTATATGTATACTAAATGGTTTTGTTAATTCTGTACTTTCTAAACGTTTAAAGCACTCCAGAAATTGTCGCACGTCGCTGTATCAAATTTTTAGTTATCAATAATAAATTTTAAACCGACTATTTGTAATATTAATGTATCACCTATCCCATTAAGTTAAATGTAATTCATAGAATCATTTATTATTGAAATTCGAACACTCCTATTATTGATCAAACAAGTGTATAGAAAAATGGAAGAACCAGTGCGCAAATCTGTACTCGATTCCATTCGAGAAGTTAAAAAACGCAATATATGCAGACTTATTTATTGTGCAAAATTTACAAATTGCGAAGACATTGCACCATTATTCGACACTGCCATAAAGGATAGAAGTTCGCAATATATTACAGGATTACTTTTCGTTTATTCCGATTACGTGATTCACTTAATTGAAGGCTTGGATGACGATCTATTCCAATTGTGTAACGAAGTGTTTATCAAAAATCCAGATATCGCAACAAACGTGAAATGTTTGTATATTCAAAATGATTGTAAAAATAGATTTTTTAAAAAATGGCACTTCAAAAGAATAATCATTTATTGTAATACTAAGACCGAGAGCTTAGGAATGTTCGACGATACTTTCGAAAATATTTCCAATATACACAAAACGGTAATTCTAAATTTACATAAATTGTATATTGAATTGTGGAATGTGTATCGATTCAAAAATCACGTAAGTGAATCGCAAATTAACTAAATAGACAGCGGATTTTATGCATTTATTACAAAAATGAGTAGACGTCGTTTAAAACAGTAAAGATATTATTTAGAAGAATTATTTTCAACCTATTGAACATAGAAAGAAAATAAATTTGTATTTTCCTACAGTTTGTCGCAGTTCAGGTAGAAAATTTTCATTTTGCATAAAAGATCCGCTGTCAATATATTACGAATGATTTGAATGCTACACAAATTTGTTCACAGCAAAAATTTATCGAGGAACTGGATTTAGTATCGAGAGAAGGTCACCCATGCATTCCGTCTAAAGCAGATATTGAAATTATTCTTAGAAGTCGTTGGGGATACGATCTGAAAACATTGGTGAAGGATTACTGTGATTTAAAATATCCCACTAATTTCGACGATTATTCTCAAATTACCAAAATGATACAAGAGATTCATTACAATTAGAGAGGAAATTCCTTTGTACTACAGTGCAGAATAAAAATATTGTTTACAGAATTGTCAACGTAAATAGGTTATGTATGATTAGAGATGTTCCGAAACGTAAAACGTAAATAAATAAACAATAACGAGTGAGGATACAAAGTACAATGTGGAGTTATGATGCTAGCGAAGATTCGAAATATAATGTATTCTTTGTATTCTGAATTGATGTCTTTCAAATTGTCCTCTGCGCTAAGTTTCATAACAAATAATGGTTTACAACTCTCCGGCTGTTTCGTCGTTCTTTTCACTGTGTAAATGAAACCATTTTCATAAATTGAGTTGACATTTTTGGATTGTTCGTAGCTGAATGAAGTAAAAGAAAAATTATGAGTGTTTCATTGAAAGCAAACGATCATAATACAGATCATGCTATAGCGGGAGCTAGTAGTGGCTTTTTAACAAGATTCAGTTGTCAGCCTTTAGACGTTGTAAAAATTAGGTTTCAGGTAAAGTTTCTGCAAACATCGAACAGTTATGATTAGACAGCAGATCTTTATGCAAAACAAAAATGTTCTGGAATCAGAAAACTGGAGCAAAATAGAAATTTATTTTCTTTCTTCACACTTTGCTGATCGGTGATTTGGAGTCAAAACGAGTGAATGCTTCCTGTGAATGCAAGACCTAAACCTTGTATTTTAACAATTTTAGCTTGAACTAAGATACTAAGATAACTAAGAATACCTAAAATGCTTTGTGGGAACAACGTTCGAACATGAAAACACAAGTACACTGGTAACCAGTCAGCAATGTATTAATATGTTTAATAAGCTGAAAATAGTACAAAAGTATTTTAAATTCTTTTGGAAAACCCTGTTTTTACCATTATAAATTGCACCTATTCATTTTCGTCATAAATGCATAAAATCCACTGTCTACTTATGATATTGCATATATATAACATTGTTAAAAGAGATACTTAATATTGTAGTTACAAGTTGAGCCCATTAAGAACCATCATGTTAGCAAATATCATTCCATAGCACAAACATTTTCTTTGATAATAAAAGAGGAAGGAGTTCTCGCATTATGGAAGGGACACGTTCCTGCTCAAATTCTTTCGGTCGTATACGGGACGGGTCAGGTAAAAGATAAGAATTACAGAAATATTCTTCTATCAGTATACGCGACGATGATCCATATTTTTCAGTTTTACTCCTTTAATATATTTCTGAAAGCTTTCAAAAACCTACCGCAACTGGAAGAATGGAAATTTACAACAAAATTTGTAGCAGGAGCAGGCGCGGGTTGCGTAGCTACGATTGTATCGTTTCCTTTCGATACTATGAGAACTAGATTAGTAGCGCAATCGAATAAAGATCCGATATATAAGGGAGTACTACATTGTTGCGGGTGAGTTTTTGACGAGAAGAACAGATAATTATGCTGTCTGAAAAATATTTATTTTCAGTTGCATCGTTCGACACGAATCTCCACGGGCGTTTTTTAATGGATTATTGCCGACTTTACTGCAAATTGTACCGCACTCTGGTTTGCAATTTGCATTTTATGGGCTTTTCAGTGATCTGTATAAAAAGTATAGCAGCGAGGCTAATATAAGTTTCTATAATTCTATGATATCCGGCAGTGCAGCGGGCCTGCTATCTAAAACTATGGTATATCCGCTAGATCTGAGCAGAAAAAGATTACAAATACAAGGATTTCAGCACGGTAGAAAAGGTTTCGGAAGTTTTTTCTCCTGCACAGGATTGCTGGATTGTTTAAGACTGACGGTAAAAGTAGAAGGTGTAAGAGGATTATTTAAAGGCTTAGTGCCGAGTCAGATAAAAGCTGCGGCAACTACGGCATTGCATTTTACTACGTATGAACAGAGTTTGGCATTGATAAAAGCAGTAAGAGAATTGTATAATTCAGAAACGAAATGATTACACACAGTGGTGATCGATAATATTGTGAAATTCAACGAATTCCACAAATGTTGTATAAATGTTCAAAGGTATAGAAATTGATTGATAAGTATGTACATATAAATACAAAACATTAGCGAATGTACTGGGTTCATACAAACTGTTGTAATACATTAATCGTGTTTTGTAGTATTTATACTTATATTTGTAGAGGTGCAGGCATTTGGTCCGGTGTTCCGTTCAAAACTGCTAGAATATTTCTGGCAGTAATTCTTGACATTTCCTCCCGTGTTTCCATAGCAGCACTGCCAATATGAGGTAGTATCACTGTAACGGAGGTTCATTCAAATTTGTGTGATTAATCATGAATTTTAACCCGTTGCACCCAAAGCAATCTTAATTCCAAAATCAAAACGTTTCTTTGGGTCCAAGACATTTTCACTGTTAGCAATTTATAAAGAATCACCATTCGAGTGCAAAGGGTTAAAAATATGCAGGCATTGTTATTACCGCAATTGTCTAATTTTAATAATTCACTGTCTAATGGAATGGGTTCCGGAGTCATGACATCTAACCCAGCTGCTCTAATCCTTCCTTCTTTCAAAGCTTCTATCAAAGCAAATTGATCGACAACTTCTCCCCTACTAACGTTAACGAATATGGCAGATCTTTTCATTTGATCGAATGCGCTCCGATTAAACATTTGTCTTGTTTCTTGTGTTAACGCTGTTGTAACTATTACGAAATCACTTCTTCGAAGTAGTTCACGGAGTTCTACTTTTTCCCCTCCGAATTCAGATGCTTCTGGTTTGGTAGTTCTACTTGTATACAAGATTTCAGCGGTATTAAAGGCTTTGAGAATGTTAGCCACTCGAACACCTATGCGACCTAATCCTACTATTCCAATCGTGGATCCAGACAATCCAGGACCGCACATCCAAGTGGGTGACCACGCTTTCCATTTTCCCCTGTAAACGATATTTGAATTGTTTAACTGACCTAATAGATTAACATTCGTATAATGTACCATGGTGGTACACCTTGTATATTTTAACACGTACTTGTAAATAGCTCTGTTCGATTCCACTAATCGCCTAGACGTAGCTAATAACAACGCCACAGTTAATTCAGCCGTCGCATCCGTTAAGATTCCGGGTGTATAACCGACTTTGATGTTCCTACTTTTCAAAGCATTTAAATCCAAGTGATCCACTCCGACAGACATAGTGCCAACTACTTTCAATTGTGGTCCAGCAGCATTTAGGACTTCGTCATCTATTTTGTCTGTCAGTAGGCAATAAACTCCGTCAACATTTTGTATTTTTGACAGCAATGTGGATCTTGGTATTGGTTCTGGTTTCTCCCATGAGATAACGTCACATCTGCCGGAAGTTATTTGATATTATTACATGTAAATAAACAAATAATGTATTTGTTTGTCATTGTACCATATGCAAATGTTCAGTACCATATGTGTCAGATTTGAAAGCATGCTGTTTCAGAGGATAAAAAATAGACGTTTAGGTATATTTACTTACTTGTACATTCATTATTTTTTTAAATGTTCGATAGCTACTTACTGTTCTCGCAATAAATTTAATCCAGCAGCTGGAATATCTGGGCGAGTAACTAAAACTTTCGGTCGACTCATTTTCGTCGACCCGGCTGTGGAAAATTTTAGGTTGTTTCGCAATGACGACAGTCTGGAAGTAATCGAGAATAGTGGTTTTCGATTCGCTTTAGTCACTCGGATGAGACTTGGTAACATGTTGTTTTTATTATGTCACTATAAAATTATTTCGTGTATAATTCACTTGACACGCTTCCGTATTGGGGCTAACGACATAACCTTAGTTATTTTGATATTTTTATTGATAATAATTCATACATTATTATACAATGATCTTTCTTAAATGAAAATTTTGTTACATTAATTTACGTTCGAGTAATACTTACAAATAAATACATTTACATTTTTGGAAAAATCGAATAAGCATAAAGATGTAGCAATGTCAAGATTTCAAACTACTTTTTCATAGCGACGGTGATCGTATTTTTCATCAGCATGGCTACAGTCATTGGTCCAACACCTCCTGGCACAGGTGTAATAAATCCAGCTACCTGTTTTACATTTTCAAAATCCACGTCTCCTACTAATTTGTACTTGTTCCCTACTTTTATTCTCGTTATTCCCACATCGATCACACAGGCTCCTGGTTTTATCATGTCCTTGGTGATTAAGCCAGGAATACCAGTCGATGATACCAGTAAGTCTGCTAATTTCGAAAATTTTGTCAATTCAGTCTTGGGAGTATAGCGATGACATATTGTTGTAGTCATATCTAAGGCTCCTATCTCACCTACAAAAAAATTATATAAATATATATCATGCCCTGGACAATGCTACGGTACTAGAGGTATGCAAGAATCCGAATATGCTTTTCGGGATCTTGCAATCCTCTATGTCAGGCCTGGGCGCGGTTGGCTCGCAGAACACATGTTGCTGCTTCTCCTCTTCGCTTGGTCGACAAGTAAGTCCCTACCATGGCCACTCCGACTCTTCCATTAGCCTTAGCCTTAGCACGAGCACCCCCACGATGCTCCACTGGCAGGTTAATCACCACTACTATGTAAACATGTACACGCACATAAGACTCTTTCCCAAAGCTTGTGCTAAGGCTAAGGGCTAAAGGAAGTGTCGGAGTGGCCGTAGTGGGGACTGACTTGCCGACCTAGCAAAGAGGAGAAGCAGCAACATCTGTTCCGCGAGCCAACCGTGCCCAGACCTGCTCTATGTAATAAAACAAGGTACCTTTGCCATTCGAGTGCAGAAGCAAGGCAATTGGTAAACCAACATGTTTCGATCTTCCGACAACTACTGCATTTTTCCCAAGAGTGTCTATTTTACTCCTAACTATTAATTCTCTTACACCTAAAGCAGTCGCAGGTATGATGCCACAACCATTTAACGACAATGTACCTATATTTTCCATATGAAAGCCATCCACATCTTTGTGCGGCGCTATTGCTTGACATATCGCGTGTTCGTTTATATGTTTAGATAATGGCAATTGAACAAGAATTCCATCTACATTTTCATTTTCGTTTAGTTGATGAATTTTTTGAACGAGTTCTTCTTGCGGTATATTCTCGTCTAAAAAGATGGTAGAGCTGTCGATCCCTGAAACATTGAAACGAAGCTTGTAATTTACTTCTCCGTTATTACTAGACTGCGGATCTTTATACAAAATAAAACATGTTTGCATCGATTGCAAGACATAGAAGTGAAATAAAAATTTCTTTCTTCTTTTAATTATCTGATTAAGCTGAAACCAATACACTGATGTCTTTAAATCTTTTTAATATGTCCGCTGCTTTAAATTGTGCTTACCTATTTTGTCATAAACGCATAAAATCCGCAGTCTAGTTATTACGATATCATCTTGTATTCATTTTTTCTTACCAACGAAACCTGCAACTTTCATTTTTCTTTGAACATAGACCTTGCTCGCTGGATTATTACCAACTAGTATAGCTACTAAGCTAGGTTTTCTATTGCCGTCTTGTACCCAAGAGTCAACGGTCACTTTCATTTCTTTCTGTATGTCATTAGCAAACTTTTTGCCATCTATTATTATAGCTTCTTGCCTGAAAGATATCCAGATTTTGTGTGGGAAGCTGGTTTATATTGATTATTATACTTTTGATAATATCAATAGACAACATGCAAGTTACTTACGAAATAGCTGAAGCGTGTATTCTTCTTCTTACAGGCCATTGGAAAACAGCTGTTAACACGTTTTTCCAAGAGAACATTATAATTAAAAGAGAAATAGAGCTAAAAAATCTTTCGAAAGCTGAAGATTTCGCGCAAATTCGTACTCGGACTGATACAATTTTATAGTGTCACCATTTTTCACGATATCGTAACGTTTATAAATACTGTGGTGAAACGACTGCACTTCTTGCGAATGTGTATCAGTTGTCCGAGTGCAATTACGTCCAAACATCTACACCGTACTCCGGTGAAAGGTGGCATTGTTTTTTACTTTTCAAACGAGTTTCGCGGGTTCTTTCTCATTTCCTGAACGTAGAACGTAGAATGCATGCAGATTGCAGATCACTCGCGTAATGTGATTTTTGTTTACAAGACTACTGTGATGACTTTCTATAGTAACCGCAAGAGGGCAAATAATGGTTAAACTTCATATTATATACCTTATGTAAACAGAAATTTTCGCCTTTTTCTTATGCGGTCCTGTATACGATATAGATTTTGCCGAGAAAATTCAAGTTTCAATATTAGAAAATCAGTGATTCATAAGTTTTGACAGGTAAGGGCGACGCCATGTTGGTATGTACTCGGACATCATCCAATGAGCGACAAATTATGCAATAAGTTTGCACCATTTTTTTTACCTATGTCGGATCTATAAGTGTATATAGTCTAAGGTCTGAGTATGCTGCGTAGCCCTCTGCTGGTTTCTTGTGGAAAGCATTACTATTATCTCACCGACTGTTTACCTGTTTACTCTTGCTTTTCAGTTGTTTTCAGTCGAAGTCAGTCGAAGTCGTCGAAGTTGAAACATATTCGAATGCGGTAAAATGTTTAGAGTATTTTCTGCAGCTATTTTAACAAAGTGTAGGTAACAATTTCCTTCATGTATCGTATTGCAAGTATACGTAAAAGTACGGAGAAGATCATCAAAATTTATATAAAATATACATTTTCTTCACTGTTGCTTGTGATTGCATTGCTAGGTTTACAATGAACATTCCACCTATACAACAACCAGGAGCTATTGGGGTAGGGCAAATGACTCAGTCCGTAAATCCCCAGATTCCTCAAAATCCACAGCAAGCACAGCCGCAACAGGTTCAGCAACAACAGCAACAACAACAACAGCAGCAACAGACACAAGAGAAACTCGACAATATCTCCAAAGTGAAATCTTTGATAGGACCACTGAGAGAATCGCTAGCCATAGCTCTTGAAACTGCGGCTCATACGTTACATCAAAATAGTTTAGTAGATGTTGGATCTCTCAAAGGAATCGACCAACCGGATCATCGTTTCAATAAGAATATGGAAAAATTTTATTCTATCTGTGATCAAATAGAATTACATTTAAAAACTTCTATAGAGTGTTTGTCGCAGAATTCTAGTTCTCTGCGTTATTTACCGGTGTCCGTGATACCGACGCGTACCGATACTATTGGAGCACAAGAAGGACCGGGTTTAACGTATCCTCAATTTTTAATGACTGTAAGGGCACAAGTTGCGTATGCTCGTGAGGTACACGATACTCTAATATCTGCGGCGCATACGATAGCATCTGGTGAATAACTGACTCTTTTGTATGTACATAATAGACTTTAAAAGACGACGTGTAATAGAAATAATGTGTGTGTGTATATGAGATGTATGTGTATGTTGTAAAATAGACAGTATAAAAATGTTTTCTATTTATCGTAAGATTACATTAAAATGAATAAACACATTTTTGTATACAACTTTACATGAATGCTTTTTTTATTGTTCCTTTCACGAATAAAGCTTGAGATGCAAGTTGAAATAATTTATTATGTATATAGGTGTATGTATTTTCTGTACATAAAATTTAACTTTTATTTAATTACTTTTTTGGTACAACAGTGTGTTGTCATAAAGTAATTATTGTACTGAATATGTACGGATTGTTAGCACTCCGACTGTTTAGCTTGAATGAAAATAAGAAGCAGAGAAGAATGTGAAATGTATTCATATTTATATAGAGAAACATAACATAACAGAAACATATTACTGTTCTGATTTAGCCAATTATGGCAAAAATGAGGGTGCAGTTTAAAACAGTATAAAAATTGGCAAAATGTAAAAGTACTGTTAAAGAAAATAATTTTCTATTGCACTCCAGTTTGTAGCAGTTCAGGCAGAAAATTTTTATTTTGCATAAAGATCCAGTCTCTATAAATATTAATCGCAATAACACTTTGGTATTACTTGGATAATACTTCCTAGACCGTTTAGTGTGAACGAAGATGAGAAGTACATAGTACTAAAACATTTAAGGATTGAAAAAGAATTAGCAAGTATTACCATATTGAGTTCTGTAAAGCATCCGGGTTTCTTCCGCAGCAATCCTAGTAGAGTTCAATAAAAGATATTCATATGAATGAATGTTATAGGGCATTAATCGGGCTGAACAGGAACATATTACAGCTCCGATTTGAACATGAACGAGACTCTGTTGTATGTAACAAGAGTTCGATATATATACATACACGTTGACTCTGATTATTCACGATCGTGGCAGACACCCCCACAGAAACGCGACACGACGCGGTAAAGACCGAAACGTAAACAAAGGTTTGATAAAAGCACGAAAGCTCATGGTACGTGGCAAGAAAATAGCGGGTCGAAACGCTACGTAGAGCCGCTTATCAGCCTTATGTTTTAGTAAGCACGTAGAAATAGGAAGGACATACCGGTAAAAGAGTGAGAGAGAGGGGGAGGAGAGGCGTGCGGGAAGCGCTACTGTCAGTTGGATTGGTGTTTTGTCGCGGCGCGCCGAGTGATCATTTGAAAAGGAAGGACCACCTCTGTTCACCATATTTGGCAAACTTTCCCTAATATGGTAACGTCTACTTCTAAATATGGCAGCCGGGGACGCCCTCTCGTTGATTCTTGTAACACTCCGCGTGAACTTTCCGCATTGAATTTCATCGTGCCGAATGTTTTGTCAAGAGTTTCGCTGACGGATCGACGTAGTTTGTGAGTCGATTGATTTTTCCATATGAAAATTTTGGAAAATCTTTTGACAGGAAACGTGATCGGGAATGGTGTTACTACTTTTTCACTGCGTGCTAGGAAGATGGTGGGGGTAGAAGCTGCGCAGGAACGTACGGAGGCACCGCGTTAGCACGTAGGTCAAGTTACGATACTCAGCGCGCATTCAGTTCGCGGGGAGCGCTCGTGCAGTGCGCGTTGTTGTCCCGTGTTCCTCTAGATGGTTGATCACGTGGGAAACATTGCGCCGACTTTTCGCGATTCCGTGGCGAAGAAGGGCCGAGGGAAAGGGAATAAATGTGTGCGAGTCCGTAATGGACAACCCTAGCGGCGGAAGAGATAGTCGGTACGCAAGTCTTGGGTACAGCATGGGGATGATAGGCAGCGACGCTGGCTCGGAAATGTACGGCCGACCGTCCACCTCCCAGCTTACAACTTCTCAAATAAGCCGCGGTGGCGCCACCATGATGGCCGCGGCGGCGGCTGCTGCAGGCGGACCAAACGCCGGCGTGGGACCTGTACAAAGAGGTATCAAGAGGACCACAACGGACGTCTGTTACGATGACAGCAACGCACGGCAAGCGCTTTCGCAACAACAAGGCATGTCGATGTCCGGAGACTGTGTACCCGACAATTTGGAAGAATCGTTCACCAGTTTGGGCCAACCGAAAAAGTCGCCGCCTTCGAACGGCAAGAAGACCAAGGGACGGGTCAAGATTAAAATGGAGTATATCGACAATAAACTAAGGAGGTATACCACCTTCTCCAAAAGGAAAACCGGAATCATGAAGAAGGTTTGTATCGGACAAACCTGTTTCACCTATTTTCCATAGCTAACCAAAATCCAGAGTGTTGTTGAGCGGCGGTACCGATGATCGAACCTCGAGATCGATATTAACTATTGTGTGATCGTTTAATAACGAGACATCGGGACACCGATGGTTTGAAATTAAACATCGAGATACATGTTCCAGAAATATAAAACTAAAAAAAAAAAGTGTGTACGTCGATAGGATTCGAACACTGGCCTGCCGCGTGAAAACTCGACTCGCTACCGTCATCACTATCCCAAGTTTAGCTGTAACTTAGAGAGAATATTGTAATTCACTTTCACGGAGATAACACGAAAGTTTGATCGTTAATATCTTGAGAACTATTGAGTTTCTGATGTTATAATGGTATATATTTGTAACGAGGAGATCGAGATCTATAAGTGTGCGAAGTTTCAACACCATCGGTGTCCCGAAGGTTGCGATGTCTCCTTCCAAGTGTCTTCATGAAGTATCATGTCGTTAGTGAGTTCTGCTTTTGTTAGATTTGAAATGCCGGTTTCCGTATGCGATGTACATATATGCATATCGTATTAGGTTCATCCCAACCTCCCCCGATTGAACATCTGATAAATGAAGTGTTGGAAGTGGAAGCTGGGAGGGTTGTATTATGATTAGACAGCGGATTCGATGCAATTATGACAAAAACGAGTAGGTGCGAGTTAAAACATTAAAAAAACTGGAAGGATTTTCAAATATTGTTATATTATCCTCAACCAATTAAACATATTAAGGAAGAAAATAATTTTCTATTTCTCTCTAATTTGTAGCAGTTCAGGCAGTGATTTTTTCTCGTATTTAGTATGTTAACACGGAACGGTAACCATTATTCTTCGCGTTTTGCCCGTTCTTCCTAATTCGCTCGTTCATTTTCAATGAAAATGTTCATTACAATGGAAGTAGTAAAAAAACGGAAGCAAATTCAAATATAAATAGACGATATACAATATTATATCATAAAAAGGAAGTATTTAAAGAACCGGAAGTATAGAAACAGCTTGTTTCCCAAGGAGTACCACCAGAGGGCCACTAACCAATGAGTACTCTAAAGATATATTTAAATTGCGTGTAAGTTTATTTATTTATACTTTGTTAGCGCTGGAAGTGAATGTAAATTCTATTATTAGGACAAAGTGGTATTGATAGAACGGTCGTAATGAACTAAAAACACGGAAGATTCTTTCATAGAAAACACGAGAAAAAAGAATGTTAAATTGTTCAATCGGATATTGGAATCGTTATCAGCGCTTTATTCCTATCATAAATGTTAGATATCACAATTAAATAATGAGTGATTGTTAGACTGCGGATGTTTATGCAATTTTCCATTTTTCTGGACAAAGATAGATCAGGATTTTCTGAAAATTTTTGTAAACCACAAATGCACTAAGATCTATATTAGTCTAGTCGTTACAATTCATTTTTATTCTAGACTGACGATAAAACTGCTAGTCTAGATAGATTCAGGATCCGATATGTTTAAATTTTCGAAATGAATCGAGTGTTTCGAAGAAAGTAGAAAAGCGCGTCAACCTAACGGAAGGAAAGGGATGCGAATCGTCATCGCGTGGCTGCGGATTGCGCGCCAATGATTTTCTGCGAGCGCGCAATTTATGAGTGACAACTGCGCTTTCGCAGGCCACTAACTTCTCCGTGTATATTCCGATGAAAATACACCGAGAAGAACGAAATTACACACTGGAAATCGCGATAAACATGTAGCATAAATATTGATTATTATTAGTTAACTCGTAGCCGTTTAATCCGTGGGGCCGTAGAACTGTTCGTATCTTTCAGTTAGGATGGATTACAGATAACAAGTAGCCATTTAGGTTCACGTATCGCTGACGGTAGTCGTTAAGAATCCATTTAGGGTTGGTATTGTTCTTTTGTAATCGTCGAGAATACATCTAAAGCTCTGTACTTTTGATTATAGTCTCGAGAAATGCTGTAATCCGGAATCCCCTTAAGTCTCGACGATATCGTCGAGTAAAGTTGCCAAGAGGATACCTAGTCTGAGTTAGAGAGCTCATCATTGTCGTCAATGTTCGTTCTAGAAATGAATGATTCATTATTGATGACAAATGTTAAAGGAGTTAACTGTTAAATTAACATTTAAATATTTAAAGACTCGGCTGTTTCCAGTATTTTAATAGTTATTTTATCTTTTCGCCACGTCTGCGATTGTCTTGTAAATGAATATTTCTAAAAATGGTAATTACTAAATACATTTCACAAAGAACCTGTACCTTCAGTTACATTTGTATATTTTTGTTATATTTGCACTGCTCTTATAGCTTCTTCGTATTATTTTAGTATAACGTGGTCGGCGTTGTTGATTTGAAACGTAGTTACACATTTTGTTGCAAACAGGTTTCCCGTTTTAAGCCACAACCCGATCAGATTATAGATGTTTATTTGATCCAAAGCCCGTCGCGGCTAAATCCGTAGAAGAACCTAAAGCAAATTGCATCTTTCATACGAATTTAGAAAACCAAAGATAGATTGTTCCCCTTTTCTGAAGACGGCTCCTCTAAAATTAGCCATGTTTTGACACGAAGCTGACATAATTGCTTTACAACGGCGTTAGAAAAATGAGAATTACTCGGAACCATGGAACAATCAATACATTTCGCAGTGAATACAGCAAAGACAAATATTTCATTCGAGGAACCGTGTTAAAAAAATAATATATTTTCCCATCCAAAAGTAGAATTACATTATAAAAGTTTAGAAATACTTATAAAATACAATCTTTAGATTCCTTCGTTTCCTGGACTTGTTTATTTCGTTTCAGTTGAAAATCCAGACAACTATCTCACAAGTCGACTAACTCGGTCTCCGCATAGTGAATTTTTATACAAAATGGCTGTGTTCTCCCGTGCAGAAACGCTTAAACAAATCTCGATAATTGTTCCGCTACCGAAGGTGGTATAAGCTCGCAAATGAAAATGCAAACACGGTTTTTCCGTCGCGCACTTCGAATTAATTATTTATCAAAATGACGTGCTAATGGTTGCGCAGGCGGCAAGGATTTGCATAAATGTGCTCTATAAAGAACGGAATAAATCAAGTGTTTCTGATACGAGCCGAACGGTTAGAGGTCTGTCAAGTGATACTTTCGTTCTTCAAGGATCTAACTTTAAGCTCGCGTTTCAAGCTGATTTTCCTCTTTAAGAAAACTATTTTAACGAGCGAACGGAAACGTGTCTCGTCTCTGGCTAATTCGTCATTTTAGTATTCTTAAATGTTGAATTCGCGTTCTTCTATTTAATCGTTGGCGGATATTGATACGGTAAGAAACTGAAAATGGTTAATTCGGGACTAAAACGTGTTCGTTTTGGAAGCTCGTGCGAAGCTTGTTTACAAGGTGCTTGCCTCCCGGACTTCTGTGTATTTATGTGATCCACTTCGCATGAAGCTTCTTGTATCATTAGACTTTGTCTAAATTTGTCTGCACTCTCTCTCTCTCTCTCTCTCTCTCTCTCTCTCTCTCTCTCTCTCGCTCTCTCTCTCATCATAGTACATATCAAATTTCAAGGTTCCTTTTGTTATACATCATTAAATCTCTCCGCCTCTCGCGTACATTTTTCCTAGTTTATCTTCTTCCCTAAAAATCGAGTTTGCCTCTTCTATTTCTTACTCTGCCCGGTTCTTTTTATTCTGCACGTTCGACTTTCAATTAACGCCACAGCGTAAAGCACAGCTTTCTTCTTAAAACGAGAGAAGAAGCGAGCTTACATTATTTCCTTTTCAACGATAATGTCGACGAAGAAGCTACTGAATACACATCGAACAGATTTGAAAGACAAACATAATGTTGATCGTTTGATTGCGAAGAGTCGCTAGCATAGACGAGAATTTACCATCATCCTGCGATTTCTACGGTATGCAAACTCCCACACAAATTGCAGAGTTATAAGAGACAGCAGACTGCAAGGTGCATCGCTCGAAGGCGATTTGACATTAAATGAAATGGTAATATTTTCACCCGCCAATTAGATAATTACGTACACACGATTTGCCTCTTGCTCCTTATCCACTTGAACTTAATAATTGTATTATCATCGCTGCCATTGTGCGAGTTTATACTATTAGCGTTGTTAGTGCTCTCTGACACACACGTGATATTTACCATCTTTATTGTATCAGATCATGTATTATGTCTGCGTTCGAATCGGGCATCAATTTTGTTTCTCATTCGACCCGATATACGAATATCCAGAGGCGTGCGAGAACCGGAGAATAATTTCGAGAACTCTCGGGAATCCTGAAATTCTCGAGACCCAACATTTTCGGGTTCTCGCGCGCCTCTACGAGTAGCTAATGACTCTAACTGGCTGCTGATGCCTGCTACATCCGTTTACTTACATAAGCTGCTTGCATACGTTTTTGGTTCTCGCGCGGTACCAGAATCGCGGTAAATATTGCATTGCGGCGCCGCAACTACAGTTCAAACAAATGTGCACAGCGCCTAATTGAATCCGTAGTATTTCAGACCGCAAATCCGGTACCGCACGGTCGCCGTGCGTTAGTGTGGATTTATAGTGGAGCTGCGAGCATCGATGATAGCTACTATGATAGTACTTTTTCATTAGTATGTGTCGAAATGTTGTGTCGAATGTTGGTTTCTTTTCATCGCGCCGCTATCAGCAATGCTCGCAGCTCCACTATAAATCCACCCTTAGAAAAACGGGCGTGTGTAGCGGGCTGAGATGCTCGAATTTAGCCGGAGCTAAGCATTCGTAAGAGATGTAAAATGGACCGAGATATCGGCCGTTCTCGAGGGTCTAATTGATGATCCGTTGTGGTTACAGGCGTACGAGCTGTCGACGCTGACAGGTACGCAGGTGATGCTGTTGGTGGCCAGCGAGACGGGCCACGTGTACACGTTCGCGACACGGAAGTTGCAGCCGATGATAACGAGCGAGGCCGGGAAAGCATTGATCCAGACCTGCCTGAACAGCCCGGATCCACCGACCTCGGGTTCGTCCGGTGATCAGAGGATGTCGGCGACTGGGTTCGAGGAGACCGAACTGACCTACAACATAGCCGACGACGAGCAGAAAGTAAGGCAACTGGTGTATGGCTCGCCGCACGGTGGCTCGCTGCACGGCGGGTATCCTGGTGGCGGACCGACCGGAGGGCCCCCCGGCCACCCGCAAGCCCCGCCGCCGCCGCCCCCGGGTTCGCAGCACGCGCCACCCTCGCACGCGCAGCACGCGCACCTGATCGCGCATGCACACGCGGGCTCATCGAGCTCGCACCTGGTCCCGTGCTCAAGCCCGGGCCCCATGCTGGCCGGCGGTCCCTATCAACAATCCTGCCCCTCGCCCCTGCCGCCCCATCACGCCGCCTACCATCCGCACATGTCGCACTCACATCCCCAACGGTAGTACTACCCCACTCGAACGAGCACTCGCTTGTCCTCCGCTCCTCCGTTATACGTATCCGACGGGACCGAGCCCTCTGCCTGTTGGCTACCCTGCCGGTTCCCGTAATCACCGCTTATCCTCCAAGTTCTTCTCGTAACGCGTTCCCTTCTAACGGGGGTAGACCCTCCTTTCTAGTATCGCAACGGTGCAAGGATGGGGGTTTTCAGATCTGAAAAGTGCTAGATAAAACACCTATTTATTCGTCTACGAGGCGTAATTTGCATTATTCGGAAGCATGAGCAACTTACGCCTCTTGAACGTAAAAATAGAACTTTTTTATCCAGCGCTTTCGCAATTCTGGAAAAACGAGTCCACTCCCTTAACCTTTAACTACCCGCGCCCTGAATTTTCACGTAACCACCCTCGCGGTGTATTCAGTACACCACGTGTATCACTGTGTGACCGAGTACTGTGCGGAGCACGAGAGAAAACCAGCAGGCAGAGAAAGGGGTTAAGAAAATTGCCTTTGCGTTCCTCTCTTGCCCCGTTCCCCTCCCGCTAGTTCTCTCTCGTGCTCTGAACAGTACATATATTATTGTATTGGTGTACTTTTTACACCAGCGCGGGTAGTTAAAGGTTAAGGGGGAGTTCCCCTTTCCAGGATTGCCTCCTCATTCCTCGATAATCCAAAGATGGGCTTTCTCAGTAGTAAAAACGCTCAAAAGTCCTACTTTTACGTTTACAGGGGCATAATTTTCATTATTCGGCAACATGTACTCTCTGTGACGCACAAGTTGTCCCTCGAGACGGCACCAATGGTTAGGCCGTGACGTCACATACACTTTAGCCAATAATTCGGCTAGAACCGAAACTGTCAGTGTTCAGAATTCCTTCCGGATTCCTGGAGACAATTTGTGAGGCAAGGAGAGTAGCTATCGTAAAGCTATAAATGACGCCTCGTAAACCGCATCTTTGGATTATCGAGAAACGAGGAGGCAATCCTGGAAAGGGGAACACCCCCTTAACAAGTTATGGTTGACACGTCGGCTGTCGCGTTGGTCACCCGTGACCGGAGGTCGTTTTCTCAGTGAGACTAAGGTGGTTATCGGTCTCGAGAAAATCGTATCGCGGCAGTCGACGTGTCGACAACAAGAGCACGTGTAAATAATTATTTGTCTGTTGATGTTTCGTCGTTCTCCGTGCTTTCATTCACTCGATCAAGCCATGCGCTTAGTCGAGGAACTATGGACAAGCCGTATCGTGCTCTTGATCGCGAACGAAAGAAACTTTTGGGATAAGTTGATACACCTCGGGTATAGAAGTCGGGTCGAACGCGTTCGTAGATGTCTGTACTTACCCCGAACAGAGTCCGTAACCGGAAGTGCTATAAGTTCCTCCTGAAATTAGAAAACGGCAATTGAATCTGGTGGTAGGAAGTATAGACGTCTCGTCAAAGTCGGTGGTCGCAGGTTGCTAATCGTTGTTGTTGATTATTCATCCTTGAATCGTCGAATGAATACGAGTCTTTCGCGCAGATATTTAGCAGCCGTCTTCGTGTTCGTACAGTATTGAATGAGCTGCCCAATTGCGAACAGAGAACACAGCTGTTCTATTAACGAAAGGGTTAGAAATGCATCGAACGGTATTGTCGGACATTTTACGAAAGAACAAGGGACCACCTAGCTGTTTCAGGTTCGTGTTCTTCTAATTCCGTGCGATTCCGTCCAAGACGCCACCGCGTCGTGCCTGTGAACGGTGCTAGATGGTTCCGCGGGTTTGTTCGTCGATGAATTCGAGCCGCGAATTAGAATTCTCGGATGCGTCGATATCGGGAACGCTCGTCTGTAAAATCGTGACGTGTCGGTTGAATAACGAGCGAACGGGACAGAGAGGAAGTTGCGGGTGACATCCGACTTTCTTTTCCGGACGTCGGATATATCGAAATTCTCGATGAGGCGCATCGCATCCGGTGCGGATGAAAATACGGTTATTTTATTTCCGTGCTCTCGCGCTCGCTCGTTCGTGCACGTTGATCGAAGGCAATTTACAGAGTCGCGGGCAACGTTAGGCCGGCTCTCCGGATTAGTATGCCGGTCTGTCCGCGGCATTAACGTTTAATTCGACGCGTTCGTAAAACTAAATTGGGCGTTAACTTCCTCCGCGAGTGTTCCCGTAACACGCTGACGTTTATTAAAATTCGCCGAACGTTCGGCCGATACCTGATTCGCGAAGGGACCATCCGATTCGCTGTCGAATGGGAAGTAGGCGGATTCTACGCTCGTTCGAACCCTTATCGCTCTGAGGCGCCGCTAAAAATTGCTGCACCATTATTCAAAATATTCTTCACGTTTTATTAACCTCTTAACTGCAGAATTTAGTTTGGAAAATCTCCCGCACAGTGCGGAATTCAAATCAAGCAACGACGAGTATACACGTCGGATGCAGGGCAAATATTATAAATTTTACCGAAAAACGAGGAAGGATTGTATTTTTATTTGATCAGAAATTAACAATTCATTCTTGAATAGATAGATTCGTCATGTCCCTCGATGTCAAATTGACACGGTGATAAAAGATCGATGAAATAACAGGGTGAACAGTTATTTTTTCTTTTATCTTTTCATTCGAATTTGATGAGTTAACGTTAGAATCTTAGATTTTTCGGTTGTGTTTCGCATTAAAAAGAAATCAACGACGCGAAGTATCGGGAAAGTTTACCTATAAATAACAGAACGAGATTGACGCGAGGGACGGTTGAATGTGTCGATGTCTGATCGATTACCAAACGAAAGAATTGTTCAACTTTCGAATTGAAACAGCTCCGAGCGCAGAGGGTTAAAACGTTAGCTGATTCGTCGAAGTGTTCTCGTGTTCAGTCCGAATACATAACGGTTCGTCAGGACGAGATCAGGAGCAATTTGCTTAAAAGCACGTCGCGATTCCGATGTTTCTCGTTCCCGGCTCCCCGATATCGGTTTGCTTTCAATTAATCCATTAAACTGGGCTCACAATTATTTATAGGAAGTTGCGCGTAACGCATCGTGCCCGTTAAACGATATATTTCGCTGAGGCTAACTTCTCGTTGAAAAGAGTCCGGGAGCAATTAACTTTTCTTTCGACGGTTGTTATGCGCGAAGGGTACGGGCGCCGCGGACACCTGTCATCATTAGGATGGCGTCGACAGTACTTAACATAGCAGGTTTCGGTACTTAATGCACGAGGACATCCATTCCTCGCGCACCGCGACGACGCGTATTCAGAAGATGGGCCGAGAAGACGCCGACGATACGGTGCTCGATGATTCTTGGGAATCGATGACGATCGTGAGCGACGCTCGATAGCCGACCGCGGAGCGGAGGTGTTTTTAATGATCGGAGCGCGCTAGGAAACGCACGGCGCTCTCCGTTTACAACGTATAAATCTAGTCCAATCGACGCGCACTTTAATGTATACGAGATTTACATCTACCGGTACCGATCTACCGGCAGAAGAAGACGATCGATGGATCCTTCCGGGCCTGGTTCCGCGTTGCCTGGATCGCGGACCATTGCGTCGAAGATGAGACTTCTGTTCACTTTTAATTACTCGCATATAGCATTTACAATCTGCAAAATTTGAAATTTAGCGTGCCAAGCACGATCAACTGCGTCGACTGAAGCTGTTACTTTCCCGAAGATTCGAAGGAACGAAGGGAACTTCGAAGCGTACAAAATTTCGAGGTATTGAAGCTTCGAAGCCCTCGAAGTGTTCGAAGTTTCGAAGTCTTCGAATTGTATGAAGTTGTAGCTTAATCAATCTTTTATCTCTTTAGTCTGTAATTGTATCGAATATAACTTAGCAGCGAAATTTCGAAGTCCAAAGCTTCGAAACTTCGTTTCTTTTAGTCCTCTAATAATTTACTACGGAGTTTCGAATTTCGAAGCTTCGAAAATTCGATTCTCATCACCTTCGAAGTTTCTGAAATCGAAGCTTCAAAATCTTCGACCTTCGAAAGGAAAGTAACAGCCCTCGACCATTGTAGCAAATGTTTATACTCATTGAAGTGGAACTGGAAGTGGAGTGCGGAAAAATGGGTAATCATTGAACAGAAGCACTTCTTGCAAGTGCAAACATTCATCTCTTCGTCGTTTCATGTGTTTTTCTGGGAAATTCCGAGAAAGAACGCCCGAGAACGATCGATCGATCAATTCTGAGGGGAGTATAATGGTTGAAGTTCGAGGATTATGGCTGGATCTATACGTTCATCGAAGTCCAAAGACTTTTTTTTCTACGATATTGTAGGAGTGACGGGCGACACATGTTCGTTCGAGTTCGCGGTTCATTAAATAAGACGTGTCAGGAGACACGCAGACGGGAAATCTACCGATCAAACAAGACAGAGAAGGGGCGCAGTAATCGTAGCTTAGGGTAGTAACTCATGTGATGAATTACTCGAGGAAGCCACGTTATTTTGTAATCGTCCGTGTTGTCCCTCCCAGTTTTCTTGTTTACTCGAATCGTATTTATGATAATTTACGGCGATGGAAATCTCTCTTCTTATTTATTTAAACACCTTGTACATACATACATTCAGAGATGAATGGATCGACGCCGAGGAACAGGCTGTTGAACAGAGGCGGACCGAATCAGAGGCGTTTCATTCACGATTATATCAGTATTTTAAAGATAATTTCGGGAATGGTGAAATTATGTATTTATGTAGTTGTTTGGAATTGTTGTTTGCCGCGTGAACAAATGGTTCGTCGATAATGTGACTCGCAGATTTGAAGATGAAATAATTAGCTGTTTCGAGTGTTCAATCCTTTGTCGTCAAATGTAAATGTATAAAACCGTTTCGAAAGAGATTCCCATGACAAAAAGTAGCAGAGGATTAACACGGGATTATGATTCTTTCGAACAAGTCTGCGAGTCAGGAATGAAAACAACCAATACGAAGCTCGATGGTCCCCCTCCGTCCACGATACGCAATTTTCCAAATAATGGAGAAACAACGCAACGGTGCGGTGTTGCGCTGTTCGGTTCGCCTCGATTCCAGGCCCACTCGATTGTATTTTCATTACTGGACAGCGGATTTGATTGTAGAACCATTAGAAGAATTGAAATAATCCCCGTACATGATTCTCAACCTGTTAAACATGGTTCAGAAAGGAGATCACGTCGAGTTTGTCGTAAATTCACGCGGAACATCTTTATTTTGCATAAAGATCCGCTGTCTGTTCGTTACAAACGATCGTACCTGGCTCGTGGGATTCGCCGGCCCGGAATTCGACGGAAAATTCGAAGCATCGCCGAGCATTTCCCTTTTTTTTTCCCTCCCCACTATCAGTGATCCTTCTCCCGCACACGAGGCACATCCTTTTTAATACTCATGCTGTTCAGGTTGAGGCCTCGTTCCGCCTTTCCCTGGGACAAACAAAAAAAGCATACGAGTCGACGAAGAAACGAGAAATCGTAGTACGTGGGTGCGAGTCCGAGCCAGTAAACCCGGCGGTGCACGCTTGGCATTGTTGCGCATTAAATATATATACACAAGTGTATATATACATATATATATATATTGTTGTGCATCGTACATTGTTCCGTAATGTGTTTGTACTGAAAGTGGCATGTGTAGTATTTGTTTGTTTTTTTTTCTTTTCGTAGATTAAGTAGCTAGTATTTAAAATACCTTTTTTTTTAATTTAATTCCCCGAAAACCTCCCCTTCTCTTTGTTCCCTCGTCCGATTCCTTTAAGTAGAAACAACTTGACCCCCTCCCTTCGCATTATGCATGCTTACGCGTGTGTGTATATGTGTCGTGTGTGTTGTTCTTTTCTTTTTATACCGCATAATATTGCACAAAAAAAAAGAGTTGAAGAGGTATATATATATATACATAGATAGATAAATAAATAGATAGATGTTATTTGGTGAGAAAAGAAGAAGAGAAGGAAAGATCGTAATATGCGTAGCCACGCAGAAAGGGAGGATAAATCGAATATCTCTGAAAGAAACGGAAACACGCGACGAAATGTAACAACGTTTCTTCTCCCATCGACGCACAAAGTACAAATAATATATATATACATAAATATAAATATTAACGAGAAAACACAAATCACGAATCCTGGAAAACGGTAATCACGAATGTACGGCTGGGCGCGCGTCCAAGTATGTATCACATGTGTAAATAGTGTACTGTAAAATACTGTGATAATATTTATATTACACGTACGTATATATATTATCGTTCTTAATGATACGGCTCCGACGATTGTGCTCCGTACGTCGCTTTAAACACGAGTTTTTTTTTAAACATTTAGCCGATATATGTATAGATCGCACGTAAACGCCGACAGTATTCGGCGTGCCCGTGGGTGCCAGTTGTTCGCGGACAGGTAGGTATAAAGACCACCTGTTGTGCGGCGAAAGTATATTTCACGTCGAAAATTCACCCTATTCTCTCTCGCAAACGTGCACCACCCTTTGCGAAAGCATTTAATCGAGCCGAGCGATCGATCACAAAGACTTGTTCGCAGCAGGAAATATTTCAATTAAACGCGAACAGAATGGAACAAAACGCTTCGCCAGAAATTCCACGGAAATGAAATGTTTGGGGCAACGAAGGAAATGTAATGTCTTCATTTTCATAAAAGGTAAAAACTGATCGAGTGTCCTTCCGAATAATTCTGCGGTTGTCAGGAGAAAACGCCGCAAGACAATTTGGAAAAAGTTAGTTTTACATATTTACCAGAGAAAGAGTCATGGAAATAAATTTTCCTGACAACCACAGAATCATCTCCTTCGTTTTGTGCCGGTATCATTCTTCACGCTAGTCTTGTGCATGTTTTTAGATTACAATTGTGTGTACAAATCATTTGTAGAAGCTATCCGCTAAGGGTGGTGCACTTCTCGCGTGTGTTACCGTTCGACAGAGACGCAGAAATACGAGCGGGAATTCGATTAGGCAACGGCTCCGAGCCGCGAAACGTCGGTTCGTGTTCAGAAGCGACCAGACGAAACCGGACTCGTTTCACGAAGGTATTAACAGTTCGTTAACTCGCTAGTTAATTACAAGGAAGAATCGTCCGGAAGTTTCCTTTGTTTGTTAACGACGATTCGTCTCGAAGCGCTCGCTTTTCGTCGAGCGCGTTCAGCGGACTTTCCGCGAAACTGGAGTCGAACGAATATATGCATTGTCTGGAAAAAGAGAAACTCGTTACCGTGCGTACGAATAACGTCGAACAAATCGAGATTACCTCTGCTGCTTTTTCGAAGGAACTCGCTCTAGAGATCTCGATTTAGGGTTCTATGCTTGTAATTCGCCTGACGATTCAACAGAAAATATAACATTCTTTTTACGGTGCACACAGACAGATTCTTTGGTAGAGTAAGCGCGAGATTACGGAAAAACTAGATGATAAATTAAAGTTACGATAGTTTTTATAAGAATATACAGTTATATATTCCTTCATCACTTCGCCGTTCATCCCTTCAGCGTGATTCCGCAAGGTAGGTTCAGCTTTCTCGATCAACGCACTTCGAAAACTCGATTTTCCGTCATGCACACAGCCTAAACTCCGGATCTTCTTAACTTTAACAATTTAACCTATTCGAAGCTGTAACACATTCCGATCGGTAATAAGATAAGAATCAAAGGTTCTCCGTCGCAACCCCTTCGGACATTCTGCATAAAGAAATCCGGGATGCGCCGCAGCATCCCCTAACGGTTCGAATCGCACGATAAATTCGCGAGAAAGACACCTCGGAAGAAGCTAGTTCTCTTCGATCCCTGTTTCACCAGGGTGGGAGGTATCGAGGGCCACGATTTACGATGTAACGAGGCAGCGATTAGGATGCGTTTCGCTAAGAGATCACCCCGGCGGAGATCGCGGCACGAGGAAACGGCAACGACGAGGACGACGTCGGCAAGAAGCCGGCCAGGGCGAAAGAGAGAAGGGCAGAAACAGGTGGGGAGATATACCGCGCGATGGAAGGGAAAGAGAGAAAGAGATGGCGGGGGGGTAGCGAGAGAAAGGGAGAAGGACGGGTAAACAGGGAGAGAAAGATAGAGAGAGATAGAACGCGATGGAAGGTGGAAGCAGAATACCATATACGGTCACCTTTGTCAAAGCCTGGTTGTCGCCATATACAGGCAATGTTCGCGATGGCAGATACTTATATAGAGTCCAACTTAAGAATCAGGAATGTCGGTTTTTGTCGCGCCTTCTATACACACCCGTGGTAATGGGGGGTACAAATGCGACTCGGAAGTGATTGTCGACAACGCCTGGCCGTTGCCGGACAACCGCCGCTTTCGCAGCCCTCCATGCTTTCGGGAATGTGTTTTATGAACCCGTGTCGGTCATCTTGGCTACCGTTGAGCTTGCGGCGAGCTTCAAGGCTCCTTACCCTTTCCCTTATATCTTGCCCCTACCTCTCCCGAACAACTGCGAATCGCCTCCGTTCAGCTTCGTTTTCGAAAGTTTCTCCGGTAGGGGAATATATTCTAGCTCTCCACATGGAACATCAAAGATATCAAACTCCTGACGGCAGTATTAGTAACACAAGGGATTGAAGAATCACTGGAAATTTTCAACTCTCTAATCCGAGCATGGCCAGAGTCCGTCGGTTTATCTTTCCTACAGAGCAGCGACGAGAAGAAATCGCGAATTTTTCAAGCTTCTTTTTGTCTCTCGTTCTGAACGATCACTCCACTTCTCACAAGATTTTCTCCGCGAACATCGATCCTGTTTCGTCGACGACCGATAGCTTTAACAGTACATTCGATCCGGTCGGTTCGATCGAATCTCGGCAGACTAGCCGAATCCGTTCTGATAAAACGAGCCGGCGATCCTCTCATGAGGTTCTATCGGGTCGCTAACGATCGAAGCTGGCGGAGGAGAGACACGTTGTCCCCGGTAGTCCCGTAGATCCATCAGCGGATGGACGAGTGGTTCCTAATCTGCCGGTCAGCCGAGAGTTCCCGACAACGACAACCACGCGATTTGCTTTCTCTCCATGCAAACGCGATCGGCTCTCTCGGCGACATGTGTACGCGTCCTAACGAGGGAGTACGAAATGCATGTATAACGCATAGAGAGGAGAGGCAGAGCGTTCTCGGCGCGGCTTCGCACGTGGAAAAAAAGGTTTCCTCCACGGTGATGGCGGTCTCCGGCCGGGGAAAGAAAGTCACCCGGGGAAACATAGAGTCCTGCGTAAATTTGTGAGAATCTCCCGTGGAAGCGCGGTACGAGTTCAGGCCGCGCGGATGACCATATAAGGTGCGCGAACAAGCTCGCGCATCTCTCCCTGCTAGGTAGGTAGGTAGGTAAGTTGGTTGGTTCGTTGGTTTGTTTCGTTGCTTGCTTAGTTGGTTGCTAGACCCCGCTGATTGATTGGTTAGTTGGCTGTTTGATTGGCTCGCCGATATTATTACCGAGGCGTTATCTACGATTTACAGGCCACGCACCATGTGATGCGATCCTCCCTCCCTCCCTCCTTCTCTCCCTCGCTCTCACTCTCTCTCTCTCTCTCTCTCTCTCTCTCTCTCTCTCTCTCTCTCTCTCTCTCTCTCTCTCTCTCTCTCTCTCTCTCTCTCTCTCTCTCTCTCTCTCTCTCTCTCTCTCTCTCTCTCTCTCTCTCTCTCTCTCTCTCTCTCTCTCTCTCTCTCTCTCTCTCTCTCTCTCTCTCTCTCTCTCTCTCTCTCTCTCTCTCTCTCTCTCTCTCTCTCTCTCTCTCTCTGACCCCCCTACTTCTCTGTCTTGTTTTCTGACGGCCACTCGTTAAGGGTCTGGAATTTACGGTCCCGTACAGGTGTACGTTATTGTGTATCACTTATGACTAGAGTGCGCACCTTTATGCAAAATAAAAACGTTCCGCATTGATTGCGGGAAGCAGGAGCGAAATAAAAATTGATTTCATCCTTTAATGACATCAATTTTTCTAATCGTCTACTGTTTTAATATTTCACCCAACCAATCTCTTCATAAATGCATCGAAATCCGCAGTCTAATCACGACGGTCGTTCCTCAGTCCGATGTCGCGATTTATTCGACGTACCGCTGATTCTTCTCGAGGATATGGTAACTTTCTATGAGCAACGAGACACTAGAACGTCGTCAGCATCCGATCTTAAAGAGTCCTGCAAGTATTTCTTTAATTAGAACTTCGAAAGTATTTTTCAAAGGCGCATCTTCTTTCGCGCGACCATCGTGAACATCGTCGAAAATCTTACTGAGAAGTAAAAGAATATTTATATTTTCTTTTCATTTCTTTCAATCCGCTACGTTTCTTTATCACAGTCTCCAGAGTCTTCCTGTTTGTTATATTATTCCATTCTCGTTCCAAAATATTCCACAAATGTGTTTTCGAAGTAGGGCAGAAGTTTCGTACCTGTCTATCCAGTTCGTTCCATAATTTTTCTATGGGTTTTAAATCCGGTGACTGGGATGGCTGTTTCATAATTTTTAATGAATTATTACTTCGAAGTTGATCCAAATAGTTTTTACATATAATATTTTTCACCTGTGTGTTTGGATCATTATCATTATATTATCTAGTTAATATAGTGACAGGTTCATGATCTACACGAAATACCAGAGTTTTACTAAAGATCGGAGGTACTCTAAGACTTACGAGCAGGAGTGCACCTTCCCTGTAAATCTTGGTTATTAATAAAAGACATAGGTACTTCGTGGGACAACAAACGATATTTTATGCGACTAGATGCATCGATCGAATGGTGCTTGTCATTCGCTCATATGTCAGCCACTTATGGGCAGCGAAACTTCCTGGAACGCTATAATGTCGTTTATAACCCCGTGGTGAATTTTAATACTCCTTGGTCCGATATTTAATTGTTTATTATATTGATTGAAACGTTTTCTCTAGAATACGATAGCATTTCCCCTCCAATACACAGAGAAAAGAATCGCAATTATCGTGACCACGATTGCGTATTCGAAAAATCGTCGAGGTTCCTCGCTCGTAAAAGCAATAATGATGTGGGAGCCTTGCAACGGTGATTCATAAATGTTGTATCGGCGTGACACGATCCCCACCGAACGCCTAATACATATATGCAAACGAAATTAAGATCTGATTCATACAGCATCTTATGAATTCGATTAGACGGTTGAACATCGAAATACGTTGTACGCGCGTCGCGCGAGCGCGAACGTATCGTCAACAATTTAGAAAGTTAATGGAGTAAAGATCTCATGGAAACGTAAGAATTCATCATGGTTTTTGCTTCGGCGATCCCGCGTGTACACGGTTAGGTTTGTAATAATTACGGAGTTCTCGGAATAAACGCGTAAATGGAAGTCACTTTCAAATCGCACGTATGGAAATCCTCTTGTACTTTGTGCGTCAATTGCCTAACGGGGGGGAAAAAATTGTACGAAAAACTGTATTTCGTATGCCGGAAGTCTGTGTTTGCTTTTCTTTTTTTTAACGACCAGGAAGCTCGTGATGAAAACGTTAACGAATTGACATTCCCGTGAACGTATTTGATATTGGGAATCGAAGAAAGTTGAAGAAGAAATAATCTAAAGTGGATTATACGCGATTAAGTATGCTTGACAACGATTCTTGAGCATCCATATTCGGACGTTGTCTATCCATTTCAAGCCGAAGCCTGCATTTGGCTTCGACTTTCCTATTAATTCAATAACAACATAAATACTTTCGTTTTCGCATTGCTCGCGACACCTTCCAACAAATAATATTCTTCACACGATCGAAATACTTGAAAAAACTTGTAGTTCTCGAAGTCAAACTAATCGAATGATTTTTTTCTTACAATTGTTCTTTAGTTCACAATGTTGTACATAGTTCTTAAAGTACGTCTTCGTGGCTAAAATATCCGATGTATCAGTATTCAGAATTTTTAACACATTGGAGGGTAATTATTTGGGTTGGCAAGAAAGTAATTTCGGTATTAATTAATTAAGCAATAAACTTTCACTAATGATGGTGACCTGAAATTCGCACTTGGATCAGTTTTTGACCGATAAGGACCAGAAGTTTTATGAGCGCTTGTGAAGCTACCAGAAAGATGGCAAAAGATCATCGAACAAGAAAAATAGGGTTTTATTGCACCTTAAAAAATCGAAATTACTTTATTGCCAACCCGATGTAATCGCTTTATTGTTGTTTTTAATAATATATCGACTGACTGTTCTAGGAAGACGGCACTTCACCGAGATCGGACGTCTGCGCCAATGAAAGCGACGGGGACACCAGCGATGGCGATTCTCCAGTTTCGAAGGATCTCCCAAAAAACCATTCGGGTAAGTAAATGAGAAAAGATCAATTGTATATTCAGGTTTTTCTCGAGATGAAAAAAAAACATTAGAAAAACATTAAAAGTAGAATAATCTTCAAAGGAAGAGAAAAAAGCCGACGTCGTCCGTTTAATTGTATTGCATGTATCGTCTCCGTGTTTCTGCAATTCTTCAGCAGTTTCTATTTACGAGGGAAGGTCAGATGAGCTTGTTGATATGATTTCTTAACATTCAGCTAGCATTTACTTGAAACCTGCTAAGCGTAGCGTCTATCGAGCGTCTACCAAAATGGCGGAATTTATATAATGTATTCAGGCGGCTCGTACGAACTCCCATGTACCGTTTCTGGTGATTCCACAAAGTGTATCACGAAAATCAACTGTAAAAATGTTCTCAGACACTCTTTCGTCTACGTACATTTCTAACATGTCTGTCCATTGCTGGTTACTTCTACTTAAGATTCCCGGACATTAGCGTCGCTCGTTTTCTGCTGCAATTTCGTAGAAACGAGTGAAACGAAGACACAATCGATCGAGGAAATGCGCTGCACTATAAGTTCATATCTATTTTAAGTAGAAACAGTCTGTTTATATTAACCTTTTGCACTCGGAGCTATTTTAATTTCTTCCGACCGAGAACATTTCCGTTCCCTGTGATTTTTCAAACTTCATGTTTGAATACATTTAACTGCTTATCCTACAATATCGCGATGAAGATTCTGAACAGAGTCTGATAAATATGTATGTTATTATGTAATTTCCTTTAAACTTTATGTATTCTATTTATGGTTTAATGTACAGTTATTGGAGAACATGTAGGCCTACAGTAGATATAAATTTTTTCGTTTTTGGGAAGTTACGAACTACAAAAAAGCTGTAATCACTGAATCCGTAAAATAAATTATAGTGCAAGGGGTTAATAATGTAAACAATATTTCGAATAATGGTAGAGCGATTAGACTGCGGAAAAATTTCAAAGATTGATGACGTCGATGTATGCTTTCTCTATTAAAATCATTAAGGGAACAAATAACGATCGGTTTAGCTTCCGTTTCCTACAAAATCGATGCAGACAATTTTTATTTTGCTGAAATAATTACATGAATACGGGTACAAGAAGAACGTGATTGAAGATCGTCACCGTGTCAGTGGATATCAAACAGAGCCGAAATCGCGGTTGCGTTGACAATTTTCCCCGGAGCGACACTCTGTACAAGAACGTGACACCGTTTTCTTCCGTCGCGCCGGAACAGTTTCACCTCCGTGACCGATCTCATCGATCCTCATCTCCCGAATCGTCTCCGTGCGTCGAGAAGAAGAAGAAGAAGAAGAAGAAGAAGAAGAAGAAGTCTAATAAAACGAATAGCGACGGGAGACGGATGAAGAAAAACTTGGTGATAGTCAACCGGAGACTGTTTAGAAGGACGGGGCGACGATGAGGAGGGGGCAATTAGCGAATTTCCTCGTGGGCGTGCCACAGGAGTCGCGAAACCGAGGCAGCAAGCGGTAAAAGCCGGCGTGGAAAATCGTTAGAGCGTATGGCGAGCCGGTGTGCAATCCAATCAGTCAGGTAGGTCGGTAGACAGAGAGGCGAGCGTAGAAAACGACGAGAGAATGGTATCAGAGAGTGTGCGGTTTAAACGTACGAGAGACGGTAGCGAGCATGAGCCGGGAGAGCGCGAGCGAGAAACGCGCAACGCCGCAAGAGAGGGAGAAGATAAAGGAAAGAGGACACTTAAAATGCGAAAAGTGTGCGAGCGATGACGAGGTTATCCGTGTAGGGGAGTACATAAGGAGTTGTACGGGCCGCGATGACCAAACTAAGACAACGACGCGATGCCTAACTGGGAAGTAAGATCCGGTCGAAAGCCGCGCTCCGATGCAGGTGTACACATAAATATCGATGCTAATATATGGAGTGGATGCCATCCGACTTACCGATCGCCGTCATGACGTACGCTTCTTTTTCTTTTCTTTTTTTTCACCTTTCCATTGTTCCCCGCCGGCGAACTGTCCCCGCCGGAATTTTGATAACTCGACACGCGCTCATATCGAACCGGCGATCTCTCGACCTGCCGCCGAACCTCGCCCTCTTTTCTAACCCGCCAGATTTTTGGTAAGCAATCTTTTTGCGCGTCCGTTCCTTCCGGCTTTTCTTAGTTAATAGGATAATAGCTTACAACTGGTCTTCTCGTTGGAGGAGATTCCATGCGGTATGAAAAACTGTGGTGCCCAATGGTGCTTCGAAACCCACCATAATAATAAATAAAATAAATAAATAAATAAGGCTCCAGTCAATTCTTTTTAAAGCCAGTTCACAGTGAATTATCGAAACCGTGCACGTGTATTTGATTTTTCTCTCTGTAATTTCTTTTCGTAGGTATAATGTACCATCAGATGCCACAAACAGTCATTTATTCGCCGAGTCCAGGAGTTCTGCTCGGTATCGGTCAGAACGGTCAACCGGTGCAGATTTCTCAGGAAGGAGGTGAGCAACCGAGAATTTCAAGAACACGTCCGAATACTTTATTATTTCCAGCCGTAGAGAAAATATTTTCAGACGGAATCCTATAGAAAGATTGAAGTTCAACCCTGCAATGGTATCCCGGTTAATTTGATCATTAATTTATCAATTCCTTGAGAAGTTGAGAAACAACGGGCCTCGCGAATCCGAAAACAAAGAGCTCTTTATGAAACAATTGCATTCCAGCTCGGTGTTCCATTTCAACAGCGCGTACGTCTAGGATCTTCCCTCCCTATGTTCTCTCCCTATTCTCGCCGTTCGAGATTGGCAACACAATGCAAGATAGGACTGACCACAATTCTGCAATCATATCGTACGCACTAACACCCAGACCCATCCGCTGTCAACTAGTTTCCATTTTCATGAAAACGGCGATAACACTTTCGAAAGTTTATCGAACGCGCCCCTCGTGCGGGAACGTTTCTGGTTAAAAATATTCCTGAACCCTCCGAAAATGTTACACCGACAATTTATTATTTCGGGGACGGATTTCCATCGTCGCAGCACGACAGAAATTCCGCAGAATGTTCAAGCTACAAGTCTGCGCTCGGTTCACCAACAAATCACGGGTTCTTGGCCAAATTTCAAAAGTCTGAGACGCTGATAGAAGCGAAGCCATGTAGCCAAAATTCCCCGAAATTCGCTAGAATGTTGAAATTTCAAAGTTAGCCTCCCACTATGATTCGATTCGTTGTATTTGTACACGATTTTTCGGGAACGTGTCTACCGTGTAAAGAAGAAGTTGTGACATTGCCGCAGTCGAAAGGATGATCGATTTTTATTTTGATCGAACCTGTGGGTTTTCGGATTGTTCGCAGGCACAGTGGCCCCGGTGAATTCGACGCAGAACAATCAGCCGTTCATTACGATACCATTGAACGTAGCGATGAGTGCCGCGGGTCTGTCGATGCCGGTTTCATCTAGGATGAATCTGTCGCCGTCGCCACGATCGCCGACGACGACGACGGCGGGCTCCACCTGCGACCTGCCATCGGACCTGAGCAAAGATCGTGAGTGACACCGTGTCTCGATGATGATCGTCCTCGACGGAGACTGTCGATCATACCCCCCATGGAACATCCTTTCGAGCGATCATGGACGCGTACTCGTTGCTGGAAGCTCGTTCGCGAGACACACCGTCGGAATCTAACGTTCGCCTCTCTGTAACACGCTCTGCAACACGATCTCGTTCGTTTTCGCCTAAACTCTTCTCGCGTCGAACAGTCCGGGATCGAGATGAGCGGTTCTCGGTTGGGACCAAACGTTGGAAACGATCACGTCAATTCGGATCATCGGGAAAGTTTCGAGACACAGTTGTTCTTTTAAGTTCGGGGCTTGTATTCTTCTCTCCAGAATTGCCTTTTCTCATTTCTCAATAATGCAAAGATAGGGTTTCTCAGTCTCCCTCGAAACTCCTACTTTTACGGTTACGAGAAATGAGAATCCTGGAAAGGAGAACACCCCCTTAAAGGGGTAAACTCGTTTCCAGATTACAAACATGCGGGATGCGCCTCCTCATTTCTCGATAATGCAGAGATCGGCTTTTTCAGTAGTCAAAAGCGCTAGATAAAAGATCAATCTCGGCCGCGGTCGCCTTCAAAAGTTCTATTTTTACGTTTGAGAGTTCCTTCCGAATAACATTATCGTTATCGAAGAACGAGTCTACCCCCTTAAACGAGCGCGATCAATCTTGATGCCGCTCTTCTCGAGGCTCCCCGAGAGAAGGGAGTATCGAGCAATATTTATGATTTTACGGAACATTTTGTATGATATATTTTGAAGGGCAATATCACTGTGTGCACTATACGTTTTCACGACAATCATCGTTTATAGGGGACTTCCGAGTGCTTCTTTCTATAACTGATCTGTAAAATCAGGAGATAATAAAATCGTCAGTTTTTCCCCGTCGTCGATGGTTCTAGATGAAGAGGAGCGCGGGAGTTTCTTTCTGTGCCAAACTCTATTTAAACTATTGTGTTTTGCTTACTTGTACAATCTCACCATCTCGAAGAAGTAAAAGTTACTTTTCTCGAACTCGTCTCGATCGCAGACTCGATTTCTTCTCGGAATCGCGTCGCGACAGTAACGAGTCGTGCAACGTTTCGATACCGATCTTTCTTTTTTGTAACTGTCGTTTCACGAACAGCGTAATTTGTTTTTTTTTTTAACAATTCCTACGGATTCGCCGTTTCCCGAACGAAATCGTTCCGTGCGTTGTCGAGAATGATTTCGCTCGGCCAAATTAATTTTGTACTACTTAGAAGCAATTCGGAAACGCGGTAAAGCGAATTGTTAAGAACTTGTTCCGCTATTTGTTGGTCGTTCGCCGGAGAATGTCAAACGCGGAGATAGCTTACCACCCCCGGATACGATGCGTTCAGATGTTTGTATTCGGAAATACATTTTCTGTTACGTGGATTTGTTGCGTGGTTGTTTGTTGTCGCGCGGTTACCCTACACTTTCGTTGAAGCTGGGTCTCGTTGCCAGCACTTAGTCGATATCTGTGCAATACTAGTCGAACGTTCGTTCAGCAAAACGTTCTTCGGAGCGGCTTTTTACATTGTGGTCCTCCATCCTTCGAGGTGCTCACTGCTCGTTTTTTAGACTATCAAAATCGAGACTTTTCTAGTCCGGATCGGAAAGCTCGCATCGTCCTCGGGTCCGCGTCAGGGTGTCGCTACGAATTCGTTTGTAAAGTTCATTCGCAATTATTAGGGGTGTGCGAGGACCCGAAATATCGGAAACCCCAAATTCGCGATTCCCGAAAACTTCGAGAATATGACATGATGACATTCTTGAAAAGAATTCGCGATGGACAACATTCTTTCAATGAAAAGAATTTTGTATAATGATTATATTACACATATAATATAGTTATATATAAATACATAAAGAATAAATTATTTCAAGAATCCCGGTAAATTCGAGATATTTTGCGTTCTCGCACAACCCTGGGCAATTATCCAAGCATTTTTCTTCTTTAATGTTTAAGATCGATCGTTTTTGTCTCATTTTTTTTTAGAGCGGCGTTGACCTCTTTATCCTACATGGTGCTTTTCAAATAAAACTATAATCGGTGTTATCCTCCTGTTTGAACCGCGGCCGAAACATTCGCAACAGGTTCCTTTTTATTCGCGAGTGCGATTCAGTGTCCGTTTTGATTCACTTCGAATTATACATTGAGTTGTATCGTTTTTGTAAAGTGTCTTGCGCGATACAAGAATGATTCTCCTCGGAATAACGATTTCTTCGCAAGAACGCTTGCATTTAATGATCGCGATCTTGTGTGTATACTATGACTATAACGTGTAAAGATGATTTCGGGATCGATGATAGTCGGCTAATTGATCGGACCGTCTAATTGATATCGGTGATATATCTATAATGTTGCCAATGTTCTAATCAGTCGTTCTAAACGGACAATGTTGAATCATTTAACCGTAATTAGTGATAAGCACGCATTATTGTCAGCCACCGTTGATTTAACAGTATTTTTTAATGACACAATCTCTATTTTACACACAACATGGAAATAAATTATTAGCTTGTGATAGATAACACGCGAGGAACTTGTATTTTTTTTTACAATAATACCTGCGATACTTATTTCTCACGCACGAATTCTGTACAATCGATTACGTGTTCGGTACCGATCAAATAGTGCCGAAAAAATTTTATAAACTATTTTATAAAACTTTGTAGACTCACCGTATGTACTTACAAGGTATAAGGTGATTAGGCAGTTTGAACAGGAAAACTTGTTAATGCAAGAATGCGAGTGCCTTGTGTAAAAGAATATCGAGGAAAGTATGATGTTCAAAATGATTAGATTTGTTGATTTATTTGATGACCGTATTTTTGGGAAAGTGCCTTCGTAATCGATTAAGAGAAAAATTCAAGAAAGGATCTCCATATCATCAGAAATTATCTATTTATCGAGTAAGATAACGAACGTATCTTTTTTTACTTGGTAATAACAATCGCAGGGTTGCGTCTAGTCATAAAAATGTGCAATGAGAGAGAGAGAGAGAGTGAGAGAGAGACGGTCATATATAATTTTTTACAAAATTTGTTCACTCAATTAATACGCTATTTTATGAATGTTTATATCGAACTGACGAACTCAGTAAGTATTTTTACTATAACGATGGATTTTGAATAGTTTTGGTAGATTTAATTCGTTTTAAGTACATAAAGATTGTACTCGAGTGAAATTTTTATTATATCTGAAAAATAAACGTTTTTTTTGCGCTGAGAAAGGAACGGAAGTTATAAGTATTACATTAAAGGTATTCAATGTAAATGGAGCTTTTTTAAATTTATTCGAAATCACTCCACATTCTTTTTGTTTTAAATCATTTCGGAGCAGGATCCAGGTCTGTTTTTTGCCGAGTGATTATTATAAGACACTATAGATTTGCAAATGATTGAAACTATTTATGAAAGAGTTAAATTTTTGTACAGTTGCACAATCTTTTTTATTTCGCATAAAAATCGACAGTCTCTTGATAATAGCGTAATCAGCATTCGAAATTATACTTGGATCTTGACTCGGTTCTAATGCTAAAGCAATGTTCCAATTTGATTAGGCAAAGAATATTATTCAAGTGTTTTCGAAATGTGTATGTCCTATGATAAAATAAATATAACACAATAAAAGATAATTAGGAATAGAACGAGTGGGAATAAATTGAGGTAGGTTTCCCGAAATGTTAGTTTTATTCATTTATTAACAATTTGTTGAATCATTCTACGTAAAAGTACGAACTCCTTCAGCAGCTAAAGTTAATTTTCTATTAGAAGGAAAAACAGTAAAATTATGTCGTACTGCGCAATATAATCACGTTGATTATAGAACTCTGTAATTACGATGGAATGTTAATCAGACAAAGTACTTTACGAATCGCGATTTTCTTATTAAAGGGTTTACCATGAAAGTATACTTCTGCGTAACTCTATCATTATGAGAATGCCAAAGAAAACCATAGATGGTACGAAATGTAAAAGGATAAACGAACTCGAGTAGCGAGTATTTGCAACATATCATATATATACATACATGCGATTAAAGATAAAATGTTTATCTGTTATCATATAAAAATTAGTATTACTTCAAAACATGATTGGATAAAGTAAGTTTTCAATCCTTCAAGTAAGCGTTTAAGTTCAAAATAATATTCAAAATGGCGGACGCCGAAGTAAGTGTAAAATCAGTAATATTAAAAAAATGCAAAAAATTGAAGAAATAAGATATATTTAAATATGAAAGGAAGTATATATTTAAATAAAACCTACTATATCTCGAATATATTCAGTATAAAATAATTGATTCTTATTCTACAACTATTTAAAAAATTTTGTGAAAGCTGAAAACTCCTATAAGCATTTATGCCGAAACCGGCCGTCTATTTAAATAAATAAATAATAAATAATTAGACTGCGGATCTTTATGCAAAATAAAAAAAATGTTCGCAAATAAAAATGGTATTCTTCTCTGGAAACGAATACATTGATGTCCTTAAATATTTTTAACGTGTCCACTGCTTTAAATTTTACGTGCCTATTTTTGTCATAAATGCATAAAATCCGCAGTCTAGTAAAAATATTGCGAAGAATACATACGTATTTCCATTTGAAATTTCACGTACATACTGCGTAACTGCGTACTGCTGTAAATCGTTCGTTGCAGCGATGTTGGTAGCATCTATCGAACGTAATGTACCGTCATGGCGACGTTACCGCCACGGAAAAATCCAACTCCAACGAAAATTTCAAAACAACACCTGACCCCATTGCAAACGTTGTTGCAGATGGGCTTTCCTAAGCATCGAGCGTGAGTACCATATATTACATTCGTAAAACAGTGTTGCTCTTACGTTGTGTATCGTCTGAAGCTTGATGAAATTTCACCACTGTGCATTGTAAACAAGCAGCTGTCAAACTTTAAGTATATCACTACTATCTTACTTGTTCTACTACAATGATTTACGTTAAGCCATTAATATTGAACTCTGATGTCTGAAGTCTAAATCTTTCAGTCGTTCGCTTTCTGTTTTCTTCTATAAAATAATCCATTGCGTACATTACACAATATTATGTGGTACAGCGTTTACTTCCTTCATCATATAAAATACTGTTATGACGGCTTGAAATGAAGTTGCCTCCCCCTGTGATATTCTGAAAATATCGCAGAGATCAAGAGAAGTCGTCTGCTGAACCGTTATTATGGTATCGTTAGTGTGGAAAGACGACAGATCCTCTCGAATCGCTGAAGCAAAAGCACGCACCATCCATTGCACTGTTCTAAGATGTTATCTGTTGTATACAGAATGAAGAAGTGTTATTGTTTCATGTTGTTAACTATAATGTGTTCCGCAACAATACAATAAAGATTATTTGATTACAGGGAGAAGGCGTTGGCCGCTACAGGACATCGAGGTGTACAATTAGCGTCCGATTGGATAGTGGCTCATGTTGCAGATCCGACTTTGAATTGTGATACGCAAAGAGAGTATATTCTATATGTATGTCCAACAGGTGCGTTGGCTGAGCAACTCAAGAGATTTTGGTCGGAGAGCAAAGAGTTAATGTGGAATAGAGCGCATAATTACATGCCGCATATTACGCTTGTCTCGTTTTTCAAGGTACGGTATTATTGATGGAACTTAATCGCGAACAAGAAGAACATAATAGTTTTGCTTACAGGCTCCAGACGAATCGACTGAAGAGTTGGTGAAGGCCCTCGAGAACATAGTGAATCAAGATGAATTACCGAATCGCATTGAACTAGAGACTTATATCTCTCCCAACTTTATGGGGCTGTTTGTGAAAGATTTCAATGCGGCGTGGCTGGAGAACATTGCCCTTCGATATGTAAATAAGCTGACAAGCATGGGCATCTCTGCGAAACCACGTGTCAAGTCGTTCCATCTGACTTTGATCTATCAGTTCCCCAGCAACTTGTACCAACAGCTTCGTTCAATGGTAGAAAAGCTAACGCTAACTTCGTCGGCTAATTGGGAACTTAGATTGTATTCTAGAGACTCGAGGCTACAAAATGCACATGTACATCAAGTGACGCATGCGTATGTGCCTAGGGAATACGATGAATTAGAATTGAGGGTGGGAGACTACATATACATTCCAGAAGGGGCATGTAGTTTGGCTACGGATGGTCGGGTCGAAGGCATATCCTGGTTAACCGGTATGTCGGGTCATTTGCCTTTGAATCATACGAAGAGAACAGCTCAATCGGATTCGTGGACCTTGCACACTACCATACAACTCACCGATAATAAAAGCGAAACATTAGAGAAGAATGAGATACCTTTAACGCGGAAACCACCAGTATTGTTAGCAAATGATTCTACAGATTGTCCTGATGGATTACCAACGACTACCGAGCCAGTAAATCGCATTACTTTTTATTCTACCAGGTATACTATACAGAATTTCACTCCTAACGTTGTCCTTTTTATACAGCTCGAAGCCTCCGAACCAGTATCACCTTCGGCGAGGCAAATTTTTATATGTCGCCACGGGGAAAGGGTAGATTTTACATTCGGAGCATGGATTCCTTACTGTTTCGAATTGAATGGCTCTTACGTACGAAGGGACTTGAACATGCCAAAGGAAATTCCATCGAGAAATATACAGGACTTCCAAAACGATAGTCCTTTAACAACTGTAGGTGAAATGCAAGCAAGCTTGGTAGGAGAAGCAATGAAATCTTCTAGTATTAAAATAGATGTAGCTTTTACTTCGCCTTCGTTGAGGTGTATACAAACATTGGCCAATATTCTGAAGGGGTTTAATTCGAATATCCCGATGAAAATAGAGCCAGGTCTGATAGAATGGTTGGCATGGTATCCAAACGGTATACCTGTTTGGATGTCATCCGAAGAATTGATAAAAGCAGGGTTCAACATAGACAAAAGTTATGACCCAGTGATCAAAGCGAAAGAGCTTCCATTAAAAGAGAACGCAGCACAGTATTACGAACGAAGTTACGAGTTAATTAAACGAATTATTGAAAGTACTGTAGGAAATATATTAATAGTAGCTCACGCAGCTTCATTAGCAGCTTGTACTAGACAATTAACAGGTGGTAGGATACCACCAGCTGCAGAAGTAACTAGATTAGTACAAAGAGTACCATATTTAGCGTGCCTGACAGCTCGCGAAGGGTTGGACGGTTGGCAAATTCATCCGCCACCGTTTCCACCTATCACGCATACTAGTAACACTAGATTTGACTGGAAAGTACTATTGTGAAAAGATATGAACATTGTTTGAAGTTTTGTGACCCAATAAGTTTCCTTTGAACTTTTTAATTTATACAAAATATTGTCAAAGAGACGATGATTATTTATGATATAACTTTTTGGGTTGGGATAATTTATAATCAACGATAAATTGAAAACGAAAAGATTGTCGTTCAAAGTTTCGCATGGAAATGATACGGGTATTGGCATTTGATTCTTCCTTTTCTCTCGAAAAGGATCTAGACTAACTAGTACTTTAATCTTGATAAAAGATTGTATGAATTCCATATTTCAATATAATAGCCAATAGAGAAATATTTTGTCATAGCTTTCGTATTTAATGTTTAAGAGGTATTGCGTAAAACAGTACGTACGCGGTATATCCAACTTGTGATGAAAGAATATTACTAATTTCATGACTTAAAGAAGTGTTTGCTAGACTGTGCTTTCAAATCAAATTACACAGTACTAATTAAGAATATTTAAAGTAACTTGTCAATTGACTGTGCATTAAAATTTTTTGGTCTATACGTATTTTAAGAATACCATTACACATAGAATGGACGTGACATGCAATGTTACGCAATTTCTTAAAAACTAATAACATTGAAAAGCATCTCTTCACACATATTCTTGTGTGAAAATATAGAAGTACAAAAACAATGTAGAAAAGACAGTGTTGTTATTTACCAAAGAAGCATATATATAAATATATAAAATGTTACGATATTTTATTATGAATATAGTTTGTATCGTAAGGGGACTTGCTGCTTTACTTTGTGCGATAAAAGTTTATTCAAATATAAAATACAACATCTCATGATGTATAAAAATAACTGTTTTATATACAGTAACGTTTTAATAAAAATGTAATGAGTACAAAGACAATGAGATAAATCTATCAATACGTTTAACTATAGTACATTATTAGACATGTCCACCTTCCTTCAATTTCGCAATTAAATTATCAACATCCGGCAGGATAGTACCAGCTTGCCTAACCGGTGGTTCTTCAACCGATAATATATCAATTTTGGCAGTAGTGTCAACACCCAAATCTTTTGGCATCACCTTTTTCACTGGTTTCTTCTTAGCTTTCATGATGTTTGGCAAAGTAGCGTAGCGTGGTTCATTCAGACGGAGATCGGCACTCAAAACTGCTGGTGTTTTCATTTTAATGGTCTCCAAGCCTCCATCGACTTCGCGAACCACTGTTAGCTCGCCGTTATTATACTCTATCTAATGCGAAAAAAATTGTATTATTATTTAAACATTATTTTACAATTTAGTACATTCAACATACTTTACAGCAGAACGTTCCAGTTGGCCAGTCCAAAATCCCTCCAATCATTTGCGCAGTTTGATTGCAATCGTCATCTATAGCTTGTTTACCGACGATAACTAGATCTGCTTTCTCATCTTGAGCTAGTTTTGCTAAAATCTTGGAAATATGAAAGGGTTGTAAAGTTTCATACTCCGGTCCAGATACTTCAACATGAATCCCTCTATCGGCACCCATCGCGAGGGCAGTTCTAAGCGTATCTTGAGACTGCGATGGTCCACACGAAACTGCAATTATTTCTTCAACTAATTTCTTCTCTTTCATTCGTACAGCTTCTTCGATTGCGATTTCGTCGAAAGGATTCATAGAATGTTTCACCCCATCTGTTACGACACCTGTTTTATCCGATTTCACACGAATCTGTAATTGAAAACAAGGAAGAATTAATCGGAAAACAATAGAATTATTAATTAATGTGAAACATTGTTAATAATCTACGGCATTTGTCACGGCATCGATTATTTAATAATTTCACGAACGTGTTAAAATGTACATCAATTTTCATGATCAAATCAAGTAATCGACATAGGTCAATGGTACTCGCACATAAACTTTCTATAGCTATAAACATATTATTAAAATGTACCTTAACTGCATAATCGATAACTCTCTTCACTCCTACAAGCACTCGCGCCATCGTTAACTAATAAACAGATCGATATATCGTACAATTATAAATTATAATTTCTTTCTCAGAACATTTATTGTGGAGTATATGTATAAGAATTACTCAACCCCTCTTATACGTGGCGGGTTCGATTCGATGATAATGGTCTAAAGTTCAATTCTTCAGTGATACGAAATAAATGTATGTTTCATTTCACGGACATATTTTCATCTAGTTCGCGCTGATGTAAGTAAACATCAAATTATACAACATGGCTGTTTCGGATTGTAAGTTGTAAGTTACAATAGAAAATTCCAGAGAAAAAAAATTCAACAATTACTCGAGTACAAATGTAGAACAGTAAACATACTGTTTGAAGTTTTTTGGCCAGGGTGACGTTCGAACTTGGATTACATCTGATTGGCTTATCTATATCAATATGGCTATGACATCGCAGTAAGAAATGTTACTTGTGTGCGATAACTCCTTCCATGGATCCTGATCTATTTGTACGAGATAAAAATTGCAGTTAAATCGTGTAAACATATATATATACATCTACACGTAGAAGTAAAGACGTCTTACATAATTCCAGTGATATTTAACAACAATTTACAATGCTATTGTTTATCGCGTCTGTTTACGTTAGCAAACACTAAGGCCATTTTCAATTTCGTAGCTTAAAATGGCGCGCAAGCAATAAACGTGCACCGAAGAAAAGAACAAACACACTCGAATCCATACACTTTCTTGTCATTATAACAAGGTGTAACAAACATACAGATTTTCCATAGAAACTTTCGGAGAAGTACAATAATTAGTCTTATAATTACGTATTAACTACCGATAGATAGCGAATGTTTATTATCTTTCAATAGTGGATAAAACCTGTTAGATAAAAAATATCTTGATAAATTATTCATTTACAAATACTAAAATATCCGTCAGCGCGAGATATTACATTTCAAGAAAAAAAAATCTTGCACGCATTATAATAATTAACATACAAAAAGACAAACGTGTATATATTTTGTAATTTTTAATGTTTCCGTGCGAGGAGCTTCGATAAGCTGGAAACACGTTTAAGGACGAAAAATTACGTGTATAAACGTTGATCTAAAACCAGAGGGAAAAACGAGCGAACATACAAATATCCTCCGGTGTAATTTTTATATTTTAATAGAACTTATCACAAAAGAGATTTCGAGCGATTGCTTCGTAGCCAATCAGAATGCATATAAAATCAAGTTTGCGCCACACATGGCGTCCAAGAACCGACGCCATCTAACGTCTGGCATTCCTGTTTTTTTCGTGCGGGTAAAATCACGGCTTTCTATAGCGCGCAAGCCTTTATCGTTTTTGTTTTGTAGAATTCGGTAAGTTGTGAGTATCTTTGGTAAATTGACTATGCTGTGTGTACGCCGAATGAAATGTTAGCTGAGAGAAAGCGTTCACGCGTCAAGCAAGTGTGTGGAAAAATGAGTTAACCGTGTGTTAACGCGCAGTGGTCAACAATCCGTGGAAGTTTTAGTAAGGGAATATATATCCATATTCAGGACTTGATAACGTCGAGGTAATTATACGTTGATGTTTACCGTCGTGTAGATTCTGTGAGTTCTTTACATATTCCTAAGATTTTCAATCATTCAGAGTTTCCTTCGTGTTTATGTTTACTCCTCTAATTACCCCCTCCCTCCGCAGCCACCCTCTGTGCCTCAAACTTTTCCTTGCACTCTCCCTCGTTTTTCCAAACTAATACAATATTTTCTTCGAATATCATTTCAAAACGTTCCATTCGAATTGTTTGTTGTTTCACCGATTCCAATCACAGAACCGTAGACTGTGTTTCTCTACTCTCTTTTAATCATTTCTGTATTGACAACATTAGGTACACAACAAGTTTACAACCTGATATTTATTTTGACTGTCACGTTTCTTATGTTTATCGTATGTGTGCTGTAACCAGGTTCCGTTTAATGGTCAATGATTTTTTATAAGCATTTAGAGAGACGTATTTAATCAGTGCAAAATGAGTGCATCGGCCTTAAAATCAACGATACCTGGAGTAGGTAGCTCGCCAACTTCTACCAGTCACTCCATTCTTCCGATGAATGCGATGGCACAAAAGGTTGTATCAGGCTCGGAGCCAGGAGCTATGAAACCTTTACCTGGAACTGGGTTAAGCTACGTTACGTTGCAACCACCTAGTCAACCTTTGAGTCTAGTGCAAGATCATAGACCCTCTGTGTATCAGACGCCGCCATACGTAAGCGGTAATTCTGAAAAGGAATCGGACTTGGATAAATTGATTCCGAACGGAGTGGAAATTATTAAAACCGATACCGAGACTATCTCTGCAGCTATCAAGCAAAGCGAATCTAATAGAAACAACAACCTAAGTCCAGAGAATCCTGCACAGGGTTCGCAGAGAGAGATTCAAACGGAGCAAGAGATGACCTCTATGGGTTTAGAGTTTCCTGGTTAGTAAAGCTTGCTGATTCGTTTGTGTATTTAACGGGGTAGACTCGTTTGCAGAATTGCAAGGGTGAAAGCGCTAGATAAAAGATCAATCTAGGCCGTAGTTGCCCTTGAAAGTCCTATTTTTATGTTTACGAGGCGTAATTTGCATTATCCGAAAGCATGAAGCTATTTTCATAAAGTTGCGACAGCTACATGCTGCTTAATTTCGAAACGAGACTACTCCCTTAATTAATTTTGTTTGTAGAGAATTTTTCTATGTTCCATTTGTGCTCGATAGTTTGCATTAATTTTATAAATAAATTATTGAAAAGTATTGTGATTTTTGAACAATTCGATATGCATGTATATATCTGAATGTATGCATATGTTGCTTTAGCCTTATGTCCACCATTACAAAACAAAGTTGAAGAAAAGAAAGCTCCTGTAAATAATGGTTCGAAAGAATCGGATGGAATGCCAGTCAGTGCACCTGTGAAAAAGGAAATACCCGTGCATAAACTAGACGATGCACAGACAAAACCCGATAATCAGAAGACAAAGGCCACGGCACAAACTTTGAAAGTCACAGCAGATAATTCTGCAACGGTGCAATCGAATAGCCCACCAAAGGTCGAGACAAAAGTTACTGGTTCGCCGAAAGCCAATAAAAGGAAGTCTAGAGAACTGAAGGATTTGAAAGGGTCACAGGCGTCTTTAGACGGAGCAAGTAAGCCGAAACGAAATCGAACTCAGACACAGCCTTATCAGAGTCCCTTACCGGAAATTGCATTAATCGTCAAGAATTTAAACAAGCTACCGCCTTCAAAGGCTCCCGACGATAAACTTATAGTATTCTACAAGTGAGTGAAACTTCTGTATCTTAAAAGAATTGTGTAATTATAATCTTTTTATAGAATTACACATGAAATACACTGTAACGAAAACATGTGTATAGAAATTTCGAATTCTATTAATTTTCATGTGAATATAAGAAAATTATTACCGATGTTATTACCTTTTTTTTTAAGTATTGTATATTCATTAATTTTTCCTAATATATGTGTTATCAGAAATGAATTTTTGGCTGTGAGAAATGCGGAAGGGAGCTTTTATGTATGTCAAGCAATGCAAAATATATATAAGTCAAGCAGACGAATTCGTATACGTTGGCTTTCTCAAGACAAAAATAATGGAGAAATATATTCACCTGACTTTTATGATTTTATAGGTAATTTTGTAAAAAATTTGTATCTTGTTTCCTTATCATAGTACCGATAATTCTTATTTCACGATGGACAATGTAAGATATGTACATGTATTCAGTCCTCTTCTTTTTACAATTCCAGACTTCGATTGTATATTAACAAATTTAAATTTGAACAAAGTTGATAAAAATAAATATCAGCTAACCAAGATAGAATTATTGCGTACAGAGAATATTTTAAAACGAGCAATCGACGTAGAGGCTGGTGTATCCGAAAAACCTCGGGTAACAGAAGAACACCCGGATGGACGTTAGTATATATATATATATTTCTTCTTAAAAGAAAAAGAAAATCCGTTATCAGTTCTAAATGTACTTTATTATTGCGAATGCGAAATAAAGTAGTGTTAACTCAATTGTTGTTTATCGTGAAATTGAAACTCTAATATCTTATCCGCAGTTGACCTTTCACTCTACAAGGATGAGTCACAATTGAAGAGAAGAAAAAGTCACAGCTCACACAAACAGAAGCAAAGTTTGCGTAAAAAGTCGAAACAAAGTGAGAGCTCTTCGGAGAATGAAGCACCCGAAGAGGAATCAGGAAAGAAATCTCCAAAATCGAGTCGCTCCAAGAAGCTCAACAAAGCCTTGGCGATTGCTAAGTCCGTAGCAAAAGGTTCGAGTAGAGCGGAAAGGGCGCTAAACAGAAACACGAAGTCTGGAAATGAGGCTGCTGCCAGTTCTACTATTGCTCCTGCCAATGCTAGCGTAACCGCCAGTACTAACACGGTTGCATCTACGGACGGAGCAAAAAATAATGCTGATGCGAAGAAGAGTGAAAATAAGAAGAGCACAAAACAACCGAGTAACAACAACACGAGTGTGATGTCCAGGACAAAACAACGTGGTAATAATCCGTCTTGTTTATTGGCTTCGATGTATTTAGGATTTCTTTTATAATTCATTTTTTCATTGTTACTTGGTTTTCAGCGACTGCACAAAACACGCAACAGAGTAATAAGACAGCAGGACGCCCGAAACGCATGGCTGCCACGACAGGTATTCAATCAAGCGAAGAGACAGCTTCTCGAAAAAAGCCACGCGGTCGAACATAAGATTAACGTAATTCACACGTTTTTCCTGTGTTACACCTAGAACAGAGTCTGTACCGTAGGCAATATGTACACGTAGTACACTCTTTAAAAAAAATTGCGATCAATTTGTAATGTAATATATGATCTCAAGATTCTTATATCTATCAGGTGCTGCATTATATTATAGTCCAACAATGTGGGATCAACAATTTATATAACTGTGCGGCTAAAATCGCATATAATTGATGAATTAAAGAAAGAAAGAGAAAAAAGAAATCTAAGACTCGGAGACTTATAAGAGTGATATTGTGATATCATACAAAATTTGTACATATCGTCTACGTTTCAGATTCCCCCAACAGGAGAAGAAAGTCACGGAATGTATGATGAGAACGGTACCTTGGTTGAGTAATAACTATCTACAGGGTGTCACATGCTAATGCACTCTTGCAATAGTCTATTTTTGATGTTGTGAATGAACTGTACGTGATTCAGTTGAGTTTAAATGTACACTTTCCATTGGATATGATAGCTATGTACAAATATATATGTCTGGGGCTTGCGCGTACTCTACGAAAAGATTAAAACAGAAAAAGTGGCTAGAGTACCAGAGGATAAGAACAATCCGTGAATTATCGATTCTCCAAGTTTATGGATCGATAGATTTAGAGAAGTACAATATCTGTACATTACGCTGAGTCTTTGCTGTTTCAAAAATAGCATACAGAATGGTCCAGCGCCTATTATTAAAGACAGGCAGAGAAAAAAAGTGCCCTCAACTGTAAATCCTTGTCCTGTTATCGAATCCACGGATTCATAAAATGAAAAATCTTATGGCTAAAAAAAAAAGAAAGAAGAAAAGAAGAAGTAAAGATATAAAGTTTAATTATAGTTTATTTTCGAATCATTTGTAACCGATGAATCGTTAGCATGGTTCATTGTTATAGGGAAAGAAAATCAAGAGAATCATGTTGATTAATTGCGGTGGTGTCAGACTATAATTTAGCCACTTAAACATATTATTATTCCGTTCTTTACAAGTAAAAGATAAATAGCAGCACTTATTTACTCTGATAAGTCTGGATGAAAAATGTATAAACATGCTTTATCTATGTATTATTTTATTTTTCAAAGATTATGGACAAAGTGTATATTTACCGAGAGATAGATGATTATCATTCTACATTTCACCAAATCGAAATTCTTCATAGTTTAATGTAGTTTTGTAGTTTTTATTGTGTCGAAATGTATTATCGCGGGGTATACAAATTCGTGTCAGGAATTAAGAAACGGGGATTTATTGTAATGTCATTTTATTGCATCTTGTACATTGAACGAAGGTATCGAGACGTGTATTTCTTTTTCTGTTTTCTTCGTTACAGCGATACGGTGAAATACCTTAACAAGTTATATTACGTATAAAAAAGATAGGATATAAAAATATTTAAAAATGCCTTTGGTTTATTCATAAAACCAAAGACAAGATTCGTACCGATTTAAGTTTACAATGCTTTTTTTTATAATCGAAAGAATTCTGTCTCCGGAGATGTGGCACTTACTTTTATATGCATCGGCCGTTGAACATGCACAAAACATAAAAGAACGAGAAAGTAGTTTTTTTTCTTCCCGCTTACATGATTTTATCTACGTATGTACATAATAAAGATTAGGTAATCGAAATTGTGAAAAATGATACAAAAATTTACGAGCGTTTGGAATCTTGAAGGCTAATGTATCTTATTCATTTGGTAGAGTGTCTCACTTATAATTATCGTGCGTTGCAATGAAACATTGCAGAGAGATAACTTTGTCTTTTTTGTTTTCAAACAGTCACCGAACCCATGTACCGATGTACATATATTTCATAAGCTTACACAACATAATAACAACAACAGAAGGATGCCGTTTTAAACGATTAGGCATATCGACTTCTATTGGAAATAGGATAATTATTATATTAAATGGTTAACAAATGGATTTAATTCACGAGATGGGAGATGAATAAGATACCAATCCTGTCATTGGTCCATTGCATATTGTATTTAAATATACACATACATAATGTATAAATTTAAAATATAAACGCAAACGTAATGTATAAATTTAGCGAAAGGAAAAAAGAATTCTAACGACGAAGACCGAGAAATTTGCTTATATTGTTATATCGAATCGTTTTCTGCTTCTGAAGCAAACAATCAATTTTCTTTCCGGGAATTAGTTGTACCGATTATATCAAAGTAATTCAGAGGACGGTGCAAAGTATAAATGATTAACACCTCATCTCATCCAGCGTCCGTGGGGAGACATGTAACATATATAAATGAATTTCAAAGTCAATCTGCACTTTATTGTTTCGAGAAGCGAACAATTTCACTACGCGTATAAATACAGCTCTCGATATTCTTCTCTCGTGAGCCACATCTATGTCTAAGACAAAATAGTAAGGAAACTGAATCGAAAAGCAACGATGCATTTGCGTGCGGGCTGATGTTTGTTGAGAATCCTTGAATCTACGTTCAATCCCATGGATTCGAATTTGAATGTACATACTGTGTAAATCGTTCACTACGGAAAATCATCTGTCGCTTATACACGAATAAAATTCAGAATCATGTTAATATCTTCTTTACGTACGCGACAAATGTTTCATTTAAGCCAGTTAATCCCAAATTTTTCTATCGTCGTCGCTGTACAAAACTGTTATTTTTTCATTCTCGAGAACGAACATTTCGAAAGGAAAACAAAAAAGAAGCCAAAGATGTGTTTGCTGTATGCAAGTGTATTTGAAATTCAAAGTACAAATATAGTTTCTCATGAAAGTATGACAAACTTTATGCCCGAATTTGGGACACACTGGTTTAAAGTATTGCGTTCGATGAGAGATCTCAACTACCTCGTGATACGATTTATTTCTACGATATCGTAAAATTCGAATTTCTAATCGCAATATCAATTTACGTTTATTATTTTAAGCAAATACACGTCAGACACTCTGTGACCATCCGAAACATCTCTCTCGTGTATTCTCTAAAAATAAGAATCGATTCAACGATGAACAGACTACGACATTGCTGTATTTACTGCGGTCAAACATTTTGGAATATTTTCACAAGTTCTACACTGTGTTTCGCTGAGATAAGGATGTTTTGTATTGCGATAGGAAGTGTCTTTCGTTTTGTACCAATTCGAAATCATTGTCAGTTTACTGTGCCAATTGTTTGAGAACTTTTTAAGCAGTATTCCTCTGACAAGATCTGTCTTAAGACACGTAAAATCGATTATTGGCTCTCGCTTGACTTCCAAGTTCCAGCACTGCTTCGATGAATTTACAGCGTATGTCCCTAATTAATCTGAATGTCACGATTGCATTCTAATTATGTAATAAGCACACAAAACCGTATTACGCGTGTCGCATTTGAATAGACGTTTAAATAATGATTAAAGAAAAGAAAAATGGTTCGAGCGATTATCTCTAAGTATGATTCTTATAAGGATGAATATTTACATAGATAAAATGTACAGCCCACATGCGAAAATATCGGGCTATACTTGAAATACGTTGCGAGAAAGCAACCATTTCCCTTCAAAGAATCAGCCACGTTCAAACTAATTAATTCAATTTGAACTATCGTTTTCAATATGACTAATTGAATCGATTTTCAGAGAACTATTCATTTCTAATCATGTTTTTTAATGAGTATATATTTATATAATGTGGAGAATCAATGTATATAAAAAAGAAATTTTGATTATTTTATAATTAATGTTATTATCAGATTTTGTAGTTTATATTATTTTCTCGTTTAGAAGATGCTTGTACTATACAGCGTTTACTATTTCGTGATATATGTTTATTGTTTGCAGGATTTTAGTGTGCTCTAGCTACAGTATGAGTCCCGGTAATATTCGGACACTGTTAAAAACGACCATAACTTTTTTGATATTGGTCCATACGATTTGAAGTTTTCCCAGAAGTTAGAAGTTGGACAAAAATTTCTGAAAAAAGTTGCAAGTTGTCGGAATGTAGTTGCATTTTGAGACTTTTTTTTATGTGGGCTCATATGGAAAATTTAGGAAACGCGTTTCGTAGATCTGTGTCAATGAAACTTATTCAATGAAATTTTCGACATAGCATTTTAAAATATCTCTTCGCGTCGTGTAGTAAACTATAATTGCTCTAACTTCTGAGAAAGGTATCAAATCGTATAGTCCAATATTAAAAATGTTATCATTGTTTTTAGCTAATCATTTGAATAAACCCGAGGAAATTCGATTCAAGTTTCGTATTGATGAACGACCAAGATCGAATCCGAATGTATTGTAAATTGAAAATCGCGGCCTACTTCGTACTCGAGAAAATTTCAGACACCGGAATTGTTTGTATCGAAAACGTGTTTCAAGTAGGCAAACCCGAATTTCTTTTGAGATTCATTTTTCTAGAAGTTATTCTATACAATTTATACGCAATTCTACCATTAGGAGCGTTTTAATTACAAACAGTCTCGGATAACTAATTATACGGCTAATACGAACTTACGAAGAACCTTTTATCTGTCGTACTGTGTACTATGTTTCCTTTATGTATACGTTATTCCATAATTTTTCTTCAATTAACCACACGAGTTGATGATGGTTGGTGCAATCTGTATGTCCCCTGTGATTTAAGTTCATGATGAATTGAGAATCAACATTTTACAAATAATAAAAGATATTGTGAGTTTGGTGATACCAGTCGGTCTTCATTCGCGTGGACCTGCTGCGAACCTTCTGTAAATTACCGATCAATTTAACCTACAAATTTATTGTCGATGGACAGCGGATTTGATGCATTTATAACAAAAATGAGTATGTATATAGATGCAATTTAAAACAGTAAAAACATTCGCAACTATCGTTACTTTCTATTTCACTCCAGTTTGTTGCAAATCAGATAAAAAAATTTCATTTTGCATACAAATCCGCTGTCCAATTATAAAACTGAAATCCACGATAAATTACGGTGTTGTAACGCGCGCGGGTTTCGCTGGAATTGTTCTTTATTCGCATACGAATATATAATACATGTAGAACCTTGTTTAACTCTTAGCACTCGAGTGGTGTGACTTCTAAAAATTGCTGTAGCACTATTCTAAATACTGTTTACATTATTAAATATCTTGGGATCTAACCAATTACTAAACATTTAAGTATCATATCCAGAAAATGAGAAAAGTCATATAGAATTGAATTATTTTAGGTCGGAAGAAATGTTTCATTTTCGAGTTAAAGTAAATAGCTCCGAGTGCAAAGGGTTAAGTCTTCAATTCGCGGTCGGTTCGACGTCTTCTCGCGCCTACGGTCGTACAAGTTATATCGATAGAAACCCGAAATCCATGACAAATTACGGTATTGTAAAACGCGCGCAGCAGCCTGGCACCGCATCCGTCGGCAAGCATCGCGGCGGCGGTGGCGGCGGCACGTCGTTTGAAATGCTCTGAATTAGAAGCCCTGAAACGTCTCTATGAGTTGGAAGGACGGTTGAGCAGCCACGTTCCCCGGAACAGCGTGCTGGTCTGGGGACCAACAAACCCGGAGCGCATTCATTGAGCGTCGCCGAAAGATGGTTGCGATCCTTCCACGATACGGAAGAGACAGAACGAAAGCTGGTATCCGCGCGAGTATCCAGATTTCGGGATCAAGAATAAACCCGAGAGAGCAGAACGAGTCGGTTTAGTTGTAATGCGGATCACGGAACATTATTTATTAATAGCAAAGCTGGTGTGGCCGGCAGCAGGGAGTGGCTGTGCCATGCTAAAGCGAGCGCGACAGAACACCGGATCGTGGAACGGATCTTCGGATCTTTTTCTCCTCCCTTCCTCTATCCTTCCAACAACCCCTACCGCTTTCTCGTTCCCTCTCTCTATTCATCTCGCTTTTGTTTCGTCGCGGTCTCGGTCCCGCCAACTCTTTATACCCAGGGCCGTGCGGCAGATTTTCTCAGTACACGATGCAAGTCTTCGAATTGCCGTCCCTTAAATGTTTCTTTAAAATAACTTTCGATTGCGATTTGAAAAGATACGATAAACGTAGACCAACATAGAAAAGCGTTGCGTAAAGATTTTGAATTATCGAACGGTTCAAATTGTATTTTGATTTCGCCGCTTATGCCGCCTCTCTGTATTATAGCGCGGCACGGCCCTGTTTATACCCGTTCCTCTTTCACCATTCGTCCCTGTCGGTGATGCTCGGTCTTTGTCCGTTTCACTTGTGGGGCTCTCTGCAAGGCACGGGTTTCGTTCTTTCTCTCTTGTTTCGTTCTCCCGTCCGTTTCTCTTCATCGCGTATCGTCGCGTCGTCCCATACGTTCCTCGGTCTCTCTGTTTTTCTCCCTTTCCCCCAATCGGCTCGGCGCGGCGCGGCGCAGCGAGCACCGCACCATTCGTCCCGTCCGACGTTGTTGCTCAAGCTCTTTCCGCTTCTCTTCCTTCTTACTCCGTATCACGCTGCCTTAGCCCGGCTGGCTCGCTTTATCCATTGTCTCTCTCGCGTGCTTTGGTTAGTCGCATTGTCGCGCTCCCGCACGCCAGACAGCACGCCGTTGTAGGAGAGTGGATGAACGCTTTGTCGGCGCCCGCGGCCGAGATCAAACGCGCCGACCGCTTCCTCTTCCCCTCAACCCTCCCCACCACACCCTCGCCGCGACCCAGCCGGCCCCGTAATCCAGTCGAGGCTCTCTCTTACACCCTCCCCTGTCCCGCTTCTCTTCTCTTCTCTTCGCTCCGCTCAGCTTTGGCTTCGCTCAGCTCTCCGCTCTGCTCCATGCCGCGCCAAGCGTCGCACAACGCTTCTCCTTCCGACGAATCCGTCCACCAAAGGTACTGTCGTATTCCGGATGAGGGGTTAATAAACGTTGCAGGTTTATGTTAAATAAAACTACTAGTTTATTGATGAAACTCCTCAACTATAACTCCGGTCACAAAGTAAGAGAAGCACGTTGCAAGATATAATTCGTCGAAAGTCGGAGAATTCGTGATGGACAGGAATTCGAATATATAAGGTTTCTTCTAGGATTCGGTTTCAGTCTTTTGCGCGAATTTAATAATAATAATAATAATAATTTAATAATAATAGCGCTGATTTTTGTGTAAGACTAGGGGTAGTGACCGGTCGAGGTTCACTGTCGAAGAAAATCTTACTTACTATCGAAAACATCTTAGTCACTATTTATCATAGAACAAATAGTTGATCATCCAACAGTACCCATTAAAAAAATCTCAGTCTCTCCCCGTCTATCATCCTCGCGGAAAAATCGAACGGAAAACGTCGATAACGATCGTCTCCCCTGGACACCGAACCCAGGCCCGCCCCGGGGCCTCACCAACGGATCCGTGCCGACAAGTCCGGATAAGCTAATTTCATGGGGACAGACCGCTCCGACGCCACCGGCAACCGTTTAGTCCCGAAAACTGGCCAAAGCCGGCTACAACATTTTCTCCGCACCCTGTCCTTACGCTCGAGTCCTCCGGAGCTGTGTTCATTGTCGGAAGTTCCATTTATCAAGTTGATCAAAGAAAAATCGAATTACCGTTTCTTCCACTTGCTTGTAACACTTGAAATAATGGTATGTACCGCTTGTTTCCAGATTCGACCAGCCACACAGAAACGATTGAAAGAATGGATGCCAGCTTCGGGGACCAACATTTTCTCCGTACCCTATCTTTACGCTCGAGTTCTCTAGAGCTGTGTTCAGCTAAAGTCCACCGGCAGCTCCCTGCCCATGTGCCAAACTACAAACTTCCATTTATCAAGTTGATTCAGAAACATTTGACCGTTTCTTCCACTTGTGAAGCTTGGAATAATGGTTCCGTTTCGTTTACAGATGCATTCAGACATGTACGAGAAGCTTTTGGGACCAAATCGCCTCTGCGTCACGAAGCGCATTCAAAATTACCGGGGGGGTCGCATAATCTTGGCTATTATGTGTCGTACGCGACAGATGTTTGACCATGGGATAGAGATGCTAGATAGTAGCGAAATCAGCGTGGCTATTCGAAGATTATCGGAGCTGATACGGATTGCGATGCCTCAGATAAGAGTTATCGGCGTGAGTAATTGTCACTCAGGGTCGTGTGGGTACTTCCCGGTGTTTTTGATTATGATTGCAATTAGACGTACGGAGCGCGACGAAAGCACAGTGAAATCGACGACGGTATCGCCTTATTCCCGCCATCGCCGTTGCTGTCGTCTCTCTGCCTGCTAGCGGCAAAATTGTATTATAGCCTTTCTTGTCGTATCCTGTCGTGAGACGTCCTCCATTGCCGACCTTCGTACCTTCGACGGTACCTCGCGATAAATACTCGCGCCGCTCTTTTTACGCGTTACTGCCTAATTAGCGTAATTATAAGATCCGGTCGTGGACCCTCTACCCTCTCTCATTACCTTCCCTCCTCCGGCTTCCACTCCGCCTTCCTTCCTGTTTTTCCTCGGATAGCCCAGTGGACCCGCACAAAAGACCGTTTCCCAGATTTTCCTCGATAAAGATCACATTTTAGGGATACGAGGGTGTCCTCCTTTCCAGAATTGGAACTGTCTCCCTCAAAGATCTTACTTCTACGTCTACGAGACGTAATTTGCATTATTCGGCGGCATGTGCACAGCTGTTGCAGCTTTAAATGTCTCGTTGAATGTCAATTTAAATCTACACGATCCAACGTACGCACACTGGTTGACAGAAAGCGCACGAAACTCTGTAGAAATTCCCATTCTTCAAATTAGAATGTATACTAGATAATTGAGCAGCACTTCCGACGAAATAAATATTTGATGAAAGTCGCAGTCGCGATGAAGAGAGACGCGCATACCTTTGAGACGAATCTATAGACGAATTCAATTATCATCAATCTTCCGTGTCGCGCGGGCAGATCTTAGGAGTGATCCTAGCATTAAAGTCTATTGAAGAGAACATGGAGTCCTGTCCCAGGAACGTTGCATAGAAACGTCCCTAGACGACTCGATCGGTCAACAAATATTACAAAGTGACGAATTTTCTAAGAGCAAAGAAGATTTCCATCAATAGCGTTAGATAACCGTATGTTTGTCCTGACTCAACTTCTTAGTTCCACTGTTCCTAATCATTTATCTCTTCACGTTAGTCATTAGGGTAACCAATGGTCACCCCGAAACGTCTCTTCTTGCGTCACCAACCCCTCGGTCATTAATCAACGCGTCTCGGACATGTGTACAAGATTATTAGAACTAGACTGTCCCGAGCTTTCCGTTTCTACCAAGCGTCGCTGCGCTTCTACTTCCACGTTTATTAAAAATTCACTCCGTTCTAATTTGTACGAATCAATTTTCTGTTTCTGTCACCTATGAACGGAATTGTTAAGTGTTTAATTTTCCAGTTGAATTAGCCCTGAGTGCAAAGGGTTAAAACGGAGCGTTGCGACCCTAGGTCAAACAGGACCCGATGTGATCCGAGGCTGAGGAGACGCACGGTTTTTATTTTGGAGGCATACAGCAAGGAGATTTTGTTGTAGAGTCGAGCAAGCATTCTTAGCGGTGCTGGATACACGCGCTATTCATACGTAATATTACATAAGAACGCAAACCGAACGAACGCGCCGGGCGGAGAAGGCGTTGGACGGTTTCGCGTCGGTGCAAAAGGCCGGCGTGTGTTCGCCAGACCGATCGGCCACTCGAGGACGATCGTCGGAAGAAGGCTTAACTGAAAACAGTTTATTATTAATAGACGTGCCTCGGTTTCCCGAGCGCGTTGTCGGCTTTATTTCGAGGTTAGTCTGTACTGAGTTTTTGAACGGTACGTTTTATTCTCTTTGCTGCCGTGGCCCTGCCCCCCCGTTCCCTCGGGTCCCCGGACCCGACCATTCCTTCCTCAGCCCCTGCTGAGCGGTTGTCGTTTTCCTTTTGCCTCCTCCCCTCTACTCTTCTCTTAAAAACGAGACTCGCCACCGACTTTCCGACAAAGGAATAAAGAAAAGAAACAACTAGCCACGCTACGCGGTTGAGGATGGCACGGCAAACCGTAGCACAGCGCAGCACAGCACGGCATAGCGTGGCATGGTGGGCAGAGACTTTCCGTACAGGGAGAGCAAGGGGGTACTTGCCGAGCCAGTGGCGTAGATACCCAGGGGACAAACGATCACCATCACATTTCCTCATCTTTGCTTCTACTGTACCTCCGCGCGTTTACTATACCCCTCCGCTTCTATTATACTTTCTTCCGCCAACACTTCCCTTCTAATTAAGAAAAACTCGTTTCTCAACCTCTCCTCGGAAAATTGTTATTCGATATTATCCCGAATCCATTTATTTTTATCGGAAAGACCGTTCACTACAAATACCAAGTTGTATAGTTACAATTTTTTTTAAATGAAACATTTCTTGATGAATGAATGAATTCTACATTAATTTATTTCTTTTTATGAATACGAAATTGATACGATACCTCGTACAATACTTGAATGTGCAGTAATCGATTAGACGCCAACATATTTAATAACGTAAACAATATTTTGAATAACGGTGCAGCAATTTTTATTGGTGATTCTCCGAGGCAGCTGACTTTCGTGTGGAAATTGTTTTCTTTCTGTTCTTTCCTAGATGTAAAACGATTATGTATCACGGTAGCCGATTGCACATGTATACGTGACAAAGTGCTTTCCGTTAAAGTTCATTCATCGCATTGCCGAAGGCGACGCCTATGTTTCTTCTGAAACACCGCTAGGAGATAATAGCGTGCGGGTACAGTCTCCAAAAAGAGTATTTCTCATTTATTCCATCGCACCGGCACAATTGCGTATTCCAACCTTGAACAATACGAGAAAAAGAAAACAAATTAATCGACCGATTAGGAAGTGCGGAGTCCCCTCTTGAAAATTCTGATAAACTCCGGAAACCGCGTTTAAGCGGATGCAGAACGGCAACAATGTGCGGCCGCAATAACAGTACCGAACGTCAACGCGGTAGCATTTCGCAGTTGCAACATCTTGAAGTATGTAATTCGCAGATCAACTTGACAAAGCTACTCTGCGGGTTACCCATTCAAATTTCAAATGATTTCCTAATTTTCCGGCTTGCTGTTTTTCACCCAAAATACAATGGGATACAAGGACGTCTGTCGTTGCCGCAAATTGGTATAATTTCTATGTATGAGATAGGTTAGATATCGTATGAGAATACGAAGAAATTGGTTGGGTGAAATATAAGACATTAACAGGTTAGAAAAATTCCAGAATATACTGCAACGTTGTTTTTAATGCAACAAGGTCATTAAGGGATGAAATCAATTTTTATTACAAATAAAATCGTGATAATTTTTTAGTTATAATTTTAAGTAATTGATTAAATTCCGAACATTTACGAAGAAATTGGTTGGGTGAAATATAAGACATCCAGAATATACTGTAATGTTGTTTTTAATGCAACAAGGTCACTAAGGGATGAAGTCAATTTTTATTACGAATAAAATCCTAATTACCGGAGTACAACATCCGAATACAAAATTAATCGCAGAAGGTGCAAAGGGATCTCGGAGAACTTGAAGTTTGTAGAAATCAAGTGAGCAGAATCCGATCACGGATGATTCCCGTGAATGACGTATCGCCGGCTGGGAATCTGTGATTCCGTTCGTCGGCGGGTTGCTCTCAAAAGAAGCCTCGTTTTTCCGAATGCTCAAAAACCGACTTTCTCTGGAAGAAACGGATCCGGGGCAACGTCCGCGGTGCCGCGCGTTCACACTGACTCGCTCTCGGTTGGATCGTCGCAAAAATCGTCTCGGACTGTTTGTTTGTCGGGTGTCCCTGGCGATCATCGAAAATCCTTTGGAAGCCGATTCGTTCTTCTTTGCTTATGCCGTTGCGGCGTCGCAGCGCCGACATTTAGTGTCGTCGTAGACCACGTTGAACCATCATCGGCTTCCTTCAAAACCCCACCAGCCGTGCGAGAGGCTGTCCTTCTTCGGCGTTCTCATAGACCTTCGCCGTACAAAAAGGAAAGAGAAAAACGAGTAGGAGAAAAGGAAAGTATACGCGTGGTTGGTGCGCGCGCGAAGGCAAAAGGGAGAAGAAGGAAGGGACGGAGCGAAACACACGAGAGAAGAGAGAACGCGAACGAAGAAGAAGAAGAAGAAGAAGAAACGATGAGGACGTAGGATAGAACCAGGAGGACGGAGAGCGAGGCGAAACATGAGAGGCGGAATTATAGGGAGCAGAGGGAGAGATAGGGTATATAAAAAAGAGGGGAAAAAGTAGTAGTTGGCCGACGGATTCTGATGGTGGAACGGAGAGGATACGAGACGAAAAACCAAGGGAAAGGGAGAAAGAGAAAGAGAGAGAGAGAGCCGTGAATCGGAGGTTTCCGAGCCGCGCCTCCTACCTTCAGGGCCCGTGTATCCACGACTCGGCACTGTGACGACGCAGCGCCCTATGGAGGGGGAAAGGGAATTACGGGGAACGTGGTTTAGGCAAGAACGATCGTCCGTAGTCGTAGACGGGCCACGAGTCTCGAGCGATGCCGTGTGACCGACCCTTTACAACGTCGGGTGCCGCGTTTCTTTTTCACGGACTGCTTTTACCTGGATTAAACTCGGGCGAGTGTTTGTTACGCGGCCGACGCAGCTGTGCGTGTTACTAAATTCGGTGACAGGGGGCGAGCATGCGAGAGAACCGCGCACGTTTCGTCCCTTGCTCGAGATACACGACGATAAACGGAAGATATAGAAAGTAAGGCAGAAAGGCGGACACACCGCGACTGGGACGCGTTTACTTGGTCGTTTGCTTGCCAGGCTGCGAACGCTGTGCCTGCCTGAAACACGTGTTATTTCTACGTGTCCTCTCTCTCTCTTTCTCTTTCTGTTTCTCTCTCTCGAATACTCCTACTCTCTTTCTCTCGCTCGCTCCCACTGGCACGAGTGTGTACCGTGTCACTCGATGTCCAACGAGGAGACGAGAATGAAGTTCTCGGGAGTGCGTTTGTTTTCGGTTTCGTAGCGGTAGAGTGTGATCATGTACGGTGGTGATACGATCGCGAAGGCATACGTCATACGTCGACGAATCGAATTGTTTGGAACCAGGAACAACGTTGTATGATCGAGTCAGGCGAATCAAGGATTTTCTACGGAGTTGAAGTGGAATCCTGTTAGGTTGTTCCCGCTCCGCTCCAACGTCAGTCGGTGCTTGTCGCTCTGTCGCGCGTAAAGGATCAACAAGAATTTCTCTCTACGTCGGCGGCGAGCCTCGAAACAACAGAAAATAAGAAAAAGTGACGGAACAAGAAGCCTGGAAGGAAAGTGTGCGCAGCGTTTGTGGATGCATGAGGGTCTCATGGCTACCGGATTGGTAAAGTGGTGGCGGGCAAGGTTCCTCGCTGGCTACAGACCCTTTTCTGGTAAGCTTCTATTATGTCTCTCTTTCTCTCGATTTCTCTTTCCCTTTCTCCGTCTCTCTTTCTCTCCCTCTTTTGCCACTCGACTCTTCTCTCTCTCTCTCTCTCTTTCTCTTTCAGCTTCATCCCCTCTCCTCGATCTCCTCCTCCTTCTCTCAATGCTTTTTTCCTTCCGTTGTGTTTTCTTTTTGTCATATACACACACTTGGTATCGATGTTTGCGTCGAAATCACGATGTACGATAGATCCTGTGTTATTCCGTATACGGATTCTCCAGCCAATCCGGTTATAGGCGTGATATTTTGCCCAAGCCGTGAACCGCGACGTGCGTGCCTTTGATGATGATGCTGCTGCTGTATGACAGAAGCGGATCCCACGTGGTGTTACGTCACACTTGCATTTTTCTCGATGGTTTCAGGGGGTAGACTCGTTTCTAGGATTGCAAGGGTTGCACGTACTCATTTCTCAATAATGCGTGCGATGGGGCTTTTCAGTAGTGAAAAGCGCTAGATAAAAGGTCAATCGAGGCCACGATCACCCTCAAAAGTCCTACTTTTACGTTCAAGAGGCGTAATTTGCATTACATATTAGGAAGCATAAAGAAATTACGCCTCGTAAACATAAAAATGGGTCTTTTGAGGGCGATCGCGGTCTCGATTGATCTTTTATCTAGCACTTTTGACTTGGAAACCCCATCGGCTGCATTATTGAGAAAGAGAAGGCACATCCCGGACCCTTGCAATCCTGGAAAGGGATTCATCATCTACCATTGTTTTTCCGACAATGATTTTCACGCAGCTCTTGCTTCTTCTCGCTTCGACGATGTTTTCTATCGTTTCAATATTTTCGCGGTCCCTCGACGAATATGACCGACGTCGTTACCGCCCCTAATCGATCGAACCATGTGGCTGAACTGAAACATCATTCGTATCGATGTATACTTCTTTTTAAAGAGTTAAACTCATGGAAAAGGAAGCTATTCTCGTATCGACAACTTTCACGAAATGGTTTTCAAGATCCGCAATCCTGTAATTAACGGAGAGCGGTAAATGCATCAAATCCGCAAGCCTATTTTACCACGTTTTTAGAGAAGAGAATATAAGAAAAAAATATCTGAACGGACTGCGTCGAAGACTTAAGTGGAGGAGTAAAAATACAGCGCTCTCCTAAGTCAGCTGTGATCCAGAATCCGAAAAATTTTAATTCATTTCATTTTTAGATCCTAGTCGAGCCACGGAAATGTCGAAACACGAGTCTACTTTTAAAGACGCGCTCTCGAAAATTAGTGAGATCATTTACAGTAGACTTCCCATATAAAACGCGATGAAAGAATTATTTAAAATTACATACCGTGTATCTGGTTATATCTATCTCTGTGTTCACAGTATACAGTCTTTTTAAAACAAGTTTCGCGTTATACGAGAGTCCACTGTACAACACGAAATGCATCCTTTCGTTTTCACATTTCAAGGAATGTTGAAAACAAGAACAGAAATGTGCAAAAATATCGCGCACGACAGTGCTCACCGCGTGGCTACAATGTTGCCGAAAACCCCGACGCTGCGCTGGCTCTGTCCGATGACTTTTATTACTTTATTTCGCCTATCAAACAACTTTATTACACATTCATAAAACTTACATTTTACTGCATTTCGCGCGCAAGTACGCGCGAGGAGGAAACGCGAGCGGACGGCTCCGTCCACCGACAATAAAATCGCTCTTAAAAAGTTTCTGGTTCCCGGGTTCAGGTCTCTGGACAAAAAAATGTTACGGAAAACAAGCCCCCGGGACAAAGAAGACGAGACGCGCGTACCCCCTAAACATAGAACGCCGAAAATAAATATGTCGGCGTGGAAGAAAAGGAAAGGAAAGCCGCGGGGGTGCTGGTTGTTTCGGTGAAAACATATTCTGAGCGGTGAAACAACGCGTTACCCGTCGAATTATTATTCACCGATCTCCTCCTGTGTTGTCTAGCTTTTCTGAGAGAGATCCCGCTTAAATCCCGATATCTCTCTCTCTCTCTCTCTCTCTCTCTCCCTTCAATCTTGCGCTCTTCACGAGTGCTTTCTCGTGCATCAGCAGCCGGGGCGAATTTTCATACCGGGGAAAGCTGTTGCATCGCCGGCAAATGATAAAAGTTACGAGCGAGCAAACAGAAAGGGGTGATTTACAAAGAAGAAACCGTTTGTCCCGCTCCCCCTTCGCTTTTTCATTCAAGAGGGCGCAAAAGCGGCGCGGCGTATACCCTACACGCACACGAGTACACACAGAGAAAGGGAGAAGAGGGAAGCTATACAGGGTGAGGCATTTAAAACAGGACACCTGGATAACTCGCTTGTTTTTGGTGATTGAGGGAAATGCCTTGGACCAAACTTATTCGGTATCGAGGGGCTGCTAGGGGATACTAGTTTCTCGATAGGCGGAGGCGACGAGGGGATATGAAGGTCAACTCTGTCTTTTTAAATGGAACAGTATGTTTTTTACTCACATTCTGATAAAGTATTTCAAGTAGAATACAATGACCTATGGGGAAGGTCGTCCGAGATCACTCAAGGTCTACTGCAAGAGAAAACTGATTGTCTCAAAGATTTACGTACTCGCTGCTAGTAAAAGGTTTTTCAATAAGGACATAACAACTTTAAGTTTAAATAATTTATTAGAGTTGTAGTACACATGTTACAATTATGTGTGGAATTCATTTTTTTTCTTTGAATCCAATTTTCAACTACTCTCCCACACATATCAGCCGGAATGTTGGTAATTTCGTGGTCAACATTGTTCCTGAGATCGTCTAACGCTGTTGGATGGTTGGTGTAAACTTTCGACTTAAGGTAACCCCACAAGAAAAAATCCAACGGCGTTAGACGATCTCAGGAACAATATTGAACACGAAATTACCAACATTCCAGCTGATATGTGTGAGAGAGTAGTTGAAAATTGGATTCAAAGAATCGATCGCTGCCGTCGTGCCCGTGGAGGGCATAATTGTAACACGTGTACTACAACTCTAATAAATTTCAGCCCGATATTTCAATTTTTCTGTGTTTTATTTAAACTTGAAGTTGTTATGTCCTTATTGAAAAACCTTTTAGATAAGTTTGGTCCGAGGCATTTTCCTGCATCTCCAAAAACAAGCGACTTATTCAGGTGTCCCGTTTTAAATGCCTCACCCTGTATAGCGATCTCGCTCATTGTCAGCGTGAAGTAAGCGAGAGAGAGAGGAGATCGAGCGCGCGTGCACTCTCTGCGGTGCGGAGTGCACTCGTGCGATCGAGGGGTGGAGTTTAATTATCGAGACCTTGCGAGTTCGTTACATGCATTAGTCCGGTGGTTAGATAAAAGGCGTCCGCTGGCATTCTATTCCTCCGGTATCAAGCAAAGAACACAACTTCTCTCGGTGATCCTCGGTGAGAGATCCCCCTTTTGCGGCCCGTTTCCTCCTCCCTCCTCTTTGTTCTTTCTTTTTGCTCCTTGGCCCACAGAGGCACGCACGCGTGCACACGTGCACACGTATACGCATTGTCGACTCTAATTTCTCCCATACACCGCGCCGCGTGTGTTTCTGCATGCACAACAACCACGAACGGACTCGGTTTTTAACGCTTGCCCCCACGAAAGAATTACGGGCGTAATTACCACACGGCAGGTATCATTATACGCGGATGTGCGTCCGTTTCTTTATGCAGATACGATTATTCGGCTTTTTCTCTTCTTTTCTTCCTTTCTCCTCATCCTCATACTCATCCTCCTCCTCCTCCTCCTCCTCCTCCGACGCCGCCGCCGCCGAAGCCACTGCCGCCTCCAGCTCTCGTTTTACTCTCTTTTTTTTTACCCTTCTGCCTCGAATAATTGAAATTAGCGGCCGGCTTCGTTTATTACGCGTTTCGTATCGCTAATTATCGTTACCCCGCGGCCCCTTTGATGCCGACGGTTTTTTCCCCAGTGTATATTTTACCGGAATCACCCCACACACCGGCCTTAATGATGTATCGCGCGAATTAAGATAAACCGGGAGAAACGTTCCGATTCGAAGACCGCGGGGCGAGAGAGAAGCCCCCGAAGGAAACAGGAGTGCGGAAGGTCGCCACGGGCGGTCGAAACGTTTGAACGTTGGAAACATGGGCCGCCTCTCTCTCTCTCTCTCTCTCTCTCTCTCTCTCTCTCTCTGTCGTGGAACTCGTTTTATCGAATCGACCACGGAGTATTCCGTTCGATCGAGATTGTACGCCGGATTACTCGATTATGCCGGGGAAATTTCGAACCACCGGATCGTTCCGTTCGGCTTCATTACCGAGGACTAAAAACTTGGACATTTCGCATCGCGGCCTCTCTTTCGCAATGAAATTTTTATTCCTCTCCCCTTCGCCGGTTCCAAGTACCCGCGAGAGCCTTCGATTTTTCTCGGATCTCGCCGGAATCCGTTCGATCTGTATAGTTATGCGAGCTCGAAACTTTCCCTTGGCTGAAATTGTCGTTCAATTGTTCGGCTTCTGGCCATTCACTCGAATTAGAAAATTTTTCAATGGAAATTGATACATGTATACATGTACAAAGTAGCATTGAAAAAAGCATTGTAAAGCTGTGGGCATTGTAAGATGTAAAAATCTTTGAATTTATTTATTTTCACGATTTTTTTTCCTATTTTCAGTCGATTATATTTCATGACAACCTTGATCGATTTCGAGGAGACTTTGTACATGTGTAATAACTAGACTGCGGATGTTTATGCAAAATAAAAATTTTCTGCATCAATTTTAAAAAACACAGGCCAAGGAAAAAGTTCTTTCATTCTTTAATAATTTTTGTAAGTTGAAATTATTACACCGGTGTTTCTAAATTCTCTTCGCCCCTAATCTTTTTTAAATTGGACTCACCCATTTTTGTAATAAATGCATAAAATCTAGCACACTGTGGAGCCTGAAAGAAATAAGTTGGAAAGTGGCGGTGTGCCCCACGTCAAAAAAACCATGATCCGAAGGTCATACAAAAAAGTTTATTGAATAAAAAAGATGCCCCTACTTATTTGAAACTAAACAAAGGAAAAACCATCAAGATTCGTCATTGGAGTCCTGAGATATTTAATTTTATGTAAACTCAAAAAATGATGGTTTTTTGCAATTATCTGGAAATCAAGACCGAAGCAAAAAAAGTGATACGGGTAAAAGTTGTTACATTTGGGGTCCTCTACAGCTGGTTAACGTTTGGCCGTTTAATAACCCGTTTAAAGATGACCTGTATGTACGTCGAATCCGCAGTCTAGCGATTACAATTAGTAAAGACATGTTAGCAAGTTACAGCGAACAAACACGTTGACAAAGGTGTCGAGAGAAACTGAATTCTAGTGCAAACATGTCGCTCAATTTTTGGCAAGACCCGATCAATGATAACTACCCCCGGGGCGTTAAAGCGAGGGGTAGAAATCAGTATGACACACTGCTAGCACGATAAGTCATCGGTTCCCCTTCCCCTTCGAATAAATTGAGTAAATATATACGACCACAGAAGTGCACGCGTGCACATGCCAATCTCACTTCTATTTACAAATGAATATGGAAATTATTTGACGGCCGATATTGAGTTAGGGGCTTTCAGCGGTATTGCACGATATTTTCGAATTATTCTTATTGAATCGCGTTGAACGAAACCGGAGGAGAGAGATAGAAATTTCATTTCGTCGATCTATAAACACATTATTGTGCATCGTAAAATATTGATCGCTAGCGACACAGTTCGTTGGTCGATACAGGGAATGGGCGTTGGTCCTTACGGGTTAATGTATGGACATCGAAGGAAACCGGAAGAAGAACCGACTAGGGGGAACGTGCTTCAATTTCATTAGGATTTTGGTGGATCGATAGTCATTCACAGAAAATTATCGCAGCAATTTAATCAGAATTCAACCACTGATATATTTTTATTCATCTTCCTTATCTAGACAATCCATTGACCCCTTGCCGTATTGACCTCTACAGCTGGTTAACGTTTGGCCGTTTAAAAACGGATGACCCTGTATAAGAAGAACCCAACAGTATATTGAAATCATAATAAAAAAAAGTTGAAATTTGTTGGACAGTGTTATCGATCGCACAATTCGGTCGGAATCGTACAGGGAATTTTTTTGCTCGGACTCTCGAGTTGGCCTCGCCCAAACAATTCTTTTCCACCAGATGGATAATCACGACGAACGCATTCTTCCTCCCCGGTAAAGCATGAAACGCTCGAGGTCCGTCCGATTTCATATAACAGGGCAAGGTACCTATTTCAGTTCCAGGAATTGACCCCACATCAATTATCAGATCGAGTTCAGCCGTGCGTGAACGTAGAAAAGGATAGCGAGCTCCGGTGTAGACCGGGAATGAGCTAGACAGAATGGCGGTGCGGGATTCGTCGGATGGCTCCCGATACTTCAAAGCATGCTGCGCAGCCTGCGCCGTCGTGTATATCACTAATCCGACAGAAAAATTTTGTACTTATTTTTCACCGTTTCCATCAAATATTTGCCGCCGGTCTGGCCGCGGTCTCCGCTGAGAAATAAAACCAGACGGAACAACCCGTTTTATGTCGGGTTAATGCTAATCAATAATGAAAAAGAAAAAAGTATTCGCGCACGACACACCCGTATTTTTAAAGACTGTTAACGACGCGTTGGCTTTTTATTTAGGAATGTGTAAATGAAACAAGACTTCCGGAAGCGCCTTTTTAATTAATGCATAATATTATGCGGAATGATAATGCAGCATTATACATATATACATAAAATATGCACCGTCTATCAGCGATTCGATGAAATAAATTCACCGGTGCCTTCGCTCCAGCGCCGCGTATGAATTATGCATGCTGTGCAGTTTTTCAGAGACTAAGCTCACATAGATAATCGAAATATTTAATTTTTTCAACGTTATAATGCTTGCTGTTATCTTATTTCGGATTAACACCACGATCATTAGGAATATGTTTCTTCTATCGATCGTATTTGCTGTTAATAAATTTTTAAATATTTTCGGCGCAACGGTTCGATCGTTTATTACGAAATATAAAGCAATGACAATTGCGCTGAAAACATTTAAAAATTTATTAACGATCATTAGGAATTGAATAGATTCTGCGTGAATATGTTCATCAGTTTACTCGCACTCAATTTTCCACATAACTGCTCCAACATAAACAAATTCTTATTCGATAAAGTAACTACATTTACAGTGGATAACGAAAGTAAGTTAATACTGATATTTTCAATAATGAAATCACGATAACAGTAATATTTATACACTTGAACAAAATTTATCACGATAATTACTGTGATCTGAAGATTTATCAAGATACATACATTATGAAGGTTTAAACATGTTTAAACAATCATTAAAGACGGAGAGACACCACTTTTGCAGCAACTTTTCAGAATATTTTTGAATTTATCTCAAAAAATAAGGGTTCAGCGGAGAAAATCGAACTTGTATACCACGCGATAGAGCAGACTTTTATCTTGAGAAATCACTCTTTGAAGTTTGCAACGTCGACGTTTTTTCCCGAACCAGGAAGCAAAATATCATCGCCATTACAACACTAACAATAAGTTGTAAGATCAATATCTTGATAAATCTTCAGATCACTGTGATAATCGTGATAAATTTTGTTTTCAACATTACCATTAATATTACTGTCATCGTGATTTCATTATTGAAAATATGAGTATCAACTTACTTTTGTTGTCCACTGTATATTATATAAAGGAGCGGCGGCATAGGCGTAAACGAATAGCCAATCGGATATGTTACAAGCTAGTTCAGAAGCGTCCCCTTTACCTACCACCGGTACTTCTTGGATGTCATGTAATTGTATATGGCAGGCGCCGAAGTGCACGTGACGTTAAAAAATAAAAAAAGTGCCGTTCCACTTCCCCCTCGAGCACTGTCGCCGAAGTGACTCTGGTCAGTCAAGAACTCGTTTATGGAACAAGTAACTTCGTTATTGATCTCCTTTCAATCAGAAAGTCTCATTAACCACTTGTCTTTATCCCCGAAAATGTTTTCTATGGCTACGCCCATAATTATGAAAGTGATATACATATACGTATATCTAACTGATATATTTCTTGAATTCTTGAATGAAGCACTATCTACCGGTAAAAATGACATTCCTTTGAAATTTTCACTCGGCCACTCTCATAATTTGTGCGTGGACACAAACAAGGATAAACCGAAAAGATTGTTAGAATTAGACTAATATAACATGGCTGCACTCTCTCCGCATCATTTGTTTGCGACGATACAAAGGGAGAAGCTGAAATTCTATTGCTATGCAAATGAAGGAAGAAAACCAGAAGTCCGGGAGGATTTTTTTGCGCTGCTTGTAACGGTACGAAGCGAAAAAATAGAAGCCCAAGACTTCGTAACGGGGAAAACAGTAAAAATAGAGGTTACGGTTTTAGTGGTTGTTTCGAGAGTCGGGAATGTCTCTCAATAGGAACGTGTCTAGCCGGAATTTCTCATCAAAGGGAATTAAACCCCGTTGCCTATGGTTGAGCGTCACCAACCCTCGTAAACAAAAGTCAGCATTTCAAAGGTATCAAAGTAACATCCGCCTCGCGGTAAAGACTGTATTTATAGTTAGTTTCCGAGTGCTGCTCGGTACTTAAGTCCATGGATGCGCGGAAAGTATTTTCGGACTATTTTAAAGGGGTTGTTACCTCGTACGACCCGAAACGAGCACGATCGACAAAATCAATACGTTCCTTCTTTACTAATCATTTTTTTCTCCACGAATAAATATTAGGTCGCTCGGAAAGCGAAAATCAAAGCGAATTTTTCACCATTTTAGTAAATCTTTTGCGATTTTTTCATTCAAACATTTCACGACTCCATTTGAAATGCAATTTGCACGGCGTAAAACATGTCCAATAAAGCGAAAACATAGGCTTTTTTAAACAATTTTTTTAAAAATATTGCATTGTCATCCAGTTCCGAGCTATGTTTAAAATTTCACGTCTCTAGCTCATCGGGAAGTTAGTTTAAAATCAATTGCAAAATTTGTACCGAACAAACAGACAGACAGACAAGAAAGCGAGCTAATAAAAACGTGGTAAAAATGGTAATTCTTTCGTAACTTAAGGATAAGTTGTAACGAATTTTAGCGACGCCATATTTCAACGAAAAACGAGATTACTCTCCGGACGACCTAATAAACATATAATGCTAAAAAGAGTTGAGTGATCAGGACTCGATCGATCGACAAGAAACGCGCGCAACGCTTCGAGAAAATTGAATATCATAAATAATATATTACAGGCTTGAGGTTTTCTAAGGGGCAAGTTGATTTTTGAGAAACTGCAATTTAAATGGGCGCTCGATACCGATGTTTAACACTTTCATTAGATATTAATAACATACGGCTCGTATGGGCCGGGTATTCATAAATATTCATAAATATTACGAATGCATAGCGTCCGCACTCCAATTACAATCTAACGGATTACACGCATGGCTAGTTACGGTACACACTGTATAAATTATATTCGTCGAATGAGAAACAGGGAGGAAGAGGGTAAAAAAGAGGTAGTAGCCGGTAAAATATTTTCGAACGTGTCTCGGGGCGATCTCGGAAATGGACGCCGCAGCGCAATTCATCAATTACAGAAAAAAAGGCATCCGATTCCGTAATCGGTCCGGCCGAATTCCTCGCGTAAAAGCACAATTATCGTTAATGCATTTCGTCTACGACGACTGCCGGGCCGAAAATGATTCACGTCGCGCGTTCACGACTTAATGAGTTAAACGAAAGTGTACCGAAAAGGAACGGCGCATCCATTTGCAGCGTTTACTTCGCAGGCATTACATGCTCGCGGCGGAGGTGTAATGTATTCTTTAATGTGTCTGCATTACGCCGGGTTTACCGTTACCTAGAGACGGCGCATGTAAAAGCGTTCCTACGAAATGAAACGTTGAAAAGGAGCCTTTACGCAACGGTCCTCGCACAAAGGAACGCCCACGACACACGCGATAAAACGAAATGTCTCGAGATGTTTGTAACGCTCACCCTTCGCCGGACAAACACAAAGCTGTCCCATTTCCATCCATCAACCTCGATCGCAACAACACTGTCGAATCGTTCTCTATTTTACGAAAACGCCACTAATACCCTCGAATGGTCTGAGTTAACGTTTACGACCTGCAGCCGCCGCACAGTGGGACCTTTCGTCCAAATCGGAGACAAAATCAATTTTTACTATTGTTTTTCACAATTCCGTCGAAATGCATTTTTTTCGACATATTTTTCACACATCATTTACTAAACTATCTCTTCTAGCCTTACAGAGAAATTGAAGTCCATTCATAGAAAAGTTGTTCCGATTTAAAGTGTGTGGAATCAGTTATACTCCTTACTGTAATTCAATCTAGTAATTGTTCTGTTGTTTGAACGTTCCGACGTGTTTGATCATTCCGAAATGGAAAATATGCGAGCCACGGGTTTTTTGGCTTACGTCCAGCGGCGTATAAAGTGATTTTCATCCGACGACATAGAACAGCCAAGGGGTTGAACGTTAAGCATCATTGAAACGCTGTGTACACATTAGGCATTCTTGCAGCTTGCAGCAGCTGGCCAACTCGTGGCTGGTAAAAATCATTCAGTCGAAAGTGTTATCCTCCAAGCATTTCTAAAAGCCTTTTTACGTTTTTTTCTCTCTCAAAGTGGGGGCGTTAAAAACTGATACACGGTATCTATGGAACTTGAATCCTCGTGATCAAATTATCCTGTAACCGTTCGATCGTTGATTTTGTTCGACAATTAGCAAAGTTGCTTTATAATTCGTAATAAACGATCCAACCGTTGCGCCGAAAACATTTAAAAATTTATTATCAGCAAATACGATCGATAGAAGAAACATATTTATCCTGTAACGTATGGGGATCGTGAAAGCTCTTCTTTCGACGTTAGTTTATTTCCGTGCATCCAATTTCTCATTAGTAGATCGCGGATCTTTATGCATAATAAAAGTGTTCTGCGTCGATTGTGGGGGACAGCGGTTAAATAAAAATTCATTTTATCCCTTCATAGCCTTTTCACGTTGAAAACAACATAACAATATTCTTAGATTTGCTTGTATCTTTCACGAATGCGTAAAGATCCGCGGTCTACTCATTAGGTTAACTGGCAGATATTTCTCGTTCAGCCCATAAATCGATCGTTCGATCACTGAAACCGAAGAGTAATCAATTGGTTGGTTTACAGTCGTTGGTAATCCAGAAGGCAGCGACTCGGAAGAACTTCTTGGCGGTGTCTCGGCACCTTGTAGCGGTTCGCCACCGGAATCCAAGCCAATTTTGTTAGAAGCAGAAGCTCCGCAGGTCGCGGTCGACGCTTCCACCAGTCCTACACCGGCAACCGGAAATGACGAGCAACCGAGCGCCAGCACGACAAAGCAACTTAGTTTCGAGGTATTATTAAACCCTGTAAAATGAACTAGCTCTAAGCTACACCCCGTTGGTTAATATCCACACGGAAGCAAGTCGTTGCTGTTTCGAAAAACGGAGGTTCGATAGAAATCTGTTTCTTCTGTTAACGATTTGAACGATTATCTCCGTCCGTTTCTCGCCGTTTAGTATCTTCGCCGGCTGGTTTCCGTCATAAATGCATAAAATCCGCGCGGTCTATTGTCACAATTGAGTCGAGACAGTCGAGGCAATAAACGGCCGTAGGTGGAGGAGGAACAGCGGTGTTACACAACCGATTAGAAAGAACAAAATCCGGGTTTATCGTGTTTGTAGCAAGTCGAACCGGAAACTTTCTGGGCGTTGCATCTGCCGCGCGTCGAACAGCGGCGGCGGCGACGACGAGCGACAAGAATCAGCTTTTCGAATATGTGTACATATTCGAAACTCGTTCCTTTATCCTCTTATTTATCCCGGTTTACCCTCTTTCAGGAATTCGAATGCGACGTGTCGGTGGCGGAGGGCGACAGAAGGAGGCAGGAATTCTCGTTCACTCTGTACGACTTCGACGGCCACGGGAAGATAACAAAGGACGATATAGCCGGCCTGGTGACCACCATTTACGATACCCTGGGCGCTTCCATCCAGGTACCGCCGTGCGGCAGCAAGACGATTAAGGTGAAATTGACGGTGTCGCCGGATCAGAGAGGCAGCCAGACGAGGACCGGCTGTCCGAACGTATCTCAGCCTCAGCCTCAGCCTCAGCCTCAGCCCCAGCCTCAGCCTCAGCCTCAACCGGCTGCCGCTGCTAGCTTTTCCGGAAATCCGTCCTGCTGTCATTTGAAGCACGCGTCCTGCAACAATGCCGCGACCCACACTACCGCACACGGTTTGCGCAGAGTTCCTAGAAGGAGGAGAGTACCACGACACCGTTGTCAGGTAAGATTGATGCCCCTTTCAGGCGAAGTTTCGAGTTTCGTTTTATGGGACTACCCCCCTCTCTCTCTCTAGCCCGTTCGAAGCACGCCGGACACGCTACTCTACTCGTAACTCGACAATTCTAGAAGCTACACTGTGGGATTTATCGACTTTCGGGCTCCCGAGATTTATCACCGCGCAGAAGAAACTTTAATCGATTTTAATTAATATCACCGCGCCACGGGGACTCCTATTAGAGCCCTCCGCCGTTGATCCGCTCCCTTTCCAGCTCCGACAAAGTTAGCTGGTTTCGGATTGTCCTACCTAGAAATACTAGTCGCTCCCGGGGGATATTAGAAGGTTCTTTAACTTTGATCTGGAAACGAGTCTGTTGTACCATCCGCACGTGGAGGCTACCGTGCTTCGAAGGGCTAATTTATAAAATATTGAAAACGATTAGCTTGATCTCCTTTTCCGGTGGAAATCGTTTGAAGCACCCTCTTCAATAGAGGAAGCCCGTTTTTAAATATAGAATGGCTGCGTGTATGAATTATTCGATGAAAGAGCTTAAACGATATATGCGCGCGATAACGATGTTATAACGAATAAAATGTTTGCTGTTCTCCCCTTGTTTAGACTGAACAAAAGGAAGTGGATTCTCACAGCGAAGACGACGGTGAAAACGCGCGAACGAATCGAATAAAGCAGGAGGAATTACGCAGAAGGGTGGGTCCCTTGCCTCATTTACCATCACCCTATTCGAATAGCTCCGAGGGCGATATCAGCGATGACAGTGACGTTTCCCCTGCAGTTTCCCCCTTGACGCCTCTCCTCACGACTAATCAGCGAAAACGCAGCGGTGCCCTACAAAGGCAACAGCTCTTGGAAATTATTCAGGCGAACATGGAAAAGAATAATCTCAGTTTTCATACGTCAAGGTACGCTGTTCGCGTTTAATCTGGCGAAGGGAACCGATTGATGCGCGGCATTCTACCTTTTTTTTCTAAAAATAAAAGAACAAAACGAAAACTGTACTGGATCGCTATGTCTGCTTAGAAACTCACAATCGTTACGTTTAACCAAACGTCGGGCGCAATATCTGGACCGCCGAGTTCGAGCGCGATGTGCTCGACGGGCCCACATTCAAAAAACATGATAAACACGTTCATTTATACAACTGCTGCTAGGGAAATAGTGCACTTGGTGAGGTCTATACTCGTAGGGCCGCCCTTTTGGGCCATCCCCATGAAAACTGTGAGGATGACTAGTATTCCATGTGGCGGCGACCAGAGAACTAACCTCTACCTATCACAAAACTTCAGCCTTACAGAGGTGCTTAGTCGTAACACCTCTATAATAAACCGTGCGAGGTACCTAAGAGGTACCTAAATGATCGCGCTGTGCCTCTCAGATCGGTTGCGCCCGACGGAAGGTTAAACTTAAATTCAACTTTCAAGCTCTATATTTAAATTTAAATTCAAATTCAACTCTCTTTCCTTCTCGTTTCCTTTCCTTCAAAGGAAGGAGTATCTTGTGCAAATTAAAAACAAGAATAGTGGCTGATCCCCAAACGAACTTGGTTGGAATAAGAGAACTAATGTGAACGGTTTTCGATGCAGGAAACGGCACCAGAACGAACAAGCGCGCATTCCAACGCAGACTGCACACGTCGAACCTTCAACCCACTACAATCAAGACTGTCGTTCACCATCGGAGTCCCGACCGACGACGATGGCGTACTCGAAGACTGCACGAGAGAAGACACAGGGTTTCACGTCTTTCTCCAAGGTACCTGCGAAGACACGGGCAAACCTGAGGAAAACACGGCCACAGTACGGTATACCTCGGAATAACAGCTCAACGCAACCACCGCGAGCATACGTACAACCGCAGGTGATGTCCCGTACCGTAATTAGTCCCACCGCCTATCCGGAGCAACAGACGACAGGCAACGCGAACCGTAACGCCGGCAACCTGCTACCGAACAGTCAACACCCAGCGAATCAGCAACCCCCGACCACCAACCATAATGTTCCCCGTAACGAAACGCAGTTCAATCAATCGCAACAGTGCGGTAAGTCGAGCAAGAAGCACCAACTGAAACACGCGACGAGAGAACAAGACCAGGCCAGAGCTATGGTGCAGGTTGTACGTTGGCTGGAACGGGAATTCTCGCAGAACGCCGCTGCGAACTCCGGTCGGAAACACGTTCACGAGCACATTCATCATCATTATCATCATTACCACACCGAGGCTCTTGTTTGATACGTTTACCTGCGAACAGATTACAGGACTCGCGTTCATCTCCGACTGGTAGGACCGAGCTGAGACAACTGGTCTTCCCTCAGAACTTGAACAATATGTCGTAAAACTTTTCTAAATGGTAAAAAATTGGCTTCGATTTTCCCCCGAGGAAACGAAAAGACTTTCCGAACGACCTAACATATAATAACGAGCCATAAGTAGCATTGAAAAATGATTAAGTCAATATGAACCGACAATAATAATAAGAATAGTTAAATAGAATAGTGTTTATCGAGTCTAATAATAATGGAAAATATGAATCTTGTCTTGGAAAAGATTTCTTTGTTCAGCTCGCGAGTACTACCAGTTCAGGGTCGAGAACACCCACGTATCCATTCGATTCTCCAAGCAGTTTTTCGTCGAGTCTTTCGTTGAACTATTCCTAACGTTTTCCAGATTTTGTTGAGCAGTGATTGCACACTTTTTATTTGTTGAAACGCGGTCAGTTCCTGCCGAAATAGCGTTTGAATGCGAAATGCGACAATCGATTATGTTGTAAAATGTCTTCTCATTAATAGACAGCGGGTATTTATAGCATTTTCCAGTTGAAACGAATTTTTTTATTTTATGTGGGTCTCAGACGAGAAGTTCTAACGCAATGTTTCAAGTAGGGCTGTAACTTTTCCGAAGCTTCGAAACTTCGACCTTCGAAGGAAAGTTACAGCCCTAGTTTTAAGCAGTTTTTGCGAGCGCACAGTTTTCAGAATCACTGCCACAATTCGTTCTTCCAAAAGATAGGACGCTTTCAAACTCGGTTTTGTGAGTAATTAGTCAATGGCGGATCCGAAATGCACGCTCGTTTGTAAGAATTGTATGAACGAGACGGGTAACATTTATCGATCGGCATTGATCACGTCTAAGCGAAATGATAATATATCGAGAAGTTTTATTCTTGAGACATATAATCGTGTTCATCTTACTCTCTAGGACTTGTTAAGTATTTAATATATATATATATTGTATATTATAGGCTGATCCATTTTATTCTCTTTTTTTCTGGGGGGACTATCCAAAGCGGATGAAAGTATAACCGGGCGTTTTCATCTTTTTCGCAAATAGTATTAGAAGAAAGATCTAAGACGATACCAATGATCTATTATATTGAAAATCAATTTACAGTTCGCCGCTGTAACTCGATAATTTGTATTCGTACAGATACAACAGGGACTTATTTCGTACCTAACATTGTTCGCTTAAATGAATTCGTCGATACTGCTGATCAGTTTACTCGGAAACCACGAATCTCTACGACTATGTAATCGCGGGAAATTTTTATTTATATTTATAGTACAACGTACAGAGAGATTTTATTAATTGTCACGCGAAAATTTCGATTGGAACAGGAACGATATTCACGCAGGTTTTGTTGCTATACAAGCTCTTCATTGATCTATTTATAAGAGATATACTGACATTTTTTACAAGACAGTATTAGCGCGAAACAGTAATGCAATCGCTATATCGCTGCCTGGGATATATATTGATATCCAAATCGAATTTTGACTACTTCGTATACGCATGTGAAATGTACATTCACAAGAACTAGAAGACATTGTAGATTCGTGACGTTTGACGATGGGGAGCTAAGAAATCGTATACTTATACGTAAGTGATAAAGTGCTTTTCTAACTCGAGCTTCCATGCTGAAAGTTTCAAAAAAATTTAGGCAGAGAGGTGTGCCTATTAATTTCGTTTTCTGAACGCCAAGCGTTCGAAAATACCTCTCGATAGAATTCCTTCTTCTAGAATTCCTTTTCTGCCTCTTAATCGACACGCCTTGCGGGTCGAAAATATTCAGGTGAAGATCAATTGAATCAGACTTGCATTGCTTGTTGCTTAAAAGGCTCGATCGGACCACAAGACATGTGTAAACGTTTAGCGAAGAATTTGAAATCGTGTGGTTACTATAAAAGTCTTGTCGCGCTCGATTTTCTGCAGAACTGTTTACATACATGAAATCTTATATTACTCCAACATAAATTAATTTTTATTCTTCAAAATAACTACTTCGATGCACCTTTGTTTATGCTTGAATGTTTTGTACTATCTGTACCATCTGGAGTACCATCTGGAATTCGCTTCTTCAATTGTTCGTCGATTGTTACAATTACAGTACTCCAATTAGAAACACGCCAAGACTTTTATGGTTACCTTGTACGAATATCGAACGTAGCAATTTTTACGCGCAATCATCCTCGTAAATTGTGCAACACAATGGTGCTCTGATATTTCAACGAATACAATAGTTTACCCTGTCACTGCGTTAATGATTCTTTCGTTGTATTTATATATGATATCTCTCGACAATACAAGAAAGTATTAAGGTAATGTACTTCTAAGGGCCCGATTATGAAATTCGTAATTTCGACCCGAACCTTGCGAACGACGAAGCGGAAGTAAAACCGAGTGATTATATAGTAGAATATTATTACTGTTCTTATTGTACGAATTTCATTGTAACCATAAAGTTTCAAGGAAATTCGATTCCTCTTCACGGTGTACTGTATCGCTCATAATTATTTGAACATTGAATCTTCAGTTCTCGGCCTACATTTTTCATTTTAATGATTATAGAATGCAACTTCGATTAAAACCGAATATACTCGTTATACTAATTATAAGTAATTTATTTTATGGCTTTAAATTCGTATAAGTTCTTCGAATAATTATGAGCGGTATTGTATGTGCAATTCTAGTGTACAAATAATGATCACAAAATGTCGGAAGAAAATTATTATCTACCCTTTCGTAATGGTAACTTTCAGCACGATTAGAATTTTCTAACAAAGCAAAAAAAAAAAGAAAAACGAAAAGGATGGACTTGTTAAGAGTGCCTTGTCATATCTCTGTTATTATACAAATATTTCATTATCGAATCTTGTTTTATGTGACGCTTGAATTCCAGTGAATCATTCGAAAATCGCGACCCAGTTACAGCAACTCTCTTCATTAGCGGTATATTAGTAAAAAATTACTTATCCTTTTATATTATTCGGAAAATGCATGGATGCTTAGATCTAAATAACGGAAAAATGTTATGAATATTTTTCTATCGAGGACTCGACGAGAGGAGAGTATAATTATAATATTTATTAATTACAATAGATATTACTAACAAATACGATTAGAGATGACGACAGTTGCTACTTTGTATATTTAGTCTGGGATGGTGACGCTGTCCAGAGACATGTAATTTTATATTGATCTTTGTAATCATTGTAGATATTTTGTGTAATGTATTTTTTATTGATATTTATTAAAACACATTTTGATACTACGGCAGTTTTGCATCCGCCTCTAATCCTTTCATTCAAACTATTTTATTCAGCAAGAATATATATATCTATGATTGTAAGGAAAAACGCCGCATGTCACAATTTCAAAAAATTTCAGTTTATGCATTAATTATTTATTACAAAAAAAATGATGAAAATAAATGCGAAAGGCGCAAAAAGAATAATTATATGTCGAAGCTTTAGTGATGAAAAGTTTAACACTAAACCTACCGACTATCAAAAGTGACTGATGTGTATAGTATTATAAAAATAACAAGATTAAATTTATTTATATTTTCAGCTCCAAGAATGTTGTGTAGACAGTGTTTCCTAGACAGTGTCTAGTAAAGTATACTGAGTAGACACGCGTTATTGACAGGTGACCGTGGATGGTTAAATATTCAATGAAATTGTTATTCAAGGGCTAAAAAAATTGGTGGGAGTATGCTGGAGAATCCTCTGTGTCTGTATTATACAATAAAGACAATTTGTTCATGCAAAATGAAAAATATTGGATATTCATTATAGCAGCAAATGATTCGTGCCGCTTTTCCCATAAGACGCAATGTTAATTCCGGCACGAATTATTTGCTCTTCCTAAACGTCCGTGCAGCGCCATTTCATGCGGCGGCAAAACGCTCAAACTGTTAGCCAAATGTTACCGACAGAGTACAGGTCGGTAATCGCGCCACCTAGCGGTAGATTTGGAACTAAATTTACTGAAAATTGTTAGCACCGACGAGATACTGTTAAAGACTGCCAGCCTTACGGGAGTTGGCAGGACTCGAATTTTTCGGTGTTCTCTTACGCCCTCTAGGATATATTCTGACTGGAGTGAGAAACAGGAGGCCACCGACGGCATTTCGTCGGTGCAGAAGACACTGTATTGGTATCGTGTTAGCAACGCGCCCGCGCGCTACACTCACCAGCGTACCTTTGCTATATCCGTGTGCGCTGCTTGTGCCAGCCGCAATCTATTTTTAGCACTTGCCATGTTGCCATGCTTTACGGCTTACGGCTTACGGAAACGAAACTGAAATTCGACTGTCGAGCCGTCGAGCGTATGAATCGCAATCTGGAGCTAGCCTTCGAGTCCCCGTGCAGCGAGGATTTTTTTTAATTTTTATTTTTCATTACTTTTTTAATTACATTTTTTAACCTTCCAAAAAATTAAAAATGTTAAAACTATGTTCAAAATATGTATTCATTTTAAATAGAAACGTTTCGTTACTGTCATAATTGCATTAATAAAAATTGGTATATGAGAACACGTTGATGGTATTTATTAGGACTGATTGGAGAATACGAAAATGCAGGAAGTATTTTTTAGTTTATGAAACAATTTGTAGATATATTAGTTGTCAAACAAATAATAAAATAAATTGTATAATATATATAAATTGATTTTATACACACAATTTGATCTTCTGTCTTCCTATAATAAAAAAATACAGTCATAACTATAATTATAATAGAATTTCATAAAATATTGAGGTTATTGCAAACTCATCTTTTTTCGCGATGATGCTCTAATTTTATTGCTTCTCTCGAATGTCCATTTCCTTCCGAGACAGTGGCGTTTCTAGGTGTAAATAAAAAATGTTGATATAAAATGTATCATAATTAGACTACAATTATTCTAATAACGTAGAATGTAGTACATATTAAGTTTTAATTACCAGGATTTTCTTCTTCGACGTTAAGCACCCTTTACTGTTTCTCGTAATTTACGTATATGGACATTAGGGTGGACCTTATTTTTCGACCATGAAATTTTTTTGTCCCGTAAACCAGAATTGTAACAAATGTTGAGAAAATGATCTGGAAAAATTTTGGGGCCGATTGGATCATGGGAAAATGAGGCGCAGCAAATTTGAAAATTTTGAATTTTTTAAATCTTTACATAAATAGACGTTATGATATATCGTTGAATTTGTCTTTTTTCTCTTTAAGAATCAGTATGTAGCATAAACAGTTGTTGATAGAAAAAACATCCGTGACTTTGAAAACTTGAAATAATTACTTTGAAAAAAAATTTTTTCTCTGATACTATATCCACCTCCTTATATACTACAACTTTTGTTTGAAGAGTTTTTTTATATATACATAACTGACAGAGATATTAAGGGGCGTAATTTGCATTATTCGGAAGCATACAACTGCGCATATAGCTATTTTCATAGCTACATGCTGCCGAATAATGAAAATTACGCCTCGTAATCGAAAAAATAGGACTTTTGAGGCAGATAGCGCCCTAGATCGATGTTTTATCTAGCGTTTTTGACTAGTGAAAAACCCCGTGTTTGTATTATCGAGAAATGAGTAAATGAATATCTTGCAATCCTGGAAGTCTCTCTACTACCTTAACTAAATTCATTAATACGCTCCAATCTACAAAAGAAAAACAGTTAAAATATCGGAAAAAGAAGTTATTATGAATAATAAGTAGACTGACTGAAACATAGACTGAAGGTGGTCAATGATACCGCTGAACGGGGCGTTAAACTAATGGAGGATCATATTAAAATTTTATATAGAAACAAAGTGGAGAAATAATATATACTATACAAACTGTGATGGAATATCGACAGCAGTATCCTGACGCCACAAAACAGATTTGTCAACGGATTTTTAAATATTTTTTAATATAGAGAGAGAAACACCTGATCAATCGCTACATGCGATTAATTGCATTTTTAAGAGGCATTAAAGACAGCTTATTAACTGAGAGTTATTAAAGTTTTCATTTTCCTCAGAGTCAGTAAGTTCTTTATTTTTCTCGGAGTCATTAAGTTTTCCATTTTTCTTGGAGTTATTCAATTTTTCATTTTCCTCAGTGTCGTCAAGTTTTTTCATATAGTCCAGTCGGCAGGTCGAAAAAAGGCGTCTACCTGGAAAGTATTCCGAACTTAATGAAATTTTGACACGTCATTTAGGGGTACTCTGGGGAGTCGAATCTCAGTTTTCGACATCGAGGACCCTGTGCTAACTTGGGGAGGGGGAAAAACCACTACTTTTATTACCTTGTCTTGGTTTTTCGCATATCGGGCTCGAGTCGGGTACGCGATACATCAGACACATCGGGAAGCTTATGACTAGACTGCGGATTTTATGCATGTATGACAAAAATGTACACGTTCAATTTAAAGCAGTGGACATGTTAAAAATATTTAAGGACATCAATGTATTAGTTTCAGCTTAATAGGATAATTAAAAAAAGAATACAATTTATATTTGGCTCATGTGCCGTGCAATCAATGCAAACATTTTTTATTTTGCATAAAGATCCGCAGTGTACTCATGACTCACCTTTGTCGGGCGGCTTCTAAAACAATAGAACAAGTTATCGCGCGAACGAGTTATCGCGATACCCGAGAATCAACTGTGCGTTCTTATATGAAATAGATAATAATAATAATGGTACGTATTTCTTTCATAACTTGTCCATAATGTGATTTTTATATAAGTACATTAGGTATATTCGGCAGACATGTGCATGATCGTTATTTGTATTAAAATTTGAAATAATGCACGTTTCACGTGAAAAAATTATAAGAAAATATTTACAACGTGGTATGTAATAAGTTATGATAACTTTTCAGTGGGTGATGTTTTTATTAACTGTTAAGTAACCTACTTAACTATCATTAATCTTACACAAATTCTTAAAAGATAATATATAGTATACAATATAAAATAAAATAGAAATTAACTTAAAATAAAATCATATAAAATAAAAAACTAGAGGGCTATTGTTGCTCGCTCGCTTCGCTCGCTCGCGAGTAGGGTTGTTTTTGCTCGCTCGCGGATAGGACTGCTCTTGCGAAAGGGTTAGTGGTACGCATGGCTAGTAGTACCTATAGCTATTAATGTTTTTTTTTTATTTGGTGTGTGACTCTCCACGAGCCACACAAAGAACTTCCCGATTCGTTAGTTGCAGTATATTATTATCATTATTAAGTGTACGTTTTAAGAAGATTATACGTTTTCAGGGAAATTCAATAGTTTTCTACTTATCAAAATGTTTGCTATATGGCGTCACATTAAACCAACATCGTATGCTCGTTGCTCGCTTGGTTCCTTGTTATAGCATACTAATGTTGCAAAATAAATTGTCTTAATTAGTTTTTCGCAAACGATACAACTCCTCATTATCCGGGTTTGCAGTAGTGATCTTGGTTTTCTTCGATACTGTTAATTTAAATTGTCCCAAAATATATAAACTGCGCTCAATTTTGAAACTCTGCTCAGTGCTACATACAATATTTGTAAAGTTCGCCTTTCTGATTTTTTAAAATCCAAACATACTTTCTCGTATGTTTGTCCCTGACTTTTATGAATCGTAATCGCTTCAGCAGGAACCACTGGAAATTGACTACGTGTGATTTGATATTTTTCCTCACTCGACATATTTACTTGATTCGATATTTTTATTATTGGTGTAAAATTTTGATCAATATTTGTGCATTTTTCATATAATCACGATAACGAGTTCTTACTTTCACTCCTACTCTGGCCAATTGAAAATCTAACCACAATATAGACGGAATTTTAGTATTTTCTTGAAAAGTAATAAATTTTAATATTCCGCATGTGTGCTCCATTAATCAATCCGTTTTCAACATCAATGTTATTAATAATTATCATATAGTTTATATTAATTTTCAATTTAATCTCAGTTAATAATTCGTTTTGAACTGATTGTTTTTTTAAAGATTGTAATATAAATTTTTTTTGTACTTTCATCGATATTCTTTGAAAATGTATTCTCGCGAGTAGAGATGATTAACTCACTCTTGCATTGGGATAATTTTCGATTATTGTAAGCGGAAACATCATCGTAAGGCACAAAAAAAAATTTAAAAAAATTTTTTTTTTAATTTTAAAGAAATCGAAAAAAAATTTTTTGTGTAATTACGTTTGTTTCTTCGGTGGAAACTTTCGGTTCTCTCGTATAAATTGCATTGTTGAATGAACTTCTTTCGAAAAAACTAAAAAAACTAAAAAACTACTTGACCAAAATGGACCAAAATCTAATCAGCTCTAAGTTACAGCGGGGCATATCGATTGCATCATTCATCATCCTGATCGCGTTGTTACTATTTCTGAAAACGTTAACGAAAAATTTGAGTACATAGAAAACGCCATACGCGCGCGCGCGCACGCACACACACACACACACGCACACACATATACGAACATTTTGCTGAAAATAGTCTAAAATGACTGCAATGACCATGAAACGTGAAGATCTGCTAAAAAATCGATTTTCCATTTTCGGGGTCATTACAATAACTTCCCTATAAAATCGGGAAGTTAATTATATAGAGCCTATAGATAATACAGAATAAAATATAAACACGAAATATAATACGTATAATGTTTATATTTATATTTCGTTTTTAATTATTGCCATACTTTACCATATTGTAATCTTCTAGGTGTATTGTATAACTTCCGTAAAGACATTTTAATGATATTATCGATACATATCTAAGTTCATTCGGAGAAAATTCGTTAAAAAGCTAGAAATATTGTCTTTTAAGTTTTTCACATGAAACGTGCATTATTCAAGCTTTAATACAAATAAAGAGCACGCGTTTGGCGAATATACCTAATGTAGTTATAAAAAAACCAAGTATATTAAAAATCACGTTATAAGTAAAGAAAGAAAACCATTATTACCATTATCTATGTCATAAGAACGCAGAGTATTTGAATCTCGAATAACGCAATAACTCGTCCGCCCGAACTTGTTCTATTCTTTTCGTACCCGCCCGACGAATTCGAAGTCGAATCGAAGGGCCGCCGCCGGACTTTCTGCGACCCGACCCGATTCGAACCCGAACATCGAGCGGCCCGTACATCCCTAAATTATTTATAATTATAAATATATTATATTAAATGACCTATATTATAATAACCTATATTAGGTAATTATGATCACACTTTAAATAAGTAAATATGGCTCAAATTGTGCCGTATTTAGGCTCATTTTAATTAGAAGAATCTCACAAATACGTTGGTAATTCCGTAAAAAAAGATTGAAAAATAAAAAACTTTCCTATGTGCATTGATGTAATCGGTACGCAGCCTTTTGAACTGTGTCGGCTGCCTCGTACCTCAGTCCCTGTTTGTCGTTTACGAGCTGTCGTAAAAAAAGTTCTGGTACATATGTTGATAGTCTAAAAATATGATCAATGCTATTTTTCAATTTCTCTAAAAAACCTGCATTTGTCGAATTTTTGCGTGTTTTTCACTTTGTGTAATTAACATTTTGAACCAAAAAATCGGGAAAAAATCTCAAATATCAATTTCAATTAAATGCAATTATATGATTAAATTAATGCAAGTAAATGGGGAAAATAGACCGAAAATTGAATGGCACAACGGCTGTTTAAATAATTCGAAGGACTATCTCGTCCGGCTAGGCCCTTCATTCCAAATTGTAATATTCCAATATTCCAATATCATTTTAAATATATTCAAGTACTATTTAAAACTATTAATGAGTTTTAACAACAAAATATTTTAAATAGAAAACTAAAATTTGGCATATAAGATAAGATTATAGCAAGCTTGCTATAAATGTCGAAAACTCGAGTCTGGCCAGAGACATTCAATTTTCAGGAAACACTATTCTATGATGACGAACGGAGAAAAGGGAAGTGAAGCTCGGGGGCTTCGGTCGCCGTGGAGTGGATTGAAACATTGTAACATGATACGGGTCGGGTCGGGTATATCGGTGTGAGACTACTAATCAAACAACAAAGCTTAATTATTTATCATTATTTTTTTATAGGATTTTCCTTAACATATTTGGTGAATTTTGTTTCTTTTTATGAAAATGATACCAAAATTATATAATTCCGATGATATTTGCTTATGCAATGAGCGACGCAAGTTTCGGACACAAAGAAGGACAGCGTCGGGAAAAAAAGAGACGCGGAGAGTCCTTATTCTTTTAAGATTTCGACTTCGACTTCGTCTGCTAGCTCTTCGTCTCGTCGCACAATGTACTCATAAATGAATCATGTTTCAGGAAGTGGTTCAGTTCAGAATGAAATAAAATAATGTTACACGCACTTTTTAAATAGCGTCATATATGGTGCAAGAAATATTCGTATAGAGTCAAATAGAATTATTTTTTTAGATATCTTCATACGAAATACTGCCTCTAAATAACATTGTATGGATAGGAGCCGTCGAAAATTAGTTTAATTAGTTCATACTTTTATCTTGTTACTACCTCTACTTTAATAATTGCAGTCAATAATGCTGTCGAGCATTACAAGTATGGGATAAATAAGTAAAAAAATTAATTTTCTGTTTCCTACTAAGGATCTTAATAGGAACGATTGAATTTTGTCATTACACAACATAACAAAATATTTTTTAAGAATCATTATTTTATATATAACGCAATAATGTTCAAATTACTTTTAAATTCCAATACATTTGTAGAATATTACGTAGTAATTACTTCCATTTTTCCTACATCTATAAACTATCGATTATATTGTAAACAATTATTACAATGGTGATAATAAGGAAAATAAGAATGCAATAAGTGAATTATATATAGTATTATAAGGCAATTACAGAATAGGTAATGTCAGCATTCTACTATATCATTCTTCTTCAACTTGACGAATATCTCGTCGATTGTGGAACTTTTACCGCTGTGGTATATCAGATCACTGTAACTTTCCCGTTATCCCCGCGCCCACTCGCGCCCACTTACCGGTCCCGCGGAATAACACAGGGGCTGGCAGTCTTTAATAGTATCTCGTCGGTGATTGTTAGCACCGACCAGACTGCCAGCTAGGGCTGCAGGCGAGTCGAGCTAAGCTCGAACTCGACTGGTCGAGTTGAGTCGAGACTCGATTGGTCGAGCCGAGTCGAGTACTCGCACGAAGCCTTCTGCTCTGGTTCGCTCTTGTTTCTCACTTTGAAAGAATCAGAGCCTTCTGCCTGATTTGCCTTTAATCCCCCGTGGATCGGAGACTTCTTCTCCGATTCACACCTTTTGCTCCGCGATAATTGCTCGACTTGCGTGCGTAATTTAGTATAAGTCCATCGTTGTAAGAAAGGGAGCCAGAAGGAATATTGCATTCGTTCTGACTCCCTTTCGGGTCTCTCGTGCAGCAACCTCCTCGTGGTGAGACCTGGGCAATCGTTATTTTCCTTTATCTGTAAGAACTTTTAGTGTCTTATGAATAAAGGATAATATCGAGCTAATAGCTGCACATTTAATAAATATGTTGATTTGTCAATAAATTCTATTCCTATACCTATTATCTTTCACAACATTTTGTAATGTTACCTTCCTTCAGATCAAAATATATGTATTATCAGAGAGTATATGAGAGTGCTCACGCCCGGGTTTTGGCCGTGCCCATATAGTGCTGCCCCCTAGTCTAGTACTTAGCCTGGATCAGCTCCTACATCATCTTTAGCATGGACAAGATCCTACATCATCTTTAGCATGGACAAGATCCTACATCATCTTTAGCCTAGAACAGATCCTACATCATCTTTAGCCTGGATCAGATCCTACATCATCTTTAGCCTGGATCAGATCCTACATCATCTTTAGCCTAGAACAGATCCTACATCATCTTTAGCCTGGATCAGATCCTACATCATCTTTAGACTGGATCAGATCGTACATCATCATTGGCCAGGATTAGGACATACAGTTTATATTGTTTTATATCAAATATGTAACTAATATACAAATCTCTAATAATATAAATTATATTCATAGAAGTATTTTAATTTTTCCCGAGCCTTTGTTGCAAACTCTAGTTTTAAAAAATAGAAAAGCCGGAAGATTTCGAAGAAACACAGATTTTATATCGAAGTTTAAAAGCCACCATCTTGGAAATTAATTTAATGATGAAATACTTACTGTCATCAATACTGTCTCCAATTTTTTTCATATTTTTAGGCACAGTTATTATTAATTAAACCAAATTGAAAACCAATTTTTTCTACGAAAATTTAGAAGAATAACTTTAGGGTTACCCTGAAATTTTCAGAATATGTTTAATTGACACAAATCTATAAAACGTATTTTTTAAATTTTAAGTATACAGGGTGATTCACGCAATTGTTACAAGTCATAACTCGGTTATTATTGCATTTACAAAAAAATGCAAAAGGAGAAAGATAAATGGTTCGAAGAAAACTACATCTGTAGGTCTTTAACTTTTTTTGGATGCAGCAGTGCATGTGCAATTAACAATTGCATCATTTCTTTATATAGAAATGCATATTGTTTTTTACACAGATCGATTCTTCTGTTCATTATACGTAAAAAATGATTGGGGTACACATGGCAAAAAATTATTAGATCTCGAGATATTTTCAAAAAATGTCTTTATTGAAGAAGATGCTCAAACGCTTCTCCATTACATTCTAATATTCTATATTAGTTATTTTGTTTTCTGGTTCGAAAAAAACGTCGACGTTACAAACTTGAAAGGGTGGTTTCTCAAGATAAAAGTCTGCTCTATCGCGTGGTATAGTTCGATTTTCCGCTGGACTCTAATTTTTTGAGATAAATTGAAAAATATCCTCAAAAATTGGTGCAAAAGTAGTGTCTCTCCGTCTTTAATCATTGTTTAAACATGTTTAAACAATCATAATGTATTAATATGGATATCACTGTATTCGGGAAAGTCTACAGAATCTTTTGCTGTAAAGAACAATTCAATATCTTTTATAATAACCACAATATTTGTTTAAAGTTGAAAAATATGTTTTTTTTCAAAGCCATGTTTTTCAAAAACTGTGCGTATAGGAGAAAAATTAAGGACAGATTCGGAATCAGCGCAAAAAACTCTATAAGAAGGACCCAACAGTATATTGAAAACAAATTTGGTGTTGGACAGTGTAATCGGTTCTCCAGAACCGTTAGGCCTGTTGCACAGTCGAGCGCAATTTTCCGGTCTCAAATACGTTCTAAAATTCTAAAAAAAATGTTACATATTTTGGATCCTAAGACGCATTTTATAGAATTTTTTCAGATTTTTTGGTTGCAAACTGTAGTCGTAAACAATGAAAAACCCCCAAAAATCGGAAAAATGCAGATTTCTAGAAAATATGAAAACATGCTATTCTACTGTTTGGTTCCTTGATAAAGTACTACAGCAGGCAGTGTCGTCAAGTTTTTTCAGATTTTTTTTATTGTGGGACATCATTGTCAAAATTTTTTCGACGTTTCTGCTGTGAGGACGAAAGTTATACTTACTGATTTTACCGCGGGTGTATATTAAGTAATTTTTAACGTTATTACATTTTACATTATTATTACATGTTATTATACATTACAAAATGCAATTGTTTGACCTAAGAAATGCGATTTAATAGAAAGAAGAATTGTGTTCTGTGCGATATATGTACATACTGTGACTCGCAAAAATTTTCGGACGCTCTAAAAATGATAACTTCTTTAATATTGTACTATACGATTTGAACTTTTTGGGAAGCTAGAACAATTAGTTTAGTACAGGATGTGAAAATAATTTTTTCAAAAATAGCAACTGATCGGAATTGTAGAAAAAATGAGAGACACTTGGGGAAACTAAAACACCTGGCAGAAGACTGTGAAGGGGTAGAAAAAATTAACATAAGTATAGAAAAGATAGTACAGGAGAAAAGAGTGGGAGAAATTGTAGAATGGGTTAGGAGTATAGAGAAAAAAGGAAAGAATTAATCACAAGAGATAATCAAGAGAGAGGCGGGATTAGCGGGGAGACATTGGGATAGATCAACATAGACAATAAGGTATTTGATGTGGCATGCGATATGGATGGATGGGTGGAGGAACGGATGAATGGATAAATAGAGGGATGAATGGCTTCGAGAATTATAATCCAAGTCCAATTTCTGGGCCACGAGGCTGAAATAAATAAATAAATACGTATTTACTTACTTACTAAAAATTGCATTTTACAACATCTTTATATGGGCCGACATTGAAAATTTAAAAAATACGTTTTGTAAATCTGTGTCAATTAAACATATTCTGAAAATTTCGTCAAAATCGGTCGACGTTGCAATGAGCTACAAACGTTTTAATATAAAATAATAATTCTTAAAATATATTCTGTTATTTTACACCGATATACCCGACCCGACCCGTATCATGTTACAATGTTTCTCTCCACTCCACGGCGACCGAAACCCTCGAGCTTCACTTCCCTTTTCTCCGTTCGTCATCATAGAATAGTGTTTCCTGAAAATTGAATGTCTCTGGCCAGACTCGAGTTTTCGACATTTATAGCAAGCTTGCTATAATCGTATCTTATTTGTCAAAATTTAGTTTTCCATTTAAAATATTTTGTTGTTAAAACTCATTAATAGTTTTAAATAGTACTTGAACAATATTAAAAATAATACTGAAATATTGGAATATTACAATTTGGAATGAAGGGTCTAGCCGGACGAGGTAGTCCTCCGAATAATTTAAACAGCCGTTGCGCCATTCAATTTTCGGTCAATTTTTCCCATTTACTTGCATTAATTTAATCATATAATTGCATTTAATTGAAATTGATCATTGAGATTTTTTCCCGATTTTTTGGTTCAAAATGTTAATTACACAAACTGAAAAACACGCAAAAATTCGACAAATGCAGATTTATTAGAGAAACTGAAAAATAGCATTGTTCATAATTTTAGACTAGCAACATACCAGAACTTTTTTTACGACAGCGCGTAAACGACAAAGAGGGACTTTTCAATGACTCCAAGAAAAATGAAAAACTTAATGACTCCGAGAAAAATAAAGAACTTAATGACGCTGAGGAAAATGAAAAATTTAATAACTCCAAGAAAAATGGAAACTTCAATGACTCTATGAAAAAACTTGACGGCACTGAGGAAAATGAAAAATTTAATAACTCCAGGAAAAATGGAAAACTTAATGACTTTGAAAAAAATAAAGAACTTACTGACTCTGAGGAAAATGAAAAATTTAATAACTCCCAGTTAACAAGCAGTCTTCAATGCCTCTTAAAAATGCAATTAATCATGTAGGGATTGATCAGGTGTTTCTCGCTATATTAAAAAATATTTACAAATCCTTTGACAAATTCTGCTTTGTGGCGTCAGGATACTGCTTTCGACATTCCATCACAGTTTGTATAGTATACATATATTATTTCTCCTCTTTGTTTCTAGATAAAATTTTATTATGATCCTCCATTAGTTTAACGCCCCGTTCAGCGGTATCATTGCATTCAGCGGTACCACCTTCAGTCCATGTTTCAGTCAGACTACTTATTATTCATAATAACTTCTTTTTCCGATATTAGAACTATTTTTACCACGTTTTTATTAACTCGCTTTCTTGTTCTTTTGTAGATTGGAGCGTATTAATGAATTTATTTATATATAATATCTCTGTCAGTTATGTATACATATATGAAAAAACTCTTCAAACAAAATTTTTAGTATATATATAAGGAGGTGGATATATAGTATCAAAGAAAAAAAAATGTTTCAAAGTCATTATTTAAAGTTTTCAAGGTCACGGATGTTTTTTCTATCAACAACTGTTTATGCTATATATGGATTCTTAAAGAGAAAAAAGACAAATTCAACGATATATCATAACGTCTATTTATGTCATGATTTAAAAAATTCTCATTTTCCATTAAAAACTCATTTTCCCATGATCCAAACGGCCCCAAAATTTTTCCAGACCATTTTCTCAACATTTGTCACAATTCTGGTTTACGGGACCAAAAAAATTTCATGGTCGAAAAATAAGGTCCACCCTAATGTTGTATATACGTAAATTACGAGAAGCAGTAAAGAGTGCTTAACGTCGAAGAAGAAAATCCGGGTAACTAAAACTTAATATGTACTACATTCCACGTTATTAGAATAATTGTAGTTTAATTATGATATATTTTAAAATTGATATAATTATATCAACATTTTTTATTTACACCTAAAAACGCCACTGTCTCGGAAGGAAATGGACATTCGAGAGAAGCAATGAAATTAGAGCATCATTGCGAAAAAAGATGAGTTTGCAATAACCTCAATATACATTTTATGAAATTCTATTATAATTATAGTTATGACTGTATTTTTTAATAAATAAACTTGTGTATGCTAGTATAAAATCAATTTATATATATTATACAATTTATTTTATTATTTGTTTGACAACTAATAAATCTACAAATTGATTTATAAACTAAAAAATACTTCCTGCATTTTCGTATACTCCAATCAGTCCAAATAAATACCATCAACCTGTTCTCGATCATATACCAATTTTTATTAATGCAATTATGACAGTAACAAAACGTTTCTATTTAAAATGAATACATATTTTGAACATAGTTTTTACATTTTTAATTTTTTGGAAGGTTAAAAAATGTAATTAAAAAAGTAATGAAAAATAAAAATTAAAAAAAAATCCCCGCTGCACGGGGACTCGAATGCTAGCTCCAGATTGCGATTCATACGCTCGACGGCTCGACAGCCGAATTTCAGTTTCGCTTCCGCCGTAAAGCAATAGAACATGGCAACATGGCAAGTGCTAAAAATAGATTGTGGCTGGCATAAGCGCACAAGCAGCGCACACGGATATAGTAAAGGTACGCTGGGGAGTGTAGCGCGCGGGCGCGTTGCTAACACGATACAGTGTCTTCTGTGGTGGCCTCTGGTGGCCTCCTGTTTCTCACTCCAGTCAGAATATATCCTAGAGGGCGTAAGAGAAATATTCGAGCGACACAGATGTCGTCAGATGTGCTAACAGTAAAGTGGGTTCTGTTTCTTGCTAAAGATGATGTAGGTTCTGTTCCATGCTAAAGATGATGTAGGAGCTGTTCCAGGCTAAACATGATGTGGAGACAAAAGCGGCACGGCCAAAACCCGGGCGTGAGCACTCTCATATACTCTCTGGTATTATCCAAGCTGATTTGCCCCGGGCTTGAACAATGTCATATATCGTCTGGTTCTATTTAGGTAAAGAGACGGGATAGTATTTCGTCGGTGATAGTATTATAAGGCAATTACAGAATTCGTAAATACTATATCATTCTTCTTCTACTTGACGAGTATCTCGTCGTTGGTAGAACTTTTAGCGATGTGGTATTTCAGATCACTGTAAGTTCCACGTTATCCCCGCGCCCGTCGCGCCCGGTTACCGGTCCCGCTGAATAACACAGGGGCTGGCAGCAGCTGGCAGTCTTTAATAGTATCTCGTCGGTGGTTAGGGTTAGAAATTATTTACAGATATTTATGCAATCTCCAGCAAGCTCCAAGAATGTTGTAACGTTGCTTTTATATATTCTATGGTAAAGCGTATGATCAGCGTATGATTGCGTATGATGGATGCACGAAGACGTGATAGAGAACAAATTGGACTATGTGGAGTAGATAGAATTTGGGGTAAATCGCCAACACGTATCGAAGAGTAAGTAATTACAGTTTTCTCTAATTCTTACGAGTGAATCCATTTAATTGTGTATCAGCACATACATATATCTATTTCAATCGTAACATGACTGTGTTCGTATGTATTGAATATAACAACTGACTTTCGATTCAGCTCTGACGAAGATGAGGAAATCAACAAACACAAGGATAGTATCATCACAAAGGATAGAAAGAGGAAACATGAGATGAAGAAGAAGGTACGATATTTATAGTGACGATTTGGAAGTTTTTTTTATTAATATTAAAGGCATTCTGTAATTTATTTTGCATTATTTGTGATGAACGATTTTTCTGTATCGTCAAATTTTTCCGGATAATTTTGTTAAAAAGCAAAAGAAATATTAACGAAGTTTTAATCCGAAGTTTTGGTCCTATGCGGATGTTTATGGAATTTTCAATTTTTCTAGGCAAATTTTAAGAAAGTGGAATCATGTGAAATGTTTTTTTCTGTGGTAGTAGTCTTTGTAGATCTGAAATAAATCAAAATTGTACTAAATTCTGTAGAATTTTGTTTTCTACCATTTTTTTAGAAAATTTTTTGAAGCCATAAATGCATAAAGATCCACAGTCTAGTAATAACTATTTAATTTCTTTTGAAAAATTGCGTTGTCTCAGGGAACAAGGTTTTTAACTAATGTTTCCTATATCTTAAACAAAAATTATTGCAATACTTTCGATTTATATACAAAGAGGAAGCATCAATTTTATTTTTCAAAATAAAGTAACACTACGTAATGAAGTATTTACTTCATGTTATTTTGATTAATTTCTACAATGTTTATTTTGCATCCAATAACTGGTACCTAACGACTAGCTTCGATTTCAGAAAAGCAAGAAAATGAAGAAGGAAAAGAAGTCCAAGAAGGGGAAGAAGAAGAAACGTAAAAAGAGTAAAAAGAAATCCGACACCAGTTCCGATAGCGAATCTGAGGGATTAGAATGGGTGGAGAAAGATGGATCCAACGATAAAGCAAAAGTTAAAAGGGGTTCTAGTTCCGACGACAGTGGCGACGAAGGCATACTGGGACCAGTTCAAAAACCACATGTGACGTTGTCTGCTAAAGACTTTGGTAAAGCTCTTTTGCCTGGAGAAGGTGCTGCCATGGCAGCATATGTTGCAGAAGGAAAACGTATACCTAGGAGAGGAGAAATTGGCTTAACTTCGGATGAAATTGCTTCGTACGAATCTGTTGGCTATGTTATGAGCGGTAGCAGGTAATTTATAATATTGCGTTTTACACGAACTCTATGAAAGAATGAAAATCTAATTTTCTAACGCTACATCTTTTTTACACAGACATCGGAGAATGGAAGCTGTCCGTATTCGTAAAGAAAACCAGATTTATTCTGCGGATGAGAAACGAGCACTAGCTATGTTCAGCAAAGAAGAAAGACAGAAACGAGAGAATCTTATTTTGGGACAATTTAGGGAAATGGTTAATCAGAAGTTAGCGCAGGAACAGAAAAACAAATGAGAATTCTTTTGTACGAAAGATAAGTGACCATTTACGTTTTGCATTCTAGAGGAATGATACAGAATGAACGATGAAATGTTGTTTGTATATGTACAAGTGTACGTGTACAAATTCTGATGTGTATGTGTACATATTATGTGTTAATAGATGTAATCTAGTATTATATAACTAATTATAAAGTTCTTTCACACTTAATCTAATCAAGATTAATTTAAACAATTTTTATTTTAACCAACCGATAACAATTTATTGCTGAACATGGTAATTACATAAAAATCGATGACTGAATAGATCAAAGTCTATACTTTTTGATTACTCTCCCAGTCTAGCCATCCTCCGACATAGTTATACGCGCTGAAATATAAATAAATTGAATTAGAGGGTTTGAAAATATGTAAAATATAATTCATAAATGTTCGAATACTTTTGATAGCCAAGCTTCTGTATGTCCTCCTGTACCATTGCACTTCTTTTACCAGATCTGCAGCTTAATATGATCTTTGTACTTTTCGAAGGTTTGTCTCTGTTAAATCTACTTTTAAATTCTTTCTCAGTCAGATTCAATAGAGTATTGGTCACATCTCCCACTGGAATAATATAGTATGGTAATTAATATCTAATGCTGAACATTAGGATAATATTGTAACGTTAATGGAAAGCTGTACTTGGTATGTGAATACTTCCTGGTAATTTTCCTGTCTCGTCAATCTCACTTTGTTCCCTAACGTCAATAATAAGTACATTGTCATTCTTTTGAGCTTTTACAATATCGTTATACTCTAAATTCATTTGTTTCGCATCGCCTTCTGCCATCGCTGTGGTTTTAGATTTAGAAACTGTTGAGGTTGAAAAATGCAAAGTTGATTGATCTAGAAAACCACGTAAACGAATGTTAGTGTCTTTAGAAAACATACAGCAATTAAAGTTTCAACGATTGGAAGAGCTTGCAAGTAAGCTCATAACTTTTTAAATCTTTACGTATGTTTAAATATCCTGAGAAGGATAGTGAAGAAACAATTAACAATATCTTGCAAATTTCAACAATTAGAAAAGCTTAAAAAAACTTTTTGTATATACATATCTTAGCATATCAAAGTGTATAATAATTGTAAGTCGTATCAATACGTGTCTTGTAAATATCACGAGAAGGATAATGGAAAAACAATGAACAGTATCTTGTAAATTACCATGAAAGGAAGGTTTATATGTTGTGGTGTTTAACAATTCGTAATAAGGAGATATTACGTCTGCAATATGGGAATTGCAATAAAACGATTTCAGAGGAACTAACAATCTGCAAAACTGACGTGTTTTACGACAAGTCATAATTAATTTACAAGTAGTGGACATGGTTCTGGTTTGTACACAATACTACCGACAGCAGCTGTTACTCCAAAGTGTTGCCGGACATTTAAATCCCTACCTATACATGTGAAAGTACTATAATTTAAGGCCTGTTCTAAATCGACTACAGTACACATTTCTTATATTAAAGTTTTAATTCATTACGTTCATATCGTGTAATGACATTTTTCTAAAGACGTTGAAGATAAGATAACAATATGATTCCTTATCAATTTTCTTCGAAGTATTCATTGTAATGAATTAAAGCGTACCAATGAACGCGGCATAAGGATTTGTTTCAAAATGTAGCAGATCGAAGAAAATTCTTATGCGAATTTATCAGAAACATTCGAATGCACAACAAACGATAAATCATCATCAAAACAAGTGTTTTAACTTTTAATTACTAGCATATAGCGTATTACAATCTGAAAACTAGAAATTTAGTGTTTCTTTAGGAAACATTATAGATTTTTCATTAAAGTATATTTATTTCATTGAATAAAAATTGATTTATGCTGGTTACGTAAAAAGTCTATTGCTAGTAATCGAAGGTTAATTCCTGTTAATTAGATGTGGCAATATGTGCTGATATGTGCGTTCGGAAAGCGATGAACTCGGCATAAATCTTAGCTCCAAAAGTAAATGTAAAAATCTATATTCGGCGAGTAAAAGAAGAAAGGAAGAGTTTACAGCGATTGTAACGCGGGAAAAAAAAGGAGTTACAAAGATGACATTTTTCGTGCATTGCTTTATAGTGAATCATCTACGGATGGAGAAACGAGTCGGGAAAGATTAGAAGAGTCAGGAAGAGCCGTATCCCGTTTTCGTATACGTCGCACCCTGATGAGGAATGCGGGAACTAGCGATTTTTATTTCTCGTGCGTGGAGCAGTAAAGTGTACTAATTTATTGAAATAATTACGACACTCATCCCGTTTTTGCACCTTCGTTATACTGTGAGTAAATAGAGAAGAATTCTTGTTTTGGTCGTTTATTCGCGATTCGATCGTGCAGCATGCGAATCAATCCTCGTTCGACACACGTCGAGGATATTCTTTTGTTTATTTATGCAGTCCTTCAAGTTCAGAAAGCTATAAAAGTATTAAAGATTCCCGTGGAAAAGCAGCGTTCTCGTATTCGCGATTTATGTGCATTAAAACGAGGTCTGATCTGCGGGACCACGAATATTTTTCCCGCTACGATGTTACGCATCAACGAAAAATCCAATATCTCCGGATTATCAACATTCCAGAGTGTTGACACCTCTGTCAGAGAGTGCTCTGCTTTACCATTACTATAATATCGCTATCTCTCTCTTGGACACGGCTCCCCGTATAATTCTCTTTCGGTTTCTCGTTTTCGAATACCTTACCGCGTAGTGTCAAATAAAATGTTCTACGGATAGGTTTACGTTCCCAGTGGTTATTTAGTGTTCCAAGATGTGAGTGTGATTATTATCTGTGAACAATTGTCCGCATCCTCTTCTTGTTCAACCTTCTCCATCAGTTCCGAGATGAAACGCTTTTGAAATATTTTATTAGCGTTTGTTGTTCAAAACGGAATCACGGAGGTATTTGTTACATTATTTTAAACAATGAAACGTCAATGCAGTTGAAATAATCGTTCGATCTCCAACCTGAAAACGTTCAGGAATCAGATGGTATATTTACAACAGTTGAAAAGTGAAGTGATAAATTAGTATATTCTCTGTGTAAAGAATACATTTAAAAACGACTGACGTATTTTCAATATTTTTACGCTTGTATTTTTTGTTCAATCTATTCTCGATTTCACTGTTAATGGAGATTGTTGAGAAAGTAAAACTTGAAGAATCACGTGTGTTTTGTGAAGTATGCTTGCAGCTGCTCATTACATCTGAAAAAGTATTTCGCGAATGTTTCCTGTTTAGAGTAGTATTTCAAATATTTCTATTTCAGTCTGTAAATTTGCCAAATGAATTTATTGAACTAACAAGATTCAATGTTATGTTTCCAGATAAAACATAGAAGGCATAAATGAGAGACTAGAAAAATGAGTTCTTTGCAACAAGGTAGCAGATTCTTGCCGTTCTCGAATAACAATATACAAAGGAAACAGTTATCTATGCAAGGTACAATTTAAAACACGCTTTGCTCGCCGAGTATTGATTTTCCTATAACGAATCTTTTTTAATATTTCTGTTGTACATTTCTTCAGGAGGTCTTCCACAAAGTTTAAGCGGTAGCGAAACCGATGTTTCAACATCCAATGAAAATTTGACCAACGAAGATCGATACGTAATAAGGCACACAGCTCGTCAAGAACCTCAAGGTCAGGAGAATCAGCAGCAAAGTCCATCCAGGTCTTCCAGTCACAAAGAAAATATACCAAATATACAAGTAAGCATGATTTATTATATTTTCTCATTTAGAATGCATTTCTTAATTTTGTAACCGTTACTGTGGTTTGCGAAGTATGCGCATACACACATTCTATTGTCTATCAACTAGGCGTGGACGTTGCCTAATGCTACCTATGTTTTTTTCAATGTACCACAAATTACAACGATCAGAGTGATTATGTTACATAAGTGTAAACTGTTCCATTGCTATCCAGGGTAATCTGCTCAATAGAAACAGTTTGAAGGACAGTTTGAATGGTTCGAACAGAAACAGTTTGAAAGAGAATTTGAACGGTTCCAATCGGAATAGCCTTAAAGACAGCATCAATGGTTCTAATAGAAATAGTTTGAAGGATAACTTAAGTAATCGTACCAGCGTAGGCTCGAATAGAAGTAGTCTGGATGTGTCTACCAGTTCGTATAATACGCTCATCATTCACAATGCTAACGACGACAACTCATGGGTACCATCTGGAAGGTAAACAATATTCGAGTAGCAAATCTCCTTTCTAACGTAGTACGATACTTTATAATTCAGCGTACAATTTTGTCTAACTAGTGTTAACGATTCGATACACAGGTTATCGGGTGTTGTGAGAGAGCATGGCGATATGGGTTACTTGTACTGCGATGGCGGTGGAAAAGGACACTCGAACAGTCCTACCATGCAATCTTTATCGAACTTATCGCACGAAGATCATGTTTACGAGCAGCCCACTAACGGAGGGTGTCAAGAAATTACAGACATACCGGACGATTATTTGAGTCAATCGCAGGTGATTTCTCATTAGAAATTAGCATAGCAACGGTGACGTGTGAAAACCGATGATTTATACAGATATTTTGTGTCAAGCAGGTTTTAAAACATCTTGCAAAAGAGGTGAAAGTACCGTCGTACAGTAAACTTACGAACAATGGTGGCAATATAGACATGCGAATGCGAGATGGCGACAGAGGGAAGCAGAACGACAGCGAATCCGAAGACAGGCCACCACCTTCGTACATGTCTGTTCTACTGCCATTGAAAAACAAGTCCAGACTTGTCGGACCGATGGAAAAGTTGACATTGTCCAGATCGCAGCCTGACTTGTCTAGAATTGGCAAACCGGACATCGACAACTACAACTTGCGAACTACTTCTCCACGGTAACGCCACAAGGCATCTTAAACCTAGATCATTTTCATCAACGTGCGTTGAATGTCGTTGTAATCGCGATAATATTACTTGCAGGCCTCAAACGAAAGGGAGAGAGGAGACGGAATCTGCGGCCGGCGAGGTTTGGCCGCCGTCAGAAATGATTCAGATCGTGATTCAAGAGAACAGTGCCTTAAAATTAGAATTAGAACGGTGTTACAACAAGGTCGCGAAATCTCAAAAATTGGAGCAGGAAATTGCGAAAGTGCACAGAGCTCACGAGGAATTAGCGGCGTCCTGCGAGCGTAGAGAAAAGCTGGAACGAGCTGCTAGAATGAGGCTACAAAACGATTGTAGACGATTAACCGAATTAAACCGCGCGCTGAGAGATCAGATAGATTTACTGTCCGCACGCACTGATAGTCCCCCCGTCGTCGAATCTATGAGGAAAGAATTAACTCAACGTGAATTACTAATTGCACAATTGATCACACAAAGTACGTTCACCTTGCCACCGCGATGTTGCATGTATAAAACAATATCATATATTTATCTTTTAATTAATCGATTGTCGTTTCAGATAAAGAATTAGCCGCAGCGAAAGAAAGACAAGAGATCGAATTGGCAGCGCAACGGGCAACGTTGCAAGAGCAACGTACACATATAGATATCTTAGACACAGCTCTCACTAACGCACAAGGGAATGTTGTGCGTCTTGAAGAAGAAGTAAATAATTTGAATTCAACACTACCGAGGAGAGTGTGCGGACTTTGATGTTACAGATCTTGTTATTCTTTTACAGTGTCGGAAGAAACAAGTGTACGTGGAGAGAGTTGGTCAGCTTCAACGGGCTCTGTCTTCTCTTCAAGCGTCCAGCGACAGAAGAGAAGAAACAGAAAGACAGTTGAGAGGTCAACTAGAACGGGAATTAAGAGAAGGCGGTGGTGGCGGCATCGGTATTAACGGTGTCGAACAATCCTTCAATGGGGAAACGATTGCGGAGTTAAAACGACGAATACGCGAAAGAGACGAAAAAATCATGTCACTGGAAGGTGATGTGGCGAAATGGGAGCAGCGTTATCTAGAGGAAAGCGCGCTGAGGCAAGCCGCGATTGACGCGGCTAGTCTTCCGAAGTGAGTCCTATACTTTCAAATTACATCGATACAGAATATGTTTAACTAATATATGTAATAAACGTTTGATTCTAATCAGGGATGCTAAAATTGCTGCGCTCGAGAAAACGAGTCAAGATGCCGAGAAATTAATCGCAGAAGCACGATCCGAAAAAATGAGACATATGGACGAAGTTCATGCTGCGCAAAAGAAGTTGGCTGATCTTGAATCTAGGTAATAAATGATTCCGCTAGTTTCTTCCTAGTTGAGAAGTGCGAGTGCTCGACGTGATTAATACAATTCGCTTTACGTTGAACAGAATGAAAGATCTAGAATCAAAATTGGCTGAGAGAGACGCTATGATCAGAGTTCTCCAAAAACACACGTACGATAAGGACAGTAGTAGCAGCAGTGGCGTTGGTAGCTACCCTGCTGCTCATTCGTCCCATTCGAGCACGTCGGCTGATCATCACACCGCGCTGACGAGCACGCCAGAACTTGGTAAGTAAATGTTTATCCAAATATTCTATACACGTGCCTAAACATTCCATCTATTCAGTGTTCGTATAAAATTACATTTTTACCTAAAGCTTCAAAGACCGTGGAAACTATAAAAACCGAGATCTCGTTTTGCTTTGTATTTCACAAGTTTCCATAGATTCATACGCAAATGCATTCGCTGTTCAGTTGTAAGGCAATTCCTCGTTACAAAGTAAAATACTAATCTTTACTTTTGTATTTAAAAGTGAGTAGTGTATTGGGTGGAGGCAGTGGTTATGGAAGTACTGGTTCTTACGGTGTTACGGACAGCTATAAATACAGGAAGCAAGGCAGTTTCGAGCAAACAAATAAAAGTCTTGACGATCAATTAAAAGAGCTAGATTCCCAGCTGCTTAGTAAGGTATGCACAATACAAGTAAATGTATAATCTTCAAGTCACTAGCATCCACATTTCTTCTTTTTTTTCTTTTTTTTACCATGTAAAAAATTTGTACAAAGAACGGCCGAGAATATAGTGGACATAATTTTTATTTATTCACTGTTTTCACAGTTGTTTCACAGAATTTTAGTATTCGAATTGATCTGCGGACGTAACATAATACTTTTTACTTTTGCGACGATTGTATTTTATATTGTTTAGCATTTACATCATAGATACAGCTACAGAATATGAAAGATATTACTGATTGTACGGTTAAAGGTATTCGAGTGTTGTGTTTCAATTAGTAGTTTAGTTGAGAATAGTTAATGTGCATCCATTAATCAACGATTAAATCGATCCCATTGCCTTTTGTATAATCGAATTAAATTATTATTTGCAAGAGACTAAATTTCCATTTCGATAATGGTAATTCGCTTTATCGTGTAGATAACGAAATCGTTTCACCGACGCATTAACTATTCTTCTATTGTTTTTACGATTGGTATTATTCGAATAACAATGTGTGCTCCATTAATTATTTTTCTGTTAAAAACTTTATATTTTCTTTTCTTTTATTTTATTAATGGGAACTATAGAAAGCAAGCTTTTTATTATACATCGCTATCGTTGCTCCAGGCGTGTCCTCTTCGTGACAACGACAAAAATGCTACATTCTTTTTTTATATGTTAATCGGTAATACGCGTGACTAATAATAGAAAGCGAACTTTGTATAGCGTTAGAGAAGTTTTTTTTGTAGGCAACATGTAAAAAAATGCATTCATTATCTATCTTTATTCGCAAGCCAAGTAAAATTGTATTTTCGCTAATATAACTTTTTGTGTGCCATTGATTTTTGCGTTTTACAATTAACTACACAATTTCGTAACATATTCGAGTTATCCTGAAGAAAGAATTGATTCGAGACATTTTCCGCACAGATCGCTCCTCTGTGAATTGATTAAGACAGCAACCGTAGCGAGTCATGAGAAATAGAAAATGGGGTTTGCTTCGCGATCTTTCGCAAAACATTTTCTAGTCGTACAACATTACCATCATGTCCATGGTCTCCTAGCTATCTATTACTCACCAGGGTTGCTATTTAAAATCGAGATAAATAAGTCGACTCTTTCTTCGGACTCTAATCAACAAGACCGACCTTCACCCTAAAACCACGCTAACCCATTCCCAATCCCTTCGTGATCCCGGAGTGTGCATGCGCTGTTGTGGCGAGCACTAACCCCGTTCCAGGTCCCGGATCTCCTTTCCAACGCAGGACGTTTTGTTGTCTTGTTTCAGCGGGCACTTTGCTGTTTTCCAGGATTCTCTAATCCAGGCACTGCGTCGCGAAAAGGAAAAATACCCAAGCCACTATTGGCGGGTGTAGATAGCACAGGTACCTCGAGCACAGCCTCAAGCAAGAGTCGTTTGTTGGATGACTCGGGGGGTGAGGTCTCTCCGGGTATAATGGAATTCGCGAGTGCAGCCTCGCGGCTGAAGGGTACTGTCTCTCGATTGTCGGACGGCAAGCCTGAGGATATGATGCTGTTGGAGAAGCAAGGCCGAAGTTCGCAGAGGCAGAGGATGCAGGAGGGCGAGCCTCGCCGGGCTGGAAGTCTTCCTCCTAGTTCGTTGCCACGGCCGCCGAAGACTTTGAAGTCGACGAACTCTCGTTACTGCCGGTTGAGCGACACGGAGGCCAGGAAGAAGTCGGACCCAGGTCCGGCTCTGGACGCTGCAGCGAGCATGAAGGTGCGGGATCCTAGCAACTGCACCATCGAGTATGGTCGTTTCGACACGAAAGCTCAGCGTAGGAAGAAATCCTTCGGTGCTGAGCCATTGGTGCCGAGCAGCAGCGTACAGAAGAAGCCCTCCACCTCGGTGGGTCACGAATACGAGCGTCTTCAGGGCGAGAATCTGCGCAAGAAACAACCCTCCGCCACTACAGAGGTGAAGCACAGGGAGACGCAAAGCCGTTCGCTGATCCCGCCACCGTCTCGTCGCATCGGGGAGTACGGACGTCTCAGCGAAGGCACCCTGAGGAAACAGACAAGCTCCAGAGGACAGAGCACCGGCAGTACCGTCAGCAGCAAAAGCGGAGGACGCGACTCCGGCGGCACTGCCAGCAGCGAAGCATCCACATCGTCGCTGCCGCCGTCCAAAGCAAGGTCCATACCGCGTCCCAGCAACTACCGCATTCAATTCTGATTCACCTGGACACGGAACCTATCGGCATCGTATCTCAGCTCGTTCGCGCCGGTGATTTAACGCGCTCGTTTACATATCAGTCGATGCGAATTGCTCTGCCACCGCGTTCGTTGACGATTTCTTCTTTGGTTGCCGATCGGTGCAGGGTCGGTGTCACCTTTTGCGGGACCAGAATACATATTCGAATCCTATACCTAAATTTCACAATAAGGAATTATTTATTATAAGTACAAAGGATGTTACATATATTAGATTGGGGAAAAAGAAATCCATTATTTTTACGTTATCTCAAGCGGAGAAATGATGGATTTCTTTTTCCCCGAGCTAATATTTTTTGTAAGATAAATATTACATAATTTTTCGCGCTTTTTCCGCCGCAAAAACTTTGATTACGCCATCAAAATTGGTTGGGTTTGCTACTTCGCTTTTTGTATTGAAAGAATAGCCAAAGATGTAAATCGATCTTGACTTATTGATGATCGACGATGATTTTTTAATAGTTTCAACCGCGAGAAACTACGTTCAGATGAAGCCACGGTTACTGGCGTAGTTAACATTATTTGTAACGCCACACCGTGGTCATCGCGATTGTTTGTTGTTCGCGATCGAATCTGTATGCAATTTATGAAGAAGTTGGTCGGCTAAAATATAAAACGGTAAAAGGTTTAAGAAATTCAAGAATGTTGCTTTTAATGTAACAAAGTCGTTAAGGGATGAAATGAATTTTCATTTTTATTTTGCACGACGATCCGCAGTCTAACAATGATATTGAACGTGCTATATATAGTGATATTGTAAGTTATTCGAAGAGAGTGGCTCTCGCGCCAGTGAAATTCGCGAGCGACTGATATGTAAAGCCTTGTTTAGTTTAATCGTAATATCGGGAAGTACGCCGGAGATAGTTTCCTCGATGAAAATCACGAAACAGCACGAGTGATTCTCCGTTTTTAATGAAAGTTCGCAAGTTGCTGGGAACCGCGGAGAAGAACGACGAAACCGACGCGGAGCTGATGTCCAACAGCGATAAGTGGACAGGTTGGAAATTGATATCGAACGCAGAATCAAAAAGCGAGACCATCTTTTTCTCGAGCACATTTTGCTTTGTTCTTCTGTAGTTCGACTGCATAGAGTCCTAAACGTGCGTATATGCGCGAGCAATACGCGAACAGCCATAATAATGAGGCACTAGTTCTCTTCGCTGCTTTGTCGAGAGAACGGATATAGCGAAGCCGTTGGTATATTGTTGCGTAGCGATAGTGCATGACCTAGTCATTACCAAAGTAACTTCTATTACGAAATGGAATTGATTTCCTCTGATTTTTCTATACACCGTGCCTACGTCTCCGAACACTGTGGCCTTATCAAACGTATTCATTTCAAAAGGAAAAATAAGAAAAAAAACAATACGTGTGCCTTGTAAGACTGCGTAAATGCTCGGTATAAACTATAGAGTCTAAGGGAAGTACGTTCAGGAACTTTTTCAATTAGGAGGACGAGTTTCTCGGCCACATCTCGCGTGGTCCTCGGAGCTGATACAGTCGGATCAAAGTCAAACGGCCGATCACAGGGCTACGAAATTCCCCACCACATCTTCCGACTAGCTTTATCCTTTTTCCTCCTGTACTTTGATAATTCGTTGAAACCACGTTTCCGTACGTGTTGAACGACTTTAGATATATTTTAAGATGCAATGTTATCCAGATAGGATTGAATTGTCATCGTGCACGTATAAGTGCGAGTATGTTTCTTTATAAAATACAGAGGTGAAGATTGAACGTCAAGATTCCTCCTCATTACTAATACTTGGGGATTCTCTCGTACCAGTGAACAATACAAAATCATTTATCACAATAATATTTCCCTTGAACATCCTCAGACTTTTCCAGCAAGCTCGATCGTTAGAGGCACTGTTTAATTGTGAACGTTTCATCTCCTCGCAACACAAACAAATTTCAAAATGGTGCTATGTACCCGTTTACACGACTACAACTCTCCGTATTATCTCAACGAGGTGGTGTGAAAGTCACAAATTTTCTCCTCGTGCGTCTTCCAACTTCAGTTTGAGAACTCGGGGAAATCTTCCTCCTCTCTACCACACGTAGATACATATTTCGTTGTTTGCGTTCTAGAATTTTGGAAGATTTCGGAAGGGACGAGAGAAGTAAGAAAACGTGCAATGAGGCTCACTGGGTGGACAGCACTCCTCCGCTTACACGTATTGTCTCCGCCCTCGCACATTCACAGTAAGACACGTTGAGGAATACAATACCCACAAAAGGTGTCTCACCCGTAGACAGCAATGCATCACATTAATTAGTGCAGTGCTGTCCAACATAAGCTCCAGGGCTTAGGGAACTTCCACTTTGCTATCACAGACTCCCCCAATTTGCCACCATTGCGTCCCTTACTCTGTTTCTACAAGCACAATGCCACCCGCGCGTGTGTTCCACGCTATGCGAAACAAACTTCCTCGCAAACTCGTTATCAACACGATTAAGTATCGCGTTGTCCAAGTTATGCGCCGCGGTCGCAAATAGGTCCTAATCAATTATCGTCTTCTCAGTTTAGCATGGTGATTTTTATCCTCTTTAATCCCCCCCTCTCTCTCCCTTATGTCGAAAGAGATTAGACAATGTTATGCTAAAAATCAAATTCACAAGATTCGATCTTGTGCCAGAGATCTTCGTTCCAACGAAATTTTCGAGATTTTTCGAAGATTGAGTCGACATGTATATGAAATTTACACTTAAATCAATAGATTTTCACAAGGTTAAACGTTGTGGGGATCGTGAACGGTATTTTTTAGCTGATACAGAGTACCTTATTACAGTGACTCCCACTAATATTCGGACACTCTTAAAAACACCGTAACTTTTCAAATATTGGACTACGCGATTTGAACTTTTTTGGAAAGCTAGAGCAATTAGTTTACTACAGGATGCGAAAAGAAATTTTTTCAAAAATTGCATTTGACCGGAATTCTAGAGGAAATACTAAATGTTGCATTTTACAAACTTTTTTATGCGTGCCTATATTGAAATTTTGAAAAATATGTTTTGTATATCTGTATGGGTTTCATCGAAATCGGTTGATGCAGAGAAAAATGACAGTCATTGAAAGATGTATAAGAATTCTTAGATTTACTGCTGTTATAGGCCGAAAATCGTGAAAATCTGCAATTTTTACCATCTTTAAACGCTTGTAGCTCATTGCAACGTCGACCGATTTCGACGAGAAATTTTCAGGATATATTTAATTTAATTTTCAATATAGGCCCACATGAAAAAGTTGTAAAATGGATCTTTTAGTATTTTCTCTACAATTCCGACTAATTGCAATTTTCGAAAAAATTTCTTTTCACATTTTGCAGTGAACTGAGTGCTCTAGCTTCCGAAAAAAGTTTGAATCGTATAGTCCGATATTAAAAAGATTATCGTGTTTTTTAGAGCGTCCGAATATTAATGGGGGTCACTGTACGTATTTATTGCAGTGAACGCGAACACGCGATTTTAATTAATTTAGCGGTGACCGCTGGAATCTCGAGAAGTTCGAGTGTGTACGCTCTCGTTGCTTTCATAAAGTAATTGTAAAATAGTGACTTTTAGTGCGCTGCGGGTCTAGTGTTAATGACGAGAGACAGAGGATACGTATAATGTCCACAACGTAATAACGAAGAGGGGGAGAAGATCCGCGTGCTCCATAAAAGTAAAAAGGGAAGCTACGTCTGAAGTAGCCGGACTGGCGTGAGTGGTCCTGAGTAGCCAATTGAGTTTGCTCCGACTGCACATTATATTTTTTCTCTCTTTTCGGACTGTATTTGCTCTTCCGCTGAGAAAGTATCGCATTATTTTTTTTCTCTCTTTAATGCGTGCCCCCGACGAACGTGATTTTTTTCCCGTCGAATATCTTCGGCTACGTTTCTCGCCGGAAACGTTGCGAAGATATCTCGGCGATCGGTTCCGCTTTTCCACGGTGAAAAGCGCGACTAAATGTTCCGGGGAGTTAGGAAACGAACCAGCGTCCGGTTGCGCAGCGAGGGATTTAAAATAGGTTCTATATTTTTCTGTAATCGTAGATTGTTTCTTCTTCTTTCTTTTTTTTCTTCGTGTGCACGTCTCGACTCGACGATTTGCGTATCCTGTACGCAGCGAGAGAAGCAAAAACCCGTTACGTAATACCGTTAATTTAAGACGATATGAACGCAGCGATGGAGAAACCATATACACACACATATATATATATATACACACAGATATATATATATATAATATTTAGGAATAATATATTTCGTAATGAACGAACATCGTTTTTCTGTAAAATCTGTCTCATCCACGTCAAGCTAGGCAGACGCCCGAAGAACACCGTATTCGGAAAATACTCTTTGTCCTCGAAGTTTCCCGTTCCAAGAGTTTCCCAAACGTAAGAAAATGTTAAAAAGAACAGAATCGATCATATTTCGTACATATTACTGCGGACGAAAAGGAGCCATGTTCAAATTACTGCGTACTCGTTACTATTTTTACCTTTTATGGGGAATGCTTTTTCAAATGCCGAGATTAGAAAAATATGAGAACAAGTTCTCATCAAGTTGTACAAATTTATTCAGGGAAAAATATTCATTTTTAAATTTTATTGGGATAGAATACTGCAATAAAACGTACACCCGCAGTAATAGGTGCATTTACCCTAATTGATCTCATCGTTCTCGAGCGTGAGATCGAAGTTGTTCAATTTTTCGAAGTTGTCCGAGTACATACAACGTTGTTCTTCGACTCGTAATTAGTATAGGTACCTATAAGACTGACAAAAATGAATAGCGACTAAACGAATGTCCTCTTCGCGATTGGCCACCATGTTTCTCTCCTGCCTCGTCCACCTTTCTCTCGATATCTCTCCCCTCTGTACACGAGAAATTACAGGTTCGTTTGGAAATTCTGAAGATCTGCTCGACAGTGACACTTCTTGCCATACTAAACGACATAATCATATATAATTATTAATGTCCAAAAATGTTTTGTTAGGTACACAACTCAAACTCAACAGGTTCTCATGTATATTATTAATAAACGCAAGATATAGGTTCGTTAAAGAAGTAGCACGCTGTACAAACGATATGAATGTTTAACCATATTAAACATGCGTTTACATAAATAATTGAAGAGAATATTTTAGATGTTTGTTCCTGACGATCCTTGATCTTTGTTAAATCATATTTTCCCACTTGCAGAAGTGTCGAGAATAATGCTGTTTGCCATTGGTTTACGCTGTACTATGTGTAAGTAAGCAGTGTTATTTTTTATTTGATTGTATCGAATAGTGGAAGCCTGAAACGTGCGCTACCTGTGAAAACAAACACCTGACTATCTGTTTGAGAGCGATCAAAGTCAGGTGAATGATTCTGTAGTACCGCGGACCAGTTACAGCAGGTAATTATGTGTAAACTCGGTCGTTTGATACTGAAACGCATAAATACACTGCGAATGTCTATGCAAATCCGCGCGTTCCTAAGCCGATCACAAAAACAGGAGTCGAACAGAAAATTGGTTCGTTAAAGGTTTCACGACATGTGCGAATGAAATATAAACGTCACCGAAAGCGATTAAAGCTGATTCACCTGATGATTTTGTATACTAACGGAGACCATAAACACGTGACTTCCCCGCTGCTAATTATGATAGCGGCAACGCCCACACGATTAAAAAGAGTGTGAACCATAATCGGGGAACTAGCGCAGTCGGACAGTCGTGGTTTTCGAAGCTTTGAAAATGCTACAAGTATTCTACAAGAATTCTAGCGTGTTTTGAGAACTTTTTGCAATGTCCAGAATATTTTTTAAACTCGATTTTAAAAGTAGAATTGAAATATCAAGGATTCAGTTAAACGTATTGAATCTAATTATCTTTATTTCGAACTAAAAAGCGGTTTTACGCTGCCTCCCTCGAAAAGTTGATTTACAAAGAGCTGCGAAATAAATTTTTAACGGTTTTTCGCTATGTGTATTTCGGTTTCCAGGACGATGTGTCGGTTCTCTCATGACTTATGGCTGCGTGGCACCGAAGTTTGCATAGCTATCAAGCGAACTCTTGCACAATATCGTGGTTGGCTCGACAGCGCCGTTTTTTAAATAGAATTTCTTTTCCATTGATCCGTTGATTAATGGATTTCGGATTTGATGCATCTCTGTCAAAGATCAGCCGGTGTAATTTGGAACGAAAATACAGGAGAAAGAAAATACTTACAGAGCTTAATTTTTGTACAATTTTTAGAATGGATACGCGTAGTGGATAAAGTTGATTTTTAAAAAACATACTTTCTTTTGGAACAATTGTAGTTCTTGTTGCAAAAAGTCGGTTTTTCTGCTCGCTATCGGGATTATATCTTTGTTCTTTATTTTAGTAATACTTTGCAAGTAAACGTATGTAAATTGCAGGCCCGTTCTCTCTCTCGGAGATTTAATTTAAAGATTCGTATTTAAATAAACCGAAACTATACTTCGGCAAAAATATAATTTGGATAATTGAAGTTTCCTCCAAGGCTGAACACGGGGAATGAGTTCCGCCATAGGTCTTATCGATTCTCGTTTGTCAAGAAGAAAATTGCTCTCATAAATAATAACAGCGAAGAGAGGCGTACTTTCAACGTTGCGCTGGTACGAACACTGTCGCTAAATTTCGTGGAATTATTTTAAGACGTTGTAGCAGGTCGTGCCCCGAACTTATGATAAGCGATGCTTCGTACAACGAACATGCAATTAATCGCTAATTTATTTTAGAAAAGAAACGATAAAGATTATGTTTTATATATGTTTAAAGAGAAGCGAATAATTTTCTTGTTACATATTGTTTGGTTAAATTGTTAATAATTCTCACGCCAGGCAGAGCCACAATTCAAGAACTGGAAGACTTTATTTTACCACCAGCTGCTTTTATTCTGCAATGTTCCGTGAAGGAACGGTCTAGCTTGTCTGAAGTTTCACTAGTTTTATAGTTTAAGCTGGCCACAATAAACCTGCAGAAATCTAGGGCGAATTAGTGGTTCTCCCGTTTATTACGAACAGGTCGCGCACTATATGCGGCCAGCCGTTCTTTCACGGTTTAATATGTGTAGTTATAGTTTCTTCAATAATTTTAATTACATATGTATTTGGTGAATATCTTTATTGTCACGGGAAAACATCGAAAAAAATGTATTACATTCTAATGATCAACGATTTTCTCGTTACTCCAAATGAATACGGTGCTTTAAATAGGACAATGTCTGTCCAGTCGTTCCGCAAGGTATTTCCAATATTTAAATTAGCATATTTCGGCAAGACTTTTCATTGGAATATCCTAGATTCAGAGAACGGATGGGCAGAACAGACTAATTAGGTCTTCACGGCCCGTCTCGAGCAACGTTCATGGATTATGTTTCCCATATTCCTGCGAGCATATATGTACAGCAAAGTAAATTGTATAGCATACAACAGTCTTAACTCGAAAATTAGTTCTAGCTTTCTGCAAAATTCTATCTCACAGGACAAATGAAATCATCTAGTGAACTGTACGACTTGATTACCTCATCGTTTTAATCGCAAAGGTGGAACCAAAGAAAATTCACTTGGATAAATAATATAATTTCACTGCGCGATAATGCGCGGGCGATTCATTTGCATTTAATATTTAGTTTGTCGAACAAAATTAATTAGAAGCTTGACAATATTTCTACAACACATAAATAAGTAAATATATATTACATAATGCTGCCGCGTTACTGTTTCATTATATTTGACTTGAAAATTAAAGCACGCGAGGTAGCCAATTTTCGTTTAATATTAACGAGTCTGCTTTAATTAAATTCTGGCCGGATCGTGTCACAGAATTGTTACTCTATTAACAAGTGCGACAAGAAAATTGGAGAATCGGTAGAAAATTGCGTAGTTCCAGTTTTTAATAAGTCTGCGAGTTTTAGGTAAACATTTCGAAGAAATATTGCTGTCGGAATTGATCTCACAAGCATCGAATTGTTTTAGAGATTGCTGTCACATATTTAATAAGTATGCGAGATGCTGGATGAAACAAAACTCCATGCCACAAGTGTGCACGTATGTGCAGCAGATGTTGAATTAGTTTACGTACCGGGTGTCGCGAGAATATGCGACTCTGATTCTCTTCAAACGATCAAATTCATTCTTTTGCATCTGCAACGTTAAAAGACTTCCTAAATATTCATCTCCAACAAATAACACTGTCCAACACCAGTTCCACAACTACAATTGAAAAATATCCTCAAAAATTTATGCAAAAGTGGTGTCTCTCCGTCTTTAATAATTGTTTGAACATGTTTAAACCATCATAAAGTATTAATATTGGATATCACTGTGTTCGGGAAAGTTTACAGAATCTTTTGCTGTAAAGAACAATTCAATATCTTTTATAATAACATCACAATAATTTGTTTATAGTTGAAAAACATGTTTTTATTTCAAAGCCATGTTTCTCAAAAACTGTGCATACAGGAGAAAAATTAAGGACAGATTCGGAATCAGCGCAAAAAACTCTGTAAGAAGGACCCACCAGTAATTAGGGAACATAAAAAAAGTTGAAATTTGTTGGACAGTGTAATTGTTTGGACAAGTTTCACAAGGATTTATAACGAGAATTTCAATCAGATGGTACGAGCCCTAAAAAACGTGGATCTGCACCGAATATCTTTTTAAAATGCCTGATCATGGTCTAAGTATTTCACAAGCATTTTGTATTTTACGACGTGACTCCGACATTCTGCTGGTGAAGCTTGATGGTAAGATAATCCCGTGACATGATACGTGTGTATAAAATATGAAGGAACAGATAATCCCCTGCTATCCCGTCATGCTGAAGCTACAGTTTAAAAAACCGTACTCAGCTTTGAAAATATCAATTTTTCGACCGTGCGTATCACGGTATAACTCCTTCATTCGGAGGATGAACCCTTAACCCATATGTCAATACCCGGAATTAATCAGAACCCTTATTTTCAACCATTTTCATATTTCCGTAAATATTTTCTACGGCGACCCTTCGGTATAAAATATTTTGTAGCAAGGTATGTTGTTCATTTTCGTTCACAAATCCCGGTACTGATGAATATTTCGTAATAAAATTCTCGTAGTCAGAGTATCGTGGAAATTTGTGCTCATAATTATGAAAGTGGTCCAAGTGATATATTTTCTGTTTCGAGATATTTCAAAAGGAAAAGGATATTAAAATAACGTGATGTGAAATAGCTGATGAACTCATTTTTAAAAAATGTTGAGTTTAGACCATTTTCGTAATTGTGCCCCTAATTATGAAAATTACATTGGGAATACCTGGTAAACTCATTTTTTTTTAATTTTTGACTTTAAATTAGGCCACTTTCATGATTATGGGCACACGGGTAACATTGGAATTATGAAATGCATAAGATAATACTAAATAACAGCAGTGATAATTATTACTGCGTATAATTTTCTGTTTTCCCTTTAATAATTATAATTGAGCTTTCAGCCTTCGAGAACGTACTTTGGAAATATTTGTACAGGGTGATTCTGGGAACTGGGACAAGCTACTGCTCTTTTTTAAGTAGTTTTAACCATTTTTTTGTTAAAACCAATCGAACCAAAGAAATCGATTTTTGTGACAAGAAATCATTTCAACGAAAACATGATTTCATTAATTTCTTGTCACAAAAATCGATTTCTTGAAAAAAGCAGCTTTAATTCAGCTTTAATTTAAAAAAAAATGCATCGCTCTACCTCATTTCTATCGAAAGTTCTTTGATTTTGAATCGAGTTAGGTCAAATTTACCCACTGTGCGGCGTACCAGGCAAATGATAGTTTCTTATAGTTGTCCTCGAAGGAGCACCCTAACAGATTCCAATTTGGAACGCTGCACCTTGTTGTATGCAAATAGCAGCAGTCAAACAAAAAAAAATGATATAGTTTCTTATAGTAAGTACCATTTCTTCTTTAAATTATTGCTGAAATAAGAAATATTAAATAAGTAATGCGATTTCTGAAAGTATTACGGGGGTAGAACGACGTAAAAAACAAAATATTATATTTTGCGTTTCAGATTATTAAAATAGAAATATTTTACTTTGTGTTTCACAGATTGTTAAAATAGAAATATATTATTTTGTCGATGAAATTGTTAAAATAGAAATATTTTATTTTGAGGTTCAGATTGTTTAAATAAATAGGAGTATTCTATTTCGAGGTCCAGTTGTTCAAATAGAAATATTTTATTTCGAGGTTCAGATTGTTCAAATAAAATAATACTATATTTTCTCTAAGCAAAATAAAATCTAAAATATTAAATAGTATTTCAAATATTTCTTTCGCCAAATAATGCCTACCTCTGGTCAGAAAAGATGATTAATTTTCCAAGTGGTTAAAGGGGTAAACCGAAAATCGTACGAACCTTTTCTAATGACCTGGCGTTATCCAGCGGTGGTAATAAAGAGCGTGCGACTGGAAGGCTCTGTACCGAGTGAAAGAGAAGGGTAGCTGTGTCCTTGCTCGGGTTCCGAAAACACGTAAGAAGCCGTTGTTCGCGGTACGAACGACCGAAATAATCGTTTTCAGGGTTGGAGACATTTTAGATCTCTGTGGTATCTTGACGACGTTTTCCGTCGATTTTCCGCATCTGCGTTGTTCTTCTCATTCTCATCGTGTCAAGTGCTTTGCGTGCGCACTGCGCTCTCCGTGGGTAGGTAGGCAGAAGCCGTAGGGGTTGGGAGGTGTAGTCGGGATGCTGGTCGGCTGTTGGGTTCGTGCGTGATCGTCGGCGCTCGGCAATCTCCGTGGATCTCTGCGGGGGCAGAGGCCTCCTTCCCTTCCGACGAACTCCACAGTGTTCACACTCCCGCGTAGGTGTGCGGCGGTACGTGCGAGTTTTATTTCTTCGTCCCGCGATCGACGAGTTGTGACGTTCTGTATACGTGATTCTGATCGTTCTCCGATCGATGATAAAAGTGATATATTAGAGTGAAAGTCCTCACGATTGCAACAGAAAGGAGGCGCCAGTGTATCGTTCGGTCTTGGAACGACAGTTTCCTCTTGCAAGGTTGGTTACCATTTCCCTGGACCAGGAGTTAAAACGTGCACGGGAACCGGCGAGGAGAAGGGCTGATTCGTTGACACCCCGACGTGTGTCCAAAGGAACGACAACTTACGTATTCGATTCGTTCGTTCCTGACGCGGATCAGATATATTCGGGGATATTCAGCGAAAATCGTCGACCGGTGTGTGCACCTTGACAGTTCACCTGTTACAACGACGGCGTACGTGTCTCTCTCATTCGCGCAACTATTTCTCTCTCTCGCTCTCTCTCTCCCTTCACTGGATCTTTCGAAGTGTGTTGATCGTGAACTTGTGTTGCTCGTGTGACATCGCCGGTTATTGGATACCGATACGGTGACAGCCGCGCGTGTTGCACCCCGGGAAAAGTGTGGAAAACGACGACAGTCGAAACTGGAAAGCCTCGAGCCATCGGCGGTGGTGCGCGGAAAACGGACCGACGGGAAATATATCGTCTCGTGACAATCGAGAAGCAAGGCAGCCGGTGGCAACGGACCGTGTTCGAAATATTACGTGTTCGAGTCGATTCGATTTACGCGACACCACGACGATCCTGATTAATTGGATCTGAACGCGAGCAAGCTCGATCGTGATTTCCCGCGGTCTCGATTAACATTCGAGTTTTAAATAAGCGCGCGCGCGAACAACGACGTTCTTCCTCGTTCCGAGGATAGATTCACGGACGAGGATCGCTCGCGGCGAAACTTGTTACGCTTTTGTGATGAAAGCTCCAACGCTGAGTGGAGACCACGGTTTTTAAAGTGAAACCACGGAGAGATACAGCGGTGATAGGGGCACACGCACTTTCTGGATGTACTTCGGAGAGGTTCAACGACGTCGATCGATCGATATCGATATTTTAGTCTATGGTAAACACTTCTCGATCATCACGTCACCGTTCATAGTAGTGCACAAGTGCCGGTAGACCGTAAACCGACTTTGTTTGTTGTGTTGTTGTTCTTCTTCTTCTTCTTCGTGTTTTTTTTTTGTTCACTGTTACGTCTCGGTGCAACGGAACTACGTTCGAAGTCGTATGAGAGTGGACCACTGTGTTTACATACGTTCTATCGTGTCCGGTGTGTGTTCATCTATGTTCCTGTAGCGGACTCTCGAGCTCTGACCATGAACGAACACGGAATCAAACCGTCAACGATGAGGCTGATCCTGTTTTTCGTCGTTCTGTTCGCTACGACCGTCGTTAAAGGTGTGTGGTCGTCGATTTATGATTATTGTCGATTTATTTCAGCCTTGCAGCTGAGAAAGAGTGACTGGGTTTGCAATAGGATGCATTTACAGATCATTCCCAATCTGGTCTACTCTATTCTTAACCTAATTATGTATTGCATATGGAAGAAATTATTCTTGCATGTACAGTAGCGGACAAAAGTTTAAGACCGCTCTAAAGAAGACGATAACTTTTTTAATATTGTACTGTACTATTTGAACTTTTTTGGGAAGCTGGAGCAATTAGTTTACTAAAGGATGTGAAAAGAAATTTTTTCCAAAAGTTTAAAGATGGTAAAAATTGCAGATTTTCACGATTTATTGCCGAAAATCTGGAAAATCTGCCATTTTTACCATCTTTGAACGTTTGTAGCTCATTGCAACGCCGACCGATTTTTACGAAATTTTCAGAATATGTTTAATTGATACAGATCTACAAAACGTATTTTTTAAATTTTCAATATAGGCCCACATAAAAAAGATAAAAATTCAACTTTTAGTATTTTTTCAACAATTCCGATCAATTGCAATTTTTGGAAAAATTTCTTTTCACGTTCTTTAGTAAACTAATTGCTCTAGCTTCCCAAAAAAGTTCAAATCGTATAGTACAATATTAAACAAGTTATCGTCATCTTTAGAGTGGTCTTACTTTTGTCCGCTACTGTATATGCAATATGAATTAGTGATTATACTTAATAGTCTTAACTATTAATCCGGAAACACACGTTGCGACTGTTGATACTCGTTCCTACTGAAATTAGTTATAGATAATGCAAAATAAAAATTTTCTTTCGTAATATATTTAATAGATCGAAAATAATGCAACATATTTTTAATCCTTTGATTATTAGCGGATATTATCCGCTGTCTAGTTATAAATCTTCAGTCTGTGCCAGTCAGGGACTACTTCCAGGAGACTTCAAGGTCACCTTCATGTTTTGTTTAAAGAAGCATATCGCACTCTCGCAAGAAAAATGACATAAGTCAAAAAATGGCAATTTTGAGATTATGTAATTGAAAAATATGTAGAAGTTTTATAGTATTCTTTAAGTTGATTTTTCTCAAATGCTGCATTTTTGAGCTGTGTCATTTTTCTTGCGGGGATGCGATATATCCCTGTATAATCATTATGGAGACTGTAGCATTTCTTGATCGGAACGTTTTATAATAATATTTGCATTCTACAACCTAACTGTCGGCGATTGTCCATAATTCAAGACGAGAATCGCCGGCGTATCGGTTTAACGATTACTTAAAGAGATAATACAGTATTTTCTCGTTCGTTGCGAAACTGCCGGGGGTTTGAGTTCGCAACGAGCGAATACTGAACTGTTTTGTGTTTGAGCGCGCCGAGCGCGCCGAGCGAGACTTCAATAGGGAGCCGAACATAGAGAAGGACAGAATGAAATACGGATCGGGTGACCGAAGCGTGTCGCCGTCGCCGGCACAATTTAAAGGCCCGTGAGTTCTTACAATGTAGTAATGGCAGTGATGGAATTGTTCATTTTCTATTAGGCTTTTATGGGACTTTCACTAACACATTTCTGGCATTTTTCTGATTAAAATGATACCAAACACGATATAATTTGGCCAATATTTAGTGGTTTAATCGACGATGAAAGTTTCGAACGCAACGAAGAAGAGCGTATAGGAAAGAAAGAGACGCGCGGACAGTCGTCGCCGCCGTGCGGAGCGACTCGGCCGACTCGGCGTTGACAGGCAGTGGAGTGGGTAGGCACGTCGCAACGAGCGAATACTACATTATTCGCAACGAACGAGAAAATACTGTATTGGGATTTTGAAATTGTTGAAAAGTGTCTCAGTTCCTCCGTTAAGAGATTATTTTACTGGGACAGTAAACAGTAAAGACATTTTATATCCGTAATCCGGATCGAATTCTCGATTATCCATCAATTTCGGCGGACATCGGCGTAATAACGAACCAGGCTTTTTTGTTGTACATATACGTTTTTCATTTCGTTAATGTGAATTGATAAAACAAAGAACCGTAGCGCGTTCCATCGCTGCGGACATTCGAATGTTCGAAATTCGAATGATACCAAATATTTAAAATTGCTGCTGTACTTCGTTAACGAATTCTCCGGCAACGATATTTCCGCCTAACGAAGCCAGTTTTTCATTTTCGACGGGTAAATGGAAAGTGTTTAAATTGAATAACGAATGTTCCAGAGGATTGATTATGTTGAAGTTGAACTTGAACAAATTTCGTTTCTCCGCAAAGTCCGGGGACAGCGAGTCCGTGACACGAAGTTGCACTTGAATAGAAAAGAGAAAGAAGAAAAGATATTCCTCTGATCTAGACTTATTAAGTTATTAAGTACCCCGCCTTGCGGCGTAATTATTTCCACGAGAGCACTTTAAGGACCAATTAGAAGTTGAAAGGATTTCGAGTAAGCAAAAATGGCGGTGGCCAAGAGATTTCGAGGGCGGTCCGACGAAAGATGAAACTTTCGAGCGAAGAAAAGTACGCTTCGTCGGGAGAGGGGAGTCTTGAAAATTTTCACGAAAAAAGAGCGATATCGTCCGATATCGTGTTCAGCCATCCAATCATTCGTTAAATGGAACCGCGGTCTATCTGTCTGCTGGCAGCGTCACCGTATATTTCTTTCGTCGGCCATTTGAATTTACAAATTACACGCGACAGATTTCGTTGTTTGCCGGTCCCGTCGCGCCGATTCTTTCGAAATTATTCATCCGCGAACGAATTCAAACGTCGACGTATCTCATGTTCTTTTCATGGGTCTTTTTTCCGCGTTCGATAGTTCGAGTTTTTCCCAAGAGAATGTTTCGTTACCGTTTTGTGCGTGCGTGCGTTTTCAGCCGCGTTTCTAGACTCTTTCTATCAACGTTTTCTGTCGCTGTTTGCAATCCTGCAGAGTTATAACGAGTTCAATGAACACGCGTTGTTTAAGTAAATCATTTATATACGAGCGCGTAAAAAACGCCTGCAAATATTTTACATTCGAGCGAAACCCGGGGCTATCGAAAATGACGGAAAAGCAATAAAATTGGTTGCAAAGCGAACGGAATAATAAATTTCGCGATTCATATTGACCGCGTCCTGGTTTCTTGCTTTCAGTCCTTTCTCTTTCCATAAATTCTTTATTCGGGGTCAACATTATTTTCCTAACAAACCTCCAACATGTATGAGAAGAACGAGTGACTGCAATTGAAAAATATTCATGTGTTTCAACCGACCACTGGAAAAGACAATGATATTTCTGTTCGGCTGCTGTTTTGTATCAATTTCATGCCCATAAAATTTAAAAAATAACAGGCAATGGAAATACTCTAGGTCGAGCAAATGCTTAAATTTCGAGTTAGAATAATTCTATAATCAAATCAATAGAAGACAACGGCGAGATAAATTCCTGTAAACCGTAAAACTTTAGCGCGGCGTGTGACGCAGTGAATAATAAAGCGAGTTTCTGAAAACGAATCCACGCGGACGATAAATTCGGCTAAACATATCCGCGCGCAGCGCATCGATACAAAAACAATTCTCCCGACCTTGCGAATGGGAGTATCGATTGCTATAAATTCAATCCAGCCGGGGCAGCGTTGCTAAACGTCGAAAAATTACCGATCCTACGTTCGTTCGTTACGTGGTATCTGGAAAAAGTTCTGTTTGCAACGCGCGTTACTTTCCGTGACGCGAGTTAGCCCGTCCAACAAACACACGCACACACACACACACACGTGCGCGAAGCTTTTAATCGAGTTTCACGGCCGTGTAATATGCTTAACGAATTTCGCCATTTTTTTGCTGACCTCCCACACCCCCGCAAAGGGGGTGGACAGTGGCGTCGCGCATCTTCGGCCACCAGGGGAAAACGAATCACAATTTCTGCTCTCCGAAGTTTCCGCGCCGGTGCACGCGTCGCCGACGACGACGGCGTCGACGATGTAATTCAGAAATGAGATTTTGACTTTTCCCTCCACCCTTTTTCGCCAGCTCGTTCAACGATTTTCTCGTTTCCCTCGATTTTCTCCGAGCCCTCGAATTAACGAGAAGTGCACTCGGATTCGGACAGACCGGACCCCTTCAGACACGCGTTAATCAGAGCTTATTGTCCGAACGAGAAACTAACATTTCCCCACGCTCCCCGCGGAATGTTTGTTCACACTCCTCTGACCCATATACGATCCCTGATTAGGCGATTGCCTGCCCGAAAGTTGACTAGTTTACGATCTCCCGAAAAATCGCACATCGATCCAACTATCGTCGATTCTAAGTTTCCAAGTGGAGCACGGACGAGCATGATGCGCGTACCTTTCGTTGTTGTGTGCTCGCATCTTTGTGGGGTGAGAATAACTGCCTGACTTATGATTGGACCGCGGATTTTAAGCTTTTCTGTACTGGAGGCCCTAAACGGTCCAAATTTTGGGGCCCCCGAACTCCAGTTAGAAATAGAAGTTGCAAGAAAACTCTCACAAACTTATTAACAAACAAGTAAAGTAATGAAAAATTAGTATAAAATTTGCCATTGTTTACTGTATTACACTGCTGGATGTTCGAACGAACTTCTAACACTGAAAAATACGTTCAATCGTCAACCTCCCTTCCAACATAAAATAATAAACACCAGGCGTGCAGACGCTCTTTTTGGGTTCTCTGTGGATTTAAACGGCCCCGAATTGAAGGCAGACCTCCCCCCAGTTGGTCCCCCGGTGGCAGTAGATTTGAGTCGCGTTTTTTACGTCACCCATATTTATCTTCGGTTAGCTGACTCCTCGGTTGGCTTCTTCAGCTACTTGAGACCGTTTGTGTCCCAAGGAAAGTAAAGTGGCAATCGCTTGAAAATCCCGGGGCATTATGCGCGAACCGGATCCTCCCTTCGGATGGTCACTGTTTTGATGGGTTGGCTGGTGTCTACCAGAGAGAGTGTCCGCGTCTGGTGAACAGATGTCGAACTTCAGACCTTGGAAACGTGGATTTTCTTTACAGATGTGTCGAAATTACTCCGGCTAACAAGGGGGTCGTGAACTGCTTGGGGGAGGATTTTTCAGGCTGCGTCCATGCAGAGTTGTTTACCTAGCTCTGAAAACTTTTTCCAAACCTTCTAGTAAAGCAAAATTACTAGGCTACCATAAAACTTTATAATCTACTATAATAAATTATTTCACGATGTTCTTTTTCATCGAGCAAGTATTTTTAAGTAAATTTTATAATGTTTTTCCAAGAGATCCCTCGAGTTGTAGCGAGAACGAACTAATAAAATGGCGGAAGTAGTTGCTACCGCGCGCCGGTTGAACATTATTTTTTGGAAAAGTTTTTACCAACGCGGCATCGCATGCTGCGCTGCTGGCAGCATCAGCTCTTTCGTGCTTAGATTCATTAAACATGTTTCAGTCCTTTTTCTGAGTCTTATAAGCTTCTGAAAGAGCGCGGTCTCTTTTTACCATCTTGTTTGGTCCCTTTTCGAACTGTTTCATTTTTATTTGGAACAACCGGCGAACAAATTGGGATCGTTCAGTTCCCGAATTAAAATCCCGCAAGGTAAATCAATAAACATCATCTATAAATGTACTCCTTGTATCAGATGATTGAAAATAAAGTTGAATGGTTACATTTTAAAGAATACTGCTTTATTAACCCCTTTGCACTCGGTTGTCCCCTCTGAGGCACCACTAAAAGTTGCTGTACCATTATTCCAAATGTATTGTTTACAGTATTAAATATATCGGTATCTAATCGATATACTGCGGATCTTTATGCAAGGTAAAAATTGCCTGCATCGATTGCAAGAACGTCATTTGTTCCTTCAATGATTCTAATGAAGGAGAAATCATATATTGGCAATTTGTTCAATTTTCCAATAATTTTGAACTTCATTTATTCAATTCTTTTATAAATGTATGAGGTATTACTATACCAATTTCATACCCATAAAATTTCAAATGTTTGACGAAGAAATGTTTAATTTTCCAGCTAAAATAGCTCCGAGTGCTATATAATTAATCAATTACATAGCCACCGTCCTTTGTAGCAAATTGAATGTTCAGTTTGCTGCGCAACGCGAGCTATGAATACGCAAAATTCAATTTCGACGACTTTTGATTGACCGTCGCGAGCGCCGCAGGATAATGTGATCGAAGACACACTCCTAAAGCTCCGTTCTAATATTTATGACACAAGGCCCGGGCAACGAGTGCTCTACATTATTTTCAATCCACTTAGAGTACGTTCAGCCAGTCACCGCGTGTCTCGTTAATAATACTTTTTCTCGACGAGACCAGACCAGGCGAGGCGACTGCAACGAAAGTTCGCGTGGCACGTTTCTTGTCGTTCGTTCGGGAGAGACAGGTTGATGCACGCTGCCGCCGCCGAGCTCTCAGGCAGAATTAAGAAGCAGTTACCGTATGTACACGCGTTTTCCTTTCACCGTGCCCGAAAAAACAACCGGCTGTCTCGCACGGTGGAAAACATTAGAAAGGGCGGGGCGAGCACTGTGCGAGGCCGGTGAACAACGCGGCGAACGTGTGGTTCGAAGAAAAGAATATTAATTACAAAGCGGCTCCATTTGCGCATAATTACAGGGCCACGAAACAACGCTGGTATTTTATGGTTTCTTCCTTGGGAACCAGCGGTAAATCCACCGCTTTTACCTTGATCATTTCTTTTCTTTTTTTCGTCGTAGAAATTTCACATTTTCCGAGAATTTCAGGGAAATTTCACGTCGGCGGCGATGCAACATCGCGCTGGAATGAAAACACTATGAACTCGCGTACGAGCAAATTCTTTATGTGTATATTAATTTTTATTAATTGCAACACGCGTACACAGCAACCAAATAGAAATTTATCTCTCTCTCCCTTCAGTGGTGTTTTATTAAGCTTGTACGGGATAAATCCTTTTTATTTCAATCGTTTAATAGTCTCTAATCTGTATCCGCGATCGCGTCGAATCCGTTCCGAGTTGAAATCGTCGGAATTAGTCGTAATCGGCTCGCTCGAGATCGAACGACTTTTTCACTGGCTGCTTTTATTGCTCTCGGCCAATAACATGCTTCAATCGGTGCTGACTAATTCAGAAGCACTCGGCGCTGACTCGAAAGTCAACAAAATATCGCCGCGCGCGCGCTTCCAACAGCGCGTTGAATGTTTCAGTCCTCTGTAAGTTCGTTGATTGAAGTATTCCCGCTTTTTCCCTGTTGTTTGTCTAATAATTGTGTAAAGCGAATCTGCGGTAGCAGAGCAGACGACGGTGTCTACCGAACTGCGGTATTTGCGATCAATTTACTTTAGACGGGCTGCACTTTTTCATTCGGCGAACAGAGCACTGGAAATTCTCTCTGGCTAGGCTCGGATTCTCTCAGATTTTTCGACGTTTTCGTATTTTATGTACACGAAATCAAATTTCAAACATCTAAATCGAGCTGAACACTCTTCGTCGCGCCTGATTTCTTGTCATCGACAATAACAGCTGTAGTGTAATAACTAGACTGCGGATCTTTATGCAAAATAAAAATTGTCTGCGTCGATTTCAAGAAATAGAAACTCAATTGAATGTTATTTCTCGATCTTATCTTCTCAAATTTCTTACAAATGCATAAAGAGCCGCAGTCTGGTATAATCAATCACGCAATGATTGAAGAAACTCCACCCACTGCTAATAATTATTGCAAAAACAGCAGTGCCCGCAGTTGACGAGCAAAGTTGCAAGAAAAGCGTGGCCTTCGAGTGGAGAATATGGGGCGGATAAAAGTGAGGCTTTCCGAGAGATCTCGCAATGAATTCGAACATAGTAAAAAGGGGATGGAGCGTCTCGCGGAATTCCGTAAAAATGGCGACGATCCATAAAACGCGGATCGTCAAGGTGAAACTGTATCGTAATCGATTACGAGAGTGGTTTTAAAGCGGAGAGAAACTTTGGGGGCGAACGTTTTGCCCGATCGTCATTTCTCGTAATCGCGGTTTAATGTCTCCTCTAAAAGACGGTCGTGGAAGTTCGCGGCAATGGGCGTTCCTTCTCGCGCGCAGGAATTCGCGCGGATTCGCGACGCGTTTCCCTATTATTTTAATAGACGTTTACGCTGTAAATTCGGCCGGTTAAACGCCGTAACTCGTAGTTTCGCGGCAGTTGGATTTATCGGTGTGCTGTGCGGGCTCTCTCCGCGTTCGCAAAAATTTGTTACACTTTGAACTGCGCCCGGTGTTCCTCTCCTCGAGCAGACAGAGACTCACCGCCGCTCGATTTCTCTCGCGAATTGAAATTTCCGCGAGCCGTTCGATCGAGGGAAATACACGCGTACTCGTGCGTCACGCTCCACCCTCCCATATTTTTTTCGATCTCTTTGTTTTCCTCGTGTAAAATTTGTTTCGATAGATTGAAAGTATTAAGGCGAGAGCGCGAATTCGGTTTTCCTTGCTGTACTTTTTACGGGCCCGTTCGTTTTTACGGTAAAAATAATATTTTGCCGAAAATGTTCTGCACGGTGAACGTGAAACGCTAGAAATATTCGCGTGGCTACGAAATGTCCGGAGCGGAAAATCATAGGAAATCGTTATCGAACGAATAGATCGTCGCTGAAACGATTAAAAAGATCCTGCGTCTTGCGATCGATCCAGACAATTTTTATTTCCGATAAGAATCCACGGTCTAGTTCTCGTTCGGCGTGACCGTTCACGGATATTTCTTTACGACAGGTTGAAACAGTTATGCGAGCCAGTCTCTGCGCGAACCTTTCGCACAAGTCTAAGGTTTGGTAATTGATACCTCGAACCGACGCGACGCGACGATCGAATATGTTCCGGGAGGGTGAATTCGCGTGGAACAGAATCCCTCGATGCGAGATGGCGTTCTGTTTGCGGATGATTTATGCAGGGTAAAACTGAGCACGTCTACTTTGTGCAGACTCCCCATGGTCGAACGGGTTTCTATAGTTGCCGGTAGAGAACCGCTCCTGTTACATTATAGTTACACGCGTAGTTGCGATAACATCGTCCAACAGTTATGGTAATTCGTATTAGCTCTACGATGGTGATACCACGCGGCCGAAACGATCGTTTCATTGGTCTGGTCCAGATGAAAATTGATCCATTGCCAAAACTATCCGACACTAATTTCCCACGCCCTAAGAAAACTCTAGCATACTCGGGAATTCATTTGACTGGGAAGTTGGAAATGTTTCCCCGTGCATTTTTGTCGGTTGAAATGAACCAGACAATTTGTACATGGTAAGATCTAATTATAGCTTATATTTAATAATAAATTTTGTACAGGGAAGAAAACGTTCACACAATTTCTCTCTGTACCGCGTATAATATTCAACTATAAACCAGCTTAAGCTTTCGCCAACCATCTGAATGGAATCTTTAAATCGTTACGGATATCAAACTTCAATTCGTCGGCGATCTCGCTCGGCGCAATTTCCGATGCGCCCGGGTTCTCCCGAAAACCGCGAATTTAATATCACGCCGGCACCTAGATTTCTATTCCGAAAGGCGCGAAGGAGGAAAGGAGAGGAGGTGAGTGGATAGAGCGCGGAGGAAAGGTATTATGAAATATTTGAAGGCTCCCGAAAAAGGAGTAAAAGCGTAACGAAACACGGAAGCGTGAGCGTCAGCGGGATACTCGATGAAATTTTAATATTAGCTCGAGCAATAACTTCGTTTGCGCTTTCTAGAACATACCTCATTCACAAATCTTTTTTGTTTTCATTGATTAGTTCCTTGAAATATGCTCTAGCGTACAGGACTGGTCGGTGTTATGTTTTCGGAAGAGTAGGCGCGATAAAATTGGCAGGCGAGTTCAGCGGATGGAATTAGACGTTTCGTGATGCAGCATCCACCGCGAAACATTCCCTGGGAATCAACTTGCACGGTTCATCGGGGAAGAACCAGCCGCTCTCCCCGATTTCTCGACATTCACTTGAGTCTCCCTGGCGCGGAACATGAAACTAACAGGGTGTCCCTCGAAATCGGATATCTGTCTCGAATCTCGCCGATACCGGGACAGAGAAAGCGAGATAGAGATAGCGATAGATCGATACTCGGGAATCTTGGGGGATACGTGTACGGGTATGCAGCCAGCAGACGAACGCGGCAAGTCGCAGCGAAAGGCCATAAACTATAAGAACGACGGGGGTCAGGATTCAGGGGTCTGGGGATAATGCAATGGGGGTGGATTCCGACGCGATTCGGCAGACTCCATTGTGTCCACCGGGTGTAAAATTATGCGTGTCGCGGAGAAACGTCTCTCGGGAATTAAACGACGGCTGTGCCGAGCTTCTGCCTTGCTAGAGCTCTTCGACGATAGCGTCGAGAGACGGCAGAGCTCGCCAAGTTTACCTCCTTTTAGAGCAAGTCTTTTTTAATTGACCGTTAGACGACGACGACTAACTCGAGCTGATGGCCTCGCTATAATCCATTTAGCGTTAATCCAAGTAGAAAAATTCTGAGCAACGCGAGAACGGTCAAGGTCTCTCTTTTTTCTCGAAAGCCTGATTTTAACGGAGCTCTGCTGCCTTTTAGCACCACTTCTGGCGCGATGAATCTGCACTCGGCATTCAGACTCGACGTTCTAGAGGCGCCTCTAGCGCCGCGATGGGCGGTGGTGCGTTCCATTTGCTTTATTTGGTCAAAGAGAGAAACACGGGTGCTGAAAACTAGAGCATTTCATATTTTGCAGTTTTTGAAGCCTCGATCGCTCGATCGAAGTTTAGCCCTTTGCACACCGAACTAATATTTTAACATGAAGAACAATTATTTTCCATTAATGGTGCAGCGATATTTAGTGGTTAAAATGCGCTGCACGAGGTGAGAGGATTTCATTTCTCCGAAATAAAATCGTCCGGACGAGCTACGGACGTCGACAAATAAAAGAAGCCGCCGCGCGCCGCGCCGGGACCCGGTGTGCAAAGTCACGGCGGATCCTTGGGAAATTCGCGAATCCAGCAGCGATCAATGCAAAAAACGAAGAATCGGGAATATCCAGGGATTCCCGGTCCCGTGAACCGCGCAACAGTAACAACAAAAGCCACGGGAGCAAACGGTCGGCGAGAGAGTCCGATGCATTTCGAAAACGGTTGCGAAATCGAGAGGCTCCTAACGGAACGCGTATCCGCTTCCTCTCGTGGCCCGGTTGCAATCTGTCCACCCACACCCCCGGAATAGACGGGGTGAGAGGGCCGCAATCCCCCTCCCCCCCTCTGCTTCGCGCCGCCAGAGGCAGAGACATTTGGCGCTCGAGCTTCTGCCATTCGAAAGAAGAATCGGAAAGGATGCAGAGGGTGCACCGAGCCAAACTGTCGCGCCAACGGTTAGGTTAGCTACGTGCCCCTGCCGATCCTCTCCGAGAGGAACAGTGCCGACTGCCAACGAGTGTGTAACGCATAGGCGCGGAAAAGGGATGATCCTCGCAGACAATGGCGTGTATACGATCGCTCGGAAATTCTCTGCACGTCGACCATTCATTTCGCGTATTGATAATAATATTAAGACCCGGTGAATATTGCATAATTTTGAAAAATCTATGGTATACGGCTAAACACTTTTTCATGGAACCTTCAACAGCAACGGCAATTTTTATTGTGAACTATCGAGTCACCCTCAATAACGTTATCCAATAGTATCATTTAGGATTGTGAAAATTTCTATGCTTTTGGTACAGCACAATTATTGAAAATCCAATTTATGGGCTTTCCGTGGATGAAGTGTTAAGTAGTTGCGTATGAAATCTTCGATTTCGAATCCAAAACAATCCAAAGTTGTCCCCTCCAGTTCTTGTATCACAAGCAGATTGGATGCAGTATTTATGGCGACGATGTTTCCATAGTTCTGGCACCGGTTTTTTCGTTCGTGGGAAGTTCGGTAGCATAATCTCGGCCGGTTGTACCCGTTTAAAACGTGTCGAAAGTAGGAATAAAGCTGTACGCAGCAATCCGCCGTCGGAGAATAAACAGTAAAACCGGTGGATAATAAACTCGAGCCGAACGCGTCGCAAATATTTGACGAAACAGTTTTATTCGCGGCGAGGAAAGGCGGAGGAAAAACGGAACCGATCCTTCTCTAGCGTGTAGAATATGTGAGTTTTTTACGAAGTAGAACAGCTTCCTTTTTCTTCCCGTTTTACGCGCAAAAGCAGCACGCGACAAGAAAGGGACGCGAGGTTGCTCGGGGATTATTAATTGCGTGGATCGAATGGTGTATCTGTTCGCGATCACTATGCTCCCGTTGATGCCGCGGATTACAGAAAACAGCGTATCGCTCGATCAGGGTTACCGCAGACCGGCGACAGAATAAAAATGCGACGAGGTAAACGAGTAACCTGCTGTTCTACCGCACAACTCGCTTATCTACGGTAAATGCGGTTTTATTCAGCCGCAGACCCGTAATTGCTGCATCGTAGGAGCATCGAATTACAAATTACAACCGAATGACTCCGCGCGATCGTCATTGATTCAGAATGCGACTGTCTCGATTTCCGGTCGAACGAGAGTTGCGAAAGAAATCATTGTTTTGTAGGTTTATGAATATACAATCCCTCTGATCGGGGTTATTATTCTGTTTAGCCGAATTCATAATTAATTCATTTCAGGCATCAAATATGCGCTCCCATGTCGTTTTCCCACGTGTACAATGCCGAGCCTAATTATCCGATGGCTTATTATTTTTTAAATAATTCCACAATTAATATTATGCTTCCGAAATCCTGGTAATTGCCTGTGCCAATTCAATACGTATAATTATTGCTATTTGCGTTCGCGACCATCGAAATGGATAGCCGATCAATTACCCACGGTAATCTGATAAAACTGCGTAAGCAGAGACAGCGAGGCGCACTTTGCCAGTGTGAATTTTCGTCGATGTTTGTCTAGAAAACGGCGAGGGGGTTGTTTCCTGTGTTGCACGAAGATTCGCATAATAACTCGCAATTCGACGCGTAACGAACCCAGAACGATTAGCCACCCCGCATCAGCCTGCGCCATTTGTACCTCTCTCTTCCATTTGAACTTTTCATTCAATGGGAACACCGCGGCGCTATCATTACTCGCGTGCACACGAGGGCTTCCGGCGATTCGTTAGGCAGCTAATCATCGTCGTTGGGATCGCCCCGGCGTGCAATTATACATCAAATTATACAATTGCATCGATCGCGGGGCACGCAGCAGAAGCATTGTGACCGCGCGCAAAACCGCACCGCGTTTTCGTATTCGCAGAAGTTAGCGGAGGCGCGTACCCACGCGAGACTACGAAGTTCATCGGGCACGGTGTCGTATAATTTCTCATGGCTGTTCGTACGACTATTTTGCACGGTGTTCCATCGTCTTGCTTCCGTTTTCGCGCGGAGAGGTCTCTCGCTTTATTCCCACGCTTCGGACCCCTTCGTCGTCGTCGTCGCCGTTTCTCGGGAATTTCTTTTGTCCTGTCGCTGTCGCCACTATCCCTTATTACTTTTCTCTCGTCGCCGCGGGTTTTCACCGATTCTCCACGGCTCCAATCCCCTCGTTTCCTATAATTCTTCTCGCGGGTTCTCTCCTCTTTCTTGTCACATCTCTCTGGCACGATTCATCTCCATCTTATTTGCATGGATCGATCAGCCATCGATTCCGGACGCCCTTTATTAACCATCGCGCGAAACCATCGGGGACATCTGGTCGTTGGACGTGATCGAGCGCGACATTATGCGTTGATACGATTTATTCGACGGGTTCAAGACTTTCGGGAAAGGTCCTGGGAAAAGAAAAATCAGTACAAAGGACCGGGGGAGCTTAATAATGGCCCTGGAACGCCGCGAACCTCGCCCACCACCGTTATTGTTCACTTTTGTAACTGTACGGCCCTCGGGATAATTACAGGATTCTGTAAGTTGCTCTTTCGTTCTATAAATTCGCCTGACATCGCAGAAGTTCGTTAGATGTTCATTTTTCTCTGTTCTCGATTAGAAAAGGTTTTACATTGAAAAGACGGGTTCCTTTAAGATGTTCTTTTATTCTATAAATTCGCCAGACATCGCAGAAGTTCGTTGGATGTTCATTTTTCTCTGTTCACGATTAGGAAGTGTCTGAATGACTTTTTGAAGTCGAGAAGTGATACTGCTTTTTAACAGCGTGGCTTTCAGGGCGAAGCGTGCGAGCATAGGGGATTTTATAGCGTTGGACGCAATCGAGGCTAAAAATTCTCTTTTTGCCGTCCCCGGGGAACGCGCTGGATCTAACAGAGTCGATGAAGCCCCGGAATACTGTCAGATTCGATCTGGACCACCATTAACCGGGACAATGCGCGTCGAAAGAGAGCTTACGCGAACGCCCTGCGCTAATTAATACCTGCACGAATGGAGTACCCGATGAAATCGTTCGTTGTAAATAGCCGTTTCAATCCGGACAACGGGAACCGAAACGCTGTTCTCCGTTTCCCCGTGAAATTGTTGCTGGGGAATCGTTACGCGAGTTAATTGACGCGTATCCGACACGCGATCTCGATCGATCGAGAAATTATAGAACACCGGAATATTATTTGCCGCGCCAGAGTCGCGGCTAATGTGTAACCCGACGAGCGGACCGTATGATTTATTTAGATGACATTCCTTTGATACAAACGGGCTATTCGCTAATGGCGCCGAATGACGGCCGGCCAGCTAAAGTGTCCCCGTCCCTGTCGTAGCGAAATTTGCAATAAATTGTTCCCGTTAATTTTTCAACGTCCTCGAGCGCCAATCGGTTCGCTGTGCCATCCGACCCCGCATATTGCGAATGCGTCGCGCGCGTTTCATTTCCTCCCTTTGCATCGCGCATTCGACCCATGTCGAACAATGCTGCACGCGGAATGCGTAACATAAACACTCGAATATTTCCTTATTTTACAAAAATCCCCGCAACTGCAAATTTTACGCAATTTGTTATATTTCAACTCGATCTTACAGTCATCCCCGCTATTCGATCAGCTCAGCTGAGAGTGGGGCGGAGCTTGCTCACGATTGGATACCAGCGGAAGCCACCGGCCAATGAGATTGCGGTGGAATTTGTTCACTGCTCTCTACAATCGCGTTACCCGTCCCAATTCGCGCTGTCATAGACTGCTGAACAGAAACCGAAAATCAACCCTTCGCTTCGAAAAAATAGCCGTTCGTCAAATATCGATTCCGTTTCTCGCGACTCCCTACATTTTTCGTAACATCCTCGATCCCCTAATCCTGCCCGACTGTTTCCGATAAACCGTGTTACGATTTCGCTCAGTTTCACGGCGGTGTATAGCAAACTTTCGTTCGGCTCACGGCAAACGGTAATTGTTTTCTCCCCAACTTCGAACCTTCGGTGCCCCAGTTTTCCGCTTTTCTCGTCTTCCCGATTCTTCTTTTCTTTTTTTTTCTTCTTCCGACGAGAAATTAAGACAAAAGTTTTCTAGGAAATCTTGCCCGCGACTCCGCACGAGTATGATGGACCGTAGATGGAGTCGAAGCGATATTTAAAGCAACGATAATCCCGGGTTCCTGGGGAAACTAGACCAACACTCGATGGGAAGTAGAGTGCCGAGTGAAACGCGACGCGGAGATGGGGGTCGAGTCGCTTGCAAAACAACGGGCCCGGGGATATCGAAGAAGAAAGCATTCGCGCGACGAATGTCACCGAACATTCTTGGAAGTATGCATGATCCCTCGAGTACCGCGTAAGACGCCTTGCTTTCTCCATTCCGTTTTCCCAATCCCTTCGCGAGGCAACTTTTCCTTACTACAGAAGCGAGAAACGTACCGGAATTTCCGTGCCTTCGTCTTCTCCGCGCCACTCTTCAGTCTCGACGAAACAACCCTTGTCTGAACGCGGTGAACTTCGGACAATTACAGGTCCTCTTTATCTTTGCACGTTAAACCACGGTGCATTATACAGGTGTGCCGACTTGGCATCTCTGTAACGTTAACGTTTTGTGATAGATGGGTAGTAATACTCTGGCCGCCGGCAGACGGCACCATGGATCGTAGGTACCGTACATGTGCGAATGAGTTTGTGTGTATTCAGCAGCGTGCCTGAACCTACGTACGGTACCTACGACCATGCGCCGTCTGGCGGCGGCCAGAGAATTACTACCCATCTATCGAGAAGTCGACACACCTGTATAAAGCACCGTGCGTTAAACTATCCGTTCAGGCCGACATGTTCATTGCTAGCTGGTTCCAACGTTAACTGCATCGCGCGACAAAAATGATTTCGACAAACGAATTCGAGAATTGTCCTCGTTTCTGCGGAATTCTCGATTGGAGTATGTTCGATCGCGATTAATGGAATGTTAAATTCCGTACGGTGTAATGAAAGTTCTAATAGGAGGAGATAAAAGCGGACGGGGAACTTGAATGAAGACGACACACTCTCCTCTCTGTCCCGGCGTCAGAGTGGAACCGCGGCTCCCGCGCAAATAAAAATTCCAATTCCAGTTTTCGCAAAGTTTCCCTCGACGTTTACCGAACTTCACTGATTTCCCCGGCAAACTCTCTCTCTCTCTCTCTCTCTCATCTCCGCAGCCCAACTCATCAGGTATGAAGACACTGTTTGCTCTCGATTCCTTGTTTCGATGAAAACACAACACCCTCGAGTGCCGGGCAACTCTTCAACGTGTCTGGTTCGATCATTTCGATCGGCAAACACTCGACGGAAACATCGTCCGGCAGCTTCGAAAATCGTGTTTCGGACGATGTTCAATAAATATATCGATAACGGTCCGTTCCGCCGCGGTAACGACGTATCATTCGAGGAATTCGTGAAAGTGTACGCGACAGGAAACGCATTCCTCTTTGCCGAGAGCGATGAATGCTACGATGACAGGAAAAAGTATTCATACTAACTACTTGTTCCGGTTCACGAGACTACTCGCTTCGACGTGGTATGACGAACATTATCCACACGAAATAACGAAGACTATGAGAACACCTAGCGAGCAACAATCGTCCGGATGATTTCCATGAATTTCCGATGTAGAACGCACGCGGAGAAAATCGGCGAACGATACAAATCTGGCTTAATAACCCGTGGCGCTGCAAGTAAAAAGATATAAACGTTAGATAAAGCGAAACGACGAGCGACAATTACGCTAGTTAGCAGCGTAGAGAACTAGCCGCGACGCGATCGCGATAAAACACATTGATAACTGCGTTTGAACGCGGTCGCCGGTCGAACTTTCCTATTGCGGCACGAAGCGCGCGAAATTATTTCCGTTTCCGGCTTTATTGAACGGGAATTTATGTAATTTTAGTCAGACCCGGGGAAGAATGGCTGAGCGAGGCAGAAACGGGAACAAGGAAGGGGTGGCGGCTAAGATACGGATGATAGGGAAGAGAGGCTAGGGTTCTTCCTGGGACAGAGAAGGACGGGAACAGCTGAGATAACTTTAGTAGTACGTGCGGTATTGTCACGGAACCGGCGCGGCGCGGCGCGCAAGACCCGAAAGTGTCTCTTTAGTAAGAAGTTCGCCGAGTGGTATGAGATCATCTGAAAACTGTGCAGAGGGAATACGAGGCTTGATAGCGTACTTAATCTGCGAGGAACTTCGTACCATACACAGGCGGATTTCGTATGAATATGTAAGGGCGTAATGGTGAAGCTATCCGACCCAGAATCAGTCGCGGCAGCGAAAGAACGTTTTCCCTTCAAGGTTCCCCACTGTCTCGCGAACTTATTTTCTGATAAGAAATGTCTATCGACCGCGCATCCCTGCCGGTTCATCATCGATATCGCATCGGACGCGACCTATCGCGTTCTGCGGCGCTTTTAGGACCGAGACAATTTGAAGAATCTCTTCAACATATGCATTTACAAAATTGTTTTCTGTTTTTGCGAGGATGTATTCTACAATCTTTATGCGAAGATGTATTCTACACTGAGAAAAAAAAGTAGTTACTTCAATAACACGCGTGTTATTGTAATTTTTTTTACTTCAATGAATATCAATGTATTCTTTTCAATAGTATGAAATTTAAAAGCAAATCGTGATGTATTTGAATTGTCTATCATGAAATGATTGAAAATATTATTCGATTCAATACCGTACATTATTATTTGTAATATTTCTCTTTTTCCTTCAATCAGATATGTTGTTAAAAAAGTTTGAGAAATGTATTGATTTATACTGGAATTGGTTTGAGGCCATATCTTATTTTTTTGAAAACATTGATGTCAAGCTATCCGCTTATATGATTGGCGGAAATGAGTTTTGCTATTGAAATTCAATAGTATTAAATATTAAAATAAGTTCATATGTGATATTGGCACTATACAATAGTACATCTTATTGAATCAACATATATTTCTTTTGTTTCGACAGGATTTTTTTCTCAGTGTACAGTGTGAAACTTGATATAAAATATTTTTGAATAATGGCGCAGCAATCTAATGTTTAACGTTCCATCATCCAAATCCGCGTGGCTCCCCGAAACAGGCAGAGAGAAGCATCCGCGCGATCGCGTCGCCAAGTATACATCATCCTCTGACAATGATTCATAGAAACGTCGCCCATTTTTTCCAGTTAAGTTCGGCGTCCCGTTGTCTGGATTCAATCTATTATAAAAGTCGGCTTTTTGCGGCGCGGTCGAAGGAGCCACTTTTTTCCGCCAATTTGCGTCTATCGCCGCCGGTTTTCCGGTGGCTTCCTGCTCGCGGAAAAGAGAGGGAAGATCTCTCTGGGATCTTCTTCCACCGTAGCGAGAGAGATCCATCAATTTGCTTAACGTATTAACCGGCGTGAGTAGCAAGTATGCAACGAGACGCATCGAGGTCGATGGCGTTGGTTCGTCGTCGTCGTCTGTGCGTGCTTCGGTATGCAGGCGCAGCATCCGCGACACGTGCAACACGCATTATGTTTTCTCGCGTGCATGTAACGCGTTCTGGCCGTGTCCGCGCGAAGACATTAGGTGGCCGCAGCCTCTGATGACACCGCAGTGACAATCGTTAACGATATTTTCCCCGCCGAGGCCTGAAGAAACGGTCATTAAGCGGTCTTTTCCGCGAGATGAAATTGTGGGACGTCGCGTGACGCAACCACGCTTACGGGACATCGTACGGAATGCTATACACATGAAAATCATGCCCGCAACGGGACCGCCGACAGGCCCCCTTTTCGCAACAATTTTTCAAACTTCCGTGAACTTGCTTTAAACAAAGTCTAACAAATATGAATGTTACGCCTCTCTTTTTAAATGTAATGAAATTTGATTCGTTTGTAATTAATTCAAGCATTAAAATACTTGGATCAATTAGTGTTGCTTAAGCAGAAAATTCGAGTATTCGTCAATTGTCATGGTAACGGATGAATAAAGAAGTGAGACTGTATAAAAATTTGTATTTCCGCACAGTGTATTATGTGGACTGAAAATGGAGGAATCGGAGAGAATGTATAAAGCGCAATTCGATGTAGTCAATCGGAATAGCGTTAAGACACTTCGTCGAAGACGATTTCATAGAAGGAAAAGGATTCCCCTATTCAGCGAGACCGTCTTCGCGCAGCGATTGCAAAAAGGAATGAAAGTATGTGTCGCATAAGCGAGTTTTATTTGAATAAGCAAGGACAGAAGGTTGATTTCGTTTCTGTCAACGTCGGAGACGCAATATGCGTCCTAGGATTTCGTATGATCGTCTCGGAACATCTTCAAAACCAGATCCGCGTACTTCATAAATTTCGGATTGCCTCGGATCCCTCTTTTACATTATTGCTTCTACGAGTCTGTTGGTAATTGAACCTGACGATTGTGTTAGTGGTGGGAAGAACTTTCGTCGTCCTAATTCGTTTTGAAAATATTCCGCGAAGGTATTTATCAGAATAATATCATGGTCGTACAAAAATTCGATGAAGGATCAATCAAATTTTTGAATTTCGATGAAATGAATTACCATCTTAATCAAATTACTGCGCTTTCAAAGTGTTCCGAAGGCCCACTTGAGGGTTAAATATATTTCAAACTATTCTCCGCCGGTTTTCGCCCGCCATTGCGCGCGAAATTGTTCGAAGGAACCGTTGCGCGGAACGCCGATGAATTAAAAAAAAACATGTTCCGTTCGGGAGACGCATTTAAACGCTCTCAACGGGTTGCACGCCGGCGAAAAAGTTCTTTCTGCCGGCATAAAATATGAACGACTTATTCCGCGTCGCTTTTCAGCTTTCGCTGTTTCTCTCTGTGTGTCGTTCTTGCGTTCTCGCGCGAGCGCGCGTGTCTCGAAATGTGCGCATCGCGCGGAAAAGCAACGAAATATTTAATGGAAACAAAGCCGCGGTATTTCACGGATTTCAGGGAGATCCGGCGGTGTGTTGGATCTGGGGATGGGGGGTGGACGAAGCCCCGGAGGGTGTGGAGAGTGAAAATACCGGCTAAAAGCTGTTCACATTTTTCGGCATTATATCGTTATTTGTTGGACCGAAGGTTTTTTCGACGGGTGATCCAGTTTTTCCTCTTTCTCGTTCGCCGGCCAAATTGCGCGCGGACCTTGCGTATTGGGCCAACGTGTGACAAATGTGTTTATGCGTTCGAACACACTGTTCGATTTCTGGCGATCGTTGGTATAATTAAACGGTAGAGCTCCGTGAGCGTTGCCAGTCCTCTGCGCGCGAAAGAAATTAGAGAAAATCCGATTTTCTTCCTGAATTATTTCGATGAAGTTTCAACAGAATTTTCTGTCGCAGTATTTTGGCAATTTCTGTATATTGCGATAGCTTTAAAAGCCCTCGGTTTAGTCGAAATTGAGCTTACTGTAGCGGGAAACTGGGGCATTAAAAAGTATCAAAGTGAAAAAAATTTTGTCGAAGCCCGACGGCAGAATTTTAGTTAGATAAAATATAACTTCTAATAGAAAACAAATGTGTATGTTCGTATTGCGAGCGATAAAACCTTAATCCTCCGCGAGAGGAATGATTTTCATTTATTTGATTGAGACAGGAATGAACGCAATGAAATTAACGATTCGTAATTTAAAAAGCATTTAGATGGCACGCGTTAAATATAACTATTTTCGGAATATAATACGATCAACATTAAAATTGAACGCAAGATCCCGAGATACCCGGGCATTAAACTAATTAGCATTTTGCAAATGGCATCTGCAAACGCTCGAGGACAAAGGAAGACATATCCTGATTGGGAAGCGGAGCAGACGAGAAGGTTTTAATCGACTGTCCGTCCCAAATATTTTGTGTGATGGAACGAAAATGAACTCGCCTTTGACCGCCTGCCGTTCACCATTATATGTATTGTATGATGATCAGCGAAAATTTCATTGAAAAAATAAACGGGGGAAAAAACAAACATCATTTGCTTGCGAACTTTGCGCCGGCGAGAAAGAAGAGAGGCCGCGTGGGTCAGCGGGTTTGCAAAACCACCGCGCCCGGGCTAAAAAAGAAAATTAATTGAATTTGCCCCGAGTGAGTAATGCAGACTTTGTTGTGCGATGTTTTCGATTCGAGGGGGAAAATTAATTCGCTGGAATTTTCAAAGTTTCTCGCCGAAGAAAATTGAAATAGATTTCGGGATCTGAATAAAGTAATTGGAACCGTAAAATATCGCATGGTCAAATCGTTTGTTTTCTCGGCTCTCTCTCTCTCTCGATAATTGCGAAACTAAATCGAATATGTGTCGAATGAAGATCTTTTTCTAATAGAAACCACGTTTTACGAAGAATTTTTCATTCGGCATAAATTTAATGATCGAATCGAACTAGTTCATTTTACTGAGTGTTTAATTTAAGTTTGAACGCGAAGGTAGAAGAATTTTGTGGCACTTCACCAGGCACGGATTGCACTATCAAAAATCCCGCCATTAAACCCGGCTGGAGGAGCTCATAATAGTTTCATAAATTATTGTTTACGGCAGCGTAAGTAACAGCTTAAACAGAGGGGAAAATTTGAAGAGTTTAATGTTCAATCATCTCCCAGATAATACGAATTTTTACGACTTGGCAGACATTTTCTTCATTTAATTACGTAAATTTCCGCCATTATGATTTAATGGCCTGGCTGCATAATTAACTCTTTGGCTAATTTAATATACTAGACACGCCCTTATTTCGCTCAAAATTATGCGAACATTATCGTTTCTCTGTGTGAGAGCGGTTTAGAAAATGGGATAATCGTTTTTCCTAATAAAACACTCTCTTTGGAAGTATGAATTTTTATCGAATCGTGACAATTCCTTTTGTGTAACATTCTGTTTGACGATTACGCGAACATTTCAGGATTTAATATGTTCGATAATTTGTATGAAACAATTTCGTAAGAATTTCTGATATTTCGCGGATGCAAGAATTTATTTACAGCCCTTTGCAACAATAAATGGAAATTAAAATTTGATTTTAAGGTGAAACACTTTTTCATTGAAGTATAATTGATTTCGGTAAGAATATCATCTACAACGGTATAAATAAATGACTAATAATTAAAATTGGCTGTTCTGTGAACTCATTACTGTGCGACAAAGCCAAGTTTTTAGTAATTTAATAAAATATTTTATACGAGATGCGAGTTTTTCTGTGGCGTTCACTCTGGATACACCGCCATGTTATTATCCTGTCATTAGAGGATATATTCCCACGCAAAAACACGTAAAATTTTCTTTGAACATCTCCATATTACCTGAATGAACTCATTGAAACTAATTAATTCAGTCTAATGAAATATTTCCCAATCGTCAACTATTTTACGCCGTAGTATTTAATACATGGTTTGATGGGAAAATATGAAAAACGCGGTATTAATTAATAAGAATTAGGAAGGACGGTGCATCAAGCATCAAGTCGAAAGAGCGTCGTTTAATTCGCCGCATGTAATTACTGCAAATGAATTAAATGAAATCAGTTTGAATAATTAAGGGGAATCAGCGGCAGTCGTTAAATGATTGTTCCACGTCGCATTGGTCGCTGGCAATTGTTTATTTATGCAGTTAATCTTGTCAAGTTGCACGGGCAACGATGTTTATGCAAATTTTTGTCACCCCGCCCGGATGCTACCGAAACGTTCCGCTTCGACGTATAATTCTCAAATTCTTCGCAAGTAAGAGTCAACTAGTTCGATCGTGAAAATCATTTATGTGAAATTAAGTCGGAGTTTTGCTTTTGCGAAAATTTAAACGGAAAATTTCGTTCGACGATGTTAATAATCGTCGAAATAGCAGCGGCGTTGTCTTGTTAAATCCGACATAAATTATTTCTTCACATTTTGAACACGCTTAGCGTTCATTTACACGCGAATAAATCAATAGACGCGTATGTTCCTAAATAATGAATTACATAGAGACAGTAAATTTATCGCCCGGCGCGCCGGTAAGAACTAAAATGCAAATCACAGCTTTGTTTGACGAAGTGTTTTGCAAACATACACAGACTCGCACGGACGTGTCAGTTATCCGGGATTCGAGTTCGTCTCGTGCAACGCGGGGAACGTTTGAAATTTTCAGCTTCTGTTTCGCAACATACAAAACCCGTTGCCTGGCTTGTTGCATCGTCGACGCGCTTCTCGCCGCGCAAAACAACACTTTCGTTGAATTATTAATGGGTTAATACTCTGTTATAGTTTCATTGCGAATGTAAAACCTTTCGAGGGCGCCTTTTATCGGACGGTACGGGCTACGCGAATGCTATCGATGGGAAATATTACCGGTAATGAGAAGCAGCGATGCCCTAAGTTTTACTTTTGCGGTCCGCGAGTTGCCGATCGTCTGGCTAGGATTATTCCTGCGAAAAGTTCTCAGTCGTATGCAAGTATAATTCGCAGATAATGCCCGCTTCTCATCGAACGAGCTAACGAAAGGTTGGTTACGTGCCGGGCAACAGCTGATATTTTTGCGGTTTCGACGTTTGAATAATTTATGAAAAAGTTAAGAATAATCCCATCTCCGGGGGCGAAATTAATTCCGCGCGAATGGACTTCCTTTCGGTTTCGGGCAGAACGTTCTGCGTTTCCCTGCTACCTTCCCGTGATTGAGTTTCATTTAATTTTTCATTTTCAGTCGGCTCTCTCGTTTTGTTTATCGTGCATTATCGTGGAACTCTGCCGCGCGTTGTTTCCATCAAAAAGTCTTGTGAAAAAATTGATTTGATTAATGCCACGAAGATTCGTTGTTTCGATGTTCTTACCGCGTCGCGGATGCAGGCCAGTGAAAAGGACACTTTCGAATAACGAGAAATCTCGACGGGGTAGCGAACGAGAAATGCATATCCTCGAAACGCGTATACTTTATTAACCCGCGAGAAAAGCCGTCGTTATCGTTCGCGCGACGAAAAAGCACCCGACACGTTTTCCGCCGGGTGTCTACTTTAAAAAACTCCCTGGAAAAAAGTTGCATCTCGTCTTTATGTACGGACAACGCCGGCGAAAAAGTTGAAACGGGGACCGTGTTCCTCCATTTCCCGGCTCTCTTTCGCAGTATTCTGCAAAAGGGTTAAAATGCGTCCCGTGTACCAGCAATCTTGGAAATGGGTCAAGGTGAGACGTACACACACACACACACAGAGAGAGAGAACGTTCCCGATGATCTTGTCGCTTGCCACGGGTGGCTAAGTTTAAAACTCCAGGTGAGGTTCATAAATTGAAAGTCTGATCGGCTTAAATGAATTCGCCCGGTGCTGCACGACGCTGATGTTATAGCTACGTATTGAGTAACGAGCTTCGATCGATCGGCTCCTCTCTCGATTGTAAGCTGATTCACGTGTGGAAAATCTCGATTCGATCCTCCTTACTCCGCCTCCCTTCTGCTCCAGATTAAGCGGAATCATTAGGAAAGCCTTCTGTCCTGAAACTGTTCAATTCATAATTGTTTGAAATCGCCTTTCCGAAACTCTTCTCGATTCTTAAGCAAATGTAGATACTCTGGGCCTCTGTGAAATATTATTTATTACTAGACTGCGGATCTTGGTGGAATTATGGCCTCTGAAAATTTTCCAAAAATGCTGGCACATAAAATTGCACAGAATTTAGCATTTTCTTCAGGTCTGAAAAAGCTACCACTAAAGAACGATAAGATTTTATTAGATTCGACTTTCTCTTCAAATTCGTCTGCACAAATATAAGTCCGCGATGGAAAATAAAAAACCTTTTTATCACGACAGAAATTTGATTCGTCCCGCGTTTAATTTTGCTTTATTTCTCATTGTCCGAAAAGTTTGATTTATTTTACGTTGATCCAGGTCATACGGCACGGATTATTCTGAAAAAACGCATTTCACGCAACCGTGACAGTAACGTATGACTGCGTCGAATAATTTATGCTCCGGGTCTCGTCCGACTCAACATTTAAACACGGAAACTAACCATACACTATTCTCTCTCTCCCTCTCTCTCTCTCTCTCTCTCTCTCTCTCTCTCTCTCTCTCTCTCTCTCTCTCTCTCTCTCTCTGTCCGCACAGTTTTCATAAAAATAAATTCGATTTTACTCTGATGCTGTGCTTTAAGCTCGTCGAAAATTCAGAGCCGCGTTTTCTCGGGCGAGCAAAAACTAGGACTCGTTCTTAATTCGGTGGATCCATTAACAGACAAAATAAACTGTTCTTTCGTTCCGGTTTTTGCTGGGATCCGGCGCAAAGAGTCGCGCGCGCGCGCTGGTCGTAAGAAACAACGCCCACCGGAGATCATTATACCGCAAACATAATCTTTCATCGAATCCTCATATATTTTTTTGTCACGGCTTTCAGAAAATTCATATAACAGAGAGAGAGAAAGTCGTTCGAGACTGCATACCAACGATATTAAAAATGCTGCCGCGCGAGCGTCTCGCTGGCAAAAACGGAAGCTTTTACGCTAATGGAATGTGCAAATGACCGAACCGGCGAAATGTAATCGAAGATGATTCACTGTTCGCAAGGCACGCTGCGTAAACACACAGTATGACTTAACGTTTTCGCTGGAAGATCCGATATCTTGTTAATCAAGCTAATACATAGTACCGTAGATAGGGGGGGGTAGAGAGGGGGGGGATGATGAGCGGAAGGGGTGGGGGATCAGACAGGGCAGACAATTTTCCGCGAGCCGAGTGTGAGATTCTGCACACCGGAAGCCTGGTCTCTCCGCTTCTTCCTCTCACACGCCTACTTAATATTGTGCGACCTCTTAGGGTGAATACTAACGAGCGCGCAATCATTTATCTGCGAGAACGATCGCGTGCAAGTTCGAATAAACCAGGACCGCGCGTGTAATTGTTTTTTTTTGGATCGCCCACTAACATGGAGTTAATACGCGAGACCGGGGCACAACTAATTGCGAGAGCATAGACGATTCAACTTACTCGAATTCTGACCGTCTCGAATTCATTAACCGGTGGGAACCTCGCGACCTCGTATCATCTTCGTATCAACTATTCGCATTCAGAGGATTATTATGAAAATATAAATTGTTCGGCTCGATGTTTGTCGTTGATAGTCCTCGTTAGGGAAATCACTCTTCGAAATTAGCCGAGATTCATTCGTACAAGATCGGATCTTCTTGGAAAATATAAATTGTGCCTGTAATTATGAAAGTGATCTAAGTCATACACATTTCTTGCTTCGAGATGTTTCAAGGAAAAGCATATTAACCCGGCGTTAGTTGGGTTTTTAAGTTTGGGCTAAGGGATTTTAGATTGATTGTAACATTGTAACAACGCGTGACAGTTGTTAAGTATTTTTGAACAATAAAAATTTAATTTCGTGGATCTGCGTTTTTACTCTGATAAATTACAAACCTCTTAAGCAATACCTAATCTTATATTTACGAAAAAGGTATTTATTTCTATAACACAATATATTTTTTCCTGGGGTCTGTGAGACCCCACCTTAAAACTTACGATATTCCCACCTTACCAACGCCGGGTTAATACTAAATGAATCCCATATAACGTAGAATTCATTTAACACACGCATTTTCTTTGAATTTCGACTTTAAACCATTTTCATAATCGTGCCCATAATTATGAAAGGATGAATTCCATATAATGTTGAGACAACAAGCATTTCTCGTAATATCGTAAAAATTACATCGAACGAATTCAGTGTCAAAACTGCGAGAACCTGAAACCAAATGAATATTCGATGCAAATTACTAGAAAATGCAGCTTCCTTGCCGGAGCACCCCTATGCAGCGGCGCCTCATTCCAGAAGCAATAGCCAACCGCAGGAATCGGGAAGCAAAACCTCTATCCCCGATCCCGACGCGCTAAAATATGAAAATCCGAATCCGTTCCATTAACGTGGGCGGCGAAGGGGGAAAGAGAAAGCGAAAGACAGGTCGAAAAAGAGAGAGAGAGAGAGAGGGGGGGGTCTGTCAGCGATCGGGCACGAAAGGGGGGTCCGAGTCTGCTAGGAGCTTTGGGGGTTGATCGGCAAGCCATTGGTCGTCGTTCGTTCCACTTGACGCGGAGAGAGAAGCTTTCCAGCGCGGCGTCGGGCGACTGGTTTTCCTCTGGTTTCGGGTGGCGTGGGAGAGTAAAAAAAATACAAGAAGTTTAGGATAAATCCAAGCAGGGTGCCCTGCTGGCGGAGATGAGGGACGGTGCAGTCGGCAGACGATATTGGCGTGCAAGTCAGTAGCTCCAGGGTCGGTGGTCCAGCCTAGCGGGTGGCACGGAAGAGAGAGAGAGAGAGGGGGGCTGAGAGGGAAGGGGAGAGGAGAACGGTAGGAAAGGATGAAGCAGGGAGGAGGGAGAGAGAGAGAGAGAGAGAAAGCCGGAAGCGGAGAAGGGAAAGGTTGGATGGCTAGGTCGCTGGAGTTGCGGTGCTGCGGAACTGCGGGACAGTGGGGATGCGAGGGCCTCGGTGAACGAGGGTGGCGTCGCGAGAGTGGGTCGGCCATGACGTCATAGCTATGGGGGAGATCGATCCGGGATTCGCGGTCTGCCCGAGGGCGCAGCACCACCTACACCCCCGCACAACCACCCCCGCCTGGAAGGCTCTCCTACGTTGCTCCGAAGAGCAGACTCCACCCTAGGACACGCGCGACTGTACACCGCATCGGTTCACTTCGAACCCAGCAGCCAGCACGCATCATCCTAAGGATATCTTCTCTCAGACCCTCGTTCGCGACTCACGCTGCTTCAACCCGCGGATCCAACCCTCGCGCAACTTTCGCCGAAAGGGAAATCGCGCGCCGATTCCAGGATCAACGATGCAACACCCAGCGCTCCAGTTTTCCACGGTTCTACTCATCGGTATTTGATTGGCTGCCACCAGCTCACTTTGAACTCGCCTTCCTGCAGACGTCACAGGCGATTCTTTTAGACGGTCTTCTGACGCAACGCGAAACACATGTTTCATCTTGTCAGCTTGCTCGGAAAGCATGTATTTATTTCCTCCAGGTTTTTTAGTTGATAATTGAGTTACAGAACCTTTGACGCTCTCATCGACAATTAAATTTACGCCAATAAAAGAGTGCGAAAGGGAATCAGGTAAATGATAATCCGATGGTGCCTTTTCTTAGTTGCACCGCGTTTTTACGCTTCAATGAAAAAGCTAAGTCGAAGGTATTTCCAGGTCCGTCCAAGTTTTGCTCGCTTCGCGCGCATCGGAATTTGATTGGCTGATCGGTGCTCCGATCTTAATTAGGGTGGTGCCTCGCTGAGAGGAATGCGAGCACGCGGATGGTTCACGGTGAAGCTTTTGTTGCCGACTCGGGTTTCTAGGATCCTGTTCTGTCAAGTGGTGTCGCGGTTTCATTGATTGCTTGGAGCGTTAATTGGAGATGGACATTTTTGTAGGTACAGAGTGGATCTGGGAGGATTGTTATAGTTGTCGCGAAAATATACGTGATTCTTTAATAGCAGGTCGGATTTTGTATCATCGTTTCATTAATATCAGGAACCCATTAATTTGACGAATTTCAAAGTTCTAGTGCAGCCTCGAAAATTCCATATAATCGGAGTAATTTATCTAATGAATTGATAATTAAAAAGTTGCGACCTAGTATGATGCACTATGTACACTTCCATCGTACTTGGATGTTTTCATTGTACTGGGATACATTATAATACTAGTATAATATTCCAGGACAATGAACATTCATCATTCTATCGATTAACTGCACGCGATTCAGAGAGAAAAGTCACGCTGATTTTCTCATTGATTAATTCCTCTTAAATGGTGATTGTTCTTCCAATCCAAGGTCTGCAGGTTTAATAGCCATTGAACTCTTGAATTCGCTCGATCATTCTATGTCATGAACAGATTTTCACGATTCTGCCAATTCGAAATTATGTAACGTTGTTCCGTAAGAGCGATGTGAGCCGAGGATTTGTATAAATGTAAAACACAATTATTGAAGATATTAAATATTGGTTAAAAAGAGAGAAACGCTAGAAGATTTAACGAAAAACCAACCCGATCAATAAAAGATATTATGCTCACCTTATTCGACCAATTCAATTTCAATTTCGCTCCAGATTGTTCCGATGTGGACGATTGTTTCGCATAAAAATCCGCAGTTTCGTCGACTGTTTTACAGGACACCCTGTGGGTGACCCAGTTCGATTTATTTAGACTGCGAACAAGTTATACGAATATGCACAAACGGCGAACCGGCTGGACCGGTGTTGTTCTATTTTTTTCGCCGAGGTAGGTTAATTGCTTGTCTCTTCAAATAATTGAGTTTCTCCGTTCCGTGATTGGGAGCAGCGCGGTGCTAGCTTTATAATCGTTATGGGGGAAAACATGGGTCCGGGGCCGTATTTTCCCGAGGTGTTTCCCGGGGTTTTTCCGATGGGCTCTCTCCGAAGGTCAATACCGGTGCGTTGTTGGCCGCCCCCCCTCATTCACTCGCGCGATGCGGATTTTTATTCGTCGAGCACGGAGAGCGCGGCGGTATCATCATCGTCGTCGACGGTGGTGGTGGCGGTCGTTTTGCATTTCACCGGGTTGATTAACGGAGTGTGTCGACTGTCGCAATTCAGCCGGGAACCGTTTCGAGTAGACCAGCTTGACAAAGTTGCCGCGAAAATTCTGCTAGGATATCGTTGACCCAATTCCGTGCTCGAAGCCCGTGCTGGAATTATTGAATCTCAATTTCCCACGAAATAATGTGTTTCATACGAGGATTTAGGGGCCGGCCCCGTTCAGTTTTACGCCGGTCGACTCGCGGATTCATCGTTTTACGGTTCTCATCGCCGCGATTATCACGGGCTGACACGTCCGGTGAACGTCGCGCTTCTCGCGATTTTCCTTCCTCGTTCAGAAAAAGACGCGTCCACATTTGCAATTTAATACAACGGTTCAATCGAGCACCTTACCATTTTTTTTTTTACTGTAATTTAATTCTGAATTCGCCTGGAACCGTCTTTTTTATTCACTTAACTAGCTTAACCCTTTGCACTCGGTTGTTCCCTCTGAGGCACCACTAAAAATTGCTGCACCATTATTCAAAATATTGTTTCCATTATTAAATGTACCGACATCTAGTCAATTAGTAAACATTTAGGTATTGTATAAGGTAGTATACCAAGTTCATATCCATAAAATTTCAAAAATCACAGGGGATGGAAATATTCTAGGTCCTAAGAAATCTGTAATTTTCCAGTGAAAATAGCTCCGACTGCAAAGGGTTAATTGTTTAAATCCTGAAGGATTTCCGGGATAAAGGCATACTCGTGCATCTCTTTGGGCTGACTGAAAGCGGTTGAAATGATTGAAAACGGTTTGTGAGGTAACTTTTAAGCCATGAGAATAGATTTCCCTTGCAGCCAAATGCTGCAAGCTTCTCGATTAAAAGGGAATGATTTAACGTATCAAAAGCTTTTTGAAAATCTGTAAAAATTGTGTCAACCTGTAGATTAGCATCCAAAGAAGATGAGACAAAGTTGCAATACACCGCTAGGTTAGTGGTTGTTGATCGCTTGTTAACGAAACCATGCTGTTGTTCACATATCGAGAGAGAAACAGTACTGTATAACTTATTTGTGACAATATCTTCGAAGATCTTAGGCATAACGCTACTGATGTTGACGATGTTGTCGCCTTTCTTAAAAATGGGTGTAACCAGACTGGTTTTCCAAAGTGTAGGGAATATACTTGATTTTAAAGATTTGTTGAAGATTATCCAAAGCGGCCGTGATAAAATAAAGCTGCACATTCTGAAAAACAAGGGAGGAATGTCATCTATGCCAGGTCCTTTGTTGACATCAAGTTAATTTAATATAAGTATCGCTAACGTCGATATCGAGGTCAGAACAACAGGGGTTATTTCGATAGACTGATCCAAAGAACGAACCAAACAGATTCGCAATTTTGTCGTCACTTATTGCCACATTTTCCTTATAAAGCATTTTGTTTGGTAAGACAGGCGCTTCTCGCTTAGAATTAACATAAGTCCAAAAGGATTTGATATTATTTTGAACAGATAGTGTTCCGTTTTGCGCACGTACAAAGAATAGCAAAATGTTTTGCAATTACACTCGGCTCGCAAGTTGACAAAAGTCAAGTAGTATTAATGATTAAAGATTAACATGTAGACTGCGTATTTGATGAATTTACGACAGAAATGGCTGGGTATAATTGAAAACAGCGGATAGATTAAACTAGTCGAAGGCAATATTGGGTTTGTTATGAGGGTTCGTTAAAACACGAATGCCGGGGCGAGAACGCGTTTAGACCGATTTGTTTTCGGCGTGCGATTCTTGCAACTGTCACCGCGCGGACAGATGTCGAGTGTGTTCTATAAAATAGTGAAAATTGGCAAGTTTGCACGAGGGTACTTACACCATGGTCGGATGTCAGCGAAACGCTCGTTGTAACTCGATTTGGTTTTCAAATCTAGTTATATGTGTTACGCGAAATAGTGAAAATTGCCGAGTTTATACGAGGGTACTTACCACACGGATATATCCGAGAAATATCCGTCATGACACATGAATTTGGTTTCAAAATGTGGAATATATTAAGCGGAATAGTGAAAGTTGGCGAGCTTGTAATAGAGTATTTATGAGTACTCGCGATACTGCTTATAACTCGAAATTGCAGTCAGCTCTCCGAGGTCTGGAGTATGTTACACATAGAAATTGGCGATACGCGGGAATTTCGGGCGTTATACTGCGGCAATAAAACGCGCGAGGAACAAAGTATTTTATTTGCTGTTCCGCGCGCGCGCAGTCTGGAAATTATTTATTGCTTCGTCCGGGAATGTGACTTTTCAGCGTGACAATTCATGCAATCATTATCGCTGATATCGCCTTACAGGAAAGTCTAATTATGAATATTAATTCCAATCGATTACTCGGAGAATATCATTCTAGTTTGAACCAAAATAAATTGACTGTGCTCGACCTGCATCAAGGTTGTTATAATGAAATTGTGCGATTACCTTCGTTGGTTTGAGCATAATTATGTTTTGCATGTTTCTGCGCAGTTCATGAGTAACAGGCACATTGTAATTGTCTCGTTTCCATGGTTCCCATACCTCAATTATAAGAGATGCGTATTTTGTAATTTTGCCTCGTTGTTTCTACACGGTGTTCGCATTGTTTTCGACTCGCATAGACAATTAAATAATATCTAATATACAAATTCCCGTGTTTTCGTATATTCCGTATTATTATTGTAGCACAGAGAGGTAGGCCAGCCGTGTTCAAAAGAGAGAGGGAGAGAAATAGTCGCCTAATCATTTTCACCGGAGCAGCTTCAAAAGCAGAGAGAAAATCAGTTTAATCCCGAAATTCAATTTTAGCTCTGCGTATAGATTTTTATTGGAATCGATTGGCAAGCGCAGCAAGCACAGACTTAATTGTGTTTCCATAAATATACCGATCGCAAGCTGGTTGCGAAACGTTCCGCGACTCTGCGGCCAGCCGTGCAAGGGATTAGGATAAACGTATAGTCGGCCGTTGAGCGTACAAATGTTCATTAGAATAAACATCCACAGACGGCCATCGAATATATCGATCCACTTGTGAATCGACGCGATTCTGCACGGAATCTGCATTATTAAAAACATCACGGTTTTATCGGTTCACAATTTCGTTCGCGTGTTCTCGAATCCTATTGTCAAATGCTTAGGCGAAATCGTTCGTTGGAAATTTTTAAAACTTCGTAATACCCTCGCACATTTAAATAATAACAAAGAAATCGTTGTTACATACGTAAATCAGCTTCTGTGGACCGGAGACTTGTGCGGTTCCCGCATTCTCCGTACGATCGTTCGGTTTTTATAAAAATGAAAAATGTTATCCGAAACAGAATTGAAACGTCGAGTAAAATTTGCGGAATTCCCACGGCGACTGGAACGACGGACTGTAATTTGTATCAGTATGGCGAGACCCTATAAAAATTCCGGGTTAAACAACTGCGAAGGGATAATAATTCGGCCAAAGTGGTCGTCGAGCGTGTTTAAATTTCCAGGTTGCTCGCGTACGGGGGCCGGGAAATTGCATGAAAAATGAAAGTAGCCCGCAGGAGAAGGGTCTGAAAAAAATATGTAAAGAGGTAAAAGGTCTGGTCTCGGTGCCCTTTAAGGGTTAATGTATTTATGGCTCCCCTTTGGTGCAAGTTCACCGTTCGGAAGCCGATTCGCTGCCGGTGACCGTCCGCAAATATTGATCTTCGCAAATACTCGTGTGTTCGAGTGACTTGAAAACGTTGCAGGTATCGTTTAAGAATGCAAACTCCGAGGTAGGACAGCGTCTTCGGCTGTGTTGGCTCGAACATACACGTCTTTTCCCGTATATATTCTACCGTGAAACAATTCATTCTCCGGGTCTAATATTGTTCGAATTGATCGGAGCGAGATTACCCGAAGGTTTAAAACTTTTCCCACCCCGCCGCGCCGGATTAAACTTGTTTTACTCTTCGGATCGCTCGGGAAAATTCTATTACCGGGAGCGCTCGTTCGAGCGGAAGTTATTTGTAAAAACTACGAACTTATGTATGAAGAACTAGGTTTAAGCGGATCAAGTATATAGACAGCCATTTCGTTTTCCCTTTATATTCCCCTCCAGCCAGCGAACTCGACGATAGACTATAATGCACGCTTCGTAACCCTTGCACCCGGCCGGAGCGCGGTGTAACTTGTAAACTGAATTGTTAGTGGCCTGGACAATTGATTTCACGATGTCGAGCACTTCCGGTACTCTGTGCTCCAACTTTTCACTCTGCTCGTTCCGCTTTATCGTAATCACGACGATCCAGATTTTCGTATTACGCTCCAGCAGAAATTCTTTTCAATCGTTCGTGCATCGTTATTCTCTCGAATCTTCGTGCAACTGTTCGTCGGATATCGATACAACCTTGTATTTCGTGTATAAGTGAAACGAAATTTTTACCATTTACCATTCGATTATATTGGAGACTGGTGTTTTATTACCAATTTTGAATATTACTGTTTTTGGTTCGCTGTATGTTAAAATTTTGTATATCGAGACTCGCATGCAGCAAGTCAGTTCACGTTTAATATTAAGCCGCGGAAATGTGTTTCCGAAAATTAGGTAGCGCTTAACCATTCGCAGTGTTGAATGGAGTATCATCATATTTCCATTTTTCACGGTAATTTAATGTAAATTGTTAGGTGGAGGGCGATGAAACTGGAAAATAGGTAATTCCATATTATCGTCGGTGGTCGCGGCAAGTAGATTCACCGAGTAATAGACGGACATCGGTCAGACGTATTAAAGTTATAATATGCTTACAATGAAGAGCTTTATTCCACTTGTTCAGTCTATTTTTGCGCGTAATTGCGTATCCTATTATTGCACGTTGTGTTCGCGCAATAAGAACTGCAAGGGCATTAACGAGAATTATTTCGGCATTTCTAATATTTTAATCTTCTTTTCCGTTCATCGTACACGAAGCTGAAAATTAATTTAAGAATTTATCTATCGGAGCACGAACTAGCATCGTGCATATCGCGTGAGATCATTAAACAATCATTTCATTTCTATAATTTTAATGAAATGGCTTTCGAAGCGTTTCCAGAATGCGCGGTTGAAAGGATTAGCGTACGAGAGACGGACTCGTTTCGTTATTGGGAAATATATGTATACTGGGCATGCAAAGTATTCGTACACCTTTTAAAAACGAATAACTTTTTCAGAATTGGACCCAAAAGCTTTTTTTGAGACGTTAGAAGGATTAGTTTAAAAAGTGAAGCAAAACATGTATAGAAAACACGGTTCGTAGTTTTGTATCAATGAAACATATTCTGAAAATTTAAACGTGGTATAGATTTCAATGTCTGTCTTTTTTATATTATAATATATACTATATAATTGGCACACTATATACTATATAATTTGGCATTTTTCTCTCTAAGTCGAAGAACTCCGGATTTTTTTCAAACATTTTTATCGCGTTATAAGTATAGCAAATCAATTATTCTAAATTCTAAAAAAGAAATCATGCGGTCCAATATTAGAAAAGTTATCGTCCTTTGAACAGAGTGTCCGAATATTACTAGTGAGAATCACTGTGGGCTCAGTGAAGAGCGTTGATCGGCGAGGGAGGCAGACGTGATAAGTGCATCGGACGCGAGATTATTTCTCGGAGGATTAATATGCATCGGGTATCTATAGGGGTGGGAAATTAGCGGCCGGTATCAAGCGAACTGTTAAATCCTGGCAACGTCAAGAGTCCGTATCGAAGCAGCTACGGAAACGGGAACGGGAAACAGAACGGAAAATTCTTGGATCGTGCTGGAAGCGCACGGCAAAGGCGATTTTGGACTTCGTCGCTGTCGATTTCGTTTTCCAGATAATGCCAGGTCGCTACGCGGGTTAATCGACGGGTCGTTAAGCGAGACGCAGTCGTATGGTTGCGGGTATCGGTGAACTTCGTATTTCCTGGAATGAAACCCCGACGATAAGCGAGGTGAAACCGCCGCATAGCATTACTTCTCTCTTCCTCTCTCTCTCTCTCTCTCTCTCTCTCTCTCTCTCTCTCTCTCTCTCTCTCTCTCTGAATAGCGACTAAATATCGGCTTATTACGGACCCGAAGAAATTTCGGTAGCTGATTATTACGTCACCCGCAATTTCGAATAATATGTTCACGTAGCCTTGCGATACTGATCAATTATTGATTCGACGCGGAAGCAACAGCTTCGCTACTGTCTGCTTTGTTCGATCAAAATGGAATATTCGAATTTTTATGCGACAGCTCGTAAGAAAAGCGAGGAAGAATGTATTAACTGTCACTTGTCTGAAACTTAATAATTAACAAGAAGTCTTTAACGATGTTGAACGACTCTTCTGAAGTTGCGAGAAGCAAGTTTCGAAGAGAAGGAGAGTCGAACATCCCTTTAATTATTGGTTTCGCGATCGATATAAGGGCTCATCAATTTTTATTGAGAAATTACTGTTCTTCCGAATTGTGACACAGAGATGCAACTGAGCGAATATTATGAGTAGGTGTAATCTAAAACAGTCGAGAGATTATAAGAACATTTTACACAGTATTGTCGACAAATGAATACGTCGTATGTAAATAAATGTTAAATGCTTTCAAACAGAACTTGTACTTATCAAACAAAATCAACGTTTCGATCCAAGTTTGGATCCTTTTCGAGATTTATCTGAATCGCGTCTGTAAAGTAAATATGTTATAATAATGTCAAAAACTATTGAATGATTGAATATAAGGAATATTGTTCATAAAAACTCGCTCACTTGCTTTGGAGAAAATAAATTTATAATAATTGTGTGGCAACACTTGGTTTCTACCAAGTTTAACAAATTGATGATACACTCTATTGAAAAGGTTATGCGCTGGGATAATCGATGATCTGTCATCCATATTAATTCATTTATTAACAATTAGTAACGAAGCTATTGTTTGAATAACAATTGTAAATAGACATATACCGAAAGAAACTGTTCCGTGCGCGTTTGTATGGTAAACTGGACGATATTATTTGTTAAATTTCGACCACAATAAACAATTGGCTAGTGTGAACCACTATTATATATCAGCGTTTTAGTAACCGATACACTGGCATTGTGGCCATTGTTTTCCGCAGAATGAGAATTTATACGTCATAAATGGCCGGCTTTAATCGGAAATTATTATTATGCTCGTCGCATTTAGGTGTATGGATGCAAATTCAAATTCTTATCGAGTTGTATCACAGAATTAGAATAAAATAAAATGTCATCGTCTCCAATATCTCAAACACGCTGATTTCTATGTGCTGCAAAAGCTTCGAGATTCAAAAAGCTGGAGAAGGCACTTATAAAATGACGGTCTAAAAATCTCGAGGTACGACGAACTTCTCGTAAAGCCACATTCATGCTTTCACTCCGTAAATACGTCAGTTTCTTGCTCGATGAAATAAGATATAAAAGAAGATTGAAAATTGAAGGTGATACGAAAGATGGATCCTTCTTCTTCGATCGGTCACATCAGCGACACTTTCCGAAAAGAGTGGATCGAAAAATATTTGATCATTCTAACTAGAAAAGAGATTAAAATCACCGCAGTATATTATAATACTTCGCGATTATCAATTTACTATATTAATATTCGGAACACGCGAAGATTATCGTTCGCCTAACACCTGATCAAGCATTTTCGAGCTGCGTGCATTTAATCAATTTCAATCGAGGCGGAGTATCATTAGAAAAAGTGGAAAGTTTGTGAACAGATTCTAATAAGAAATAACATTCAACAGCACGTCGTTGGCAAATAGTTGTTCAACAAATTAGCTCGCGGCTGTAGTTGGAAAAAATTGCAGTTTCAGACGGCCTCGTAACTAAAGCAATCTGTAAGTGCGCGGCGCAGTTCCACGGCTTTCAATAGACGGGTTGAATACCTAGACTTATTTAATTAATTCGTACAGACGACGACCCCGCGTTTCCCGAACACGGGAGTTAAATTGTCAAATGACTCGGATGGAACAACTCGCATAGCTGCGCGACGTATACAGCATAATTCATGGAAGACTCGGTAATACAAGGGAAACGAGACGGAGGCACGGCAGATCTGTTTGGTCCCGAGCGAAACACAGCTACGCGTTTCGGCAAGCAATTACTTCCGGAGAAAAGAACGAGACGGTACTGCGCTTTCTTCTATTTGCAATCGGTTATTTCAGTGACGAGCACGTTTCGCACACGGCTTCGTAACGATGAAACTATCTTACCGAATGTCTCGGTGACGCAACTCCAGTCTCTCGCGAATTGTTTCACACTTGAGCGTCTGACTTTATTGTCAGCTGTTTGTTCTCTCATTCCGCAGATGCTTCTGGAAATTCTGGAAATTGGTCGATTACAATTTCCTGATTATTCCCTTACCTAGCCCGAAAGTTTGTCGACATATTAAAATATAACAACGACTTCGTTAAAAATGATTATTGGTTCGAATAATTTCGCGGTGTATTAAACATTGCACAAAGTGGAGTTTCATTTTCCATGTTAATAATTCCAGCGGAACGAAAGAGAATCAACAATTATTAATTTCGATATCATAATAATTAATTTCGAAAGATCATAATTACTAATTTTCGGAGTTCATACGCCGTTCGCGAATGTGAACAAATATCGTGCGAATGAAATTGATGCAATGACTACATCTGATTAAAACAACACGAATAAACTAAGTAAATCCGTCGAAAAATGTGCAATCTTCATCCCGCCTCGAAATGAAAGACTTCGACGTAAGATTCCAATTGGCTAAATATATTAACAAAAATCTATGGTTCATGGCTAAACACTTTTTAATGGAACCTTCAATAGTAACAGCAATTTTCATCATGAACTAACAAGACACCCTGAATAGCGTCATCTAATAAATGTCTATGCTTTCTTTTGGTACAGCAAAATTATTGAAAATCCTATTAATAGGCTTCCGGTAGGTAAAGTGTTAACAGGCGGTACATATTAATAAATGTTCGATTGTTGGATAGGAAGTGAACACAGTCTTTTCTTTAATAAAACAGATATCTGGAACAGGGCGGCTCTTCTCCGCGAAATTAGCCCAGTCGTTGAACAGCCAACAAAATCCCCTAATGACCTCTGCAACAACTTTCAACCCCGTTCCTGGTTCCCAGGAAGAAGAATATCTTGCCGCGAGTAGCGCAACAATGTAACCGAATCGTAAAACGCAGTCAAACGAAACCGAGACGCCAAACAGGTCGTGCCAACAAACACAGCCAACGCGCGGGAGAGTGAAATAAAAACACACGAAACGGGGAAAATTCTCCGCCCCGAGGAACAGAGCGCGGAGTCCTGTGCAACTCTTATTGTAACATTCGAGCGATCGTCTCGAGCGTCTCGCGGTTCGCGAAACACTGGGTGTGTTGGAAGTCGAACGGGAGTCCGAGATATCGGGAGTAAGTAACGTGGTGGTTGGATTCGAAAGGCAGTAAAACGGGGACGAGGTTCGTCGGCGGTTCGATAAACCGGAGAGTCCCGAAAGAAAGCTCGTGTAATTGATTGTGCCGGTTGTTTGCTCGTCGTCTGGCGTGGTCGTTTTGTTTCAGCGCAACGTTGCAGCGCTAGTTTGCGCAGAATACGAAGCAACTGCCATTAAACGATAACTTTGCCGCGACGAAGTGACGCCCTGAGGTTTAGGGGTGTGTGCAGGGAGGGAGAGAGAGAGGAGTACACTGCCGATGCAATAGAGGGATCGAGTAAGAGATCTTTCGCCGCAGACATATCCCTTAATAGCGTCACGAGCCACGGCAACAAACTTCTCGAGCCCTCGGTCTGTTTACCGTCGAGAACGACCGTGTTCCCGTCCTCGAGATCAGAAGACGTGTCTTGCTTTCCTGACAGATACTGATGGGACCCCAACCTCCGCAAGAGAGAGAGAGAGAGAGAGAGAGAGAGAGAGAGAGAGAGAGAGAGAGAGAGAGAGAGAGAGAGAGAGAGAGAGAGAGAGAGAGAGAGAGAGAGCTTGAGATGGTTCTTCGGATTGCTTCAGCCCGCCCGGTAGGCGTCCTCAAACCCGCCACGACGACGAGAACGATTGTTGCGCATCACGGCAAACTCCATAGGTTCAAAGTAAACGGCGCCAGATATTGGCCCGGTGATAAATGGTGGTGCGCCGCGAGAACCGGAACCGAAGAAACACTGTTTGCCTTTCGAAATTGTCTGCCCGCCGCGCCGCGCCGCCTCGGTTGTTTAGTATCTGGGAATCAATGGCCGCGCGATTGCCCGCGGAATGGGCCACCGAGAACGGATGGGGCGGTTCGTCCTACTTTTTCGAAATCGCAGCGGTTCTTGGAAATTTTCCGACCGAACTTCTTGCAGTTTGTTAGCGGACTGCGGATCTTTATGCATCTATGGGGAAATTGAGTAGATGAAGTTGAAAATTGTTGATCTGTTTTAAAATTCAAGATGTCAATGCATGATTTCTGCTCCATTCGAATCATTAAGGGAAGAAATAACATTCGATTCAGTTTCTATTTCTACATCGATGCCGATAATTTTTATTTTATGAAGACATTTCCATCGGAACTGTCTCTAATCTTTTGGTAAATTATTGCGGATCTTTATGCAAAATAAAAAATGTTTGCATTGACTGCAGGACACAGGAGCCAAATAAAATATGCATTCTTCTTTTGATTATCCTAAAGAGCTGAAATTAATACACTGATGTTCTTAAAACGTCTTAATTCGTCCACTGTTTTAAATTGTACGTATCCATTTTCGTCATAAATGCATAAAATCCGCAGTCTAATTATTATTTTCCCCATTGGGAAAGGCAGCAGTAAACACGCAGACTCGTTACACACCAACCACAACGAAAGTTACCACGTGAACTATTAAGAACACTGTTAATATCCTGTCCACGATAGAACACAGCCACTAACTGCGGCTTTTTACGTTTCAGGTAAGAACAGCAGCATTCCTCGTCCAGTAGTAAAAAAGAAAACCGAGGTACCAAGTAAGTTGCAATCACAGTTTCACACCTTCGGATCGTCCCGAAAAGAGTAGTAAAACAGTTACGAGCGATCACGATCCTCTGCAAGTGCCATTTGTCAGCGCATTAGGTTCCCTCTTAGGGGAACGCGTGCACGTAGGTAAAGTATCGGACCTGGTCGGCTTTTTCTGCGAGTATTAACGACGCTCGTTAACCCGAGCCCCCGAAAGCGAAACGAAGTTTGTCCTGCGTTCGAACGAGAAGTTCCTCGGAGGCAGGCCATTCCTCTTCGTGGGGCGATCATCAGGGTAGACGTGGCACGTGTTACCGTTCCAGGCTTGCGAAAAACACGGCTGTTGGAGAGCTGCTCGGTCAAAAAACCGTTTAAAGATGGTCGTTCCAGGTCAGGGGAAGCTGGAAAGTTAACAGTCACGAGTTCGAGCATTAGCGCCCGGCGGCTGAATGGTTTGCGGGAAAGCTGAAAACCTAAAATTTAGCAGGTGCTGGGTCCACGGCTATTACCATGCTAATGAGTGGTCCATTGAGCGAGTTCTCCTTCAGACAAAGGAGGGTTGAACCAACGAGAGAGAGGGAGAGGGAGCCTCGGACTCGTGGCCAGACCCTAAGACAACACGATCCACTTTATTCCCGCGAGCCAGCTCGGTTCAAACGTAATCCGAAAACATCGAGCGGACGCGAGTTCATTATCCGGGAACGTTAATAGCGGACCGTCCTCTCGTTGAACAAGCTGGCCGGCCCGAATTTCTGAGCTTAGCTTTCAAACAGCTACAGAGGCTCGAATGTCACGCGGCTTGCCTCCTCTGGCCTCGCAATTCAGACCTGACCTCATCCGCGTCTCCTGTTTCCCCGAGAGGCTCGAATCAACGGGCTCCTACCATGACTCCCCGGCGCGGCGTCTCTCCCCCTCGTCTATGAAGCGGTAATATTCCGACCGGCGACACTTCAACTTGGTCGATGCTCGTATTTGCATAAAATGAACCTCGTCATTTGTAGCGGCACACTCGAATCGGTACCCCGAGCTGAATCTTAACCGCGAAAATCATCTAAAGATCGCATGAAAAGTGTCTCTGACACAGTTTCCGCGGATGTAGGTCGCAGGCATCGATTAGAGAGGACAGTCGGTACACGGTATATTATTTGCCGTAGAGCCTTACAATTTACAAAGCCATTTCGGATCCGTCCGTCCAAAGAGAAGTTTAATATTTGCCTCGGATCACTGGCCGAACTAACGACGGGAAAACAGACAGAACCAGCGGTAGGAAGACCTTCCGTTGATTCCCGTAGGTTTACAAATGCCGGGGACAGGTGGGAGCGAAAGAATGTACAGAGAGGAGAAAAAGTTGAAGGGAGAAGCAAATGATATAAATTACAGCCAATCCCCGGGATTAAAGTATCCAAAGAACAGTCGCATTTGTTCATGGACCGAAGCGCGCCGGTCGTCGGATCGAGTACGAAGTGGCTCTGTTTAAACAAGGGATTCACCCCATCTCGCACTCCAGTCTGACAGATCCACTGAGAGTTCGGATCTCCTCTCTCTCTCTCTCTTTCTTCCGTTCTCTGCCTCTCTGATTCCCCATCCTCCCGCTTCCGTTTGCGTTCTCTTTGTTTCCTTTTTGCCTCCGCCTGTTTGAAATTTTCTTATTCGCGTCCTCCGTCCACACCCTGCAGTTAGCAGAGCGGCTGAAACCGAACCGTATCACCGCGACTTTTTTCCATTTCTTATCGAACGCGGCTTCCGAACACCGTGGATCCAGAATTACATTTTAAATGGACAGAAAACCGTCGAGGAAAAGCGAGATCGCGTTCGCGTATTAATCGTATTTGACTTCGGGAAAAGAGCAACGAGTTGAAATGTCATCAGTCCGGAGTGATAGCGAAGGGGTGCTGGACAGATTCGCCGACCAAAAAGCAGCCTGTAGCCTAGCTGTACGAGCGCGGAGCAATTTTTCAGATGAAATTCTTTCCTCCTTCTCCCGCGGCTGTCCTTTATTCGATGTTTTGTCCGCGACGAGGCGCGGGGCGGCGAGGATCCACCAGCAACATTAGGTTATTGCAGTCTGAAACATAGTCTCTCGCATAATCCCGACCGGGCAGGGCAGGTTCGCGATAGAGCACGGCCAACTCAGAAGTTATGTAAAATAACCCCGGCTCGCCAATGATGAATTTCTTTTGCGCTGGCACCGGATTTTATGGGGATGAAAATGTGCGTAAGAGCGACAGTGAGGAACGGAACCGAGACTAGTATAATATAATACGTATATATATATATATATATATATATATATATACATATACACAGAGAAGAAGACGGTGGGAGATACTTTCATAAAATTCTCGATTGTACCGAGAGTTGATTGAAAACCGAGCGCAATAAGAAGCCTCCGCCCCCCGGAGATAGAGAGATCATTTATTTCATGCTGCCCGGGAAAGATATTCAATTTTTCTAGCTCGCGGTCGTTCGGTGCCGGATCCATTTGAAAGTTTAAAACAGTTGCAGAACTTCCGACCGCTTTTTTTCCCCAGCAACTAGCGGTGGGGGGCTTTTGTTTGAAAAAGTTCTTGAAAGTTTTATCCGGACAGACAGTCGGGGACGTGTTAGCGTTGTCTTTGTCCCGTTTTTCCAGTGTATATCTCTACATGTTCCCCTCTATATTTAGATTCCGCGTTCGATCCGCGGGACCACGGTCGAAACAATAATCGAATCGTCCCGCAGGCGGAACGAACTGCGACGTTTCCAACTGTGCGTCGCAACAAAGCAACCGGCCCACTGTCCGCGGGACCGGCAACGGGGCAATACATTTATCCGTTCGGTGTACAATCGGCCGTTTAACGTTGCGAAAATGAACCTCCTGGCCATTTTGCTTTTTCATTAAGTCGGCCCTCGCCGCCCGCACCATGGAAACGGATACGCGAACCTAAAAAGGAAACTGTAACGTTTCCGTTGACAATGGCCGCGAACGATTTCCACGTTTATTCTGCTCTTTCTATTATTTTTTTCATATTGTGTATTAGACAAATTACTTCGCGCGCTCCGCAACGAAAGGATTAATGGTTCGGCTACACTTTTTCTTACGTGACTAGAAATATTGTTTGAATTATCGATCGTATGGTTGTTAAATGAATAATATGTTAGTGTTCTCGCGGCGCAACGGTTCGATCAACTAATTACGAAAAAGCAAATTTTGCACGTTAACTTAAACTTCCAACGTCTCGATCCATGCGTGGATCCTTTTCGAGAAAGTAGAAAAACTGCGTCTGAAAAAGATTTTATAATGTAATAAACAAAAACTTTGATAATTCTGTATCAAGTCCGTATCAAGAAACGTTGAAGTTTAAGTTAACGTGCAAAATTTGCTTTCTCGTAATTAGTTGATCGAACCGTTGCGCCACGAGAACACTAACATATTATTCATGTAACTAGAAATTTTTGAAAATGCCAGAAATTCAAGTTTCTCAAAATCTGATCGAAACTTGGATTTTTTGTCTCGCCAAAATCTGCAGGACTGCATAAGAAGGAGGCAACAATTTTCTGGTTACGCGGGGGAAGGTTTCACCAATGGTTTCATGGTAAACACGTTTCGACACACTTCCACCAGAAACATCGCAACCCAGTGCACTCGAGTATCGCTATCAACAATGAGAAACAGTCGATTCTCCCATCGCACACTGTTGCCCTATAATTTCACCTGTTCCCCTCGCGAGCTCTTATCAGCTGCGGCGAGATCTTCAAGCTGCCGGCCGCTCGGCGTCGCGAGAGAGACCGAATAATTAAAGCAATCAGCGACGAAGAGGCCAGTGTTCGCGTGTTTGAAAAAGATGAAGCGTTTAATCAACGGCGAAGTTCATCCGCATCTCACGGCCGGTCACGCGATTCGACTCCCAGAGGTTACAATGTGTTCGAGGTGGCTAAAAAAAAAGTGGTGGTTGAAAGACGAGTTAAAGAACGACGAGTTGGCGAAGAAAACGAGAAATTCATGTTCGCGTGGGGAATGTGTCCGCGAAGGGCACGGAGAGGAAGTCGTGCTTGGCGTTTCGAATGACTGGAATTAATTTAATTAACGCATCGCGGGCGTTGCGCGTTTAGGCCGTTCCTGCGATGGAAGACGTATTCGGCGACTAATTATCGCGATTCTTCCGTGGTAAAATTCAGGCTGTTCACGGCGGGACACAACAATGGCGGCCGATACGGTTTCCGGCGCATCCTCCCGCGGCCTCCAAGACGGCGAATGGAATTACCGCGTGAGAAACAACGTTCCAGGCTCTGTGCATTATCGCCGCGTCTCGCGTATAAATAAACACCGGAAACGCATTATGAAACGGGCCCACGTAGGCGTCATTAAATCATTACTCGCCGCGCGGGATTACCGGAGCCACGGATGCACCCCCACCCCTCTTTCGCGCCCCGTCTTTTTCCCAGGTAATCCCTTTTAAAGTGGTAATGTTTGCTGTACTCTACACCCCTCGCCCTCTTCTTTACCACGGCCGGGATACAACGGAGCGTACGTGTCTGTGTTGTTTGAATCGAGGATGCTCCAGGTAACATAGGAAATAACGTTTTTAATGGAAGCTCGTTTGCGCCGACCAACCTGACACGGATCGCCCGGAAGCCGAATTAATGCTCCGTCTGGCAGCTCTTTGTTTTCCCCTCGGAGACATTTCCAGGATTACGGGTAAAACGCCGTTTTATTTCCTCAAGGGCTGTGCTCACCCCGTCAATCCGCTACAATAAGTTTGTCGTTTTGAACAAACGAGCTGCACGGTGTTTGATCGACCTTGTTGACAATCTGAAAGATTTCTCTTTTTTATTTATTGATTTATTAAGCTCACGTCAACAGCTAGGTTGTTAGCGGCCACGAAGGGCTGATCTTTACAGCAGTGGATTACATATATGTATAGTGTAGTGTGAAAGGTGTAATTTTCCTATTTATATGTAGTAAGGCTAGAATTTGTTATACACAGTGACTCCCACTAATATTCGGACAGTCTTAAAAACACCATAACTTTTTAAATATTGGACTATGCGGTTTAAACTTGTTTTGGGAAGCTAGAGCAATTAGTCTACTACAGGATGTGGAAAGAAATTTTTGAAAAAATTGCATTTGGTCGGAATTGTAGAGTAATTCTAACAACTTGCAGTTTTTTTCAAAAATTTCTGTCACGTTGTGTAGCAAACTAATTGTTCTAACTTCTCCAAAAATATCAAGTCGTATATTCCAATATTAAAAAAGTTATGGTGTTTTAAAGAGTGTCCGAATATTAGCGGGAGTCACTGTAAATCGGTAGCTTTAAAGAAGTTGAGAACATTAACAATGTTTATGTCTGAATAAAAAGGCAATTCGTTTAGATTACTAGGCAAGTTGAAGGTTGATCGATGTGTTTGAAATATTATATGTTCGACACGGATAATAGGACACTGCAAGATTCACGAACTAATCTGAAAGATTTGTTTGCTACGGTTCAGCGGAGTAGTGCTCGTTTAATAGACGCAGATTTCGGACCGCGCAGCGACTGTTATCGAGGGAGACAGGTGTTCCGAGAATTGCCGGCTGTTATTTCTCCGCGGGTTGCTCCGGTTGTTGAGTGCATCGGCGACGAGAGCGAGAGACGTTCACTGCAAGCAAAATGCAGCGAAACGTTAGAGCGCAGCTCCAAGAAACTCTAGAGATAACTCGGCGAATATCAAGTGGAGGGAAAGCTTTTACTTTTGCGCTTTGCGGAAAGAGTAGAAACGGCGAAAGTGTATATGTATATACGACTGATATTGAAAATTCAGAAAATACGAAACGCGAAGGAATATAGAATAAAATTTTGATCGACAATCTATGTAATAATAGAGCGCAATAACCGAAATGGACAACGAACGAAAAAATTGTATTTGCTTTTTTATTCAACTAATTGTTCTGGAACAAAATAACCCGCGTTTCGTGTCGCGGCGCACGTACGAGCGGCATCCCGCGCGCGCTTTGATTGAACGAAATTTTTATTCGCCGGCGATCCATTAATTACATTTTTTCGCCGGCTGTCGACAAAAGCGACAGGCGAAATTATTTTATGAAGCTTTGTCTCGCGAAACTTCCGCTCAAAGCGCGTCACGGTGAAATTTCATAAGAAGACCCGGGGGCAGAGTTTGCTCCAATTAAAATTCTTGATTTCGTCAAGGATAATTTTCGTCATTACCGCTAACAAGCTGAAATCACATTGGCGTAGGCGTCGCGCCGGCCTTTGAGAAACTGGCCGAAACTTTCGTCAGCGTTATCGCGCGAATGGCGGAGGGCCACGGGTCTTAATGACGAAGGTCAAAGTCAAAGATGATTGCCGCTGAAACGAGGGAAAACGAGTACGCCGTTTCGCCTGGGAACCCGAGACAAACTTTTAAGCGACGGTAATTTATGAAACTGCCGAAATTTCGGAAAATGTCGTCTCCGCGTTCTTCTATCGGTATTCAAAATCTTTCCGCAGTTCCCCGAGTTCAAGACGATCGTAAAAAAAATTCGTATCTTATCGGGCTTTTTCAAGCGCATTATCAAAATAAGTAGAACGTGAAAGACTTGCTACAAAAAATCTGCAGCGTGTTCCCTTTCCTTAAAGATTTAAGTTAGTGCAAAGTGTAAACATCTGCAGTTTAGTCACGGCAGAAATTCAGCCGAGTTTGCCTGTTGTACCGTGAGAGAACGATGAAATAGGGAAATTCCCGGTAAAACTTGTCTACCGTAGAAAAAATGGCTTCAATCGCTCCGGATTACGCGACAAAGCTCCAGCGTACACAACAGCCGGCCAAATGAATATTAATATGCACCCGCAACTGTATCCGTGTCTTAAACAGGCTCGTCGGCGAACTACCCGTCGCGTGGTCTTAATCTTCCACGAGTTCCCGTCGCCCGTTAACGTGGCGACATTAATATTAATATATTACTAAAAGTGGCATATTCGCCTAATGCGTCAACCATTTACATGGGGTCCTGTATACCGGGCACATACCGGGGACATAAATAAATTTTCCAAGTTCCAACGAAATTTTACTGGCGCCGAGGCAGACGTGGGCAGATCGAGTTGCGAACTACGAGCTGCCTCGGCGTTTAAAACCCGCGAGATCCTCGTCCGAGGCGAGTTCTCGTCGAAACACGGGAAAACTGACAGGGCCTGTTCTCCGAATTCGTTCGGAATCAGATACGAGTAGATTTTGCCGAAATAGAAGTCCTCTAAAAATGCTGTACCATTACTCAAAATATTGTTTCCATTATTAAATATGTTGGCGTCTAATCAACCACTAAACATTCAAGTATTGTACAAGGTATTGTATCAACTTTGGAATGGAATTATTCTAGTTCGGAAGAGAAATGCTTAATTTTCCAGTTAAAACAGTGCGAAAATATTGTTCCGTTATATCTAATTTTTATTGCGAAAAACGTAACCAATAAACCTAACATGTAAATGGTAAAAAATCCAAATCGGATGAGGGTTAACACGTGCAACAACATACTTCGCCTCGGCCAAAGTTTCCCACACGGAAAGTGAAGTTTCCACAGCGTTGCTCATTAGCAGACTGCGGATCTGTATGCAAAATGAAAATCGTCTGCGTCGATTGCACGAGATAGAAACCAGCTAGAATGCTATTTCCTCAATTTCATTCAATAAATTTTCTTATAAATCCATAAAGATCCGCACTCCACTCATTAGATACCGTTAGAGAATTTTTCTGGAAGTCGCAGGCGCTTGATTAACACGATTTCCGTTCGTTTCCATCGGTCTGGCGCGTTGGCTGGGATCGCGGGAACAAAAGAATAACTGGCAACGAATTACGCGGCAAAACATAGAAGCGTAATCGCGTCGGCAGCGGCAGTAAAAACGATCGGTTGAATCCGGTGTAAAAAGAACGAGGCAGGCTTGAACGTGTCAGGTGTTGTCCATCAGAGTGGCGGGTCATTCGACACAGTCTGGTACGCGTTCAAGCCGAGAGCAGGCCGTGTGAGAAGACTAGTTTCCGCCGTGAACAGATATCCCGGCCTCCTAATCCGGAAAGAGGTTCCCGGAGCGATTTCCAGAGATTTCCAGCGATCCACACAGTCTACTTCGATTCTTACAGGCCTCTGAGCGTCTTCGAAACGTCTTAATGGGCCGACATTCCGTCGGAATTTATGTTGCGCCGTGCACGGATTCGTTCGCAGGCCGCGACAAAAAGAGGGATGAACGGCGCGAAGGGGTGTCGTTAAAAGCAGCCGTGTTTGCCGGCAAAACGGTAATTATTCCAAGGGCCCGGGGATTCTTCTGGTGGACTAGTTGTTCCCGTTTTTCACCAGCAAGACACCAACACACGCGTACATACTCTGGGAGCTTTATGCTCTTCTCTATTAAACCCTTCGCCACGCCCCCGCGCACTGCCAAAAAGCGTTACCGTCGGTAGGAAAATTTAATTATCTAGTTAGAATGTTTCGTCGGGAGAATCTGCCCGTAAATTGAACGTCCTTAACTGCAGCCCGGTCGAATGAAACTGTTTGCGGCCGAATGACTATCAATTAATTGGCGAGCGTCGTTGTAATGATATAATTAGACTGGCACGCGGCGTTTCCGAATTCCTGCGAAACGGTCGAACATAGCGTAACACAGATCTCTCAACTCTTCTTTCCGTTCGTTTCTAAATAAATAACTGTAAGAAATTTCTGCGACGCCTCGAGAGCATTGAATTGTCATTTGTGCAAATATTTTTTAATTAAAACTTTGCAAACCGTGGTACAAATAACGAATCTCTCTCTCTCTCTCTCTCTCTCTCTCTCTCTCTCTCTCTCTCTCTCTCTCTCTCTCTCTGTGGGGAACTTATTAAAATCTCATTCCAGTGAAATTTATGAAGAATATCTGTTTACTTCCTGCGTTTAAGTGGGTACGAACGATAATAGCGAAGAGTGGAGAACAGATTTAACGATTGCATTTACGTTTGCAAGAGATATGACGTTCCCAGAGAAGAATTTCCAACGGAAACATCAAACGCCGTTTCTATCGGTCGCTATTATCTCGTGTTCAGGTGCAGCATGCGCCGTTCCCTTTCCGCAAAACAGCAAAAACGTTCTCGAAACGGATTCAATGTCTTTAAACGTCGCGGCCACTTTAGATTGCAACTTTGAACAAGTATGCACGCACGGCTGGAACGTTTTCTTTTCCTACGAGGAGCTGTCGTAATTAAAGCGATATCTTTATCGCGCGATTGCAGACGGAATACGAGTGAAGGATACTTGATGCCAGGAGTAAAACTTTTCTCGTCAAACTGCGAGGGCGATTCCTCTCCTGCGGACTCGTGTAATTAAAGTCGCGAATTCCACGGCATCCACGCTCCGGGAAAATATAACAGCGGAATAGAACAAATCGTTTCGAACTTATTTCGCCACGTTCGATGTCATTTGTCCGCGTTTATCGCACGGCTGTTACAAACATTCCGACACGGCAGACCGGTTTCTTAAGAACGTGCAGTGTACTCTCATTAATATTCGGACACTTTCAAAAAGAGGATCACTCTTTTTCTGAGAAGTTAGAACAGGGTTGCTATAGAACGTGACGAAAATTTTTGAAAAGAATTTCATCTTCTCGGAATTGCAGAAAATACTAAATTTCAGACAAAATTGGATCGTCCTCGTACTCCATTGTAAATGCAAGTGTACATCCATGTTTACCGCCGAAGACATTGAAACAAAAATGTTTTCGTGCTTGTTTTACAAAGTTTTGCAAAGTTTTATCAATCGCGAAAGTGTTTAGTGAATTATGCACGTCGTTTCGTATTCGAAGTCGAATGCGTTATTATTTTTGCGAACCGTACTGAAAGGCGAAAACGTTGAGCGTGTCATTCTATGAATTTAATTAAGCACGCTGCAAACGATTCAATGCTCTGCCGGGGGATATTGATTTCTGATATCGGAGCAAGAAGAAATAATGCCTCACTGTCGAAACTTTCCGAAGACCGATATACTTTCGACGTTAAATGCGTTTCAACCCTGTGAAGACTATGATAAACAGATTTCACAACTATTCATTGCTCGCGGAGAGGACAAACTTATACATTTCAGTGCTGAAGTTCTGAACGGGACTCCTCGAATTATTTAAATAACACGAGATTCGTTGGACTTTCCAACGATAGAACAATTTTTACAATTTCTCAACAATTTTCAGAATTTCAACAAAATAGACTCGTTAAAACAAGGGGTTAAGAGGAAATCGAAGAGTTTCTAAACGGTAGCAAACGGATAACTCGTCATCCGAACTTGAGAGATTAATTAGCCAGGTGATTAATGATTGCGCTGAGGATTAATCGTGGCAGTTAATTTTGAGGAATCAAGGGAGGAAAAATTCGAGATCAGATATCGAGACGGTGGACTAAGGCTCTTCCTTTTCTTCCCAGCGTTATCTAAAGAATGAGTAAAGGGGCAATGGCCGCCGCCGCCGTGTCGCGTCCCGTGGAAAAACCCTTTAAAGAGTAATCGTGGTCATTAGAACGGGGTTTCCACGACCCGGCAATTATTCGTTACGCGCGTTACGCAAACTCGCTCGACACACAATTAATTGAACGGCTAGCTGCGTCGAAATGGCGACTCGCAAGGCGATACAAAGGGTTCTCTTTTACGAAGAGGGGGACGGCTGCGAAGATAGGCGGTTTCGTATTACGAGGGCGCAATTCCACGATGAGGAAAATTACACCTGGTCTCTGGAAAAGAGTTGCGGGGACACCATCGCCATAGAGTGGTCGAGGTTCACCGACCGCAGGATCTCGAAATTAGTTAATTAACAGGCTGTTCACATTTTTTCCCCTGCTTCGGTGTAAATACTGGTGGTATTTTTCTTTGGTGCACTGGATTCTACATACGTCTTCATTATCTATGCATAAAGACCCGCAGTCTACTTACGATCGTGCACCTTGTGCACTGTCCTTTGAATACGTCCTAACCCGTTTGATTGTATTCTCATTAGAGCAATTTCTCACGACCGCGATGCCGTAGCAAGCGGTAAATCGAGTTGGAAAAATGCGGGACGAGTTGTCGACCGACAGACCATAAGTGGCTTAAATTAATCACATTCAAGTAAAAAGTAGCCGGCTACTGGGTAGCAACCACAATGGCCTCGGTGCGTCCCCTTTCTCGATCGGTCGTCGAGGTAGTCAATGCTGAATCAACACTCAAAAGTTCCACCTCAGGGTACTTTACCGCGGTTTACGTAGTTGCCAGGTTTGCTCCATCGAGAGTATCCCTGAGTGGACCGAAAGCGTAGGAGGACGAGGTTCGTTGCTTCGTCGAACAGAAACGACGTAACGAGCAGGACCAATCGAAGGGACATTTTCGCACTTATTGGGTTTCCGAGCGGGTGTCGCGACACGGAGTGAGAGAGGGAGTTAGAAAGAGAGAGAGGAGGGAGAGAGAAAGAGGGAAGCAGCTCGTTGCAGAGCTCGGCACGAGCCCCCAAAGACCTCCACGCAGCCAACGCTCCGTATCGAGCAGGAAGATCCGATTATGGCTTAACCGCATTAAACGCGGAAAGTTTGCTTTCGGTAATTCCGAGTCCGAAAGGGTCGGAGGCGGCCTCAGCACCTGCAATACCCACCTGCCTCGACTTGCCTCGCCTCGCTCCGCTCCGCTTCGCTTCCGTGAGACGTTTCGTTTCTCGTTTGGGAGCGTTCCGCTCGAGTGCCGAGCAACGCGGACGCCGCAGTCTTCGAGGCTGTTTACACAGCGCAAGGGTGCACCGACACCACTGCCACCCTGTCACGTTTTGTTTCCAGGCTGCGTCCGTTTGCTACCAGAACGACCAGAGGATTCCCAAACCCGTTAAGTCGCTCTCTTCCTCCCTCTCTCTCGACTTTCGGCTCCAGCAAGCCAGAAACTCGAGGGACCTGCCACGATGCTGTCTCGAGAACTGCCGCGATGGTTTCGCCGCTTGACGCGACACGTATCTGCAACACGCTAGAGTTTGTCACACCTTCGGGGCCAGATGGAGCGAGAGGGGAACGCTGGGAAATATGGGTTCCTTTGTTGATAGTCTAGGGTCCGAGGAAGTTACTTAGACAGGGGCAGCGGCGACTCAAATTGAGACAGTTGTTCCAAGTTTTTGTAAATCTTTTTCTAAAAAAATTAATGCTGCGAAATTCGGGGCCCCGCGCGGGGCCGCACAGTGGCCTCGATTGTAGAAGCACGAGACATTTTGCGAAAAAATAAACTTTCTAATTTTGATATTTCTTCAATTGATATCGATTTCTAAATGTCCACCGACCACGGAAGTGATAAAATTAATCAAATACAATAGCAGTTCTACTTGCCTATTTATATTTTCCCTACATGATGTGATCAACTTCTTGCCCTGAATTTTTTTCTACATCAAAACGCATACTTCATTGATAAGAAATCATACTTTTCATTGACAATTATGATATAATGAAAGTAATCGTTAAAAATTTGTATCTTTGACATGCGCTATCTTTCAAGTCCCAGGAGATCCGAGTTTTTAACTAGTAAGGATCTTTTCAGTGAACCTTCCTCTATGTAATGTGACAAAAATGATTTCCTCCTTCGAGTCATTTTTCAAGATATTATTGTCTGAAGACATCCGCGTCGCGTTATCTCGTCAAGTACGCAGCCTCTGAAAGTCTGACAGAACTGTGTTGAATAGATTTTCGGCACTTGAAATGTTTATATTTTGCAGTAAATAAGTCGGTCTTTCATCTCTGATATTTTCACTGCGTTGAGTTTGACGAATTCTTTTCGACAGTGCATAAATAACTGCTGATAGAAAATTGTTGAAATAAAACAGTTGTCACTTGTTTTAACGGTTGGAAACCGCTGGTTCAAAGTGACCCGTTTCGCTAGGCTGTGACTTTTGATTAAGGAAGAACTCCACTCCAATCGGTATTCTTCAACGAAACTGAGAAGAGGTACTGTTTTAGATGGTCCAAGGACTCGGCGAGGAGTGTGTTCCAGAAGATTGGTTCTAACGGGTAATGGGGGTAAAAGGCGACAGTTATCCCGTACCTTGCAGTCCAGAGGTCTCCCATTGATTTTCGCTGGCCATGATCAGTGCGATGTGTGCACCACGTGCGAACGTAGTTGATGAAACGGACACGTTACTGGAAGCTTGATTTATCATTTTTATCTTGAGCTACGGCTGAACGGATTAACCCAGTTCAGGCTCTCTCTCTCTCGGCTGGATTATGTAGGTACATTGATTTTGTAGGTCCTGCTGCGTGTGCTTTTGTGCTCTGGCTCATTGGGCGGGTTATTTATGTTGATTTATAAATTACAGGTGGATTTAAACCTCTCCTGCGCAGAGGAAAGGACAAACAATTTTCGGGATGTGTTCAGGATTTATTTCTCTTTTACGTGTCGATTTGTTGTTGAAGTAGTTGTCGATTTTACGAGACGAGGTGTGCCTCGAAGGAAGTGGGAGAGTCTGAAAGGTGAAAGGACAAAGAGGGGAGGAGAGGTGCAGAGATGTAGATGAGATATAATAAATATAATACAACAAACAAACAAACAGACAGACAGACAGAAGTAAAGCGAGCTAATAAAAACGTGGTAAAAAAGACATACCATACAGGAGGTGATAACAAGAATATACAAGTGTTTATCTATCTTGTGGATAATCTTACAATATTTTAATTTGTAGTAAACAGAAAATTTTTCAGAAGCTCCAACATTTGTCATAGATCGTAGAAAATGTTGATTATTCACGCGAGGACGATAAAATTTGTTACGCGGTAATTTATAAGCTCGCATATTGTTGGTTTACGGATCCCGGGTTTCCCTTTCAGAGTTATAGCGACACGATTACGAAATTTAGTGCAGTTTCCCATGTAAATTTAACACAAAGGGAGAAATTAACTATCCAAAAATTGACGTCCAACAGAACCGCGAGTTTTCGACAGAAAAATTTCATATATTTGAGGTAACATGACAATTTTATGAAATTTTATCGTGACACACGCTTCATTGTGTTACGGCAGGTTTTAATGCAGCGGAAAATTGCTGCAAATCCGCAGCAGCATATAATATGAGCCGGTCCGGTAAAGGGCACGTAATTTCTCGTGACTGATGGTTAAATAATAATTTAAAATATTCGCGATATATTACGTGGCGTAACCGAAAAATGAATGACGACCAAACCGAGCGAAATAAATCAGTAGAACCAGAATGATGAATTAAATACTTTCTAAGAAACACAATTTCCGAATATCCGAAACTAAATATTTACAAACCATGAAAAACTGTTTGCATTGCGCGTTATTTCCGTCGCATTGGCCGCCGCGTTCTGCTGAATTTCATTTATCGTTATCGATCCGCGCGATCGCGTTTCTGTAGCTGTTTCACAGAGCTCCTTTTCGCGTCCGGAGTGATCGGGCGCGCGTGTGGTTCATGAAGCGGAAGGTTTATTCGTTCGTAAAGGATCCCGTGATTAAAGAGTCGAGCAAACAATGGAAATTGCTTTTCTGTGCGTGGACATTTCGCGTTGTAAAGTTCGCGACGGTATAATTAATGGCGCGCGGGGCACGGTTATTGTGTTATTGGCCGCGACGTGATCGATCAGCGATAGTAATTGCGCCCGAGCATCCGAAACGAGTGCAGCTTCGGCGCCATTAAACAACGATATCGTTTGCGGGATGTTTTTAGCTTGTCGCGGGAAACTAGTCGATACTAATTGAAATTCTTCGATTCCCGATTCAATTTAACGCGGCCCGGCGTGAACGAGCTTGATAAGACGCGCGAAACACGTTATCGTTGCCAGATTTAACCCTTTGCACTCGGAACTATTTTAAGGCGGTAGTATACCCTTGGATTGTAACTAGAAAGGAACTAGAATCTTAGATTTTGGGTCGAAACATGGGTTTGCGCGCTTCGGTTGTTTGACCTTATTTGATTAGATTTTGGGCTGGGTGAGGGCTCATTCTAAAGAGGAAGGTTCATCACAGTGCGCTCTGGTCATGATTTTAACGAGATTATGTTTATATCTAATAATATGAGGACCGAAAGTAGAGAAAAAATCCCGCAGATTTCAATACGTTTTTCTGTCTCTAAAAGACTTTTTTGACTTATATTTTATATGATGACCAGAGCGCACTGTGATGACCTTCCTCTTTAGAATGAGCCCTCACCCAGCCCAAAATCTGCTCAAATAACGTCAAACAACCGAAGCGCGCGCAAGCCCATGTTTCGACATGGTTTAGACCCAAAATCTAGAAAGATTCTAGTCCCTTTCTAGTTACAATCCGAGGGCATACTGCCGCCTTAAAACTAAACATTTCTTCTGACCTAGAATATTTAATAATTTAATAAATCAGACTCGCCACTCGAGTGCTAAGGGTTAATTCGACTGATACACGAGAGACAGAGTTTCATTATGACCAGATACACCGTTGGAACACGGCTGCTAAAACTATCTGCAGAACCTGATGAATCGTGCTTCGCTAGTTAGCCCGTTCCGATCCGTGATTACTTCTAGGCTTCTTAATCGGACCGCGTTCGCTGGTCAATGATTTATCGAGCCATTCGGCAGGTTGGTTTACTGTTAATTGCTTCCCCGTGCGATGGGGAACGGATGTGCTCGTTACACGTGGTTGTCCATCGGTGCGGATGACTGTTCTAACTACTTATGGGGCGGCAGGGTAGACGTTCAGTGGCTGGAGGACTTTTATTTGGGTCCCATGAATTAGATCGTGTCCTGGAATTGGAAACGACAGCGTGAATGAGGAAGGCAGCTGAAGAACAGACAGCAATCAGTCGAAAGCCCGAAACCAACCAAATATCTTTTGTTCTCCGGACCGACCGTCTAATAGTTCTACCTGGAAGGAGAGATATCGTCCATGTGGCAAGTGGGTCTCGTACGAAATCGGTAGGGATATTCCACGGCAGCTTGTAGGCAGGTGAATCCTCTCACCTGCCACGCAGCTGGCAGGTCCTTGTACGTTCTCGAAGAAGTGTAGCTCGTGCCACGAGTCTCCGAAAAAGATTCACGAGACCCGCCCGTTTAGCGTATAAATATACCTTGTAACACTTTTGGTGCTTGCCCTTTTCGTGTTTCCCCGTAATCCATGATCTTGCGCAGAAAGGGTCTCCGCTGATTGCAAGATGTTGGAGTAAAACGGTTCTGGAAAAAGCTGAAAATCCAAGAATTGTGTCACCAGTCGAAACGAATCGGTTTAGGCAGGACATACCTTCTTTATTCGCCGTTTTCATTGACAATAAAGTTTAAAGTTACCTATTTCACTAGGCTGTGTCTTCTAATTAGAAAAGAATTCCACTCGAATCATATCCTACGACACAAGACACGGGAGCTAAATAGAAATGTGCATCTTCAAAAATTTCGAAAGTCGAAATTATGTTTCGGAATAATTTATAGGATATTTTCATTTAGAAGGATCGCATCTCCGGTAGATTTAGTGTTAAGAACGAGCGCGGAATTCCGAACGTCCGCCGAGCACGTATCTCGAACGAGAATCATCCATTCCGAAAGTTCGATTGTCAATTATACTTCGGACAAAATCCGGGAAGGAAAGAAGATCGTGGTGTCCCCCGGGGAATGATAACTCGCTGCGTTTCGGGCACGATGATTTATCGCGGCGATATTCCTGCCGCAGTGTGCGTGGACCCAGTTTCGGTTCGTAACTGATATTATCTGGGCAGCTAAGCATAAAAGAGCATAATCCATTTCTCGTGTGCGTACAGTGTACGCGTTTCGACCGACATCACGCCCATAATAAGCTTAAAAGTTCGAGGTAATTGGTAGATGCGTAGATAAAGATAATTACAGCATGTTCGCGGCAGAGCAACTCGCTCCTGTCTTGATCAGGTTCTCGCGTCGCGTCCGTTCCGATAAATGTTTACTCTTTACTAAATAATATCTTGCACGTTACTAACGCTCTTAATAACGAGCGCTTCGCTGTCAATTAAATGTTCTCAAAATGGAAAATCATTTTATTTAAGATGAGTCTGTGAATTTTATATGTCACAGCTGCGACAGCGTCGCGTTCGCTGATATTTCGAACCGATAAACGCTGATATTGAAGTTTTAATGAACCACGGCACGGATTTTATCTTTGCATCTAGCGCAATTATTTATGGACGTAATAATCTATGACTGTTTTTCACAACGATTGGTTAACGAGTAAAGGTTTTCAGTAATAGAATGTATTGCAGAGCGAAAACGGTTTAATCGGTATTTCTCCTCGAATGTTTAACGGAAAAAGTAATATATCAAGTTAGCTAATCCTCTGGGTCGAATACTAATCGCCAGCGTAATTTCCCCGGGGAACGGGGGCGGCGGCTGCCTCAAGAAGATATATTTTGTTATTCGAATTTATTTTAATGCATGAAAACATCACTTTGCCCGGTTATTACACGAGTTTCTCGGTTGGCTCTCTGTGTATCGTTCAATTATACGTGGTTCCACCTTCCGGGCTCGGTCTTTTACCATCGGGAACCATTGCCTGTTCCATTTCAATAAATCAGCTTTAGAATCAGACTACCGTCGCTCGAAAGCGCAAGCTGTTTTCCAAAGTTACCATATTTCACGGGAACTTCGCGTAATCTGCCTTCGCGGAATTTGCATCCGCGCAATAACGTGAATGCTAATCAGGCTCCTCTTTCTGTTTCAGGTAAGCGATAAATTCATTTCGACCACGCGCCAAGCGAAAGAACCTACTCTTCTCCTCGCCTTTGCTCTCCTCTCTCCTCTCCTTTCGGTGGCCGACGAAAATTTCAATCGATGAAAACAGACCCAGGTAAATTTTCAACTTTCACGATTCGGCGCAACTCGCTGCTACTCGTTTCGCAATATTAACGTGACCGCCGCTGCACCGGCAACCATCAAAATTAAACGCATAGCCGAAACGTTTTTACTTAATATAATGAACTTCGCTGCGCTTTTTTTTTAGACGTATCATTGTCGTGTTTCTCATTTTGTAACGTAACATTGAAGCCAATTTAGTAATTCACTGCGTTTCGGTCTCTGTTCGGTTTTAAACAATTGCTTTTATTCATTCCCGTCCCAAATAATTTCAGCTGAAGCTTATTAAATATTTATTCCATACCTCTGTTCAATTATAAATGATTTTTTATGAAATTCAATTCGCTTCTCGGAAGCTGCTCTGTTTATACTGGTTGATTCAAAAAGATCGAGTTACAATGTTTTCGTCTGTATTTTTAACATCGAAGTGCATGTGTTCTTGACAATTTTCAAATTCGATATCCTCGGAACGAATACCAGAGACGTATAAATTCGTTTCCCCTGTTTTCGCGCATAAAATGGCACGTTCACGGCAGAATTTTCGATACACGATGGATACACGTGTTAATCCGGCGTCGATATCGTGTAACGATGATGCTCTCATCGGATCTGGGAGCTCGCACGTATCGAAGGGCCGTAGCCGTGCCCTTCTAACGATCGTTTCGCAGGGATCTTCCCTTTAATCGTTGCCGACGTGTTCGAGGCTGGCACGAAAGAGACTGCGCGGCGAGAGAGCGCCGTTAGGTCTCTCGGCCCGGTAAACGATTGATACCGAACGGTAGGGACCGGCGCGACGGAAGCGGGGTTAGCTTTCCGAATTAATCGCCTCTAATTACAGGAAGTTCGAGTGTCGTATTAGCAATTAGTCGAAATTAATTAACGCTGTCGAACGAGTGACCCCGGCGCTGGGCTAGGCCCTCCGGCGCGACGATGACGCCACGCTTTGATTCTTGCGCGGCCTTTAATCCTCTAATACCGGCCTGATAGACGCCGTGCTACGCCGCTGCCCGACACATGCCATGTTCCTCAAAATCTGTTGATCGGTCATGGTTATCCGCTAAGTGCACCCTACATGGATCCGGGCAACGATCATGCCCGCCCGGAAACGATCGACGATTTTCGACCGCTACGCCAAACTGCGCACTCTGGATCATACAGAATTGCACTTCGCTGGCACCGCTTCCGGTTGCAATTTTTATCAGCAGCGTACAGCGGAGACTGCAACCTTCGAGTTCAGATCATTAGAATCACCATCAAAATTTGTTGAACATTTTTAATGCCGAGAAACGGAGAAAAAGATCCAATTTGTATGGTTCTGGCCGCGTTTTCCCGACACATAATGCCTTTTTCGTACATGGATCCGGGCGACGATTAAACTGCGCATTCTGGATCGTCGTAAAGCGGAGACTGCAACCTTCGAGTCCAGAATCATTAGAATCACCATAAAAATTTTTTAAACATTTTTGATACTGAAAACGGAGAAAAAGTTCCAATTTTTGAGGTTCTGGCCGCGTTTTCCCGACACATAATGCCATTTTCATACATATGAATCCGGACGACGATCGAACTGCGAATTCTGGATCGTCGCAAAGCGGAGACTGCAATCTCCGAGTCCAAAATCATTCAAACCACAAACCTAAATTTTAAAAACACTTTTTTAAATGCATAAAATGTGGAGAGAAGAATTTTTCTTCTGTCACCGTGCCATGATCGATGTCAACCGGAAACGGAGGCTGCCGGATGACCGGGTCAAAGGACGAGGATCGGCGATTCCGTCGGTGTCGCCGATTACAATTCCTTGGCAGAGACTCGATCCATGGATCCGCGTCTCTATGTAGATACCAGGCTCGCCGTTAATCCACTAGAACAGGAACGGTAAAACTTTATAAGTCCGAGACCGTTGTTGGCAAACTCGTCCAGCGGGGTCAAAGAAAACGAATGGCCCCGACACGGTCAATCTTCTTGGGAAATTGCAGCTCGGATGCTGGCCACCGACCCCACGAAAACCCATTGTCTCCGTTCGAATGAAGAATATCGAGCGCACTCGATCGAACTGTCCAAAGATACCGGGCTCGACGAAGAAAATTGGCGGGGATCATGCGAGCTCTTGTTGATGCGACGAGCATTCGTAAATGCTGTGAGATCACTCTCTTTCGTTCGCCTAATTCCTGACGGTGTTTCGTTATCACTGGACTCCAGATCTTTATGCAAAATAAAAATGTTCTGCATTGATGGGTAACATTCGTTTCACTGATCTTCAATTTTTTGAGATCGTTCGCTGTTTTATATTTCATCCAGTCAACTTCTTCATAAATGCATAAATGTTTATGGCCTTCGTGGATCTGAATCAAATGAAAATCTCGTGTGAAATTCTATCGAATGTTACATTCCAGCATTTTTTGAAAATGTTCGGATGTCATAAATGCGTACATTTTTGATCGATGTAGTACAATTTGCTAGTTGTTTCAATTTCATCCGTCATTGTTCGAATTCTGACAGTGGTTCTTACACATTGCTACGATGGACACATTTCATTTGACATTATTCTACCAATAGAGATTTTCGACAGTGGTTCATCGCTACAAAGTATTGCATTCGATATTCTTCTTTTAATAGTGATTTCCGACTGTGCTTCTTGTGCGTTCCAGTTTAATTCGTTCGTATTTCAAGTTTGATAATGGTTTATGAGGGGAAAAAGTAGCAGCTGCTGAAATAACAAAACCTCTGCGTCTTTCCGAGAACAACGCGAACCACAAATCAGACAACGTAGCCTCGAACGTTTTTGCAAAATGAAGATATTACAGCGGCGTTGAGGTTCGTTCAATCTCAATTTCACCGGGCAACAGAGGTATCCGCGAATGCTGGACGTCAGTTAATAGCTCTGACATAATATCTTGTTCGGGCACGTCGCGGACAAAGTAGCAAACCAGTATAGAGGCGGGATCACAAAGCGAATGTTACACGCGTAATTTATCAGCAATAAAGCGTATTCGTTGCGAAACAGAAGCAGAGGAGCAGCCTATCTCCCCCGAATCGGCGCGTTCGTAATAAACGTCGGGCACCGAAAAATCAAGTAATTCGTTCGGGAGTTCTGGTCCCGATAAAATGGTTAACGGAGACATTCGACGGCGGTTTCGTCGGCAAAAACCCTAAGTGGCTGTTCGCCGTGGAGAACGTCGGGACAGGAGGACCGACATTAATAAAACACGGGGCACAAGCGCCTAAGCGGCTCTAAACGCGATATCAAGCGGAAGATCGACTACCCCGTAAACGAAAATTAACCTAAAACTCGTATTTTACGGCCGGCTGGATGGCAACCGACTCTGGGAACGCTGCAACCTCGTTCGCGGACTGTTGCCCAAAACACCGGCTCCACCTAATTACAATTTAAAAATCGAATGCTGTTGGCGCACTCGGATTTCGTACATTTACGAGCAAAGTGGGCGGATCACGTTTGACACTGAACCTACCGAGCTGTGAAAATGGCTGGCGCGCGTTGCTTTATAAAAATTACACCATAGAATTTATATAGACTTTCTGCAAAAATGCGCGTGATCGTTTTCAGTGAAAGCATCATTATAATTTCAATAATTCCTTATTCAAAGTAGTGTTTACTTAGCCTCTATGGTAGAGAATCATTGTTATGGTTTTGGCAACCCCTTCACCTCTCTCTCCCCTGGTGTATATGTACTAAGTCGCGTGCCGGCGCGGATCTCGCGCGATCCGTAACATCCGTAAAATTTATAACATCATGGGAAAATATTCTAGGTCGGAAGAAACGTTCAATTTTTTCAAGTTAGAATAGAGCTCCGAGTGCGAAGGGTTGAAACCGTGCAAATACATCAGAGAAATTAAGCGTGGAGAGCGATAAACTGTCTGAATTCTGAACATCTCTGAAAGAGTGTAACTCCAGCGATGTTTTAAATTGTACCGACTCGTTTCTGTGATAAATGCATCAAATTCGCAGCGTGCAGGGGGCCGGAAGGGTTGAAGTATTCCCAACGAGGGGTTCGTTTTCGGGGTTTTCGGGCAGGTTCGGCCGATCTGGGACGATCGCGCGAATGTCGGCCGTACGTCCGCGTCCGTCCGATCCAGCGACGACAACGCGGGCATGACGGCAAATAAATTCGCGGAGCCCCGGTGATAAAAACACGGGGGCCAGCGCCGGGATGGTAAAATTTACGTACGAATGGCGTTTACGCGCGGCTGGCGAAAATGGACATTAGCCTGACCTCACACGCCGGCCCCGTGATTTTGTGTTTTGAATACCTTGCGAACCGTATAACCGGCAAAATTGGGAGGCACCACGTGTGAACGAACTAACCCAGCTAGCCGGCGTCTGTCTAACTTCTAATTGGCTTGTATTCGGTTTGTTTATTTCTGTTATTAACTTGAACAAAATGTCCCGCCTTCGAGTTCCTTCGCGGTTTCGTCGCGCGAATTTTTCCGAGTTTCAGAAACACCAAATTTTTTGACTATGTGATTTTAATATTCCATATTTTTTTTTATATGCTTACTCATTCTGTTACAGAATCCAGTTTGAATGGCATTATTTTTTAGCATATCTGGTTATACAGGGTGAATTTAAATGGTAAATCTTCAGAAGCGTGTAGGGGACCGAAAAATTAAGACAAAAAGTCTTTTAGAGATTTTCTCGTTTTAGCTTCGTTTTGGAGAAAATCGCAAAAAAAGAAACAAAACAAGTTTTCATTTTTGTACTTATTTATTTACATTAAAAAAAGAAAAAGTACAATATTGAATTTTCGCGATTTTCTCCAAAGCGAAGCAAAAACGAGCAAATCTCTAAAAAACTTTTTGCCATTTAAATTCGGGACAGCCTGTATACGCAGGTTGCATTCTTCCAAGAACGTAAAAATACGCAAACACGCCCGGATGTTGGCTCTGGCAAAAAGCAAATCGGCCCGGAGTGGCAGAAAGAACCCCCCATCCATATAATCTCTCCATAAAATTCGAATTTTTAGTAATTTCTAGAATACAGATGAATTTAATAATTGAAAAACTGTTTCACTGCTTAATCCTACTTGTAGCTATACACACAAATTTTCCCCGGATCAGAAATCCGGTTTTATGGGATATTTAATATGTTGTTAATGCCTCCAGCGAGTTCGCGCGCTGCAACCGATACTTTTGTTGTATCACGTCGCACCGTCCGAATTTTGCGCGTCGAATTTGTTTGGATTTGTTCCCGAACTGTAAAACCGGTCGATTGGATGTTTAATATTTTGTGGATGGCTCTTGCGAACTCGAGGAGAGTAATACTTTCATGCCGCGATCAGTGAATTTCCCGTGTAACGAAACTGTTGGTCTATCATGGTGTTCGAAATGGCCGAACTGTAAATTGAAACTGTTTCGTAACATTTTTTGTGTAGGAGAAACGAAGTTTGATTTTTTTTCGGAAACTCAAATGCATACGTATTCCACAATACAATATTGTACATGTTCTATTAGCCAATCATTCTACGGTTATTTGATCGGAAAACCGAGCGCGCGGCTGCATAAATAAATCTGGAAACCTCGAACGATGTTGGACGATTCAAAAACAAATTGATCGGTGTCCCTACATGAAATATGTGAAGAACCTGCGTGACAATTTTATAGAATCATGATTTCTATAAATCAGTGTATCAGTGGACTGTTTTCATTGGAGATTGAAGACGACCGACAAGTTTGAAGTATGCTATAGTTAACTGGGACGGCTCGTAAAACCGTGGGGAAGCATCCGAGCATCCGTCGTCGAACGAAATGAAAATCTGGATCGCAAAAACTGTCAGAACGGTTTTTGGTTTTGTTCGGCAGCCTCGATGAGCAACTTACACGGTGCGTGATCGGTTTATTGAATACGGTAGATGAAAACGTACTCCGCCGCGTGATCGATGGCATGCGCATAATCCATTCATCAGGCTCGTTTGCATACTGCCCGGTTTTATTTGCGCGGATTAAGATTAGTGGGGCAACTCGTTAAAAAGCCGGAATGATAATGGGGCCAGGTACTATATACTTTCAGCGAAACGGAGGTAGTTTCTTGCGTCATTAGGAGAATATGGTTCAACGATCCTCTAGCTTTTTTATCGTCGCGTAGTTTGTATGGAGGATCGCAAAATGTTTGCTCGAATGGCACTAACGATTTGTTCAAGAGAGTCCCGGGATTATGAATTCTGTTAAATTTCTGCTACCTGGCTCTGTTTTTTCTCTGTCGTCGCGCCACACGCTGTCGGAGACTGTCCGAAGGCTCGAGCTTTTTTTCAACGGGCTAATTGTAATTTTAGATGCGCCTTTCTTCGAAAAAAGATAAATTAGTTTTTTCTGGCCTGTTTACTTTGCGAAGTTGCATGGGACGCCCCGAGGAAAATAGCGCTCGCGATATAAAGTCCCCGTGGAAAAAGTAATCTGTGTGAATTTAATAAAGTTTCAACTTCAGTTTTAACCCCTCGAACTGCTTCGTGTAACGTAATTGGGGAAAATTCAAGTTTGCGAAAACAGCTTGATGCTCAACGGTGGAGAATGTTAAAATTTGTTTTAGATTTTGGCGAATTTACGGTGTTTTTACGCTACACTATCATACACACTTGTATTTTTCTTCGTCGTAGCCAGAGTCGAGGAGAGTTTCTATTCGAATTGAGATTAAACACGGTTTTAGAAACAAGGATAAGCGTATGACATTATTATTACAGTTGTAATATCATGTCTCGTAGACCCGGGGCGTTCCGAAATTCTTGTTCCGTCTCTGCTTTTAATTATTAGATTCCGCCACTTCGTACAATGAAAATTTATGAGAAATGTTCGAAATGGGTCGGCAACGACTCTCATTTCCTTATTAAAAACCATAACAATTTCAGGGAATAGCAACACAATGCGAAGCACCATGGGATTTTTCCCATCGCGTGATCAGAAACCATGCCGTACCCAGTTTTTCTAAATTTCTAGTACGCATCCGCCATTTATCACAAGAATTAGCATATTATTTCACGTTAGAGGCGAGACTCTAATTAACATAATAGTATGGTGAATGGTCGATTATTCATGAACTTTACCGTCATAAACTGCGACGATACGGTTAAACATACTGATCAGTGAAATTATCAGTTTATATTGAACTCAACACATTCCATACGGCTTTCTCAAAAACCCAGTTTATCATCCACTGATACGTCACGCTAGATTAACCGCGTTAATCACTTAGTTAGAGGAATGAGTTTATCCTGCGTCATGCCGCAGTTTAGTTCATTCGCGTTGGTGTCGCGAAACCGCGTCGAACTTTTCCGTGGAAACGTCTTTTTCCATCAACTTCCGGTTACGTCGGAACTACCAGGACGTAATTTCGGTTGCGTGGATCATTTCTCACTTAAAATTGTCACGAGGGCTGTAACTATCAAACATTAGAATCGTGGTCTGGAATGTATGACCTTAATAATGAAACAGCTCGGCTTTAGTGAGCAATTAGGGGATTAAACGACCATTGGTGAGTAGTAAGTTTGCGAGACGCGAGTCTTGAGTGCTCATTCGCTCTCTGGACAGGTTCACTATCTTGTAAGTAAATGAGGGAGCATTTCCTTCGTAAATGTTGCTGCGTGTGCATAAAGACACTTATAACAATAATCATTCGACCATAATCTTGAAATAAGTATGCACGTAAAGTAAATGTGGATATCTACTTAGTATGTACAAATTTGTTTCGATTTCCAGATAAATTCTAGTGGTAGAACAATTATTTCGGAAACTGAATGGAGCGGCGTCGTTAGAATCGAGGAATTAAACCGGGCGGTCTGAAACGACCGGGTTTTCGCGGAGAGCGTTACCGTCGGCTGAAAGGAAAGTTCCAAAGGGTCCAGAAAAATATAGGATAACAAGGAACGCTGGAGATTCGGAATTCAAGGGAACGCGAACAACAGCGGTCGAACTCCTTGCCGTTGTTTTCGCCTCCGAAACGAAACTCCTCCGGCAACAATACACCGCCGCGAGAACTTGCCAGGCTCTCGAGAAATAGTTGGAACGACTTGAACCGACAAAAATTAGTTTATCGGGCTCCGTTTCCCTTAATTAGCACCGGAACGCATAATACGAGAACGGTGATGGCTCGAGGAAAAGCCGACACGCTGGAATAAAACAAATAGACGGGTTTGCTCCTCCTTCGTCTTAGGAAATGGGAAATCGTAATTCCTCGGCTCTTCCGTTTAACGATTTGCCTCTGCCGTTCGATTTATCCGTATGCAAAAAGTACCCGCGCCTGCAATTTCCGTTACCGCGCCTAAGTCTGTTTAGCTTTTATCCGCTGGGTAAAATCTGCAATATTTTCCTCCTCGATCATTTCCACACGGCATGCCAGCAGCGAGATTGCTGCGCGCGGAACGTCTATGGACTGCGAATTGCTCGGTACACACTCTCATTTATCGCGAACCATGCGCATTGGACGGCGCGGCAAAAATTCGGATGCTGGTTTTATTTCTTTCGCAACTCTCGATTGTTGCTTTGATATTCTCCGGCTTGCGATCTAGTCGTGGTGGGATTTAATTAAGGATACGGATCATCGTTGTACGCAAGTGGTGTTCGTAGAGATCCCTTCGCGTCTGTTAATTGAATCGAACGTGCAACCAGTAGTTACTCACTCTGCATGTACAGTCAGAAATGGGCACGAACGTCTGCAACATCATTTTAAATGTTAGTTGCATTCAAACAGGACACTCAAGATGTACCCACGACTTCCTTACAGCCAAACAAAGCCTCCGGAGTGTATCATATGCGGCGTGACCATCAGTGTTCACCCTACACTACACGAATGTCCCAGATTTTCTTCGATTCTCTATTGAAAATCACCTCAAGTCGAATTAAAACGTAGACAGCAACAAGAACGTCCTCCTCTTTTTTAAATCCATCGATCAAATGTACGTATAATAACCAAGTATAAACTATGTGGTTGCTAATTACAAATAAACTGCAAGCGAATGAATAAATGATTTTAAATGAAGACGAAATGGCGAACGAGCACGACGTCGTCCTCGATTTGCACGTCGTGAGCGTCAAATAACAGGTGATCGAAATCCGAGACGGAAAAAATTGAATTTCATTCTCACACGGCTCATTCATGAGAACCGAACGGGTTCGGCGTCGAGGCGGACGCCCCCCGGACCGGAACAATTACAATTTTTACTGAAAATGAGAGTATACGAGGCTGTCGAGACGCGAGCAGCACCGTGGGAAAGTCGAGGCCTATAATTTGACGACCCATTTATCGGGAAATATTGGACGTGCGACGGGTTTGCTCGCCTGATTTCCAAGGCTGTCCGCGCGAGGACGAACTGGCCCGAGACGCGGGGGTTAAATGCCGTTTAAACGTGAACGGTGATCCCCAATTACACGATACGCGGTGAATAACGAATCAGCCCGTGACCGTCGCGGGGGTCTGACGACCACCGTATCTACGATTCTCCGTTTCTTTTTTCTTTTTTCAGCTATCGTGACGAAATATCACGAACCCACGAAGCGTTTCTAAACACCTTCGGTAATGGCATCGCGATACGCGTCACGGTGCCGAGAGAGAAAAAGTGCCGGAGAAGAGGCGCTCGGCGCAACGTGGAAGCTCGTTTCTGTCTTGTCGAGTGAATTTCATTTACCATCCGGTAAATTAAGAACGCTTGGCGATCGCGCGATTTTTTTCACGGCAAATTAAACACGCCGTGGATCGAGACCGACCGGGGAATAAGAAAGTTGCCGGCTTGCTGCGCAACAACGAGGTGTGATTTACTTCAGGCGTGCCGTCGTTTTACGTTCCAACAACCCGTGGTTTACGCGTTTATTCGTTGTTCTTTTTAGATATACCAGGTGATAAAGGAGGCAAGAGTTGTTTGCAAGCTGAGAATTAATTTTCCTGTTCGTTCCGAGTCTGTGAAAACGAGAATTGTCACGAGAAGCACGCGTTTGTTCGTCTAAATCGGTGCAATATCGTTATCTAGGATTCTTCTGGAATTCTTTCATGATCTGCGCATATTGTATTTATGTTAATCGGTAACAGCAAGACACTGCACGCAACACAAACAGGATAGCCATTGACGTTCATAATGAAGTTATTTTCTTCTCGCGTCTCCGCAGAAGCTATCGGGTTACTCTACGCGTAGCAAGCATTTAATCGCGGACTTGTTAGATCTCTTAGCCAGTGCTGGTCTAACCGCACGGCATTAACCATTTGTGGTCGAAGCCTGCAATCTTCGACGCGGCGATTCTTTCACAAACAAACGTCTTTAACGTAACATTACAAATATTTTATGGTTTACGGCTAACGAACCGTGGCAGTTGTCCGCGGCAGCGGTCTTCAAACCTGTGTGACGAGGGATTCGAGGGAATTTGATGCGCATCGTTTCCGCTTTTCGATTAACAGACGACGACGACAGATAAATTTCGGCTTGACAAACAACGTGATCGCGCGCTGTTAACCGATCGCAAACAGAACGCTCTCTAATTGGCGTGTAATTGCGACGGGGATCGCGCGAGTCAATCGTCGAAACGTTGTTTGCTCGCGGTACGTCGAGGAAAAGAGCGATTTGAAAAATGCCCCGGGAAAATACCGCGGGCGAGATAAACGTGAAAAATCGAGCTAGACAATACATAGATATAGGGAGACCCGTTTCGACGCGCACGCGATCGTGCCGCGCGTAATAGATAGGGGAAGAGCGAGCGGAACACCAGCCGGCGCGAAGGGGGCGTCGAAAGGGCGTCACCGATAGGCCAGCTACCAAACCTTCCTATTATTGATGAACTTCTACTAATCTGCCTGTTAATGCAACGCGCCTGGTCCGGCCGCCGATAATTTCATCCCAACTTGCGCAGACCTATCCGCGAAACCCGTTACTAAACACTGATATTCGGAAAAGTTGCGTTACCATATCGCCGCCCGAATGTAAGAACTAGGTAGCTTACAATTCCTTATTTTAGAGAAATTGATGAAACAGTATTTTAAGGTTCTAAGATTACGGTGGGGAGACCGTTATTTTAAACATAATGCCAATATCTGCTTATATTTCTTTATTTTAAGTGGAACAATACATGGAAAAACATCATTTTGGATTAAAACAAAATTTTTAAAAAGTTGAGTTGCCCATTTATAACATAAATAGAAATGTGTATTTATTTTTTATCTACTTTGAACACTGCTCACTAGATGTCGTAGATTACTTTGATAGGTTATACCCAGTTTTTACATTAAATTCTACCCGAGTTCTTCTTTAATACGAAGTAGATAACTCAAAATGTCCAAATTTCAAGTTAGCTAGTTCTTACATTCAGGCGGCGATATATTGTATAATTTAACAATCATAATAATACCTTCGATACAAGTTTTTAAAGAATTCATGAACGCTTATTGAACAGAATCTTTAGAAGAATTGATTCATAAATGCGTTTGTGTTTCATTCAGTGAACGTAATATTTAATTTATGTTTCGTTCGACACAATTTTCAGAAGAATTCACGAACGTGTACAATGTATAGCGTTTTGTATTTCGTTGAAGACGGTTTTTGAAAAAAATTCACAAACGTGCATTGAATTTGTGGTTCGATCGAATTTTTAGAGAAATTCGCGAACACCTAGCGAGTCTGTTATTTTTAATTCAGAAACCGTTCCCCTGACCTCCGTAGTGTGAAATTTTTAGAAAACGACCGACGAAAAGCATCGCATACAACTTTTCTACAGAATTCCCACGCAGCCTCGTCTTATTTTTCATTTCCTAGAAGCATTTGTGAAGGAAATAGGGATTTTACTTGGAATTTGTCTTTATAAATGCGAACTTGCTCGTAACACAGCGCAGGCTCGGTATAAATTTTCTAGGAGCGCTTTGAATATTGCTTTTGGGAGTTGTAGAAGGTATCGTTTTATATTCTCCAACATTTCCCTCTTGTAATAATGTTTCCTGTGATCTATGTTCCCTTTCAGAAAAGTAAGTCGGTGTTTTAGTAAGTTGTTAGCTCTCTGTGTTTACTTTGTCTCTACTTTTTTTCGCCTTTTTGTTTAATGATACAGCCTGTTTACGAGGCAACCGTGCAAGGTTTATTGCGCCGGTGTTTCTTGCCGGCCGCAACTCTGTAATAGGATGTTAGGATGTACGTTACTTTTTCGATTATCTTGGAAAGATGAGAAATACAGTTCCCTGGATAATCGAAATCCCAGTAGGGTCTACCGGATAAAAGAGATACACGGGAAACGCTTTGCAAATACTCTATGTATAGTCTATAGAATAAGACCTCATTTGCCAGGCAACTGGAAATGTTATCTTCCGAATGTAAATTCCGAACCGGAACCAACGGATTTACCTTACGCTCTCGCGACCAATCTAAATTTTCAATGAAGGAAAAACATCTACTGCCTCGCACACACTTCTCTCCTCGATTCTGATTCACTGATTTAATCCGAAACTACCTCGATCGTTTAATAATTCGGCTGTTGATAACCAACTAAATTGCCAGCACAGCTGAATCATTCAATTACCTTGGTAAAAATGTGGCTATTCTGAATTTTTAGTCAAGGAAAAACTTTTACTGCCTCGCACACACTTGCCTCCCCGATTATAATTTACTAATCTAATCCGAAACTACTTCGACCGTTTAACAATTCGATGCATAGAAAATCAAAATTTATAGGCTGTTGATAACTGACAATTATCCAATTTGCTGAATTGCTAGCTGAATCGTCCAATTATCTTCGCAAAAAATTTATTTTAACACTGTTGAAAAAGGCGAAAATCCGATTGTGTAAAATTCATTTCGATAATATCGTTAGCAATTCTCGCAAGAGAGATTACAAGGATTACGTTCGCGTTCTATCCGGTGGACGATCGCAAAAACATAATGTTATAGTTTGTACTGAAAAATCATCCCGGTGGCGATCGATCGGATCGGAAATTATGCGTTGAAGTTTTCGCGCAAACAGAAAAGAAGGACTCGGGAGAGAACCTTCGGAATGCCCTGGAGTTGCCGGTCGTTTATTGCGTTCAATCACGGTCCCCAGAAAAATCGCGTCCGATCCGAGAAAAACGCGCGACACGCGGGGGTAACTTCTTCTCGCCATTCATAACGATTACCATAAAAAGCGGAGCAAGTGTAAGATTCGCCGAGAGACAGGCTGCGCGATTATTTACGCTCGCGTTACAAGGCCATCGGCTCTATTACCGGCCGCGCCGTAATTGGAACCATTCAGGAGCAGAGTCCCTCCTTCGGCTCCAGATATCGAACTCTTTCGAGAACGATCCCAGTCATGGCAGTTCCACCATGCTCTCTGAAACATTCTCAATTAGAGAGTCTCCCGGCAACATTCCGGAACGTCGCGCCGCGCCATCGGGATCGATTCTGGCAATTTGTCGCGGAACTATCGTCGCGAAACAATACTGTTCATCGACGAGCACGTCCGGGACCGAAAGTCTATTAGCAATTAATGTGACCGAACGTTCCGTAACGCTTCTTAATAATCCACCGAATTTTTCTGACCAACCGAATTGTTTCCACAACTGAATTCTTTACAACAGAATGCACACGTAGTGTTTCATAATATTTGGTTACGCTTCACTCGGACGAGATCTCTTTCATTTAATATAAATGGTAATGCAATCAGACTGAAATTAAATATTGTACGGTACCTAGAGGTGGAGAGATAATTTGTATTTTAAATAAATACAGTAATTCGTGAGATTACAGAATCAGAGAGAAATTGTATATTTAGATATATTTATATACAAACAAGAAGATATTCCAGCACGGGAGACGTAAAAGTGTAGCGAGATTGAATAAAATTAATAACAGCCTCGATAATTTTCTAAAAGGTTCGAGAAAGCGGCACGAACTTTTTACTCGACATACAAATTGGCTACATTAACAGTAAAAGTGCCATCGTCGGCGTAAATGACCAGTCTCGGATACTTTATTGTAGAATTATTGAAATCACGAAGAAGATGCTTCGCGGCAGCTTATTCAGTAAACTTCTTTATTCGAGCACGCATCACGGAATTTGAATAAATCCAATCTCATGATTCTTAGAAGGCAATAAACGCGACTCGCTTTCGCGCTAGTCGCGTGGAATCGAATTAATTTTTTAAAGGCGACAAGCGCGGCTGTATCGCGTTAATCTGGCTCTTTAGGGTAGTCCGCAAAAACCTAATGCCTCATAAGCGCGCGGCCAGTTAATCACCCGGTCGGTGTATTCACGATTTCGTGGCCGCGGAAGATTTATTATCGCTTTCCCATTACGTTGACGACTGAATAATTACTGTCGTATAAATTCCGTGGATCCGTGAAAAAAGGCCGGACGGAGCGGTTTCGCCCGAAAATTGATTAAAAAAGGTGACAGAGTGTCGTTACAACCCACCAGGAGTACATAAGACCTGAAGATGGCATGGCTCGGCCGTACATTGAACCGAGCAACCGAGATGAATAAAAAGGGCTGGGTTCACCGGCTGCTTCTCTCCTCCATCCGTTCATTCCTCGCTATAATCTTTCTTGCCTCCTCTTTATTCTTTTTCGCTCGCTCACCGGAACAACCTGTTTCACAGCCTCCGCTGGAAAAATCGTCCCAATGGAGGGTACCGGGTGCAAGCTCGTGTACCGTATTGCTCCCTTTTCTCCCTGTCCCCTCCCCGCCTTTCCATCTTTCTGCCCCTCTTTCTGCACCCAGTTCCTGCCGCGAACCACTCTTCACGGCCCACCTTCCGTCGCGTCGGCAAATCCGTGCAATCGATGCAATAATCGCAAGATTTACAATTCCCCTGTGACTCGGACAACCGACGCCGTTTTCATCAACTTTCGCCACCATTTGTTTAGACTGTAAAGAACAAGAGATACTCGAAATGTACTTCCGCTAAAAGTTTACCGCTGCAACAACGATTTAAAAGCCTACTTACACACCGCGCTATTATTGGCAGCTGAAAAGAAGTCGAGGGGAGTTCCCACCATCGATACTTCCGCAGCCTCAATCTTTAGACTTTCTGCATGTATTGTGCACGATAATACATTCCTACCAAGTCACTTCTTCTCTGCCCTCGATAATACTCATCCTCGATATTCTATAGCTTCAATTTTGCACGTGGTTGTTCCACGGGCCATGGGAAGGTTGCCCGTGGAAGCCCTGCTTCACCACAGTCGTACAAAATGTTTCGATTTTAGGTGGACAGAATTGTTTTTGACTAATTTATATCCTCTTCGTTCTCTCTTGATAATTACTATTATGATATTTATCTTTCTGTTATAAAGGAATTGAACATAAAAATTATAACAGATATTTTTCTTATATTTCTATATACACAGGGTGGTCATTTTATCTGAAGACATTGAAATATCTCGAGAACTATGCATCGGATCAAAACAAGTGGGTAATGAAAGTTGTTCGTCACCACTCCCTGAGGCTGGGGGTGGGGGAAGATAAAAAAACTTAAATGGGAATCCCCATTTTTCATTGCAGATTTGGATTCTCCAGAAAAAATACACAAATTTGACCTAGGAGTTTTCGCATTTTGATTCACAGATGGCGCTGTAATGGACAAACATCAAAATGGGTAAAACATCGTTGAAAATTGGGGATAAATTAGTTTAATATGTACTTACTTTCCATTTTTCAATGCACCGCAGTTTCGGAACATTTAACTAGTCGTTAATGGATAAAAAATGGAAATAATGAGATATAATTGTTAGAATTATTTGGTACAGTATGTCTAATAATATATTTTCTCAATTAAATATGTTTTTCAATCACTGTGCCATTTCTCCAGGCTGGAAACATGATTTTACAACCTGTCGATTGTTGCGACGTTACACTTTGACCTCATCGTTGATTTTTACAATCGTAGACGACTTCGCGTTCATTTTAATCTTAAAATGCCCGCAATGCCGTCGACCACGCCCATTAAGGGCCATTTCTCGAGGCTGGCAACACGATTGTGGGACAGACGTGATTTTACAACCTGCCGATCGTCTGGCATTACACTTTGACCTCATCGTTAATTTTTACAATCGTTGTCGACCCGAACCACTCTTTAGCTGAATTTTTCGTCGATGAATCCGCGCAATCGATGCAATAATCAGAGGATTTGCAATTCCCTCGCGACCTTAACGACAGACGCGACTTCTGCGAGGCCGCGCCGGGAAATTGATGGAGGGGGTACGGTGAATGGCGAGCGATCGCGAATCCGGCGACTCGCCGCGATGCTGTTTCATTCAGCACAGACCTAGCAGATTTTTTACTCGCTTTCGCAATCTGCTTGGCCTTTGAGCCGGTTAAACGACCGTCCCGCGACTCTCTGTTAATGGCCGAGAGCGGTAAGGGCGCCCAAGGATCAGGACTCTCTTTTCAGATCGGATCTAAATCGAGACGCGACGATAGCATCGAAATAATCTGGAAGATTGTATGGCCGGTTTATTATTCGACTGTGAGTCTTTATGTTTGCACGTTCGTTTCTTTACTCTGTTCGTATCGGCTCGGTGATAATGAACTTGTCAGCGAATATGTTTCACTGCTTCTGATTCTCTTCAGGTTTTAGCTCTTTCCAGTGGAACGTGGCCATTAAAAATTGCATCGGAGAGATCTTCATGAAGAAATTAGTTGGGTGAAATATCAAACAGAAATGAAGAAAGAATGTTGTAATCTTGCTTTTAATGTAACAAGTCGTTAAGGGAGCAAATCAATTTTTATGTTATTTCTGCTTCCCACGATCAATGCAAAACATTTTTATTTTGCATAAAAGATCCGCAGTCTAGTGATTGCACGTTTCAACATTATTAACCGCGAACGATCCGTTATTCCGCTGTCTACGCAGAAGAACAGACGAATTGAATTTAGGTAGGTCGACCAGTAGAAAAATCGTTCATTTGGTTGGTCACGGCAGTGGTAATGGAGGATCATAAAGTGCTCAGAAGAATATAAATACCGGGGCGACTGTAATTGTGCCATTAATCTTCCCGAACATTTGAACTTCGATTTGTCAGTGTCGGGTAACTTTCACTCACGGGGAAATTAGTGGCAATTTGGTCGGGCACGGGAAGCAGTAGACCCCTACAATTTATGGTAAGACTATTTGCAGTCATGATTTCCCCAGGAAATCCTTCGATCCGAGGTAATTCAGTCTCGAGAATTCTGGTTGGCAATCGGGAACCTTTTCTCTCTTGCCATTCCTTTGAACGAATAATTCCTTCACAGACATACGCACACTATAACCGTTGCGTATTATTGCTGCGGTACCATCTTCAATCTTACTTCGTAATCAGATTTCGTATTAAACTTACTTCTAACAATTCTTTGAACGCACGAAACCCATTGTTATGTTGTTTCCCGTCTGTTTCGGATGTTCAATCTAAAATTCATTTTTATCTGCGATACGTAAACGAGCGAGAAGTTCTAACTACCCCTGCTTCAAGCTGATTGAACACCGCAGAGAACTTTGGTCATTCCCATAAGGACTCGTCGTTACCCTCAAACACCACCGGAAACTTTCTCGTCCGCGTGGATCTTTTGATGAAACAATTTTGAAGGTGGAGAGGCCGAGTCTACAGGAGCGCTCGACGCTAAAGTAGATGTAGTTCTCCGTGTATCTACACAAGCTCTCTCTGTAGGAGCGTGTGTCATAAAAGAGCGGCGGTGCTGCCAAAAAAAATCGGGAAAGTTGTGACGGGAGGAAATTTCTTTCATCACCGGTTGAAAAAGGAGCCGCGGCGCGGCGGCTCGTCCCCGTTTCAGAAGGCCGGCGCTGTGCATACATTGCAGCTGGAAAGTGTGTGGACAGTTGCAATTTTCGGAGCATCGGTGACGCAAATTTCGCTCGACGATTATCTGTGCCCGTAATTATGAAAGTGGTCTAACTCGTATTCACATTTCTTGCAATGAGATGAATTCTATATAATGTTGAAATGACAAGCGCTATCGTAAAAATTACATTGAATCAATTAGTTTAAAGTATTTAAATGGTGTCTGTTATCAAATATGTTTTCTCTATCGATCGTATTTGCTGTTAATAAATGTCAAATGCTTTCGGCGCAACGGTTCGATCGTTTCCTACAAATTATGAAGCAATTTTGCTAATTATCTAACAAAATCAACGTTTCAATCCTACTTTTTTACTAATAATTCTTACACCATTATTTAAAATATTTGTTGCGTTATTAAATCTGCATTCAATACCTTAATAAACTACTGAAAGTATTGCGCGAGGTATCATATCAGTTTTATATCGATCAAATTAAGAAAATCCATATAAAATGAAAATATTTCAGGCCGGAAGTAAAATTCGGTTTTCGAATTGGAATAGAAATAAACTTCGCAGCCTAGTTCCAGCCTCGACAGTAAAGTTACGACTGATCGAGTGGAAAGGCACCGAGCTTCTTTGCACAGCTAACAAAATGTTGATTTGTAGTGGCTAGCAGACGCGATTAGGGATGCGTCGACATACTTTTGAGCGGCAGCGGTAGTCGAAGCGGCGCGCAGGATACATTCCTGTGTGAAGGGCCGGCAGAGGAGGATGGGATTGGATCGAACGACCCGAATATGCCAAACGCCCGTCAAATCCGCAGGCATCTCGGTCGTTCGATCTTTTATTTGATTCCATAAACAGCGCGGGAGGGGGATGGATCTGCCGCATTCCCGGAAACGAAACCACCGTTGATCCGATGGAACGTCTGTCGCCCGAATTAAACTAGTAGAGCAGCCGGGGGGCTCTGGTGCCGGTGCGGAACCGATCGGACAATCCATAGGCACGCGTCATCGTCGGCAGGTTCATCAAGAGCTGACTCATTAGCCGGCATTGTACGTGCGTTCAACTGGCAACTGCATTACTTCGCTTTGATGCGCACCTGACCGAGTGCAGCCCCGGGTCCTCTCCTCTCCCCTCTTCTCTCTTCTCTCTCTCTCCTCTCTGTGATGGCGCACGCTCCGGAATCCTCCCCCGCGCGGTTCCCGCCAGGGGATTTATATCTGTGTTACGAGCGGACGTTAATTGCTCGCGACTAATTTCACTCCGGCTCGTCGGGATCTCCTGACAGTGACACGTACCTGCGGGACAATGGCCTTTGTTGCGAATTTCGGATACATTTTTTCCCCTAGTCTGTTTGCTGCCTCCCGCCGCGCGCCGCGCCAACTCGTTCGAGTGCGCTTGCACAGGCCCGAATAAACGCGGGATCCCCTGAGCGCGTCTGGACTAGAGCTGTTACCTTTCTCCGGAGCTTCGACTCTTCTGAGATTCGAAGGAAAGAAGGAGCTCTTCGAATGTGTACGAAGTTTCGAAGTCTTCGAATCGTATGAGGTTATAACTTAATCAATCTTTTAGCTGTGGTGACGTATTTTTTCCGAAATGTAGGAGTGTCTGTAATTGTATAAAATATATTAGGTTGGGGAAAAAGAAATCCATCATTTCTCCGCTTGAGATAACGTAAAAATAACGTAGAAATTTCGAAGTTCAAAGCTTTGAAATTCCGTTTCTTTTGTCGGAGCTTCGAAAATTCGACTCTCATCACCTTCGAAATTTCTGAAATAGAGCTCCGATCTTCGAAGCTTCAAAATCTTCGACTTTCGAAGGAAAATAACAGCCCTAGTCTGGACTAGAGAACTTCCGGCCGCGTGTCCAGACGTACAAGTTAGCGTTCGCGACGAATGGAGTATAAGAGGCTCTAGGATCGCAAAACGATGCGTCCAAAGCAGTCTCTCGTGGTCCGAATTCAAGCTAATCGATCTCGAATCAGACGTCTGTACAGAATAGAAGTTTTCTTCAAACTGCACGGTGCGTCTCCATCTCCACTTTGTCCGGATCTAAGTACTTTCTCGAGTTCCTCGAGGATTTGGAATTTGTCGCGAGGCTCGAACTTACGCATTGCAGAATTACAGGAAGATTCTACATCGTCGACGGGTTTTTACCTCCTGCAATCTGGTACTTTCTATTCGGACCACATTTTTTCCAGCCTCCGCTCAGGAATCGTTCGAAATCAAGTGTATATTTCACGGATTGCGCGATTTATCTTCGAACGCGGTATCAGCTGATCTGAAACCTCATCCGTTCTTCGCGTCAACTCGACGCATTTTTCACTGCCTCCGGGAAAGCAGTAGCTCGCCCACCGTCGATTTATTATGCGAATAATCTCGTTCTAATCTCGTTCTCGTGCGGCATGGTGTATCCCTCGAGAGTAACAGTTCACAAATTTACAAATTGGCCGAGGTTGAAAAGCGTGGAAAAGAGAAGTAGTTAGAGGAGAAACGCGAAGTGACAATTAAAGAGCGAAATCTGTTCGACGTGTTCGAGTTAACGGGACAAATAGAAAGCCGATTCTGTTTAAAGCGTTCGCTCTCTTTCTCCGGTGCCGTTCAATTCCCGGAAAAAAAGAGAGATTTCCGTGTATCTTGGATAGTTTTCGGTACAATCAAACTGGACACGTTTGCACCGGACATTGCGTCTATGTTGTATCGCGAGCGGCACAATAATCGAAGTCCGCGTGACTTAAACGCATCGGGTCGCCGCCGACGAGCCCGGCTCGACCCGGGAATTTTCTCCGTATCGGGAACCGATCCAGCCATGCGTGCGCGAAACGAGTTTCGCGATCAACGTGTCCCACCAGAGCCGCGCCTAAACGGACCATGCGGATCTTCGTGATCGTACAACCGAGCTCTCTCGATCGCCGAGCGAGACATCGCATCGGGAACGGGGCTATAGTTGAATTAACGTTCTGATTGAAAAAGTTGTTTCGTCCCCGGTGGATTGTATACGCCGGGTACCCGGGGGAAAAAGTCGACTCCCCGGACCACCCGTCAGTGGTTCTCTTCGAGGATCTTCCCCCGTTTTAATTTGCTGGATGATTGCTCCTCCGGCGATCGACCCTATTACTGCCCTACTGCTTGCTGTCTGTCCAAACAGTTACACTCTGTCTCCTGTTCTACATCTGGTTTCCGCGTGTGCGAATCCACTGAACCAAGTTCTGCAGGCTTCGCGCTCCAAATTCGCCCTTTTGCGAACGGAGTATTTTCCACAAAGTTTTTGCAAATTAATCGTCAACAATTTCAGAATTTTATTTACTGCGAAAATGTACATATCAAATGCTCATTTAACAGTGTTCGTTGTTTGAAGAATCAGCTGGCACTTTCTCGGCACAGAATTTGATCTTTGAATAAACTTCTTCGAGACACTTCTTCGAGTGTGATTTTATGCATTTATGACAAAAATGAGTAGGTGCAATTTAAAGCAGGAAAAAGATTAAAAGAGTTTAACAATGCCAATATACTATCTTTTACATATAAAAATCATTAATGAGGAAAATCAATTTTTTTATTTAGCTCGTATATACATATATCACTTGCAATTGATGTATAAACATTTTATTTTGCATAAAGATCCGCAGTCTAGTGATTAACTTTATAAATGTCCTTGACAGGTGAAATTGATCTGCAAAAAGGTGAATTCGGAGTGCGAAACCTATAGAATACAGCAGCGTCCACTCTAGCGGTCAAAGACCTTTCGATAGAAATGGGATAGGGCAATGAAATTTGAAAGAATTCGTTAAACTTGCACAATCTCAAGAAAAAATTGTGGTTTTTCCAATACCACGCGCGGAAAAAAATTTTTTAAACATGCGACACATCATTTCCCGTAGATTTTCTCACGCTCACCGTTCACCGCAGAAAAATGTCGAGGGCGCCGATACGTTTTTCGACGCGGCACGCAACGCGCATGAAAAAAGTGCGCACCCGGTTATTGCGTCTACAGGCTGAATTAATAATGACCAGCCGAGAGAACAAAGTGATTAAATATTGAAGTTTCGGGCGGTTTGCGCCGCCCCGTTACAACACTGATCGTACAGTTTCATATACCTATACATATGTATTGTAGGGAGGGTTGGGGGGTAGGTGCGCGTGTTCGCGATTATCAAAGAGGGTTTAACAGTTATTCCATCGAATGATAGCAGTCCGAGGCGAGTAGAAATTGGCAACAGGTGGAAACGGGATTGCCGCAGAAGCCGCCGCCCTGATCAATACGTAATTACGTGATCCTACACGACACCCCGGTATATCCCGGGGCCCGTTCTCTTCCCGCGTTTGTCGTCTCAACTTTTGATACGTCCGCTTAAATGTTTCCGGCAGTGTCCCCCACGAATTCTCCGGCTCCACTCCACCCCCTTAACTCCTCCGCGGTGGTTAGATTTAAATTATTGTAGATAAAGACGCAACCCGAAACGCGACACCTCGGCTTCAACCCTCTAATCGGATAAACGCCCGAGCTGTTAGACACCGAACTTCCCCGTAACATCGTTGATATCGCATGAACCGGGGGTGGCTTTCGAACCGAGCACAGTGGGGGAAGACTTTAAGTTTCCGGCGATGGTTCCGATTTGTTTTATCTTCCGCTTTAGACTGTCGCATGTAATATGCACGACCAGACACGCGACGGGAAATCAGGTTAAATATGCAAATGCCCCCCGGAATGCGCCGCCGCTACGCTCCGTTACAAAGACGAATTCCCATCTCCATTTTCACAGCCGGAACACTTTACAAATTGTTCCGCGAAATTCTTTTTCCCTCCGACTTTCTCGTTTTCGTTCGCGCGAGATAGGCCAGGCACCGGCGAGCTTATTAATAAACACATTTTTTGGAATGTTGACTCCGAATGCCGAGGTGCTCATTTCGCAAACCGTTTTTTCAGTCGTTTTATGTGTTCCGCATTAGAGGAATAAAAGTAACGAAGTTTCGGGTTACCTGCAAACAGCAGAACGGTGTAACTTATTTCGGGAAAACTGTGTGAAATTGACACTCGGAGATATTTTAACTAGAAAATGAAACATTTCTTCCGACCTAGAATAATTCCATTCTATGTGATTCTTAAAATTTTATGGATATTGGTGTGATACCTTGTACAATACCTAAGTGTTTAGTAATTGATTAGCTAGCGACATATTTACAGTACTCGACAAAATAAATATTTAAATGTAGAAAATGTACACTCCGTTGTATCCTGTATCTATATAATAAAAATCAAATGCTGTTCGTTGGTCACGACATCACTTGAGAACGGCTGGACCGATTTGGCTAATTCTTTTCTTAAAATGTTCGTATTAGTCCGAACTAGGTTACAGGATAAGAAAAATTGGAAAAGTATCACGGAAAAATGGAAAATTCGGGAAAAACTAAAAGTGCTTTTAGAATCATATTTCAATACAACAAAAAAACGAACATCGTGGCTTTTGATCAATATTTCAATAGAAATTTACATTATTGACGTCTGTTAAAATAAAATGGGTACCACTAACCCTCTCGCGAGCAACAACTCCCCTCTAGTATCGAATAAATTAATGTTCGTGAACAAAATAGAACGGCAGCGAAGGTATCTGAAGTTGATCAAATTTACCGTTTTGTCCACCTAGAATCGAGGAATCGATCATTGTGGCGACGCTCCCGCTGAAAACTCGTTTACAGCAGTGCAGTAACGATGGCTCGCCTATTAAACAATTGAATTACGGTCGCGGCGGAGGTAGACAGTTGCTTGTCCTCGGGGCTGGGTTGATTATCCCAAATGTTAGATCAACATCGATCAGACAGTGTTGGGTGGCGATCTCTTGGGCATCGGCACAGCTGAACGGCCCGGCATTATTGATCCAATATTACCAGGCATGGTTGCAGAATAATATTTACGGCCAGTAATGAGTCAATATCGCAAAACAATATATAACGAGAGATCGTTGTTTTGTCGCGTTAAACTATGTTGGCCTGTTAATTACTTTTTAATGAAACTAATAAATTGTTCCCTCGACCCTTCTCCTTTCCCCCCGGCCCTCCCGAAAACGCTCGGAAAATTATGATCAATATTTGTTGCCGACGGAATTGCCGCGGCAAGAATTATTAACAAAGTTCGGGAACAGGTAAACTTTCGAGTGCCACTGGCGGGGAATTGCGAATCTGGAGAAGTAGAATGAAAATTCTAGTTTCTGCGTTTCTATATTGTAAACGGCCCCGCTTTTACTCTCGCTTTTTGATAAGTAAAAAGGGGAACACACAGTCCTCTCCGCGATTTTTTATGAGATCCTGCCGGCGTGTAAATCGTTGGAAACTACGCCGGGTCTCTTTTATTTTTATCGCGGTGATTCGGGTCTAAGGGCTCGAACTACCCTCTGCTCTTTTCTTTTTTATGGGGAATAATATTGCGTGCGTATTGCCGAAAGAACGATCTCGAGATCCCAGGGAATCGTGCCGTTCTCTACTAACAATCCGTTCGTTATCAATCGTCAGAGATGAATCGAGCTGGTTTAGAAGAAGAAAAAAAGAACGGCGGATTGTACGCTCTTAAGAGTTTAGAAGCAGAAAGTGTGGTAAAAGTTAGTTTTAACCTTTTCATTTGCTCTTCTGCTGACATTTACATCGTATTACCTTTCCCCCGCGGTAACTACGAAAAGTTGTTAAAAAAACTTTCTCCGTGCCATTTTGTGGGTTGGTCCCTTTGAACACCGCCTTTATCCTTTTAACCTCGCTGTGTTGCGCTACGTGCTCGCAAAGTTTCGCAATGTTTGACGCCTCGTGGAAATTTCAGGGAAGAATACGGACAAATAGTGGCGGTTGTACGTACTCCCTTTCCGCTCTGCTGTGTTTACGGATCGTTCAAATTGGTCAATCCTGTGTTTCAACGAGTCGTACACGGTTTAGGAAGGTTCTAAACAATGCCACGCCTTCCTTTTCAAATGAAATCGAACTTGATTCGCTTGTAATCAATATTTAAGCATTCAAATAAATGTAGCTTCTGCGAAGAAAAATGTGCGAGTGCTGCTATACACCAGGAAAACGATTTCGGACGATAAACGACAGTTTCCGCAGTAAGTCGCGCAAATTGCTGGCGATCCGGCAGCGTGACGGATAGCAGAACAGGGCCGAACAGGGAATTATGCCAATTGAATATCAATGGTCGGGGCCGTAAAAGTGAGATTCTAATTTGCATCACAGAAGATGCGCTGCTCCGGTGGGAAGCAGCCATTCATCTTGGCAGTTTGAAAAGTTATAGGCGTAATAAGTGGTGTTCGGGGGCGAGAGTTATACAGTTTCCACGGGTGTGTGAGAGGGGAACGACAAAAGTTTCGAGTTATGCTTTTAAATAGGATCGTATCTCCCCGCTGCGATTCTCGCCGGTGCGATGGTGGCCGGTGAAGTCGAAAAATGGTCGAGGGCACACGTGACACGGAGTATTTTTAACCTGTTCTGCGTTTCTCTGACCCCAGCACGGCAAATTTTATGCATTCGTCGCACGTGCAACGCGAGCGTCGAGCTGTAACGCGACGCGATAGCGAGATTCATGGGATTTAAATGTCTCCGTTTCATCTTTATCCTTATCGAGCCGATTCGTCGCCGGTAACAAATGTTTACCATGAATTTCCTATGGAAATCAATTCTTCATTCGTCCCTGCATTCGTAAATGAAATTATGAGAGGAATAATTTGAAATGGCGAATCCATTTTGATTCATCTCCGGGATTTTTGATAGAAAGTAAGGTGATTAACTCATCATCGGAGCGGGATAATAAATTTTATCCGATTTCTGCGCTTTTATAATTCCGCGCGGCGATTTCAAGCAGGAAATCAATTTTTCCATGGTCGCCGCGCGTTCGGAATAATTTATAAGACGAGTAACCTCTCTCTCTCTCTCTCTCATCCGAGGTCCGATTAGCGACACGTGACTGCCAGAACAGATCGATCGAATCTCGAAAACATGCTCGGGGCAATTGTATCGGCGTGCAAAATAAGAGGATCTCCTCGGTAGAAGCGAGGACGCCTTTGATTAAAATATGCAGTCGTTACCAGTTGGAGCATTTAAACGACCTTGCTAGAAGCGACTCCGTCTCGTCGCAGAAACGAACAGAAATCGAATTCTACACCGTCGCCGTTGTTGTTTGGCCGGTTGTGTTCACTGAATTACCATACTCTTTTATCTAAATCCACCCCTCGAGTCGATGGCGTATTTCTTCGTCGGCCACCCTCCTCCTGTAATCCATTATCTTTTTAAAGGCGAAGACGTTAATAAAGAGAAGCTTCCTCTCGAGCACTTAAAACGGAAGAGCTTGGGAATAACCGGCGAAGATGGAAAACCCGACAAGCACCGAAAAGTCCGTCCTCCATTTTTCTTCTCTTGAGGAATCGCTGTTGGTGCTTCGCTGTTTCAAGAACTTTTTTTTCCAGCGAACTCGGAGTAAACGAGATCGACATTCGATGAGTGCTGCCGTTACGGAAACTTCTGCGAAAATTTCCTTCTGAAATATTCATACGACCCTATCCGTTCTCTTTAATTGTTTTATTTAACCACTTTAAACCCCTCCGGGCTTATTTCGCCTTACAAGAATGACTAAAAGCGAATACTAAATATGCGGATTACAGTCTTTGAGGAAAGAATGAACACCTAGAGGTGGTTCAAGGCCCAGACTAAGCGGGGCATTTATTAGCTCTCGCGTCTTTGTGAATTATTCTCGCAAGCTTTAAATGGACAAACCGGGGTAACAGAACTTTCGTTGATACATTTCTGAAAGAATTGTTTTCCCTTAAAGGGTCCTTGATTTTTGGTAACTTCGGAGGTACGATTGTTTCGACACAAACTTTATTTGTCACCCGTATATATTACACGAATATTCTCAATGAAGACGAACAGACAGTATCCCGTACTTTTATCAACTATCTGAGATTCGTGGAGAAGGGCTACAGCAATTGCTCGTTATTGTTTACTTTAACCGCCGCGCCGTCCCAGGTATACAAATTCCTAGGCTCGTCCTTGCATGCCAGCACATGCGTAATGACTTTCGCTAGACGGTGAATCGCTTTATGTTTATAATCGTATTTCTTTTTTCTCTTCCCGAATCTCGCTAGAATCCTTCATGTGAGAAATTCTCCAAATCGAGGTTTTCTGCGGCCTATGGTAGACACATTGTGTCTACCCTTACACGCTATTGGCTTGAATGCAACAAACGCTATCGCGTAGTCGCCAGTGTCAAACGAGATTCGGGTGCACTTCCTATGCATTATCCTATGCACTAATCCCTTACAATTTTTCACATTTCATGTTCCGTGTTATCTTCGCATACACGAGTCCACCGCTGAGAAAGGTATAAATGTATTTCTATCTGTAACAACGATCTTTAGCTTGTTCTGTAATTTCACCGTAACATTTCGCAACGCCGCGCCGCGACCGTAAGAATATTTCTGTCGAACTCTATTTCCGTTTTATCGATTCGTACGATTGCACGCCGGAGATAATCAGGTCGTTGCACCGTAGCTACTCGCGTTTTAGGATAATTCGACGTGGAAGTCGTAAGTCTGTGTTCGCCGTGGTAAAAGTAGAATACGAGGGTTGAGCAGGTACGCGAGTTCTAATCATCTCGAGGAACTGCGCCAAGAGAGAGCTGTATCGTTTCGTTTCGAGGTTGTTCGGCAACGTTTCAGTTGCACGAATGATTTTCCATAAAACTCGGCGAACTGTTCCGAGCAACAACGAGCACGGTTAGGGAAACACGAAGCGCTCGTTGCACCGTAGAAATTCTGCACTATGCATTAGGAACACTACGGTAACTGTTGGGTAATTAAGTAGACGTTTATGGTTGTGTTACCGCGTCTGAATGAAATATTTAGTATGCCGCCGGCCCCGTAATAAAACAATGGCGAGAGGCAGTCGCAGTTTAACCACGGTAACGGCTAATTATTGTTGAATTAATTCTCGTTGCTTCGAATCAAATGATTTTCTGAAATACTACCCGCAAATCATGTAATGCGGGAGCAAAACCGGGCGATTATGATTTCAGAGACCATTAAGAGATCAAGGATCTATCTGGGCAGTTAGCCGGCAAGTTCCCTGTACTCTTTGTACTCTTCGTTTTTCCCGGTAGCGTGTCTCGTCAGACCCACCCAGTAGCCGGGAGATCTACAAGTCTAAACGTCGGAAAGAGGCTTTCGAACTAATTCCCTGAAGTTCGTTACATCGTTGCGCATCCTCGATCAGTAGGTGTACCCCGCCCATCTAATTCGCCAGCGGAACTCCTAAGCCTAATGATTGATCGTCGAAGGTTTCCCCGGTTAGTTTGACAAACGTCTCGCTCGGTAAAATTACCGGGAATCCTGGCGCTCCGGTATCCAGACTCTGCGCAGAGAGGAAGTGGATCCGCCACGACTCTATCGGACCGATACTCGATCAGATGGACGTTTCTAGCCAGCTAGAGGATCGGACGCGTCGGTCGTCGGTAATTTGCAGGCGGTTTTTCTTCGTGTAGAAGTTATTTCGGTCCTGTCTGGTGCTATGTACGACTCGGGTAGCAGCGTTCAGGTTGCAGCATTCCGGACGGCATAGGCAATTAGCGTCGCGCTAGTAGCAGCCCGATATTCGAAACTGGGTTGTAGCTGGTCGAACCTGGTCGAACCTGGTCGAAGAAGCTGGTGCCTCTTGTGGCAAAGGAGGAGAGTGGTCGTGGTTCGTCGCCGCGGATCGTTACAATTATTCCCCGCTCGTCAGGCGCTCTGCTCCGTATACCTACCTGTGGACGCAGGTAGCACCTACGAAACCGGTCGAACAGGTTCCCGTGGCTTTCCATTCGCAGGCCGGGCAAAAGAGTGGCCCCGAAGAAAAAGAGCGGTCTAACCAGCGATGATGCCTCGGTCCGCAGGCCCGGCAGCGTCCCGAGAAGAGAAAACGAACAGAGATACACAGAGAGACACACGGACACACACACACACACACACGTGCACGCGCTCGCACACAGCTAAGAGGAGGGGGGCACAGGTGAGGGAACAGGTGAGGGGTGCAGGCAGCAGGGTGCACGCGAACGTTCCACGGTCGCTGCTGGGTTTCCGGTGAATGGCGAACGCCGGCCACGAGCCAACGTCCAATCAGGGCAGGAAACACCGTCGAGGCCACGCGTAGACTCTGAACCTTCTCCCTCTCCTCTCCTCTCCTCTCTCCTCTCTACACTCCTCTTCGGGTTTCTCAACCTTCCACGCCGTTCTCTTCCTTTTTCGCCGTGGCAAAGGTGAAGCTGCTGGCGCTGCTGATGCCCGATGCTCCGCCGGCTGCTGTGCTTCCACTCCCTCTCTCCCTTCAACTCACCTGCTCACCCTCTTCCAGCTCCTCTTCACAGGTTCTCCTATTCTCTCCTACTCTTTGTCTCTCTTCCAGACCCTCTTCGTATGTACCTCCGATCCAACCAACGGCTAGCCGTCTTTGTCATCGCCGCGGTTACCAGCGCAAAAAAGGGTACGGACGTCCGGAATAACATTTTGGTGGATTCGCTGCGCCGAGGAGTAACGATATTGCCCCCGGTCAGATTGATGGCCCCGCTTTTCATGGAGATTTCTTTCTCCTTTCCTCCACCTACCCAATGCTACTCTGTTGCTCGTACATATATACTCTTTTCCTTCACCGCTCTGCCCAGCCGTGATTGAATGCGTCGCGATCGACCAGAGAATCGTTCGCCGTCGCCGCCGCCGCCGCCAGGATCCACTTGTAAATTGTTTGAACGACTCTTTTATTTCCTCGCCACGGGTTTCTCTATTCTACGAGGGCGCGGTAGGGACTCGTCTCTTGGAAGTGCGCCGCCCATCTTCTTATCATGCGGCCGCACCGATGCCGAGTCCTGGATGAACATTCGGTTCCACAGAAATTTATGTTGGCTCGAAGCAGCTTTTCTTTATCGAGACTGCTGGCGAGAGAAATGAATTTGTTCTGTTCTTAAAAGTATCTCGTACGTCCCCGGGATAAAAACGTCCCCAGAACTCGATTGAAACCAGTCTAAACATTTTTTCGCATCTACGGGTCGGGTTACGAGTTTCCTGTTAACACCCGTTCGAAATAACATTGACGCGACGTCAGCGTCGGTTTTTTTGTCCGAGGACCTCCTCACGGCCAGAGGCGGCGGCGGCGGCGCGGCGGCGGCTGTAAATATTTCGCGCAGATGCAGCGATACGCGAAACTTCGTCAGTTTTTACGCCCGCCTCGTTATCTCGTGAACTCGAATTTATGGCTCGAGAGCGGCCCAACTCGTCGGTACAAAGCAGCACCCGGTTGTGCACCGTGCAATTTTCGCCAGTGTGCGAATCGCGAAAAGCCCGCACTCCACCGACGGGACCGAGTGTGCACGCGGGAACGGTGTCGAAACTGGACAGCCAGCATTTTCGAAAGCAAAACCAGTACTTACGAGTGGGTTACGTTGGAAATTCGCCGACACCGTTTGCACCGACAAGATCCATCGAAACCCGCTGCCAACGGCGCCGATACTAATCGACTGCGATATCGATGGCGGCTCCGAAAAGTGTTACCTCAAACTTCCGATTTTAAGCAACTCGAATTATCATGTCGCACCCTGTTGGACTTTCTTTGCGTCAACCACGTATTCACGAAGATGAAACTCAGTTTATGCGCGTCCACGAACTGTTACGGCAACAAACGATTTTACGTTCCACAAATTTCGCCCGAAAATTGCGAGCCCGCGTAACAAAGGAGAGCATAAAAATGCCGAGTAAGCATGTTGACGAGTAAACCGAAAGTCGTTCCAGCATGGAAACTATTAATGTTTCTTAGGAGGAAAATGGTTAGCTTGATGTGGAGCAGACAATAGCCGGTTCTCGTGTCGTTGCAGAGCGAGGGAAATAAAAAAAAGGTTTCTCTAATGAAACCCCGGGACGGGCTTTCTGAAACAGCGTTGTTGAACACGACATGCCAAAAGACTCGGTTAGCGACACGTAACGTCATCTAATTAATTAGCTAGAAAAATGGAGCTTTCGCGAAAGGCGAGCGGACGCAACAAAGCGGGTAGATTGCTTTTTCCCCAGACCGGACAACGTTGAAACGTATTGGCGATTTAAAAGGACGCTGCAGATTCATTGAATTTATCGTGGATCGATGTTGTTTGATCGTTGTTACATTGCCGAAGAATTCGCGAATTCATGGCTCTGGATTTGACACTGACAATGAACGGGGGAATAAAAGACGTCTCATTAAATGCAGCAAGTAAAATTCTTTCGGTATAATGTTCAGCGAAGGACCGGCGCGCGGCTGTATTGTCGTTCGCCGAGTGTTTTCATCGATTTTGAACGGCCGTCGCCAAACCAACGTTCAGCATACTGCCTTTGACAGGGCGAGAACAATTAATGCACCCACTCTAAGTACTTCATAAAGCAAGTGCTGCATTGTTCCCGTTTTGAAAGCTGCGGAGTGTGTAAGTAGTGTCTTAAATGCACCTTGTCCGACGCGTTACTCGCTTGACATGTCATGCAAGAGCGAGCTCTAGCTTCTGAATAACTGTATCCTCTCTCTCCCTCCCTCCCTCCCTCTCTGTTTGGCTCTGCTCGAGAGTACAGGTTTTAACACGTGGCAATCTACACGTGCAACCTCGCGTACGGAATTCTTCCTCGTTCCACGGAGTCGATATCTAATTTAAAATTCCCGCACCGGCTGCTATTACGTTAAACCGCTTCTGGATTTGTTTCACTCCGGCTTCTTGCCACCGCAATTTCCCACACGCCTATCCGAGGATAGGTGTTACACGCGTGTAATTTTCAAAATTACCGCGCGTCATCATTTGGAATAGTTCTGCGTCCGACTGTCGAAACGCTGCTCCGCGACTCTCCTCCGTTTACCTTTTTGTTATTCAGGGCTTGGCGCAACAATTGAAATTACACGCGCGAAATTATCATAATCATTCGGAATACTTCTTCTCTGTGTAAAACCTCGAGACCGTTCCTTTTGTAACTTCTAGTTCGGAGTTTAACACACAGTGTCGACTTCTCACAGGAATTTTTCACGACGATTTCGTTTAGCTCCTCAGTTGAACGTTTAATGTTGCCGGAGAACTGTCGCGAAACGAGAGAGTAACAAATTTTCGGCAATTTTGGCGGTCCGCCGTGGGAATTCGATTACGAATTGCGACTGTCAAGCGAAACAAGTAAATTATTTTACTGAATATCAAGCTTTCGAGCGTTAATTGTTTTCCAGGCGACCGGTCTCTCATTTCCGAATTATACACCGTGTATCTGTAAATAACAATTCACCTGAAATCCTCGCGAAGCTTTATTGATATTATCGGTATGATGAGCAAACACTTCTGTTTCGCTACTCGCTGCTCCAATTAGCTTAATGGACAAACGATAATTAATAAGAAAATGTTGAACACAGTTTCTTCTGATCAATACGGAAACAGCATTCGTCACTGCGGAAGTTTATGCAATTTTTTGGGAAGGGTGGAAGCAAATGAAATATTGTTTTCAGTGGTGGTAGCCTTTCTAGATCTGAAATATATCATTTTCAAAAAATGTGAGAATATATTCTTCGACAGAATTTAGTCAAATTTTAAGAAGCCATAAATGGCTTATGACTAGACTGCGGATCTTTATGCAAAATAAAAAATGTTTGCATTGATTGCAGGACACAGAAGTCAAATAAAAATTTCATTCTTCTTTTAATTATCTTATCAAGGTGAAATTATTACACTGGTGGCCTTAAATCTTTTGAATATCTCCACTGTTTTAAATTGTACGTACCCATTTTTGTCATAAATGCATAAAATCCGCTGTCTACTTACTTATGACAAAGTGGATAAAGAAAAGAATTGTCGGCGATGCCCCAAACAGCAGATTGAAGGATAATTCACGGTTCGTACGGTCGCTGGTATCCTATATTTCATCTCCGAGGTGGTACAATCGGAAAAAGATATCGAAATGAAAAGAGAAAGATCTGAAAGTGAGGAGAAAAAGAGAATGGCAAGGTCAACATTTCATTCACGGGCTATCCAATAGAAGACCGACCGATAAAAGCAACGTCGTACGTTCACTGGTAACAGCTTTCCACCTGACCACGTCACGAAATGGCCCTATTATCGACGAAAGCAGTTTAATGTCCAGGTTTCGAGGGCTGGGCCTTCGATAACGATTTCCGTTCAGTTCACGGAGCTCGAGATGAGAATCCTCCAAGGCGCTGAAGGTTAACCATGTTCAAGGCCACGCTTGTGTTCATTCTCCTCGGGATTTTTCCTTCTCGCAACGTCCACGCCCAGAGGCCTCTCTCTCTCTCTCTCTCTCTCTCTCTCTCTCTCTCTCTGCTCTCGCGCGTACGATAGTCACAACTGCAACAGTCTACTATCTCGAGTATCAATGAACTCGATATCCGAGATGCATTCTAATGAGTTCGATCAGCCGCTAACAATCTACATCCTCCTATGTGATACCATACTCTTTAACCTGACAAGAATGCAATAAAACAATCGGGTCGCGAGCTTCTAATTTCCCCTTTATTTATGGGCTGTCTTACAAGGGTGATCCTTCATCTTTTTCAAATAAGAAATATTAGGAATAGTAATTGAAATACATTCTGTCAAGAAAGTACCGGGAATCGATCATTTAAAAAGCCCGCTTGAAGGGATTGTTGAAATTCTTTTTGTCGCTAAGTTGGCAAAACTGTCCTCTATACTCGCGCGGAGTTTGAGCGTCGCTTGTCATTTAGTTTGTTTACAGTGCGCCATTTTGTCAGTTCATTTCGAGTGTGTTTTGCGATTTTTGCGAATTTTCTGCAGAAACTCAATCGCGTTAAGGTCGCTGAAGACATGTTAGAACGAGTCAATTCCGACCCCACATTCATAAAACGCATTGTAACTGGCGATGAGACATGGGTTTACGAGTTTCACATGCAAACCAGTCAACAAGCTTCGGAATGGCGCCTTCCAATTGAGCCGAAACCGAAGAAGCACGTGAAAGTCGATCAAAATCGAAGGTGATGTTGACAGTTTTTTTCGATTACCGCGGTGTTGTGCACTCGGAATTCTTGCCACAAGGTGAGACAGTAAACAAAGAATATTATCTGAGCGTTATGCGGCGTTTGAGAGAGCAAATTCGTCGAAAAAGACCAGATTTGTGGAAAGAAAACTCGTGGATTTTGCACCACGATAACGCACTATCTCACAAGGCTATAATAAGATAATTAAAGGAGAATGAAATTTTTATTTGACTCCTGTGTCCTGCAATCAATGCAAACATTTTTTATTTTGCATAAAGTTCCGCAATCTATTCATTGCAAACCAATCAAATTTGATTTCATCCAAGAAGAAACACATAGCATTCACATTTGTAAGACTTTGTTCGAGTGTTCATGACGAGTCCGTCTCGTTAAAATACGGTAAGGGATTAATAATCGAGCGACCTTCTCGTGTAGACGATCTAAGCGAGTCGAAGAGATCGGCGTCGCGGCCGGTTTTCTGGGAAGAGAACCGGCGAAAAAATAAGAGTAGAGACGCGGTGGCGGAAAATGACGGCATTCATCTTCTTACGGAATCCTCCACGCCCCACCTGACATATACTTCTCGGTGAAAAACGCATGGTGCCGCTCGCGGACAACCGGAGACAGATGATGGCCTGCTTGGATAGGCAATGAACGACGCCGGTGTGCAATTGCTTTGCGACGGCTGTGCGCCGCGCCGCCGGAACACCGGGGCCCTGCAGTCACGTCGAATAACAAGCTTTTTACCAGGGACAATGACAAAAAAAAAACTGATCGGTTTCCTGAATTATAGAGAGAATGGTGGGCCGCGGTTTTGTCGAGTCTCTCTGAGAAGCTTTTAAATTCTCTGCGCTCTGCTCAGCTCTGCCTCTGCTTTCCGAGGGAACTCTTCATCCTGAACTCCTTTTCTGCTGACGCTACACTCTCCTTTGACTCGTCTTAATTGCGCGGAATGGGATCATGCCGCCGTCTTTGTTTCCTTAAACGTGTTGTCGAACCGTCATGTTGCCCGAACGAGTCTTTCGTTTCTTCTATCTTCCGAAAAACTATTTGTTTATTCATTTTTATAGTTTATTTGATGTGATCGCGTCAACAGTAAGGTGATTAGCGACCACATGGTCGATCTAGACTGCGGATCTTTATGCAATCGTGGCTTTCGAACATTTTCAAAAAATGCTAGGTTATAAAACACAACAGAATTTAGTTCTTCAAATTCGTCTGCAAAAATTGGAAATTGCATAAACATCCGTGGTCTTCGGTGGCCATTTCTTTGGCAATTAGCTCGCAGCGTTTGACCAAGGGGCGCCGAGTTTCGTGTTTTTCCTGGCTGGGCGAGCGCCGGAGAAGGTGTCGCTCATTCGCAGTTTACGATGTCTCGTGGACTCTGGAGACGCGGGATGGCGGTGTTCAGCTCTATTAAAATTTTCATCTTAATGCTCCTCGCGCGTTACGAGACGCCATAACTGCATTAATACCCGCGGTATAATTGCGACGTCGAACGACGACTCGAAAAGTATGAAACTGCGGTCTCCGAGTATTCGCGGCGCTAGAAAACCTGTTCGAATGTAAAATTTGAAACGTATTCGAACGATCTTTGTAAATGGACGTGAGTCATTTGAGAACACCGTCGATATTTTTCCAAGGGAAATTGTTTCCTGAATGTAAAGCGGAAGATTATACTGTTGTCGCGCTGCGACGAACAATAACAGGCAATTTCCTTGATGAAAAGAGCGGGCTTTCAAACAACCAAAAAATTACGTTAACAACGCCCGCGTAATTAGCTGGAAAAATGGCCGGCAGGGGTAAGAGATAAGAGCACGCGACACAGAGCGGGTCGATTGATTTTCTCCTGAACAACGTTAGCTTTCCACGTAATTTTTTGGTGACGCACAGCAGTCGGCGTGCGGAAAGTTTTTGTCAGATAGATGTTGACCTTGACGAATTTTTTTATGTAAATGCTCCCAGGCACGATGGATAGATCGTTTCCGAAATTACATCGGTCATCCTCGCTCATCCCTTTTTCGCCCAGTCAATAACGAAGAAAGACATGAACGAGGGTTCAGCCCCACGTCGCAGATGTAGGATGACGGTGACCGATTTTTATTGAATAGTGATCGAACCTCTCAGCGATGGAGACATTAATATTTCGGAGAAATTGTGGACACGCGAGAGCTGCCGCGTTCCCCTCGATCCATTCAACCCAGAATGGAATCTATGGGACGACATTAAGAACATTTCGATTATGATCGTACGTGCGGTTAATGTGCTGCGGACTACAGGAAAAACAGCGTAGAATTAGACGTTCTCTCGTACGTGAAAACAATCGGCAGTTATTATAGATCTTTCTTTTGTACGTGTTTCCCGTAAAACTGCAATTACCCGTTCTAATTAAATCGCAACCGCCCTATACCATTATAAATCAGCCTTAATTGCATAGACAGGATACAGAGAACATTCCTAATGTGATTGATGTTCGCAAATGATGCTTCTTGCGCGGACATTCGGTTTCAGGAAAAAGCGAATGTGGTCGAGACGCGATTTAGAAAAGGTGCCAGTGCTACATTTGATCTCGTGCTTCACATTTCGATTCTTCCGTTTGATAAATTGCTCTTTTTAAGCGGCTATACTTGTGGTGTAAAAACGCTTGGTGTTTCCAAGTGAACGATGTTGGAATTTGTTGTCCGTTTTAACCATTAAATATCCACATTGTATTAACGCTTTTATGTAAGAATTTTATTACGTCAATTTTCAGTTCACTTCGCCCAAAAAGTTATATTTTATCAGTATTATATCATGCATGTATTTAGTTCTAGGTCTTCTTTTCGTGTTCATTCAATTTTCTCTCTGTCGATCGCGAGTAAATTGGGAAATTTAATTAGAAACGATATCAATTACGTGCCTCTACGTTTTCCATTTATATGAATTTCATTTCTAGTGGATTTTGAGCGTTCCAAAAGGTTGTGCATTTTCCCAGTCGATTTTTCCCGAGGTTTAAGTCGCTTTCGGTGTTCCATAAGCATCAGGAGGATTTTTAAGTCGCGACAAAAAGGCGGAATATCTCGGGAGCGTGAATCACGCGTGCTGCCGACATTACAGAGGAGGCGAGCTCTCCTGTAAATCGTCTAACTTTCATTTAGAACTCCGCTAGAAATAATGCGCGTTAGCTTCACTCGCAAGCGTAGCTTCGCCGGTTCTTGCTCGCGTAGCTTCGGAGTAACTTTGCGCGCTCGGCGAGGCAGCGGCGGCGGTTTTTTCGCAAACACCGGCGTAAAGACACGGGAACATTGTCAAAGTTTAAATGGAGAGAGGGGTTGACGAGCAAATTCGTACACGTTTCGGAGGTTATTAATACGGACAGTGCTCCGTGGGGCGAGTGCTTTCTCCGGAAAATTCTCGGGAAATTTCAACGGGAAGTCCGTGATTACGAGGAAGTCTTTGCTCTAGACGAGTACGCGCGCAAAAGAAGACGCGTTTGATGTTCGTTGTCTCTGATGTAGACGAGCCGCATCCGAATTAAAATATTGTCTACGAACTGCAACAAGTATCTGCAAAAATTATAATTTACACTGCGATCCTCGGGTCTTTGGAACATTATTTTCTGTAATCTGCTAGTTGCATTCGGGTTGCAATATTTATCAAGGAAATAATTATCGGACCCCGACGAGAACACGTGCTTAGTGTCTTCTTTTATTCATTAATTAAGTACTTGTAATTGTTCCGAAACAGCAAGAAGACGCGAGACACGCAGCTCTCGTCTAGTTCAATCAATTCCATATCGATCCGAGTGCATGTTTCTGAAAACTCTCGAAATTCCTCTGGCATACACATCGCGATCTTCCGTATTTAATGAAGATCGCGCAAAGGGCTGTTCAAATTGCAAATAGCAAGCTCGCTTACATGCTAGCTGCAACATTTGTCACTTATCGGGCTCCGTTATCGTCTTGCGCTGTAACGAAGAGTCTGTCGAGAACACTTTCGAGTTTAATGGTGTCCCTGGATACGTCTAAATTGCCCATGTTCCTGATATTATTACAGTGACGCGAGCGATATCAAACCGAACCATCGTGAATAGATAAGTACCATTCGCGTGTTTTGCGAGCATGTTGAAAAATCATAATGATATCGAAGTACAACATATTTATCGAAGTACGCTGTTCCATTCAATTTCTTGAATGCGAAGTGATCAAGCGAATTTTTCTTGCAAGTGGACGCACCAGCGAACTTTTCAGAAATCACGTCCGCGATTTGGAACATTTTCTGCCGAGGGGTAGTTAGGATACATACTGAAGAACCGTTAGAAGACTACGAAAAGTGGAGAGAGGCTTCTCTGATCGTGGTTCTCGAGGCACGGCTGGCCAGTAGACGAATCTCGAGATCTCGCGGGTTCGAGTCCCGTTCGCTTGGTTACTCGAGGGGGGTACATCCTGAAGAGACTATCCAAGAGAGAGAGAGAGAGGCAGCTACGAGTGTAGTAGTCCTCGAAAAACAGGGACGGAGTTGCGAGAGAAGAGCTGAGTGCGCGAAGACGATGCGAGACTTTTGACGGATATTTTCGAGGGTGAACGTCGCTTCGGGATGACCGAATGCGGGGTCAAGACCTTGAAGAAAGAAGGATGTCGAGAGGTTTTGCTTTTTCGGATTTATTATCGATCTGAATTTTTGATGCATCGGGCGGTGACAAATGTTTTTAGACATTTTTCTTCACACTAATATCAAATACACTGCGCGACAATTAAAATTAGTATTAATAAAATATTAGCTAAAATCGCAGGTGTCTTCTAGTTTTGTCGCGGAGTGTAAATCGACTCACGCAACGAGCGCTCACTACCAAAGACTGTTGAAGAAGTGGGGGGACATTGCTTTCATCCACGAGTAAGGCCCGCTGCAAACATTTGTTTTTCTCTAACGCGCGGTAACAACATTTTGAGTGGTTCGCTCGGCCCGGTGAATGAAGTCGGCGATTGACTGATTCGCCATCGATTCGCGACAAACGTCCTGGTAACGACTGCGAGCAGAGATCTGCATAATGGGACGATAAGGAACGAGGACGGGGACCGGGGTTTTCAGGTAAACTATTTTGTCGACGATCACGGAGCCCCGGAGCGCAATTTCCCGAAACGGTCGCCGTCTGGTCTCGGGTACGCGCAAATGATTCTCGTTCATCCTTCGATTCGTTCCGGCGCACTTATCCATTGGTTGATGGCGCGAGGATGAGGATCAGCGAGAGAGAGGCAACGTGCGTGATTGCTGAACGGCTGAAACGGCAGATCGGATTGGTCTCCCTGGCCCGAGAAACACTGTAAGACCGGCTTCGACCGTTTCTCCTCCGGCTGCTCTCGTTTCTTCGGTCCACAGCTGGCGGACTCCTGCAGTTACCCACGTTCTACGATCCCATGCCTCTCTCCCGCAGCCCCCTCTTTACAACCGAGATGATCACGCAACCCAGGGACCCGTTTTTAAAAGTGCGCTCGCCGATCGGCCGATCGAGGATCGAACCGCACAAAGCCACTGGACACGAAACGTTCCCAGATTTAACCTGTTTCGCCTCGTTCGAAGACCCAAAATTTCTTTACAGCAAGCACACTGCCATTATATTGTCGTGGAAATGTTTCAAGAAATACTTTGAAAGATACTCTGAAAGATAATCTCTCGCGTAAAGTGATTTTTGTAAAAAGGCTCGCGCGTCCCTTGTAAAATTCAGACTTTCCCAGGCGGCGCGTGGCCTGAGATACAGCCTGCCGATAGTGCATTAACGCGGAGGCATATTTCAGACGTTGTTCCGATTATCGAGGAAGATAAAAGAAAATGGGCTGCGAGAAGAATCTAGCTTATCTTGCCGCGAAGTGTTTCGGAGGAGACAAGATCGAGGAAAAATGTGTTTTATAAGTGAGAAGGCTCTTTCGGGCGTAAAATATAAAATGAATACTCTATTAGCTCTTATCAGACCTTCTTATTTCGACATAAAATTCCGAGTTTAGACTCGACGGGTGTAGCTGAATGGGCCAAGCGAAGAAACAGAGATTCTGGTTGGCGTACTCGCTGAATACAGTTTCAGGAACGGCCGCGTGTTCGGAAAAGTGAATGAGCACAGGTGAAAGCCTGGTTACCATCTTTACAGAATCTCGACCGTCAAGTAGCCGAAGTAATCGCGATTTTAAAGCGAACCAGTTCGCCCTGAGACCTCGTGTATCCTTTTTACCTTTTTAAATGGCTGAGAACTGGTTCCACGTTTCAATTACTCGCGCGCCGTAAGAACCGTGTAACCCCCGTGTTGTCCGGCATGGGAATCGATAACACGGTAAGTTTTCGCGACGCGAATGCACGTTCTGTACACGTTCGACAACCGGCGCGGCGCGGCGCGACGATCGGCCTCTGCAATGCAATCTGGGAGCGTAATTTTCATTCGGTATATCGGTATCAAAACGGCTCGCCGAGAAAACCGGCTAAACAGAAACGAGTTAATATTCGCCGGGTAGCGCGGTTATGTTCGTGAAAAAGTAATTTCCCTCGATAAATGGCCGAAAATGAAGTTTAAATTGAATTCCCCCGTAACCGGGGCCCGGAGAACTTTCCCGGTGAACTCGCGACGCAAAAACGCGCTGATAGCGAAAGGCAATGTCGAATCACCTCAAAACACGTTAATGCCGCCGCTAAATATTGCCGAAGTTACACCGGCCACCGACCGACAACATGGCTTCCGATTTTTAGCACAAGTTGCCGAGGAACGAACAACCGAACTAATTTTTAGAAATTTATTTCACATAGCCTGACTCTATTTGCAACACTGATTGATAATGTCTTCTTCAGCATTTTTCTTCGATCAAAATGGAGAAATAATATAATTCAAACGTACTTCAGAATCGTGGAATATGTAGAAAATGATTAAACAGGTTCTTTAATTGATCGAACTGGTCGAATGCTCCCAGAATTTTATCTCCTCGAGTTTCGAAATGAACGATGCCCCGATCGTAATTCGTTAAAGGAAGCCGCTGGTCCAACCAAAATTCCACAGCTCTGCGAAGCTCGGTCGGGGATCCACCGACCATAATTTCCGGGAGAGGAAAATTTTGGATGTAATGTCTCATCAGACTTTCCGTCCCGGTCGCAATTTTCTGATCGTAATTCGGTGTGATTTTACTCTCCGGTCAAAATATTCCGGGCCGCAGCTCCACGAGAACGATATCCTGACCGTAATTCCCATGAGAGACGTTATTCCCCGTCTCAGGGATCCGATTTACTTGGTCGCGCATCTACATGTAGCTATTCACTTGCTGCGTTCTAATTTACTTCGAACTATCATCATTGAATTGTTGGTTTTAGTAGCTTTCACGAATAACGTCGGTCAATTTTGTTGCTTTTCAAGGTTCGCACGAGCTTTACAGTCTTCCCTCGGATATTGTCGCTTTCGTCTCTACGGATAGCGTTGTTTTTCTTATCGAGACTAAACACGATAGAATATCCTCGTGGTAGTATGTAACACTGGAGCTGCGGAATCTTCTGCCTGATAAACGAAATATCTACTGTGGAATAACGTCCGTCAATCGTTCTCGAGCTGGCAATAAATTAAAACCGTAGAAACAGCGAACGAAACAGCTGGGTAAAGAACTAGCGGTGTACCGTTGCAAAACGAATAAAACTCGTGGGGACTGTTTCGAGAGGGAAACCATAACGAAAATATCCACGAAACGGCGATTAGTTAGCTCTCGGAGCATAAGCATTTAATCTCCGTTAGCCGAACATATAAAACGAGACACGGTGGCGGCCGAAAGGAATTCCCCGATAAAACGATTTGCAATTCCCGGTTGGATCGGCAGCACCCCCGTTCCCCGTTTTACTCGCTGTTTAAATATTATTCCGAGTCTAGCCCAGCCCATGTCCTCGGCTGCTCCCTCACTTTTCGGAAGGTGTTTTATCTATATTTATTCTTCGGCGTCATTCTTTAACCTTGCCTTTGCGCTTTATCGTTGGCCTCCGACGTAGCAGCCTCTTCCACCGGGGTGTGTTTGCACTGGAACGACGATTATAGCGGTCGTAAAACAGGTTCAGCCGAACGTTTGTGCTTGTGACCCGTTCCTATTGAAACAAAGAGACACGTCGCGATATTTATACAGCTCTTACGCGAGGGGGAAAAGGCATAAATGCTGTCTCCCACCGAGTTTCGTAAATGGCCGGGATTCCTTTGCATTCTTCTGTCGACTGCCCCCGGAACTGATTTCCTACCCTTTTCGCCTAGCGTTTGCGAACGGCGCTCCACCCGGAGGAATGGTTACGCGTTTAGAAAACGCTGGAATCAATTTATAAAAACATACGTTTAACCCTTTGCACTCGAATGGCGAGTCTGAGGCGCCACTAAAAATCATTCAAAACAGTTTTAACATTATTAAATTTGTCTGTGTTCTATAAATTGTAAAAAGCTCAACTGTTATATATAAGAAAACAGGTTCAATTTGTTGTGCGCAATGTAAAAAAGATTACACAGAACAAAAATGATCTGGGTTGAAACAAATGTCTCGATTTTGGAATTCAAATTGCTTCGAATGCAAAGGGTTAATATTATTCAACGATATAATTTCTTTCAGATATCCTATCAATTCACCCGTTTACTTTCCCTCCAGCCTAATGCATCTAATATGCCTGTAAAAATTACATCAACTTTTTGCCTTTCGTTGATCAAGTCCTTCCATTTATTCAGCAATTTAGAGTTCCGCGACGACTCGAGGCGACGCACAATCGCGAGATGCTTGCAGCAGACCGTGTCCCCGAACTGATCACATTATAAATTCGAATAAAAAGTTGGGAACTTTGTTTCCCGCACTCGGGGCACATTTTCTAAGCGCCGCGGAGCTCGGTCGACGCGAAATCTGCAGCGAAAGACCTCCCCGGGAGGTATACTATCGTCGGAAAGTTTCGGGTCACGTGTTATTCAAAATGAAAGTACATACATCTTGCAACATCTTGCGTCTCGGTGGGCGGAGGGAGCGAAGGGAGCGCGTAAAGTTCAAAGAGCTTGTAGAAATAATTTTCTTTAAGGAGCTTGCAGCGTCGGAATAAAGCGCCGCGAGGAAAAGACACCCCGAATTTCCGAACTATACTGAACACGCGAAAATCCGTGAAGGGTGTGTATACTCTTCGGTCGGGGCAACGTTCGACTAACATTCCAAGTATGTACTTCAATGCTTCCAATAGTCGGAATACTAATACAATCGATACGCGAGAGAACCGAGATTTATTCACGGTTTCGAAAGCTCGGCCGTTCATCGAACGTGTGCCAGCCAAAAGTAGTCGCCGAGGTCCTCGAGGGATACGACTTACCGATATTAGAAACTGCTTCGACGTAAAACTAAATCGATCGAACGCACGCGATGTCAAGCGACGAATCGTTTCGCACGACGTGCGAATTACATGATTCTGTTAGGACGACGAGCGATGGCTGGAAATTGACGTCTGGCGTCTGAGAAGATTATAGTTGGACATCATTGCCTCTCCCTGGTAGCATTTCTTTCGTATTTCATCCGTGAATAGGGTCTTGTTTGGTTCATCCGACTTGTTCGTGTCGCCAATTTCTTATCTATTACACTCGTTTGTCTCGTAACGGTACCACAAGCAGATACTCCTCGAGACAACTATCAATTGTTTCGCGACAATTTCGCGACGTGAACCTTGAAGAAAACGTTGAAGAAGACGCTGTATTATTGAAAAGATGCTGCTTCAGATTGACTGCGACATTTCGAAAGTTACGCATTTTTATGGCTTCTGGAAATTTTCAAATAATACTGGAATATTAAATGACAAAGGTTATTATCACTGAAGATAAGGTTTTATTTGATCCCACTGTCTTCAAATTTGTCTCGAAGATATTCGATAAAATCGGGTTTTCCACCCCAACTTTGAGTGCTATTTTTAAAAAATACGTGTCAAATACTTTTTCGAGTTCTACATCACGGGAGAATTCCATTAAAATCGGCGCGTTACGATTGGCTAATAACCTTGTCTCGGTGGAACTGTCGAAAGAACAGGATTGCAGAACCGCTTCAGGACTTCGGTCGCAAATGGCAAGTGCATAAAGTGCATACGTGGAAATCTAACGAAACCTGGAAACCATACTGCGGTAGAAAGCGAGATAGTATTTCAGGGAAATCAAGAGAACCGTTTGAACAGCATCCAGTGCATGGAACGGGACTGGCTTGATCGCCTCGGTGGCGTTAGCGGTGAAAATCTGCGGGCATAATTTCTTTCGAACGGTCGAATATTATGTTACTATCTGGACGAAAATCTGAAGGCTTTTCAGATTGCCGTAGCATGGCCGCAGGGAAGCCCCTTGGAAGAGGAGCTCTTATCCCGACACCTGATCTCGCCGAAGGAAGTCCGCCACATCTGAACCACAAAGCCTCCGTTCCCGGCTTGCTGAAATTATGCTCGAAAGTTTCGGTTGTAATTTTATGCATTTTATCGTGTGCGCGATAGAATTCCACGGCAAACGGCGCTCGTTCTCCAGCGAATCAGATATAGCCTCGCAATGGAAATGCAACAGCTTTGCTCATCTTTTGCAGCCCGGGGGTTTCAACTTGATGTCGTTGCATCCGCGGCCTCGCGAAATCCAGCTCTGCAACACGGACGGCACACAGCCTAGGCTATTGTTTTTGCATGATTCGAACGTTCGTGAATATCAATTGTCTTGATTCGGGGTGATTGATCGCGGGCATTACCGAGTAATTCCCTGCGCTCGGTTCGATATGCAATTCACGATTACGTTCCGAGCGTAATCTAGCTTTTACTCGCGGACATCGGTATATATATTTATTATTTACCGTGCGGATTAATTCGTGGCTGTCGATATTCACTCATTTCTTTCGGCACGTGCAGACGCTTTTGTACACTCCCGTCTGGAAGTCGCCGGATAATTATTCAAAACGATTTTTCGTTATTCGAGGACCTGTATTATGAAATCAATATGGTACTTGTGTAGGGACACGCACGGGTGTGTGTGTCTGTATACGCGAGCGGCACGCGGCGGCGACACACCGCGCCGACACACCGCGCCGACACACCGCGCCGCCTCTGTACGCGACGTAGGTGCCGACCAAAGGATCCGACGGTTTCACGGAAAGACCGTCGATCCCGTCGCCGTGGTGCGGCAACCGCCAAAAGCCGATCGGTGATTGGTCGATTTGGGTAACTGCGATTCACTATAAAGAGGGCTAAAGAACGTCCAGCAGTCAGTCCGAATCTCGCCGTCGAGCACGCGTCGTTGTATTTATTTAAATAAAGACATTGTCTCAACTGATTTATGTGAAGTTACCCTCCTACACTTGCTAATTTTTTACTTCAAGTGGGGTGATTGTTTTCCAATTCCGATTCTAGAGCATAATCATCCAGCAACATTTCAAACAATTAACCTCCAACATTTATTCAAATAATAAGTTCGTGTCCGATTTGAAAATAAAATTCAATGGTTAAATTTTCAAGGATACAGCTTCATTAATCGATTATATAGTCACCGTTCTTTTCTACAATCAGGGAAGACAACACTGAAATCGATCTGGAAGCTTGTATTCATTAATTACCAGGTTTATGGACGAGAATGTACGCTGTCGGTGTGTGTATTAATTTATTATTAAGTTAGCGCTGTTCTGCTTAATAATTGAATACCGATGAAGTTTAATAATTGATCTTTCGAGTAAATAGATTGCTGGTATGTGTGCACAGTGGGGATTGTTCAATTCTAGTAGCAGTGTATCGAGATTAGACACTTATCAGCCATATTGCCGCCGTACGAATAAGGTTTGCGTAACCCAGAATCTGCGCCGGCAAGTCAGAATGGATTAAGACATTAGGATTCCGTTTGTAGCGGTTCATAGAGAATGCCATAGTCTAATATTCGGAATTACCATTTCGCTTCAATACGGTTGCCAAAGGAAATATCGTAATAGAAGATAATTAACATGCGAAACACAGAGGATTGTCATCTCCATCAGACGGGATCTATTTTCTTTAAAAGAGCAAATCACATAAAACCGATCCGGTAAATTATTAGTAAATAATTTCTACCTACTTTCAGGATAAATTCCTTTTTCAGAACTAACCGATATGTTTCCGCGAAAGAAAAGCCCCACCGCCAGCAGGTTTCTCGCTCGAAATCTAGAATCTCTCATTCGTCTCCGTTCCCTCCGCCATTCGTCTTCATAATAAAACACTCGATTCTCCCCATCAAAGAAATTACACTCGGTAAATACAATCGAATCGTTCAAGTTTATCGACGCCGTTGAATTTTCCAAGGTTCCCGTGCGTCGAGGCAAAAAGATTTCCCCTCTTCTATGGCGCACAAGCGATCTGGCTATCGACAATTTTTCCCGGTCTCCGACCCCCTCGCCCCCCGGGCCTACCCCCTGGGATATTACTCCATTTTTCCTGGGAGCGGGTAAATTTTCGCAGAGACGCGCGACGCGTTCCGGCTAAAATATTGTCGGGGAACAGGTTTCGAAACTCTTTAACTTACGGTATCATTAACGTCGTAAGGAAGTTGTCGGATCGTCGATGGGGGAGAAGACAGGGGGGAGTGGTTATAAACTTGCGGTTTAACTTTGTTCGAGTGCGGTTAATTCCAATTCCGTCCAATTAGTATCGGACCGCCGGATAAACAAAATGAAAGGAAGCGGTGTTCGACCGTTAGCGCCCACCGAAGTCCCTGAGCGTCGCTGAAATTCATGTTGCTCGACGCGACGACGTATCTACTGGGCCTAATAATTGTATTTATATACAGGGTGTCACAAATTAGTCGAAAATGACATAAGGAATTTTGTGACAACATGTACAATTAACTTTTTAGTGGACGTGGAAGATGCAGCAACGTTATCTGCAATATTCGTGCAAAATAAAAATGTTTTGCATTGATTGTGGGAAGCAGCAACAACATAAAAATTGATTTCATCGCTTAACGACTTTGTTAAATTAACCCTTTGCCCTACAATTTATTTTACGGATTCAATGCTTCGAACTTTCTTTGTAGTTCGTAATTTCCTAAAAGAGTTCTCCAATAATTAATAAATCCATTGATGAAAGCAAAATAGAACTTCATCTCGCTTTAAAGGCAATTAATAACATACATATGTATTAGGGATTAAAATCAAGGGGTTGAAAGCAACGTTACAACGTTTTTCAATGTTTGAAATCTTTTGCTGTTTTATATTTCACCCAACTTCTTCATAAATGCATAAAGATCATCAGTCTAATTACCACTTCGCTGATTGGCAAACGAGGAGCAACGACCGCCAAGGTTTTTTTAAGTTTTATTAGCTCTCTCTCTCTCTCTCTCTCTCTCTCTCTCTCTCTCGTTTTGTTTAGGTAAACAGAAAAACGTCTGGAACGGTAGACGCAGAAGCCCCGGGGTTCACTGATCGCCTCTTTGACCATTCTCGCGTAAATCCCATGCACGAGACGCGGCCAGAAGTTGTTCTAGCGGAAGCTGAACGTGCGTGGTCGATCCGGAAAAATCGAACAAGAAGTCGGCCACCTTCGATACACTGTCTGCTACCGGGAAATTTTCGAGTTTTGGAGCTGGTTGAATGAAAGGTTTTGCGAAAGCGAACCTGCTGGCTGGAAAATCTTTCGCAAACCCTTTCCGAGGGTGAACGTATTCTATGGCTACTGTGTTGTTGCGATATCCATAAACTTGCTGAAGGTTGTCCGTCAATATGGCGTATATGGGGAACTGTTGTAGGGGCTCGATGAAAATATTCACGGGAGGTTCGAAGCTCCTTACAACGATTGAATAAAAGAACAGAAAGATCTTTTATATCTTAGCACTAAAATTTATTATTTCTGCGAGACTGCGGACCTTCATACATTTATGGCTTCTAAAAATGTTCAAGAAATGCTGGAATGTAAAATTCCACAAAATTTAAAGGTCGCCACCATTGAAAACAAGATTTTTTTTGTTCCCGCATTCTTGAAATTTGCCAGCGAAAATTAAAAATTGTAAAATATCTCGTAAAGTATTGTTATCATGTTTTTCAATTATTACTTAAAAAAGAGTAGCAATTTGTCCCGGTTCCGAAAACCATCCTGTACATGAATAAAACTGGAATGACAGTGGGGGTACGATTTAAAGTCTAAACCATTAGGGAGCGAATTAGAGGTGACTCGGGATCGTTTGCTCGGGAGTTGATCAATTAATTTGTTACTTAGAAGGACGGTCTTCCTGTCCCCCGGCGGAGCCGGTGTCATTCGTCTTGATACCGTTACACGGTTCGGTACCCTCGGACAATGAGCTTGACGAGGAAGGTGTATTTGAAATAATAGCGTCATTGAATACACGGTCGGAACGTATTTCGTCCGAATATTAATGATCCGTAGCAAGTTAAGCCGAGGAAGCTTATAAGGAAGTTCGGGGCAAGGTTTCAGGAAGAGAGGGAAGGGATTCTTGAATAGTCCACGAGACGCTATTTGAAAGGAAGCCAGCCTCCCCGAAGGGTTAAGTAGCCTGAAATCTGTTAAATTATACATGACATGCGCAAAAACCGGGGGATTAACTGGATCAGGAGGGGCTCGCTGTATTTCATTCATGCCGTATTAAAAACTTCATTAGGCGATTCGTAACTTTCGCTCGTCCCGTGTCTAATTGATAAGGACCTGGGAGCAACTTGATCTATCACTGAACTTCGACTTTTACTTTGAAAAATGTTAGGTTGTCCTAAAAGTTTCTTTCAGCATACATAGGTGCACAAGCAACATTGGTTTTCCTAAAAACTACTCTGAATTAGCACATTAATCAGGAATTAAACGAATTTTTGGGACAAACTAATATTTCCAACAATTTCGACGTTGAACGAAGGGAGAACGTGACTCCTCCATGATCTTTGGAATCGAATAGTTTCGAGTATCAGACAAACAACGTTCCAAAGCGAAAGTCGCGCGTCAAAAGAACGAACGTTTAATCGAATAAACATTTTCAATTGGCGCGTACCTCGAGCCGCATTTCCTCATTACAGTTTTCCATGTGAATCGACTGTCGCTTCGTTTGACCGAGAACAAAAAAAAAAAAGAGAGAGAGAGAAATCGTTGGATATCGTTTTGCGGAAGGTAGTTTGATATTTTTTTTTTCGGCGGCGGAGAATGCAATTTCGATCGAAAAATCGATGATCATTCCGGGAGCAATGACGCGAGCGAGCCCGACGCAAACGCGCAGCAACGGAATGCACAGTTGCGCGGGATAGAATTTAATTGCGCGCGTTGTTCACCGGGGAAACGTTATTTATACTGCATAATGACACACTTAGCTTTATGAGGCAAAGGAGCGGCCGCTTGATACGGATCTCGCTCCGAAGATAAAAGGACGCCATTTATTCGCAGTATACATATACATAGACCGTCGAAAATGGATTTAGGAAAAGGCTATTTAACTCTCGAACACGGTCGACCGATTTAATTTGTCGGCCCCCGAAGGTTCACGGTGAAATATGGGGTCCCGGTATGATTGTAGCCCCGGTTAATTTGCATCCCTGGTTAATCGACGGGAACCCAGCTCTCGAGTTATTCGTTTTTAAACTGCCCCGCGTCAGAGTTGATTAGAGGCGTCGATTATTGCGTTTGTTCCGCTTAGGGGATGCTCGAATTACTAGTACAATGCTGTCGAAATTACTCTTCGTATCACTTCGACGCGATCTAAATTTCTTTTTACATGAAAGCTACTTAGACCTTTTTTGTAGGTCGCAATTTCCTGAAAAGGGAGAACTCATATCTATTGTACGCCTATACATTCTATTACATAAATTACATAAATTCTCGTGAAAGCATCGTCTTTATTGTAGTAATGAAAGTATTCGAAAGAGTTTACAGAGTCGAAGTTCTTGTAATATCGCGCGGTCAAGATTTTCTAACGTCCCAGTATTTCATAGGAGGCAGGTGCCTCGTATTAGAGGAATCGACTGCACTTTCTGCGAACTACGTGCTTGCCAGACAAAAATTGTAGCAGCACGTCGAAGCGGCAGTCGGCTGCCTGCGCGAATCAGGCTCTTCGAAGCCAACAGAGCGAAACAGCAATTTCTATCTTGATCGGTGTTCGGGTCTCTTCAGATCTCGTGAAATTATCCTAGCTCGAGCTCTGAAAAACCGCCCTTTGACCCAGTTCGTGCACTCGGTTCCCTCGGAGGAGAGGACACGGGCTTTTTCACAGAACCACCCTGTACATCGGAAACCGTGGACGTTCGATGATCAACTTGACCGCGGTCTGTCATTACGCGGTCCAGCCCGGTCAGCTTCTCGCTTTGCTCCCAACGGTGACCCTGTTATTTTCGAGAACGTCGATCCACATGCTAATGGCTCGAGGATTTTTCGTGCTACGTCGTAGAACATGTGGTCGCCGCGTGTGTTCGCTTCGAGAGCCGCTGCTGGAGGTCTTCAGCATCCGAGTCCTCCCGCAAAGTCGCAACATCTGCTTTTATCTAACCGACACCGTCCCCTCCAATGGGAGAGAACAGTTGTCGTCGTTCGTCGAAGACTTAGGGACTGCAAACATGTTTTACAAATATGGTGAAAGAAAATATACGACGAGTTATAATGTAGTTACAAACCTGAAACTATTCTACAAGTTCTACGATATTAATTGCACGTTTCCGCTTCATTTCAGGTGAGTTCTAAAGCCTTCCTGTCCTGGCTGACCATCGATTTTACCAGGGGATTTTCGAGTGAGTACGCACACCCCGGGCTTTGAAATTATTATCGTGATTAATATTTCAGGTTCCCCAACGAAACGGTATTAAGAGTTCCGGTTCTTTGTGAATTCTCGATGCGGAGATACTTTAAAGAATATTCGATATGCATCTCGGCAAATCCTATTTCATAGCACGCGTTCCATACCTCGTTTTCGCTTCATACCTCGCGAGAGAAACGACGTGAAACTTTCGAACAAAGAATCGGCATTTTCAACTAAGCGCTTCCCCATAAAATTGCTCTAAAATTGATAGCGAACAGACAATTTCGATAGAAAATCCGCGAAACAGTGCGCGGAGTTTAGAAATTTATTTCGAGCAGCTTTTAAAATGAATAAACTTTTGACGAGGTTATTTAAAATTCATTTTGTGGAAACAATGCTCCATTGGGAATATTTTATGAAATCATGATTTAATTGCACTCGGTGCACAATGCGTCCAAACGAATGCATGAAATATGAAGCTGAATAGCGTTAATCCTGTGTTTATATTTATTTGATTATTTATCACATAATTCCCGTCTAATCGTCGAAACGCGGACTCACGACGGGGAGGAGCGAAAGTAAAATGGCGGTGGAAGTTTAGGGCAAACAACCCCTAACGTCAATAGATCGTGTTACGATCCGGGGGTGAACTTTTCCGAGTTATAGCCCGAGTCAAGTGTCGGCCATACTGACGGGTATCACGAACTCTCTCGTGTTTCGACGAATCTCTCTAAAGCGCGGCGAGAGAGCAACGGAATTTTTCGTAATTTGTTGCTGCTACGTGTTCCTTTGCGTGTTTAAGGGGTCATCCTCGGGATTTAGATCCCCCGGAGCTTCTGGAATCAACGCGATCCTCTATTCCGATGTTTTCCATTCCTCTCGGAAAATTTACCGTCGCATTGGTCATTTTTTTGCCGGCCGAAAGTCTCGGTTTTTTACTCGGAGCTGCTCCAACTTGAAAATTAAACATTTCTACCGAGAATATTTCCGTTCCCTATGATTTCTTTGAAATTTCATGGATATAAAGTTGGTATAAAATCTCATACAATACCTGAATGTTCAGTAATTGATTAGATACTGACATATTCTAACCCCTTGCACTCGGAGCTATTTTAACTCGACAATTAAACATTTCTTCCGACCTAGAATATCAACATTCTCAATGATTTTTTAGATTTGGTGGCAACACTTAAATGTTTAATACAGCTAAAAAGGATTTCGATTCTCACTATGAAATTCTTATACAGTTTTTTGCTGATTCCGAATCTGTCCTTAATTTTTCTCCTAGACGCACAGTTTTTGAGAAATTTGAGTTTGAAGAAACAACCTATTTTTCAACTTTGAGCAAATATTGTGATGTTATTACAAAAGATATTGAATTGATCTTTACAGCAAAAGATTCCTTAGACTTTCCCGAATACAGTGATATCCAATATTAATACATTATGATTGTTTAAACATGTTTGAACGATCATTAAAGACGGAGAGACACCACCTTTGCACCAATTTTTGACGATATTTTTGAATTTATCTCAAAAAATTAGGGTCCAGCAGAAAATCGAACTATACCATGCGATAGTGCAGACTTTTATCTTGAGCAACCCCCACAAATGGCAACATATCTAATAATGTGAACAATATTTTAAATAATGCCACCACTCGAGACCTTCAATATTTATTTGAACGAAAGATGTATACTTCTATTGAAAGGATCGTCGTGGAAATGCTCGAAACCAGGTTTAAATGAAATTTGATCCTCTATTCTCTTTACGAAACATGGGACAACGAGAGGGCTTCGATTTGAAATTGAGATTGTTAATAACTTTCAAGGTAGAACGTCGACGTGAATTGGGCGAAGCGCAAACAACTCTCGAAGAATTGACGATCGACTCGGCTCTCGGTAAAGGAGCTAGGTGAAATTAGCATCCCACCGGTTCAAGAATGACCGAAGATTAAACGGAGCCCATATTGGGTCGTGCTGATTCGATTCTACTCGTTGAGCCTGTTCGCAATTGACCCCGATGACGTCTGAGCGAGTCTTCGTCCGTATGCATGACTGATATCTCTTTAAAGTGATTGACAGGTCACGCTGGTTTCCACCACTCACTCTCTCTCTCTTTCTCCTTTCAGTGGTTTGGTTCGCGTTCGTTCACCGGTCCTCCTTTTCAATCTCCTCGAAACTCCATCAAAATGTCACTAGTCCCCCCCGAATAAAATATCCGACGAGATTATGCTCCCTCTGGTTATTGCCAGGTTCGCCGGTGATCGACGGATAAATCTAGATCCCACCCCCGCGTCTTACGTCGAGCGTTAATTGAAAGTTTGCGGCTGTAATGGAGCGCCTTCGCCAGTACATTTAATAAATTATTGAAACGCTGAAAAACCAGAGCTGTTTGGCCAGCGATCGGACGTCGCGAAGTTACAACATGCATTTTTCTCCCCGCCGGTTCTCTGTGAAATCGCTGCGAGACGTTTCCCGGCCGCTGAAAGGGCAACATTTCGATTTAAACGAAATGGAGGAGAGCGGCATTTAAAGCGTCCCGGAGAAATTAAGTTGTACCGGTGTTGTTAAGTAAGTTGTAGCGCGGCCGTAGTTTCCGAACAATGCCGGTGGACTTTACGGATAAGCAGGAATTTTGTTATGAAAATCGCCGGGGCGAAGTTCCCCTTTATCTTCCGCCATACTACCGTACTTTTCCGCGTTAATCCGCGAGGCGGGAGTTTACGAACGAGAAATTAGCCGTTCAGACGGAATCGCTATAAAGTGGCGGACACGTGTCACCGTAACACTCCGGGGGAGGAGAGAAAAAAGAAAGGAGAGAAGGAAAGAACCATCGGCGGCCAAACGACCGTCGTTGAATTAATTCTCGTTAAAAATGCTAAAACCCTAGGCGAGCGACGCCCGCCTCTCCCTCTCTCTCTCTCTCCGTTTCTCTCTATAACCTTTCCCTCTTCTCTCCGTTTCTCTCGTCACGTCGACTGTAAACTGTCGCCGGTACTCAAACATTAAGACTTGAATGAAAACAATTTCAGCTGAATGTTTTCTTAATGCTGCCTAGCTGCTTGCTCCTCCGTCTCGCTAATTCCGACCGGGCGAGACGAGTGCTCAAAGGAGACGCTTGTTTCGCAACTTTCACTGTATAAAATCGAGAAAGAAGGAAAACGCCGTGACCCACTATCTTGTTCCTTAAAGATTACGTACTCTGACGCAACCAGATGCCAGATGGAAAGCAGCAATTGCACGTTTTAATCAAGCGAATTCTCCTATCGCGAGCATCCTTTGTTCCGCCACAGAATGCTTCATTGAAGATCATTTTACTCTAACGCAAAGTCTAGATTTTAATGAAGCGTACTTTTTCCTTGGTGAAAACCGTTTGCTCTTCCATGTACGATCATCTGTTTCGTTGCTGCGAATTTGAAAACACTGTTATATTATTGGGTTGGCGAATAAGTTCGTTCGGTTTTTTACATTGGAATAAATCACAAAAACCGAACGAACTTATTTGCCAACCCAATATTTTCAACTAGGGTTGCCAGAAATGTTTTAGGCTCAAAATATAGGAGTTCAAGTAAAAGAGGTACACAGCACATTTTAAACTTTTCTATTCAAACGAAGATTTTTGAAAATTATATGCTATTCAAATATGATACAGGAGATCAAGTTCAAATATAGAAGATCTGGCGACCCTATTTTCAACCCATTAAATATATTACAAGAGAAAATAAATTTCAGGCGAAACTAGGCTCGTTGTTATGAATAGGATTAATTTTCGAAGATCAAACTTTGGAAGCGCACGTTTCGTTGACAGAATGTTAATGCAAGGAGCGTCACTCGTGTTTGTTGTGCGTACAATTAATTTTCGAAGATGGGACTCTAGGGCATCGACGCATATTTTGTTGACAGAATGTTAATGCGTAAACGTCACTCATATTTGCTGTGCATATAATTAACTTGCGAAGATGGGTCTCTAGGCATCGACCCACATTTTGTCGGACAGAAAGTTCACGCGTGAAATTAATTTTCAACGTTCGAGCAATGGAGATTGAAGTATGTTCTGTTGACAGAAAGTTAACGCGCGCAAGAATACGATTAATATTCGTGAAATCCGATGTGGGAACACAGTGTTCGGCAAATCCGCGACCACCATGAATGCATAAAATCCGTAGTTTAACGACGAACGAGGTTCGCGGATGTGTCGCGTACTTGGATTCGCGAGAGAAATTTGGAGAGAGCCCGCGACAAATCCGAGTGGCAATTGACACGAGAAGTTAACCTCGATTGTCCCGTGTCATTCACCATTTAACTCCGGTGCCAGTGAACGGAACCCCGAAGAGAGAACTTCGAGGAGTTTGATGAGTCACCGTAACACGCTGATAGAGAACACCGCCCCGTGTCGTTAACGCGGCTTGCTAACCTTTGACATGGGGCAGTTATGTTTCTTTCACTTGAGTCCATCAGTGATCGATCAGCTTTAAATCAAACTCACGGGGTTGGAAGCTAATCGGCGAAGGGAGATGTAATTCATGATACGTACAGGAGATAGGCTGAAATGATCATGTTCGTAGCGAAAATGTCAGTGGAAGCGCTTGGACGATTGTTGGCAATGTTTCGGGACAGTAAAAAATTATTCAAATGAAAATACTGTTCATGAATGTTCTCCTACTTAAAAAATGATTGTTATTGTTGATTGTATTTTGGATGAGAATGTTGATATGAATATATAGCTCTCTATTTAATTTCAATTTTATAATCATTTTAGAGAGTGCATGTAGACTGTCAGTAATGGTTCGGGACAGTAAAACAATTATTTAAATAAAACTAGTGTCAAAAAATGAATTTTCACCTACTTAAAAAATTATTATTATTGTTGATTGTATTTTGGATGAGAATGTTGATATGAATGGCGAGCTCTCTATTCAATATCAATTTTATAATAATTTTAAAGAGTACATTGAGACTGTCAGTAATGGTTCGAGACAGTAAAGCAATTATTTAAATGAAACTAGTGTTAAAAAATGAATGTTCTCCTACTTAAAAAATGATTATTATTGTTGATTGTATTTTGAGGGAGAATGTTGATAGGGTAACGGCGAGCTCCCAATTTGATTTGAATTGTACATATGTATAATAACATCGCAGAGGAGTGCATAGGGCTGTCTTTGAGTGATTGGGTAATTAGTGTGCTATCGAGTGTGCCAGAGGATCACATAAGGGGGCAAATCGAAATGGCATCGGATGTCCTTTCGGCTAGTAATGGCAGAGTTAATATGGCCGCCGGTGGATAAGGCGTATAGATGGAAAGGGACGATCTCGTTTATCCGAGCATACGGTGCATATATCGTTTGTCAGGAGATCGTATAACTGTACGTTATGCGGCAGGTAATTAGATGATCTCTCGATTTATCAACGAGGACCTCGGCCTGGTTATCCAGCATTAAGCTGGTTAAACTAGGGGGAACTAGGTGAAAACTTGAGATATTGCGCACCCCAACAATTATAATCGAGGGATTTAATTGGATGACTTTAGCAGCATCTGATCAATTTTCGAGTCGCGTGCTGTGCAAGATCAAGTGAAACGGGTTTCGTACAGACGAACTTCAAGTTTCCTAGAACGTGCATCGAATCTGCCTTTCGGTGATCAAATTATTATGAACGTACAAAATTATTATTCTCGAAGACTGTACAGCTGAATACTTTTTCAATCTTTTTGAAACTAGATTCACGGAACTGTGTTGCATCTTCATACGCTGAACACGGATGAATTTTTCATACAATATTTTCTGGGTTAAATGAATATTCGTGACAACATATTTGTAACGAACGAGTATTTCGACCGTAGAACGACTGTTCGCTCGCATAAATAAATATTTTTCTGAAAATCCATTTCGATAAAGCTGACTTCAAAAGTGGATATGATCTTACGAATATTTCTGGCACGATACTAACGTTGCACACTATAATCCTTGCCACGAGCAACTCCAGTTAGCTATTAATATTAACCCTTTGCACTCGGTTGTCCCCTCTGAGGCACCACTAAAAATTGCTGTACCATTATTCAGAATATTGTTTCCATCGTTAAATATATCGGTATTTAATCAATTACTAAACATTTAGGTATTGTATGAGCTATTATACCAATTTCATATCCATAAAATTTCAAAAAAATCATAGCGAATGGAAATATTCTAGATCGGAAGAAATGTTTAATTTTCCAGATAAATATAACTCCGAGTGCAAAGGGTTAATAAATCGCGGGCATTATTGACTTTCGTTTGTTGAAGCGTGGCGAATTTCGCCCGGGCAGGGCAATACATATTTCCGTCTTATATTTCACGGTGGAGGAAAAACATGTTTAAAACAGAAGGGTACGGAGGAGAACGGGGATAAATAGTCGTGCGGAGAACGCGGAGACCGGACAGCCAGGTAGAAAGATAAATTTCAGCTCGTAAATTTGCGACGACAAAGGTGTGTCGACGAAGCAGACCGTCCAAAATCCGCGTGCCGCAAAAACACGGTCTTTTGTGAGAATAAAATGCGAGCCGGGGATCGTTTTCAGAGACTCGCGTCCCTCCACTGTCTATTGAACGAACACCGCTCCTCTGTATTTGCCCACCCATGCAACGAATGTTTGGTAAATTTACATAAAACGACGTTTAACGATGACGGTTTAACTCGTATCTATATTTCCAGCTTTCCTCCCTGCTTTTTTCCTCCGAACTATGATTACTCGTCGCGACGAACGCGATAGACCCCTTTTTCCGTCGTAATCGCGGGCAAAGGTGTGCAGGGTTTTTCGCGAACGCCAATATTTCCGCGATAATTCGCGACAACAAAAATATTAGGAAAAAGTACTCTTCTATTGCGAATTTTAGGTTGTGGATTAAATACAAATTTAGTTGTAGTTGTAGGTCGAACAAATGTATAATTTTCCAAAGTACAAAGGCTTAAAACGGAAGATTGATCCAACGATGAACTTGACGATGGAAGCGGGGCCCGTGCGGAGCCTGATTTTTGAGATGGCGAGCTAGTTTATGACAATCCGATAATAACGCAGTTCCGGCGGGGTGGTGACTGGATTTATTTAGTCTCGCATGACGTTCGAATATCGCGGGGGGTTGAAAGCTTGCGCCGTATCCGCCTTGCTTCCGCCGTATCCGCGTGCTTCCGCCAATATTTCCCCGGGATCGATCGCCACGGCGAAAAGTTGCAGGTTCTCGAGCCCCCGACACCCGTTAAGGATTCGCTTGGCGGGCTGTAAACAACCGGCGGGAGGTTCCTAAGTGGCGTCGCGATGACGCTACCGTCACGTTCAAAATGGCACATAAAATTACGAAAGGACGCTTCCGCCACGTACGACGATCGGCTGGAATCAGCAATGAGCGATCGGCCAGAGACGACCAAAACCGAAGTGGTGTTTCCGTTCCGGAAGATCATTAAACCCTTCTTTCTATCAGGTATCCTCGGTAAAAGGGTCTTCGGGCAGATTTTATAAGCCGACCCCAACCTGTTTCTTCTGTCCGGACTCGTTTACCTCGATATATTATTATCTGCGATCGGATATTGTTAACTGTTCTGTCGGATAGCGCTTCAAGCTGCGAATCACCATTATGTTTGCTTTACTGTAGGGATTCGTTGTGTTTTGCTTGTGCTTTAATCTTTGGATACTTTTCAAGTTCTCTCATTATAGATCCCTTTGTTCTCGTTGTTAATATTGGACAATGCTTAAAATGTTGAAAAAGTTACAACAGACTCCCGTATAACGCGACCAGAAACTTGTTCAACAAGATTCCACGTGTAGAAAACATTGCGTAAGACGACTGTACACTTGCCGCCATAGAATATACAGATGCACAATAATTTTGAACAATTCTTTCATCGCGTTTTAAGAGAGTCCGAACGATAATGAGAGCCGAATGACGCCAGAAGAGCTGCGGCCCATTGCCGAAAATTTCAAGACACGTTTGAGCCTCTGTATCGGCGCAAAGGGTGGTCATTTCGAAACTTCTTAAATAGATGAATACTAAAGGTCCATGTTATGGTTGTTATTATTTGGTTTTTCAAAATTCGTCGATTTGACAGAATTATAATAAGAAATGATTAACTCCGTTATTTCTTGTCACCTTGTATGGACGACGGTGGCGTCACGTATGAACGGCACATAAGGTTGTGAAAAGGTACTTCCGCCACGTACGAGGACCAACTGGAATCGGCAATGACACGATTGGCCAGAGACGGTCGGGACAGAGAGAGGACTTTCTTTCCCGTGGAAATTGACTTTGCCCCGGAATTCGAAATCCCACGGTGGCTGGTTTTATCGGCGGCCGTCGCGTCCCATCGAAACCACCGTGTCCCGACCAATAACAACCGTTCGATGTATGTATATGTAATTAATTGCTTGGGGATAATTTGTCCCCTGTGCGCAAGGGTGTCTGCCCCGACTGGAGGGAGTGAAATTGATTGTAATAACACGCGGGCGGGGTGTAATAATTGTCATGAACAGGCGTCGTAAGGCTCGCAGGAATCGAGGAATGGGGTGGAAACTAGATTTGTGACAGCTGACGATGGGGCGCCAGTGCTGAGAGTGATCGAGTGCCTGTCTTAAGGAAGCGTTTTGCAATTAGCGCACGGTTAATTGGTTGTCTGATTAATCCCTTCGGCTTTGTCAACGCCGACGCTCGCTTTTTACATGGTTCTTCCGACGAAACTGTTGTCTTGCGATTCAACTGACTTGTGCAACTCGTACGAGTGTGCGCAAATTACGTGAAAATCGAAGTATATTTTTTTTTGTAAATCATTCTGCAGACTCGTGTGAAATATACATCGTCGCAATGTTCGTTTCGATTAGCGTTCAAGAAAATTAATTGACATCCACGGCCATTAACATTGCTGGACATTGATGAAACTTATTATCGTTCCGCCCATTAACGTCGCTGCCAATTACAGTGATCAAAGTCGCAATTTATTTAATTATTACAATATTACGATCCCCGGGCCGTGGGACTGCGTAGGGCTTCGGCGTGTTGTAAATTTCGTTCCGTCGAAATGTGTCTCGCGTTCGAAACGATTAATCGGCGTTCAATCGTGTTCGTCCCCTTTAAGAATCATTTCATTCCACTATCGTGCCCGGTTCACGTTGAATGCTTGTCAGTTCGAAAAATGGCGTCGGCTGAAAGAGAGAGAGAGAGAGAGAGAGAGAGAGGGGGGGAGATATTAACTTTGATTAATCGACGTCTAATGCTCGCACGACAGTTTTCGAAAATTTCGTTCGACGAAGAAAAGGCTTCTGTTTACTGGTGGACGATCAGAAGAGTAATAATTAAACAGCGGATTTTATGCATTTATGGCAGGAATGAGTGGCGTTTTCATATCTAAATGGACGTAAAAATGCTGTTATATTATTTCCAGCCTGTTGAACATGTTAAGAGGGGAAATAAATTCCTATTTCACTCGAGTTTGTTGTAATTCGCGTAGAACATTTTTCGTTCCACCGCCTGGTGATAATTAGGAGGAAAATTAATGGTATTCGAGAGACGAGTAATTTTGCAAAAGTGATAGTTCGAACGACAGTAGTGCAGAGGGGAACAAAGGGGTTCGATGTACCCAGTGGGCCGATAAATAGAGCATAGCGAGACGTCCGTTAGCGCTCTCGAGGCCGCAGGGCCTGTTACGATCCGCCGCCGTGAGCTTATGAAACTTTGATTTACATTAGCGAAATTACGAAGTTCGCTCGATGGAGCACCGTCGGTTTCATATTGATAACAGCGGCCGTTTTCGTGACGGAACTTTCCAACTTTCACGATGATGATTAAAACAAACACGGAGTCTGGCGAGCGACGTCTTTCGCCTAGCCGCAGCTTGTTTAAACATTTTTCCGCGAATTATCGAACGTCGTGAGAATCCGATCAACCGTACAAATTAGCTTTGAACGGAAGCGAGAACTCGCGCGCAGCTCGCTATCCAAAAATCCGAAGCATTTTAATGGGCGATGTAATCGAAATGAATTTTAAATCTGCAGTAAATGTGTAATGGCTATGTGGAATCTTGATGGACGTTAAACAACGCACGCCCGCGAGTACCTCGCAGATTAATGGCAGGTTAATGCGAACCCATTTCACGGTCTTGCAATATGTCCCATCATTTATTGGAAGCGGAATCATTCCATTTACAAACCATAAAATCTGGTTTCGTATTAGATGGCTCCAAACTAGTAGATTTTCAAATCATTTCAGCGAAAAAAATCTAATTTCCATCGAAAGTTCCTTGATTTTAACACAAATCGGTGTTTCGTTTCTCTGTTTTCTTCGTTCCTCGGCATCGAATCCTCCTTGGTGGTGAAGAATGAAGAAGAATTTCGAAAGTTCAGGGCGGAAAAATGTTCGCGTTAGCAAATCCGATAGTTCGGCGTCGGGTAATTGAATTAACGGTGGGCCCCTCGAATGCAAAGTTTTCGAATACCCGTGTTAGTTCGATGGAAAGCCGGAAGACGCGCAAGAATTTTGCCTCCCCTCTAATATCGCCAAGTTTTAATTCGATATCGGAATATTCGCCAGTACAGTTGATTGCTCGTCCATTTGATCGATTCATCCGGAAGAAAGTTTCGCGGGAGGGAGAGAGAGAGGGACGAAACGCGGCGGAGAGTCCGCGATCAGCCGGCCAACTCTTGCATTTAGCCGATCGATAAACCGGAATTCCTGAATCGGACTAGTTACGAAGATTCCGGGGCAAATTAGTTCGGGATTATGCGAACCCCTCGCGCGCTTATCCGTTTGGAAACATACGGGGGAGATCATTACTTTGTTTCGCTCGCGATTTCAATCTCTCCGTTTGTCGCGAATAGTTTCGCTTTTCTTCATATCAATTTCACATAATTTCATACCGATTTTGGGTACATCGTGTGTTCTTCGATCTCCATGTACGGGATTGGACTCGATTAATGGTTCAATCGTAACCCCGCTGCGCTCGACGAAAAATTAATCTCGTGAGGGCTGGTTGAATATTGTGGTTGATGATGATGTTGATATAGTGAAGTAAAACACTTTAAATTACAGTTCACTTATCTAAGTAGAACTCTCCTTTAATAATCAACTACTATGTACAAGTTTGGTGTGACAACGTAAGATGATGTTCGTTCGGTGGTTGAGAAGAATCTGATCTTTTGAAAAACCCTTTGCTGTTGACTAGATGTCTTTTTGGGGGTACAAGAAATGAGTGGTGGGATACAGTGTTTAAGGAAAGGGAAAACTACAGAAGAGAGGGAAGGCTGGAAATTGCAATAAAGAAAGAAAATGCAGGGACAAGGATGACCTGAGGATTGGAGAGTTGGAGAAAAAACAGATGTGAAGGACTAGGGCAATCGCTCGGAGTTATTTATGATAGAGAAAGTCCTTAAAACTATGGGGGTGCGTGACAAATTGTAAAACTTGGGTTTAAGCACGGTTTAGAAGTTAAAGTGGAACCGGCATTGAAGAACTAAACGTGACAATGACTGTTGGTCGGGTGTGCTAGCAATCCGGACACTCCATTTTCAATTTGAATCTCATTTCTCCGACAATTCGTCTCTCCCGGGAAAAGTAGAAGACTTTATTTTCGCGCAGAACGAAGATCGGCGTAAACATGACCGCGTCGGCGTGCCCGCAGCAATGTAGTCTAATTACGGGAGAATTTCGCGTGACCTACTCCAAACAGAAATTGTTCATTAAACTCCATGGAAGCGGTGCGGTCACGGTGTATGCAACGTTACCGCGAAATCCAGCCGAGAAACGAACATTAGATATCACAGGGGATGGGTTCGGTCCAATGGAACCAGACAACACCACCAGAACAGCAACAGAACAGCGGCAGTGAAGCAACGTAGCAGCAAACAGAGAACAGCGGTAGCAGGTCAAGCCAGCGAGTTGTTCGGTAATATGCGAGCGTTTCAGGGAGAACGATTCGACCGCGAATCGCCACGCGCGCCGGTGCGTTTCCCGATCGGTTGAAACGGCTGCTTCGATGTTGCGTACATCGAGCACCACGCTGCAAAGGCTGATGCTCGCTAAGTGTTCAGATCGTGTTTCGCTCCTGATTAATCAGACGACTCTGTCCTGGTCGTGCAAGATCCTTGCGTGACTCGTCGTGATGTTTTAGAATTAATTTAGCTGAACATGTTGACAGCGGTGCACGGTTAATTCTACGGGTTTCATGAGAGAACATCGCCGACAGTTTTCAGCGACAATATTTCACCGACTCCTGGGTCGACCGTCGACGAATTTAACCGAGAACGATATTTTTTTAACTATTCTGCACTGGCATTTTCACTTCTGTATAAAAATATAATTACTACAATACAATGGAAGAAGTTAGATGCTCAGATTTGTGATGAAGATTCTGAGTAGAGTCTAATAAATTCCTTTGAATCGAAATATTAAATTCTATTTCGGTTTTGTTAATGTACAGCTCTAGTGGAGAACATACAGGCGTACAATAGGTATAAAGTCTCTCCTCTTTCAGGGAATTAAGAATTACAAAAAAAGTTTTAATCATTGAAATCGTAAAAGGGTCATTCAAGGGATGTGAAAAGGAATTTTTTCAAAAATTGCATTTGGTCGGAATTGTAGAGAAAATATTAAAAGTTGCTTTTTACAACTTTTAGTATTTTCTCTGCAATTCCGACAAGTTGCAGTTTCTTTTCAAAAATTTTTGTCACGTTCTGTAGCAAACCAATTGTTCTAATTTCTCCAAAAATATCAAGTCGTATTTTCCAATATTAAAAAAGTTATGGTGTTTTTAAGAGTGTCCGAATATTAGTGGGAGTCACTGTAAATCGTAGGGCAAGGGGTTAATATCGAACAATCCAAATTCTGCATCGGTTCAGAAGCCGGCGGAAGCGTTTGATGCGTAAATGAGTAGGCAATGAACGTGAATGATTCATAGATTTTGCCGGGATCATTCGAGACTGGAGAAATTCGATTGATTTCAGGGCCGTGTCCACGCTGGCATGCATACAACACGCATCCTCATCGCGGTCGCAGCTCGTGTTACCGTGAGAAAGGGAGCCTCGAACTGGTCCGCCCGATGAAAACACGATCTCGCCGAGAGATCAATCCCTCGGCGACCAATTGATCGTTATGAGAAATCCTACGGCTGCGTCGATGGTTACACAATCCCTCCTGGTGACAGTGTGCCCTCTCCCTCGCCAATCGCCTCGTTCCGCACGGTATCGATGATCGCGCACGAGAAAAGTCGGCTAACTAGCTGTCTCGGATTCCTGGGAATGTCAGGATCGCCAGGATCTCCTCTCTCTCTCTCCGACTCCATTCACCCAGGTCCCGGCGGCAGATCGATCATCCCTCTCTCCCGTCGAACCATACCAATTTCAACGGAAGCTCGTTTCTCCTCCTTCGATTACTTTCCATTTCGCCGGCGCTTGATAGGCTATTGTGGACCCGGCTCGGGCGCGAGGTCATCTAACAACGATCCGTTTGATGGATTCTGGAACGCCGCGCTGCGCCGGTTCCATCAGAACTCCAGGCTGATGTTGGACGGCGATGGCCACCGCGTTCTCGAGCTGTTTCCAGATTCGTGGTTCCTTCTCCAATGATCAACCCTTCGCCGCATTTTGACCATTCTGATTCGTCGCGAAGATCTTAACACTTTAACTACCGGAAGAATATTAATAGGATTTTCAACAATTTTGCTGTACCAAAAGAAAGCATAGAAATTTTCTTTTACATTGCAATCTTAAATGAAACTGTTAGATGACGTTATTGAGGGCGACTTGACAGTTCATAATGAAAATTTGCTGTTGCTACTGAAGGTTCCATTAAAAAGTGTTTAGCCATGTATCATGGATTTTTCAAAATTATGCAATAATTCGGTAATGTGTTAACAAGGTCTAACAAATGTAAATGTTACGCCTTTCTTTCTAGATGAAATCAAATTTGATTCGTTTGTAATTAATAGACTGCGGATCTTTACGCAAAAATTTCTACATCAGTTTATCGTCTACCGGCATGGTGTCAATTAGTTTTCTCAAAAGTTCCATCGTTTTATATAAATAATTCATTTACACTTAACAAACGCAAAATTTCTTGAAAATGGTCCACATTTGGATCGAAACGTCGAGAACAATTTAAATTGCAAAATTGCTTAGGGTCATTCCATGCCGAATCGATCACAAAAAATTTCAAAAAAATTTGAAACCGGCAAAATGATGACTTAAACCCCCCCTAATTTCGCATGGACTACAACATATTTCAGTTAGAACAAAATCGGCGATGGTGCCTGCAAAAAGTGATCGATTCGGCATGGAATGACCCTTAGTGAGTAATCATTAAATCATTAAATATGTTTATTTCTACATCAGTTGCGAAAAACAAGGACCACCTAGAAATGTTTTTCTTCTTCTAATTATCTTATACAAATGAATCTAATGCACCGATGTCCTTAAATCTTTTTAATATGTCCACAGCTTTAAATTGTACGTGCCTATTACATAAATGCCTGAAATCCGATTCAAATAAATTTTCTTTTCTCTTCTACGACACTTTTCGGGACCGTTCCGGATTTTAGGACTTGCTGACCGTAAACAATGTATTTTTTTACGTAATGAAGTAGCTCTGCAAGTCTCTGTGTTTTCAGTGCAGTGAACAATGGGAATAGCGTAGAATGAAATCCAAAGAGAGAGAGAGAGAGAGAGAGAGAGAGAGAGAGAGAGAGGGCTGTCTGGAATCAAAGAGGCTGGCGAAAGACTAACAGCACGAGAAATCCGAGAACTAATGTTGTAATAGTAATTCGGACCTGATTTAATTCGACGTTCCTTTGTTGTCTCGCCGATTTCCTGAGAAGCTGACGATGTTCTGGCACTGTTTCGCGCCAACGCTGAACGAATGAACCGAAAGATTCGATAGAAATTGAAGCAGTGGAGTATTCCATAATTTTTAAAATTTCTATACGAGTAGAGAGGACAATCGACTCGCCAGAAAATCCACGCTTTAATTGCTCAGATTCCAGCGTCGATAATAAACAACGTTCGCATCGTCGAGCAGAGAAATCCCGAGAAAACAAGATCCAGTAGAATACACAGTTGCAATTCAATATCATTTTCGCTTTGGTAGAAACACGAGCAAAGCGAAAGAACGCTCATTGACTTTCGACTTCGATAAGCTTGCCGGATGGAGTCGAGAAATTCGCATGAATCTGCCGAATTGATTCGGGAAGGATTTCCTGCATGTACGTGGAAAACCGATGAACAAAATAAAACGTCCAGCCTCGCCGTTGGCTTCCGATAGAAAATCTGCCACGGCGAAAAGCAAGAAAAAAGAAAAGGGAGGGTACACGTCCGCGGGTACGTTTATTTGATTGATTTCCAAAGGAACGAATTTCGGGTAATTAATATTTTAGCAGGGTCGTTGGCAACATTTCAAAAATCGTACATCGCAGTCGGCGACGCGCTTTGAATTCGATGCTCGTTGCCGCCGGCAGATATTTATTTGTTGGTTCATTTTATTGTTCTCTTGTTTTTTTAACGCCGAGGATGCTATGTGCCCCGCATTCGATATTGAATTATATCGGTGTCGCGCGAAAGAGGGAAAGAGAGAGACAGAGAGAATATGTATACACGTGTAATACATTTATATACAAATAATGCTCCGCGTGACGTATTTCTAGAGAGAACGATCATGCGTCACGCATAACACGATCCTCTACCTGTTATTCATGCAGACGAGGCGCGACAGCCACGTACCTGGCAGTCAGTTATGTCAATGTTGCTACTGTATCGCGCGAATTTATTAGCTTTCGTAAATTCCGCTCCTACGAGTTTCATTTCACTCGATTGACGCACAGAGATATACCCGATGGCCGTGCGCGCGCACGCTTGAAAGTAAAAGCCCCCGATTCACGACAAAAGGTTCCATTCGAATTCGCATGATTCATTGTATTTCGCAAACTCTCCCTCCTCTCATTAATCAAACTCTCCGCGAGTGAAATGGACCACACGTTTCTACGAATTCCAGGCTAATCGTAAATAACCCTTCCCAGCCGGAGCTGTTTTAGCTTGAAAACTGATTCGACCTGGAATAATTCCATTGTACAAATGTGTAGTAATTGATTAGTGGACTGCGGATCTTCGCGCGAGATAAAAATTGCTTGAATCAGTTGCGAGAAAAGCGGAGGACAGATTAATGTTTATTTTCTTCTGCAATGATCTTCATTAAATTGAAAATAATACATCGACGTCGTCGGACGGTTTTAATACTTCTACTGTTTTAAATTGTAATTTCGCGGGTCGGCACAGTCCCGTTCAAAACACGCTGAATACTCGTCGCAGTAATTTAATTTTTACAAAGTCCAGTAGCTCTCGAACAATCTCAGCGACTACACCGTGACACATTTATGGCGGGCAAGAACGTCCGCAAACACCGTGACACGCTTTGTACCGGTTCATTCGCAGCCGGTCAATTTATTATTCAATTCCACGGACAGCGGCGGCGGCCGATTTCTTCGTTCTCCGAAATAAATCACCGGTCCCGCGTAATACGTTCGAACCGGCGATATAAATTTCGGGTCTAAAAGAGAGAGAGCCAGCTAAATTACTGTGTCCGAGGAGAGAGCTTCCTATAAATATGTTTCGAAAGAGAAGCTGCGCGAAATTCTGTACTTCCCGGGGGCCAACCGGGGCAATAATTTCCGACCGAAGTAGAAATATGTACACGCTGATACGCGGTGGCGTAACCGACCGTTCCGCGTTCGCCCGTTCGCGTTCACCCTCCACCGATATCGATCATAAAAGGAAATCGCGTACGTGTACCAATTTTTTTCCCGATCGGCCTCCACCGTATTGTATCGGATCGATTAACGGTGCTTAACGTACTCGCGAACCATTGTCACGTGTATCGATAAGAACTCGGCCGCCGAACTCGCTAAACAGATTGGAATGCGGTCGCGACCAGATTCCCGGTTCCTGTTTCACGTGCATTGATCATTCGACGATTTTTCGTCGCGGAACAGTGTCACTTGCAGCCGCATTCAAAGGTTAACCTTACGAGACGGTTCTCTGAACCGTGACACGGATGTGTGAGCGCTGTAGTCATTCCTTCGCGCGGAATCACCTTCGTCGAACGTTTACTTTTGCACCGAACCAATCACAACGAAATCAATCGAGAAGCAAACATATTTTTATCGAAGATAGCCATCCTCTCGCGCAGAATTACCTCTCGACGCATCTTCCACGAGCTTCGCAGTGGAATAGGTGCAGATGTAATAATGTTCCGCCAAGGTTCATCCACTTTTTATTTCAAATCACTCGGCGTCTTCGAGGTGTCGCGTTAGAGGGTACAATCAGGTTCCGGTAGAGTAAGCTATCGGCCCGGGCGAGACATTTCCCAGTAAAAACTCCAAAGGACTGATTGTAAGTAGATGTTGAAATAAGCAATTCATATTTCGCGCTGCTGTCTTTTGTAAACACATTATAATTTGTACTACGCGAGTCATAAAGACATCTCGTAGTTCCGCGATCGCGTCATCGCTGTCGAGGTCTCAATGTGTAGCCTGAACTGCTACGTGTCTGTTAACCTTCCGTCGAGCGCAACCGATCTGACAATGAGAGGCACAGCGCGTTAGTACCTCGAAAATAGTCACCCCCACCCTTCTGGAGGGCCCAAAAGGGCGGCCCTACGAGTATAGACCTCACCAAGTGCACTATTTCCTTAACAGCAGTTGTATATATGAACTTAATTAGGTGTTTATCATGTTTTTTGAATGTGGGCCCGTCAAGCACATTGCGCCCGAACTCGGCGGTCCAGATACAATTGCGTCCGACGAAAGGTTAATAACCTCAATATTATATAATATTGTATTGCCACGTGCAAGTCAGAATTCCGTGTTCGCAATCATTCCATGCTCATAATAAAATTCTAAAAGTGATTCCTGTCCAATGCGAGACGGGCTTTTTCCCGGGACACGGTAGCGATCGAGTCGCTGCATGCATGAGAACCGCTGCCATTCGGAAAAGCCGCGTTCCCGCTTGTAAAAGCTGATGATCTCTTATTCGCGTTTAGAGGCGGCCGATAGCGTTAGTTAGCAGAGCGATGGAGAGGCATCGGAGGGAATTCGGATCGTTCTGGTATGCGACACGCGCGTTCGAGCGCTGTTGCCTCGCCCTGGATAAGGAAAACTACGTTTCTCCGATGGCAGCCAACAGTGGAGAGCTTGCCTAGAGAGGAGAAGAGCATCTGTACGCCCGCGAACTCCTCGAGATAGTCCACGCATCGCGCGAGAGAGTTCGAGACGTGACCGGTTTCCTGAGATTGGCCGCGTCGCGTCGTGCTCCCGTTGACAATTCAGGACCTGATTTCGATGCCGGCGGCTTTCGCCTCCGCGATTTAACCCTTAACCGGCTCTCTGCCGCTTCTCCTTGATCGCGAGTATCGCTCCTCCGCACACCGCCTCCATTTAGTTCTGTTTTCAAGCGAGCCGGACACTCGAGAGCTGCGCGTATCGACAGACTTTGAACACAAACTGCGGTCGTCGTTTTAGATTTTAGGCGAACTAGGAAATGGTCGTTTTAGTGGTAAATTATTTTTGACCGGACTTATCGAAGTATTACGATGCCCCATATTGCGTGGCGTTCCGGGCAATCTGCGTTAGCCCTCTAATAAATTTCGTTTAATTGGTAAGTCCTGTTCGGTCGGCCAGAATTATGGCGAGCGTTAAATACGCGAAGCGTCTACCGGATTGTTCCGCTCGCCGGGCTTTCTGCGTTTCTCGAGCAGCTACGATCTTGGAATACTGAGCGCGTTCGGGGTATACCTCGCCTCTCGGTTTACTTCCGCGGGATTGTTTTACTGCTTTTTCATGATCCGACTGATTCACGCTAATACCCCATTGAAACGTTAAAATCTACGCTGGAACATGTTCAATCTGTTTTACGTGTTCAATTATAATTAACGCGAGCACGCGTAATGAACTACTTATAAAAAGTCATCGAGATTCGTCGGATCGAGATGGGATTTGACGGTTTAAAGATCGAATTTTCTGAAGGACCCGGGAATGATGGATTCAATTATGATTTTAAATTTAAATAGGACGCGCGGCGCGGCGCTCGGCCAACGACAGGAAATCGAACGCGTAATAATCGATCTGTAAGTTTTAATTACTACAATGTACCGTCGACGAGGCGCCGCTTGTTTGCCAGTGTCGTCAGCCCGGTATTATCAATGCATATTTAGTATACCGAATATATTATAACCATTAAAATGCAGTTATTGCCCGTAATTATTGCATTATACCGGTGTGATTAAGGTATTCATAGCTTCGTTATACGTACGACCGAGCTTCCACGGTGGTACCCGTGAGATTTCATGCCGTGTGATGATTGTCAACCTCCGTTTCGTTCTGCGTGTTCGATCCAATTATGGCAAATTTCGGGAAACAGCTGCGCTGTCAGCTAATTTCAATTTTCCATGGCTTCTCGTCTATTAAGGTTTTTACGCACTCTCTATTATGTTTCATAATTAAACAAGTACTGAACAAACTGGGCTCAAAAAACGTTAATATCATTTTACAACTCCGTTTGTTGCAGGTAAGCGCCGCGACCAAGACTCACTCTTCCGTAGTTCCCTTTGGAAAATGAAAAACTTTGAGGCCAGAGACCAACTGTGCTCGTGAGTGCATTTTGAAAAATTCATTATCCCTTTGTTACAGCAGGCTGCCCTTTTCCTAACACCCGCGCGTAAAGAACTAGCCGCACAATTTAAAACGGACATGGACTTCCTTAAAATTAACACGCAAAATTAACGCGAATCTCTTTGCAACATCTCCTCGCAATAATTCCGTCGTCTCCGGCAATATTATAATTATTCAAATTCACGCTTGTTACGATGCTCCTTTCACGGTACAAACTCACCCGTCTTCATTTTCCGCCTTTCAATTTCATTCAATTTTTCCGAGACACCTTTCGATCTGTAATTGAAAATTATTGGACGCGACTGCGACACTGCTCGGACAATTTGTAAAACATTGCCAATTATCTGCTCAACGGAATCTCTCTCTCCCGCGAAAGTGCTCGAACAAATTATCCCGTGAAATGATTCCCAGTATTTTAAGGTATCTCGACGGATCTCTCCGAGGAGAGCTGAGGAGATCCGTGATTTCTTTCAACAAGATGGTCCGCTCGCTTGTTAATGAAGTAAAGCGGCGGGAAATAGCTGGGAAATTTCATACCCTGCATTTTCTACATGCACGTACTGGGTGGACCGTTTTGAACAAGCACCTGAACGTCTCTGTCGTGATGATTTCCCTGAAGTATTTAGAATTTATCCTCCAACACATACTTTTATTTCATAACCTCACCGAAAACCAACAGATTACGTTTGCTCGTGTCCTCAAAGAAAATGTCCGTGGCTCTTAAAATGCTACAATTTTGCTCCGAGGACTTGTTTTAAAAATTTTATAAGAAGAAATTAAACCGACTTCGAAAAGACGCCCTAAAAAAATGCACTAAAAAGTATGAAATAATTTCCATTTCATTTACGTGAGTACACACGAACTTAAGTGCAATGCAATCTTTTCGGAGGCGGCGCAAAACTTAAAAATTTTCCAAATAACAGACGTTGCTGATTATGATTTGATTGGAATATGATGGACTGGGAAATCAGCAGGTGAGAAGAGAAGATACATTAATATGTGAAAGCATGTAGAAGAGTTTATGGATTTTCGTAATTTCCAGTGTCGAAAATTTTCAATTTTGCACCGCCTGTGAAAAGATTGTATTGTATTTAAGTTCGTGTGTATTCACATCAATTAAATGGAAATTATTTCATACTTTTTAGTGCGTTTTTTCGAAGTAGATTTAATTTTTTTTATAACACTTTTTAGTGGAACGAGCGGAATTTGTAGAACACCGTTGGATGGTTTTTCGGTCTTATTGATTATTTGCAATAAAAACCGCAAAGAATGAGAAAATGCAAAATTTGTTTTCAAGGAACCAATCGGGAGACACCCTACAAAATGCAGAAGGTTTCGTCCTGATTGGTCCATCCATCTCGGAGTAATCGGTGAAATAATTCATTTTTCGCGAATAAAATCGCAAGGAATAAAACAATGCAAAATTTTGTTTTCACGGGACCACCCCGGGGACATACTCTACAAGATGCAAAAGGTTTCGTTCCGATTGGTCTATCCATCTCGGCGTAATCGGTGAACATACATAGAAAAATGCGAAAAAGGTCGGTTTCGAGAAGTCGGTTAAAAATCCTTAATTAAAGAGATACTTAGACGTACAGTTCCATTTAGAATAATCTAGCATCTACCTCAGCTGTGGTGATGCAAAAAACACTTTAAAACCGTCTCGTTTACCGAAGTCTTTGATGGTCGAAAGTTGATTGCATATTTGTCTGTTATTTTTATTAATTTTGAACGATCGAGGGTTCAAGTTGGCTGGGACACCCTGTGTATATGTCTATCTTTTCCCTCGCGGTAATTTCATCGATCTGAAGAGCGAAATGAATTGACTTCATTCGAGGAAGCAGAAAGGGACAAGCACAGCTGCAGTAGCAGCAGCGGCGCGGCGCAGCGCAGCGACGTACTTTGTAATTCGAATCTCCCTCTTTCCGCGCGAATCCGATTTCCAGTATTTTCCTCCGGCGAATGATTTAAATAGCACGCGTTTCATACAATTTTAAAGGAGCCTCCAATTACACGCTCAAACGTTGTTTAAGCCGATGATATTTTAAACGGATCGGCACCGGAGTCCGCCATCGCCGTACGCGCCGCGCCGAATCGTAGGAAATCATTGTGATTTCAAAAGTACGGAATCCGTATTACTTTTACGGCTCAGCGTTCGGCTCGCTTTGCGCGGACGTTAAAAAACATTAATTAAACCGTGCATTAACGACCACCGAAACGAAATAAAAATACACGGTCGACCGAAGAAGAAATGCCTTTACATACAGCGGATATTGTTTTAACATTTTGCGCTGCTCCCAATTCAGAGAGGAAATGTTGTGATCGATGTGGTACACATTTTCTATTTTCATCGAGAATGGAGAATCTAGTGCTCGCGGATACAATTTTCGATCGTTGAAATACGGGATAAAAAATTTTATCTCGCGAAAGAGCACTTCCATTAAAAACGAACCTCGAAATTGCTGCTCTATTAAATTTCTAGCCCGAATCAAAAAACGAGAGAAACAAGTCAGAAGTTTCGACTCTTCCGCGACGTCCTCGCGAAGCAATAAAAAGAAGCTCGAAATCCGTTGAAGTACGCGCAGCGATGCGAAAAACGACGAACATTCTAGCCGTGCGCCGAGAACAGGGCCGTTCGCTTTCGCGAGATAAGATTAACAATAGCTCGAAAATTAATCACTGAATTTCCTCTCGAAGCAGGAGCATGTTGCGTGAACGTTTCCCGGTTAAAATACAACTTTGACCGTCTGCCCGTGGCGAAACACGGGTGGATCGAGGGGGTGTACGCAGGGCTCGGTTGTATGAATCTAACAAGCACCGAATTTCTCGAGTTCGAGTGCTCGCGAGAGAGGCTGCGGAAGTCGCGTTTAGGTATCATCGTCGACGATTGCTCGGCGCTGAAACTCTCGGTGGAAACTCGAGATCTAGACCAGAGACGTTCAATTGTTTACAAGAGAACGAGAATTTAGGATACGCTTGGTGGTCGCGAGCTCTCACGGCAAAACCTTCGTTTGGCCACCCGCGGGCAACCTTCGCTGGCCCCCGGAGCCACCCTCTGTCCCGAGAACCCTGCAAAAAGACTCCTAACGTAATAACGGCGCCGCGCGTGCCGAAAAACGAGCACGACTTCACAGGATATCCGACCTGCCAAGGATAATTCGAGCCGAGTTCCTCTCGGACGATAGATTTTCAAAGAGACCATTTTACCGGACCGGATCCTGCAACGAAACGCTCCGAAACATCTCAAAACCTAACTGATTACTGCACCGTGGATTTCCGCCATCGCGGAAATGCGTAGTTGACCAGTTAAGAAAATTTTCTGTAAATGCCTTTTATCCTTTATTGCATTGGGAGACTCGATACGTGAAAATGCTGTTCGATGTTATTCAAGTTTTACGGACATTTTTAAAAATTCAATAGTTGTGTCGAGTTGACCATCCTTGGAAACGAGAAAACTAATTGAACATTACGTTAGTTAGTAGTTGACTACCTATGGTAAAGATTAGTAGACATTGCAAGTAAAAGGGCAAATACAAATGAAAAGAAGTTAATACCATGGTTTGCTTGCAGAGTTAGGCAAAAATTTTATCCAAATAAAAATTTTTGCCCGACTCTGTTTGCTTGTCTAATTAATGTGAGAAACTATATTTATCTGTCGTACCTTCTTCGAACGTCTCTACCTTATTTTTCACGATTTCCTGAAAACTGGTCAACTACTGATACGAGGATAGTTACCGGTGCCCTTACGAAATTGTAGCAACGAAATATTGTCAGACCATTTCAACATGGTTCAAGGAGTTCCGAAAAATCCTAAATTTATCGAGACATTCGGCGAGAATATCTTTATCGAAGAAGACGCTGGAAGTTGAAAGAAATCAAAGACCATATCCCGCGTCTCGAATGCACTCGAACACGACAGAAAAACGTTGGTAATATTTCCTGCATCGATTCTATCATGCTCCGATCCCCGAGCGAGCAGAATAAAATATCACGGAACACCTCGGCCCGGTTTATCAAACATTTTCCGAAAATCCTAATGGATTTCCGCAATCAAATCCTAATGCATTTTTGCAATCAGCCGAGAGGAAAAGGTAGAGCACACTTACGGAAATATCCATTAACGTTCAAGAAGGACGCGATCTAACGGTGTCGCGGGGAGACTGATCGAACGAAAAACTTGGAGCGAGAACTATGATTCAAACGGACTGCTTTTACTCGGTTTCTTCTGTGAGGAGCTCGTAAACGTGTGCATGCACGTGTGTGTGTGTGTGTGTGTGTGTGTGTGCATGTGAATGTTCACCTGTCCCCCGTGGAGCTCCAGTTTGTCAAAGAAAGGAGAACGAAAACATCGCGTCCAGTATATCTCAATTTTCCAGTGGAATTTGTAGTTACATATCCATTACTTGATTCTTTATCATAGGGCCAGGACAAACGAATCGGCGAACAGACATTTCATCAGAATCTCCTGCTGGGACAGCATTCTAATAGTTGAAAAACGTTACACGTACTATTAAGTACTTATTCTACAAATTGCTAAAAATTCGAATGTCCCATGAGAAAACAGGTTCAATTTCACGTGCACAGCGTAAAACAGATTACGTAGACTAAAAATACATCTTGATTTCGGAATGAAAATTGCTTCTTTCTCTACGGAAAGATGTTAGCCGCAACAGGAATGACAAGTGAACCATCAAATATATTACCAAAGCTGTAATTGAATGTCACCAGCTGCGGCAAGAGTACACGAAGAAAATGTACCTTTCTGTCAAGAGAGAAAGGGAGCGAGTCGGCTCAAAAGTTTCAAGAAGAGGAGATTATCTTGCTTTATCTCGAAAATCTGTCTTCATGCTCGAAAATGCTGCAAAGCGAATGGAAGGTTCCTCGCTGGGATTCGCGATGCGTGATAGAAAGTAGATTCGCGGGATTGAAAATAAAGGATTCGAACGGAATGCGTGTATAGAGAACCTGTTGTCCGAGGAAGTACGCGCGTTCGATCCACATTCCGGGGTTTTGCGGAGTAAATGGAGGACTGTATGCAAACTGTACGCTCAGCCTCTACTTCTGCTTAGTGTCGGCTATCCCGAGCTCATTCCTCGCGCGCGGCATTTGTCACTTTCTTCTTCGATGCGCGAGGAACTCCGGAAAAATTAGCATAACTTCCGAACGCGAAGTTTACTACTTTGGTACGTTAGATAATTCCCCGGACGGAACTTTCCGAACTTTTCCAACTGGTATACTCGGCTTTTACACGTTGAACTGGCTCTTCCGAGATGAAATATTCGATACCGATGCATTAGGAGAATTCATGGGGAGACACGCGTTTTACGAAGCACTAGAATTCTGGGCTGAATCGATGGCGTTCGTTGAATTAATATTTTACCAGGGGGAATTAGGATATTGTGTAGTTCGTTCTAAACAATTTTTACCTTTAACTCCTTCATTAAATCCCACATCTATCCCTGCTCCGATCCAATTATTTGTCTGAGCTCCTTCATCAGAGTTTTGAGACACAAAGGCTGCGAATTTTAAGCTGCTTCCACCGTCGCCCACGGTTCATCAGGGTGTGGCTGCCGCAACTCGAAAGTTCCATCAAAATGATAGTAAATTCTTTGATCCGGAGGGAGCAGCGAGCGGCGGCGCGCGCTCCTTTCCGGCCGCACCGGGCGTCCTTTATGTCTGAGCTGCGTGTACTCCGATCGCTGGGACCCTTTTATGCCCGCGTTGCTAGACGTGGTCGGTTTCAAGCCGCGTTTATGGACGCCTTTGATGACTAGTTTGCCGAGTCCTCGGACGCCAACTCGCCGGACGGACATCAGACTTTTCAGAGACACCAGAGAGAGAGAGAGAGAGAGAGAGACAGGCTTAGCCTCGATCAGGATTGTTTCGCCCGCACGCTGATCGCTGAGACCCCCAACCCACCACCCCGTGTCCGGATTTATGAAGACCGGTCTCATGCGCTTTAGGATCTTGTCCAGCCGGTCGCAGAGGATTAACTGTTTACTTTGAGAAGCCAGGTGAAATGGAACTTCGGAGACGACCGCGTCTCCACCGCGCTGATTCTCGAGTCTCTACGGGTGCGAGAAAGTAGATTCGCTTCGCGTGAAAAACTTCCGCGGAAACTGCTTCGGCAGCCTTGAGAATTCGAGAACTGCCGGAGAGTTTCGTTTCTGCCAGCTTTATTTAACTATGAGCCGGCGCTTGGCGCGGAAAAGTCCGTCGGACAATTTTCTTTTTCCAAATCGTCGTTGCTCCGTGATAGATAGCGATCTTCAGTCCACCGGGTTTTACTCCGGAAGGATATGATCCAAGCGGAGTTCGTTTTCAGTCAAAAGACACAGTGTGAAATGGGTATAGCTTCAAACTAAACTTTATTGTAACAGCACCGCAGCAATCCTGGGATTTCGAGTTCTTTCCCCAGAACAGTTTTGTTTCAACGTTTCGACGCAAATTCATTAGCAACCAATACGACGAAATACCATCAGGACATCGTCCGTAAAGTCTTTGAATTACGAGTGCACCGCATGATCAAAGAGGCAAAGTTGGGAGGAGAGTGGAGGCAGTCCGCCGCGGTTTCTGCATACAGAAAGGATCGGACAACACGGTGAGCCAGGTGGGGCGAGGAGAAGCTACCGCCAGACAAAACCGGCTTGCACTCTCTCCGTCTGTTTACGTCTCTCTCTCTCGTTGGACCGATTCTCGTGTTCTTGTCTGCGAGATGCAGTCCAGGGTTGGTCGGTCTCTCTCACTCGCCACGCGAGCGTCGAGCGACCGGCTCGATGCACCTGCACCCGTGCTGCACCGTTGCTCATCACCGGTTCCCCTTCTCCTTTCGTGCAGCGGCGACCGGCTTGCGCCTACTCGCGCGCTCAAGCTTCTTTCTCTCCCCCTCTCGCGATTCCACCGATCTCACCAGCGATGAGAACGAGCCCAGCTCGAGCACTCCTGGTTCGACCTGTTAACACGTTCTCCTCGGCGTCAGTCAGACGGACTGAAGTTTCCGCTCGCCGGCGTTATCAATATGTAATTAATAGATTTTATGGAAATTTTACAAGACTTCTTCCATCGCGTCCAAGCTCGTTCGATGGGATTTTTCATTGGAAGTAATTGCGCAGGCAGCGAATGACACGTGACGTTTTTAATCGGCTGTATTTAGAGTGCAAAGGGGGACGAAGCAAATTTTTCTTTTCCATAAAGATAATCTGAATATCGTCGTTGATAACGATCGTGGGTTATTCAATCGATTCTCATTCCAGACTGCGGACCTTTATCTTGTAAATCTTTTCCTTAAAGGTCCGCAGTCTCGAATGGGAAACGATTGAACGAACCACAGTCGTCATTCAACGAGAAATAGCATCTTCTACTTTGTAGTTTTACATTCACCCAGTTTTTACAAGATGGAGAACGTCTGAAATATTTCTTTTCCATAAAAGTACGCGAATGAACCACGATCGTCACTCGATGAAAAATAGCACCTTCCACTTTGCAGTTCTCAGGATTCAGGAAGACAATTCGGGAAGAAAGTTCGCAACGGAAGAGCGAGTTTAAGAAGACTCATTCTCCACAAGTTTTCCGAAAAATTCGATGATTTCGAGTTCTCTGCTAACGGAGAGAATCGACCGTTCTCAAAAAGGATCTTCGGAAACACGATAGCTCGGCAAGAAAGGTGAAATTCAAGTCGGTGGCTCGAGGGCGTCGAGCGGAGGTTGGTCGGAAAAATTTCTCGGGACTTTGTGCGAAGGGGAAGAGCGATGTTCCGCGAGACAGATTCGTCGCCATCGCTAGCTCGGCGCGGCGGGAACTCGTCCGTGGATGGCCCCGGGGCTATCATCCCAATCTCACGCCGCACGAAACAGCCAACTTAACCCATTCGCATATTCCGACGAGCGGAAACGTTCTTGTCCCCTTTGTACCCTTGAACGCGCGAACGAAAGACGCGAAAAGACGTTGCGCGAAGAGAAGAGCGAGAAGCTTGGCGCTTTTCCACGACGCGACGGTTCGTCGTCGTCGTCTGGACGTTTCCTTTTTGACAGGCGTGTTACACAGAAATTGTCGGAGTTTCCCGCGGGAAAAAGCGAGGACAATCCGTGTGCCACAGCCTATCTCTTTACGTTCAAGAGGAACGCTCTTCCGAGGGAACAGCTGAATGCTGGTTTAATGATGATAATAGGCGGCGTCGACGCGCCACGTCGTTCGCGCGCTGATCCGCGTGGAATGTCTTTACCTTTTCCACTGATTGATTGGGAACCGTCGATACAAGTACACTCGAAACTGTTTGACGAGTTGCCTGACGTCTACCGGACTTGCTTTCTTCTCTGCGGAACGATGCTCCGGATTTTTACCGAGTGCTCGAAGCGCTTCCCGTCAAACCATCACGATGTTCCTCTGAACTGAAGGTAACAAGTCTCCGGAGATATTGGTTCGCGGAAGAATCGATTAAAACAACGATGGAAACGTCACTGATATTTCCTTTTCGGAAAGGTGAAAAATTAGAATTATTCTACGGATTTTAAACGATTCCAGACAGTGGGAACTTCGCTATCGGTGTATCTACGAACACGTAGTATTACTTCTCTGCGAAGTAAACCCCCAGCAATTAAAACTTCCGGTTTTAATCACAATCAACCCACGATCGCGCGGCTGTAACGGAATACATGTATGCAATGAAACATTTATTAACTCAAATAACACTTTGTCCGGTCTAAAATTCAACTTCAACGTGCTCCAAACTTTTCAGTTATTTTAATTGCAAAATTCTACACCCTGTATACTCCGTAGTTATACAGTGAGGAGCATAACTGATTCCACACGCTTTAAATCAGTAAGGCTAGAAGAATTAGTTTAGTAAATGACGTCTAATGAATCAGTTGAAGAAATGCATTTGGTCGGAATTGTGATAAACAATACTAAAAATTGATTTTTACAACTTTTTTAAAATTTTAAAAATGTGTTTTGTCAACTGGTATAAATTATATACGCTCTGAAAATTTCATTGAAATTGGTTAACTGGTTTGCGAATTATAAACGATCAACAATGGTAAAACTTGCCACTTTATGGTACACTAGAAATTACCACTTTTGATCGGTTATAATTCGCAAACCAATTAACCAATTTCAATGAAATTTTCAGAGCGTATATCATTTATACCAGTTGACAAAACACATTTTAAAAATTTTCGTTATTGGACCAGCTAAAAAAGTTGTAAAAATTAATTTTCACTATTCTTTTTCACAATTCCGTCCAAATGCATTTTTCCAATATGTTTTTTACACATCATTTACTAAACTAATTCGTCTAGCCTTACAGAGAAATTGAAATCGTTTGGTCCATTCATATAAAAGTTGTTCTGATTTAAAGTGTGTGGAATCAGTTATGCTCCTTACCGTATTTGATACCGTGGTGTTGGTCCAGATTTTCTGTGGCGTTCGTTTCAAACTCTTTCTTTCATGAGTGAAAAGTTTGATATTGTTGGAGCAAAGAATATTTTAATGATCACATTAATAATGCTCTGTTGTTATGATAATGTACTGGCATATTCCGGATAATTTATGGAACGGGATAATATTTCAATAGATGTGTAAATGATGGTGTACAGATTGGAAATTATGTGGCGAGTATAATGCAGAGGATATCGTTATTCATTTACGCGTAGATTTTAGTTAAACCTGTACTTTTTACATTGTAATTGATGATTTTGAGAAAGTAGGAAGACTTGAAACATTAAACACGACTGGTGGCTCGCGTGACTGTTCATCAGCACGCTCATTAAGCCTAGTTGTATTAGTCTTCGAAATGATATGCTGTCTGCATCCTGTCGATCCTGTTACTACGCTGATACCTGTTTTATATGGGATATCTAATCCTGATGGCGATCTATTTTAAGCGACTTTATTCCTGTCCATTGTGTATTTATACTTTCCGTGAGAAATTCTCCAATGTGACGCGCGTTTCTCAAGTATTTTTATTTGATCCCCGAACACACGCAGACACATATCCGCTGAATCGAAAAGCATGACAAAGCTGGCCGCTTAAAACGTGATAATCTGGAACGCAACATCATGTACGATTCAGAAGGAACGCGCATAAAATCGTACGAGCAAAGCGCTACCGAGTGTTATTAATATTTACGTTGCATATTAAAAGTAACTGTGATTCGGCGGAACAAGTTTATTCGCTGCGGTGTTTTCCACCGTCGAACATCAGCGGACAAATGAAAATTGACGGGGAGCCGCGGGGAAAAATGTTCCGCGAAAGTGGCACCGTTATCTACATCAACAATCTTTCGTTTTTCATAACGTCGCCGGACCTCTCGTACATTTTCATCCTAACGCGGTCTCGTTTCCACCGTATTTTCCGCCATCTCGAAATTAACACTACGCGTCCATGCGACGGGAGAAAAAAATCCCGAAACCCAGAAACGGCAACAACAAGAAGAGAGAAAGAGAGATGGAGGAGGAGGAGGAGGAATCGGAAGGAAAAAATATGCGACGACGCGTACGCTGAAAACAAAAAAAGAAAAAAGAGAAAAACGCACGGAGCTCGGAAAAAATAAAATCGTTTACCGGGCAGACTGGTTGACTCGAATAACGAAACAACGGCGGCGCAAAAGATTTTATTTGTCGAAACAAGAGAATTTTCAATGCGCGCCGCGCTCCGTGGAAATTTCTAGCCGGTATCCGCGGTTTTTTCTCTGCTCCTTTTACCCCATCCTCCCGGATTTCAATTTAGTTCGTTCTAGCCACCCCCGCGAGTGTGTTTATCGCGGCGGCGACAACAACCGGAAAAAGAAGAACGAAACGCGGGGGGAGAGAAAAAAAAAGGGAAACAGAGATTACACGCGGAGACAAATTCCTGCATATCGTCGGCAAATTAGCCGAGCGTCCGACAGAGGTCCTTGTAATTTATTAAACGTGAGGGAAAGTTTGCGGGACGCGTTTTCCCGAGTCTTTAGCCGGACGACGAATGTTTGCGAAGCGGCGATGAGGCGCGAAATGTAAACAACAGAGTTACGCGTGTTGGCGAATTTTTTGCCATTGGGAAACGAATGTCGATGGGAAATGTCGTTGCTGATCAGATGCGGCTGATAACGGGCCGACCAATATTGTCCTTCCTTTTGATTAAATCGTTCGGCGAATTCATTCGGAGTTTCGCTAATGACAGTTGGGATTGACGATCGCCTAGCACACACCTTGAAATATGTTACAAAACTTGACATTTTATTTATTTCAGCAACTACTTTAGTCGGCGACAGTATTATTCGATATTAACAGAGTTGGGCATTAATCGATTACAATTTTAATCATGATTGATTGATTAATGTGGACGATTAAGAAAAGAAATCATCGACAATTGATTCAATCGATTGATGAAGTTAATCGTCAATCGTTGATTAAAAGAAGAAATCATCGAGCAATCGACGATTGGATCAATCGATTGATGAAGTTAATCGCCAGTCGTTCATTAAAAATAGAAATCATCGAAAAAAACATGATACAGTAAATGTTCTATAAACGCGAACGCATCGGGGGGATTTATTCGCGTTTTTCGATCGTGGTCCTACTTTGTTCGAGCTTCAAAGGCCGAGCCGAACGTAGAGAAGGACAGCGCGTGTAAAGCGAGACCACGCGCGGGCCTTTGAACTGTGCCGGCGACTTCGACTCTCCGCGTCTCTTTCTTTCACATACGCTGTCCTTCCTTGCGCTCGACACTTTCAACGTCAATTAAACCACTACATTCTGCTTACATTATATCGTGTTTGGTATCATTCTAATCAGAAAAATGCCAGAAATAAGGTAGTGAAAATCCCATAACAGAATCATGGAAAATGAAGAAATTTGACTGTGGTGTAACGTTATGATGACTCACGGGCGCGTTTGAACTCTGCCGACGACTGCGACTCTCCGCGTCGCGTTTGTAGTGGTTCACACTGATATACCGAGCCGAGTCAGTGTATTAGTTTGGAGGGGATATTTTTTTCGCGTTTATCGTTGAAAGATTTTCGCGTTTATAGAACATTTACTGTAGCACGTAAACAGAGTTTATAATAATATAAAGACCAAATGACAATACACCTAAACTCAGTTTACATCGTCGGTATTCGTATATGTATAGTTTTGATTCCGTATTTCATTTCGAGATTTCAGCAGTTAATCATTAATCAATTATCCGATTGACGATTACAATTGAAAGGAATGTAATCGTTAATCGCGATTAACGATTGAAGTAGAGATTTCTGGAGATTAACATCGTTTGACAACAACGTTAGCCGACTACGTCTAATAAATTCTTCTTACAGTGTAATACAATTATATTTTTATACAAAAGTGTCAGTGCAGCATAGTTAATGAAAAACTGTCAGCGCCATCTTTAGAAACGATGTTGCTATCGGATAATACTGCCGCGTCGTCGGCTAAATTCGATTTTCATGGATTTAACATGATTTAGAACAGCTTGCAGCTAAGTAGGACAATTTTTATTTCACCTGGAGATCCGCAGGGTCACTCATCCACAGCTTCGTTGTATAAAAGTGTCCCCGGCAGTATTAATTTTTCAGTTCTAAACACACAAGCGCCTGAGCCGGTCGCAGCAACAACATACTCCCACATCCGTAATATGTGAGTTTCGAAGTTGCCGGTCGTATATCGCTCGAATTAGTTGCCCCCATGTTTCTGGTGTACCATTGCTGTAAATCCTAGGCTAACTTTGCGTCGGCAAGGCCAATACCCCGTTCTCTCCTTGCCATACCACGGCTAGGTTAGCGGAACGCGACTTGTACAGGATGAATCATGCAGAGAGAGAGAGAGAGAGAGAGAGAGAGAGAGAGCCAGTCTGAATACTGCAACAACGCTTATTTTCTTATGGACTTCCGCCTCCGTCTCCGTGCAATGAAGCACCGACCACTATGAAACGCTCTTCACAATTTTTTCCCACATCGCGAAACTATGCTCCACTTCTCCCCGTAAAACGATTTTCTTGTTCGAACACCGTACACGTCGTACAGGGTGTCCCGCAAAAGTGGGTTTGAAAGCTTCCCTCCTCCGCTCATTACGCGCCAAGCAAAGAATGACTAATTTTAATATATTATCCTCCAACAGCTCTTCGCGTCGCTATTTCGCTTTTTTTATCTCGTTGCAAATGATTCAGCTGCAAGGGAAATTGTTTTTACATTTCTAATGGGACGCTAATAAGCTCGTTTCCTTCCACCCCCCGGGGCTTGACAGTATCTTGTAATGAGATGGCGAGTTTTCGTAATCTCTCCACACGGGACTGTGCCTGTTTGCTTTACATCGGCGAACGCGGGGAAATATTTGCGAAACGGCTGTTTTAAATATTGTCTGCCCGGTTGGCCTCGTTTCTCTTCACTTTCTGCACAATTACACGTACGAACAGCACTCCGACCTGAACGTACTGTTTATTCAAGCGAAGCATAGCGTTTTAATACAAAATAAATATTTATTTTTGTACTCGCGAGATCTTCGAGTAATGTTATCAACGTGTTCTTTGCACTCGTTCGAACAAGAAATCCGCAGTAATTGGTGAACAGTTTCAGAACGTTCAATTTCGCCCGGAACGTTTTAAGATCGGATTCCACGCAAAACAATTTAGTACCGTTCGAGACCGCTCTTTCAATCCGCTCGATCGCATCCGCACGATCTACCCCGTGTACACTTCTACCGTTACACACAACGAATAAAACCGTTTACCAGGTTCTAATGAGTTTTTTTGTTCGAGCCGTGATCGTCGTTGATTCGGCGTTTCTTTGCCAGGCTAATCACCGCGAAAAAATTCAACGAGACCAAACGACGCTTGATCGCGATTACGTTCGCGGAGCGTTACCTTTTTAGCAGTTTCCGGCAGGAATGTTCTCGAATGCTGAAATGCTCGCGGCGCTCGCAGGATTCGCGAAACTCGCGCGGATCCGTCGAAACTTTAAATACCATTCGATCGGGTTGCGTTCTCGGCAAACAGGAAATTATTATGCGAGACACTAGGCACGTATACCAGTTGAACAGGTATATTTATCGAGCCAGGAATCCATTCACGTGCATGCACGGTCCCGTTACGATTAATCTAGTTCCCGCATAAAACACGCGCGCGCGCTGTTCGCGAAATTTTGCCGCGACGATTATCCGCCAGCCGTGTTGATAGATCGGACGCGACCGCGATCATGTTAACAATCGAGCTGCGCGCCGTCGATGCACTTGCGAGTATTCCGCGCGAATTTCATTATCGCCTCTTTCAACCTCTGCCGAATGCTCGCCGTTATTTCGCAGCGATTCGTCATGAACGAGTCATTAACGGCACATTATTCGATCATGCCCGTTGTCGGTCAATCGCGTTTTATTACTACCAATTGCATTTTTCCGTTGTGCTGTGGATTTTTCCCGTTTTTCGACTGTTCTGCAAAATCGGCAACTGATTCCAAACTTATTTTACATTGGATTTGATACATTTAAGACGTGAATTAAGAATTCGCGGTTTTTAATGACTTACACTCCGCGACAAAACTGTAAGACATGTGTGAAATTCGATTTTTGTCTGATAAGCACGTAGTTCGCAGAAAGTGCAGTCGATTCCTCTAATACGAGGCACCTCCTCCTATAAAATACTAGGATGTTAGAAAATCTTGACCGTGCGATATTACAAAAACTTCGACTCTGTAAACTCTTTCGAGAATCGGCACAACACGTTACTACTAAATAGAAAAAAGTATTTTTCATTAACTTCCACCATCTTATAGTCTTGTCGCGCCTTATTTTATCAAAAATTAGAAATTTTAATGAAACCTTTTTCAATCTAATTCAACAACATTGCCGCTATGGAAATGTCTGTACTTTAGTTGATTCTTTGGATTAATAACGAAAACTTTTACGAAAAAATTCGTATTAATAAAATATTAGCTAAAATCGCAGGTGTCTTATAGTTTTGTCGAATAACTGTTTCATTGAATTGTTGGATTTTCGTTTCCTCCGTTTCCCCTGGTATTTGTTCAAAATGAGCAATTATTTCTTGGTCAACAATTTCTCTAACACGTTTACCCTTTGCTACGGTGTTCCTTTGACCCTTTGCGCCACGTTTACGAGCGGAATCGAAATTACGTGAAATCGAGTAGAACATTATTACAACCCGATTGTCCGTAATGACAACCATGCTGATTACAAAATACCCTGGCGTTCCTGTGGTCATTTTTGCATTATGCCAGTATGCACTACTTGATAAAGTAGCACCATCCGGTCGGTTGAAGAGAGGTTTCGAATCGCATGGTTCAAGAGTCAGTGCGTGTTCTTGCCTCGTATCGCGGTTTCGAAAATAATCGTCGATGCAGGTAGCAATCTGAAAATTCTTCGACCGGTCATAAAGAAAACCGTCAATTTCCGATTCCATGAAAGAAGAGACGCGGCGAAGAAACTGCACGAAATTCTTCAATAGTTGGAATGGAGAAAAGGACTCCATTGAATTACTCGCTTGTTACAATTAGCTTGAAGACGTATACCTGGCTCGGGGAAATAATTTGCGAAAGCTGGAATTGAACGGTAGCCTAATCCGTGTTCCCCTGTAATCTACCAATTAAAAGAAGGAGCAGAAACCAGTCTTGACAATTAATTTCATTTCATATTTGCTTACGCGTTTACTCAGTTTATCATTTTCTAACAGCAAATATCATATTTTCCGATATAAAATATTATTTGTAGCTTCTGTTAATTGGTCGTCGACCAATCGCACGTTTATTCGAGGTCAATGATTAACGCCGCGGATAGTCAAACCATAAAATTGACCGTCGGTTAAGTGGCAATATTCAATAGCAATCGCGGTTTGAGAATGCTGTCTTCTACGCGCTATAATGCTTGCAACTGTTATGGCTGCCATATAGAAGACAGCAAAGTTCCTGCTCACAAATGATGCCAGCCATTAAGCCGTTCACGTAAATTTACTGGCTAATAGAATAGCTAAACTCGACGCGAGTTTATTCCTTTCATTGCAAATTCCATGAACGCTGCCCGGAACAATACAAAAGCTTTTCAATAAATATTCGAAAAATTGTATTTCATTCTTAGTTTATATAGTAGTAAATAATAAATATAATTGCTGCGGAGATAAAAGTAAAAGTATTGTGATAGTTGGCTGTCGCTTGTGGAGTTCTTCGAAAGCTTTTCAATTTTCTATACATATAGAGAAACGTGTTGGTTGCCAATTTCTCTGTCGAAGGCCACTTTCCTCAGGCTCTACATCAACTTCAGGCCACGGTGGGTTACCGCTGTATGGAAGACGAGAGATAATGTATCGAAGTGGTAGAACGATATAGTGGGGACGGCTCCTTAGTGCTCTTCAGAGACCAATTGCTTTCCTTCCACCTATGGTCCCGCGTGGGCGAACGCGACTTCAGATGCTATGATCGCAGTTCTCTGTACACGCATACACAGAAAAGGAAACGCATTTTCCTTAATCCGGAATACATCGCGCTCCAAACTACATTCGAAAATTCAATGTGACGTTTTCTTTCAATTTTTCTTGTAATTTTATGATCATTTTATATCAAGCCAATTTTCTAGTATTTAGAATAAAAGCAATAGACACATTTAAGAATACTGTTACATTATTTTCAACGCATTGAACATATTAAGAGAGAAAATAAGTGTCTATGTCGCTAGAGGGTTTGTCGCAATTCAGGAGGAAAATTTTTATTTTTACTTTCCGAGCAACCCCAAACACTTTCGGTTGGAATCACCAAATCGATTAGTTCACCACAACGTACCAGAAGTTTTAAATCTCGCAAAATGCAATATTTAGCAGAAATTACGACCCGGCGGATTTGTCAAAAAATTGGCGAGCGTAAAAAACTGTTTGGCAGCAAAGTTAGCCGGCGTCGGGAGGGAGAGGGCGGGGGTTCTTCCGTCGTTATCATATAAAACGAAAACACAAATCCCTCGACTCGATTATCGAAGTCGTCGTTGCGGTTTAGTGTCCCGTTGTATTGCAAATATCGAATATCCGTGCATCGGCCGTGGACAAATTTATTCGAGTACGTGCCGTTCGCGGGTCGATGCTCGACAGGTGGTATTTTTGAACGGACTGGGATCCTCGACGACCTATAATGTATCTTCCGGTGGGTACACACGGAATTTAGCTGAAAAGAGATCCTCGGGAGAGGTCTCTCACGACCGCGGCCACACAGCTTTTATATCCCTGATGGACGGTCATTCAAGGGAAAACCGATTTCGCCTTTAAGAGGTCGTCCCGCCTCTAATTGGCAAATCCCTGGGAAACAATTAGGCCCGTTGCGATTTCGATCGGATCGATTCGACACGAGTTTTCCACTCTCATCTCTCTCCTGGCTAACAAACGAACCTAATGGCTGGGATAAGTCTGTACAATTATTAGATTAATGGGTTTAAAAACTATTTTATGTATTTTTGAGCGCGCGACTCATTTCACGTTGCAATTCTCGGCCCCCGGGTAATGCAATCGACTTCTCATTCGGCTGCGTTCGATTGAGCGACGTTTCCGTTGAGCAACGTTCGAGCAATCGACATTCTACCGTAATTGGGGAAATTTTATTTGGGTAGAATCGATGCTGAAGCTGCACGGGCTCGTTCAGAGCGATTAATCGATTGGACGAGGGATTAGAAAAGATCGGATCAAATGTAATACCCCTAATCTCTGATAACAGTCGATCGAGCATCGTTCAATTATAAATACCCTGCGATACAGATTCAAGCAAGAGTAACCTGAAACTCACCCCCTGTTTCATAGCGATTTCAAAGCCTGTACGAGACTAGCCATAGATTTTCCGTATTCGATGGATCGAGCAAAATGAATTTGATTTGATTATAAACCGCGGACGACGGTCGAAGAGTCGTTCACGTCCAATTATATGAACGCTTTACGAGTGGTCGGATTTTTAGGGGTTGTTAAATTTCTCGAAGGACGCGGCGCATATATTACGCGAAGCGTAAACATTTTATGAAACGAACGCCGCAGAAAGTTACGACCTCGGAAGTGTCAATATCAGAAATTTATCTTCGCGGGAAGCTGCGGGATCTATTTCACGTTTTTCGACAGTTAAAAATTTAAGGTCGACGTTCGGCGCTTTACAGCGCAGCGCGGCGAGATTTCGAGCAGCTCTCTGCCCCGCGAATGATTGAAATAAACGTTTCCGACACCGAGGAAACTGATCGGCTGGAATCGAGCACCGAAACGGTTCCGCCGATAAAAATTCTCTTACGAACATTGTATAATATTCGCGATTAAATTGCCGCGCGTTTAATAACGGCGAACGTGCTGAACCTGTACGATAAATCACTTTTTACATCGAGCATGAATTACAACTGTGCCATTAAAATATTGTTGCTCCGCATTATGCAGATTCAGCGAGCGAGGATGAAAGAGAGCGGGGGACAAGAAGCGGCCTTTTTCCCCCCGGGAAGGTCGCGATTTTATTGGCTGTCGATACGCAGACCGAAAAATATGAATTTGCATGAGTGGCGGTGTGGTTGCAGTCGCAGGTGCAGCTGCAGTCGCCGGGCCAGTCCCGGATTGCAAATGCGATCGTTGGGTTTAATCAATTTTTATTGAGTGTTAGGAGAGGTCCAATGGAAATTGCACAGTTCGCGAGTAAAAACGAAGTGGGGTCGTCTGTCTCGCTGAGGCATCCGAGCAAGAAACCTCCCGGTCCGAGTGAAGGAGTCCTCTATTGGCTTCTCGTTCCTCTCCTCTCTCTCTCTCTCTCTCTCTCTCTCTCTCTCTCTCTCTCTCTCTCTCTCTCTCTCTCTCTCTCTCTCCGTCTCTATTCCAACGTCCTTTTGCTATGTACAGGAACGACGGATAGAGTACGGTTCCTGTTCGTTAACTGGCGGCAGAATCCACTCGACTTAATCGATCCTTTCTCTCTTGGACGAGCTATATCTTCCTCCCTTTGTTCCGAAAATGGAAGCCAGCTAGCCGCACACCTCCGCGTATCGGAAGGTTCCCGTCGGGAAACGTTCATCAACGCTCGCTAGCATTTACAGGTAATAGTACATGATATTGGCTGTCATGGAAATTCCACGGGGTCTCCGCACTGCTGTCTCTCCGATCGAGAATCGATGGGCGAGGGGGGATCGCTTTCTCGCGTCGCCGGAACTATTGTGCACTTCTCGTTTGCCTTCTCTCTTTGCGACTACGACCGGGACGTTAATTTGTGGTCGTTTCGACCGGGGGCCAATCGATGGCCCCTTCTTCGCCTGCGTAAGACCCCGCAGACAATCCTCCGCTCTGAAGAGGGTATTCGCAAAATTTTAGAGATTTTCTTCCCGAGAACAACTATGTATTACTTTAAATGAGAAGTTCTTGTCGATCGAAATTGTTTTAAACTTGGAATAATGTTATCGGCGCCAGGTTCGATCAAATTCTCTACACTAAATAGCTATTTTGTGGGAAACCTCGAACGTTTCGATTCAGTTACTGAACTGCCACTAATTAGTATATTAATAACGTTCCTCAAAAAGTCTTCAGACAGTTGTGTCTAAGGCAGGGCCCGCTAGATAGCCATACTGATGAGTCCTCTAGCGGGTCTAGGACGAAACACACCTTTCTTTTCATCTTATAGAAAGCAATTCTATAGCAAACGTGGTCTTATGACGTATCAGATTCACATCCGAATCGAAACGTTTGAGGTTTCCTACAAAATAGCTGTTTAGTGTAGAATTTGATCGAATATGTACTACTTTTTTTGGATCAGCATTTTCCATTGAATAAACCATCCAGGCTCTTTCAATTAAATACTAGCGACCGGTGATCTAAGTGGCTTCAACATGGCAAAACATGATTCGCACGGTACAGCGATTCGAAAGTTTGTTCAGCTGTGAGGAATCAGCGCGATGCCTTTAAAAACGCATTTTTTTTTTTTATTGGCTAGTCTACAGGTTGTTGAAGTTCGGTCGAACAGGCAAAGCCTAGCTTTTCGTCTCGCAGCACACGGAAGTGTGTGCGCGTGCCCGTGATTCCAACAAAAATTAACTTTATCGTATTTTATCAGCCGACCATAGAAACGTAAGGGTTGCTATAGGTTTTCAAGCTTTTTTCGTTTAGCCTGATTAGCAACGTTTTGCGAAACGTTTTTCAAAGAGGCTCTTAAAGCTTACAGTCTGTTTTTCCTTGGACAAGTGTATCAAGCGTTTTTAGTAACTTCGATGGCCTACATACGCTGTCATTAGTAGCCGCTCTCGACAATTTATCAAAAACATATTTATGGAGACTCGGTTTGCTCTAGCTCATAGCGGCACTCTCAAAGTTTCGACCCAGACCCGCACCCATGCTTTTAAAACTTTCGGCAATCATATTTTTGAAGCAGCGCTCTTCTGAAACCTCGGATGCACCGGACACAGTTTTTTAACGCGATTTTTCGGACTTCTCGCGATCAGCACGCTTCTGTACACAGTTTTATACAGAGTGAGATTTTTTAATGTATCTGTAGTTTAGATAAAGAGAAGAAACACTTTGCATGGGGTGCCGGATTCGTCTCTAAAAGATGGGTGTAGGAAAGCTCTCCTTGAACCACGTTATTGTAGCTAAAAACATTTCTGTATATCTGTGGTTCAATTTCAAAGAATTTCAGTTTATGCATTAATTGAACTGTAGAGTATAGGATTCACCTATTTGTCAGAAAAAGTCATGAAAACAAATTCGAAAGTCCTATGTCAAGGAGTGTGTGTTTCTGGCTAGTTATTTCGAAGTTTGCCCGAATTTCGTGCATAAGAACAGTATTCGGAGTATCGTAGCGAGAGTTACTGGGTTTCCAGGTGTCTATCAGCTGGCTGGTTCAATTCGCTCGCAGTCGATAGTGTCCTGCGATAAGGTCCCGCGACCACTAAGCGCCCTAACTCCGCACGCCCCGCCGGTGTCCTCCAGCTCCGGGACATCCTGTACAATATCGGCCGGTGAATCGCGGTATTATCTATCGATAAATCTCATTAACACCGATCCGCTTAATTACGGATCGGCCGGCGCGCGCGGTTCGGCATCGACATCGGCGCGACGTGCAATCGTGTCGCCGCCAATACGATCGTCTACTTTGCATTTTAACTATCCCGCCGCGCCGTGCGCGTCGTCGCAATCTACCTCTCGCCGCCGCCGCCATCGGATGAATGGCAGAGAACGGCGACACGTGTTACGCATCGGTGAAACTGGATTTCTAACCGCGCGGAGAAAGAACTTTGCGGAAAGCTATTAATGAGCGCGCGGATCTGAATCGTCGAACCGGGAGGACAGGGAAACCGGATTATAAGTTTGCCCCGTTAATTCGCTCGAGCCCCCCCTCGTTCCAACTTTACTTTTTAGCCTTCCATTTCTTTTTTTCTCTCTCGTCCGTTTACACCACAGACGGCCGAGTAGAACGCGACATCCGACGACAGGACGCACGGCGAACTGGTTCGCTCGGATTTTTCACCGGAAATAATTACCGTTCCGACCGCTCTACAATTTCTCCGACTACTCAATGATAATTGATAAACGCGCTTTTACAGTAAATCGGCCCCTGAAAGTTACGCGCCGACCCTAGCGATTAAGCTGTCCGGATGCCTCCGAGGAAACTCCTCTTTATAGTAATTTCCGATTTATGTTGCCCCGTCGTGATACGCTTTAGCAGCGCCGACTCGACGGGGAGGGTTTCTCATCTATTGTATATTCCGTTTAAAAAACTCAAGGTGACCCTCACAGCTCGATAAAAAAGCAAACTGTATACACCGTGTTACTCGAACAGATTTAATTCTGCTCAATGATCACTAGACTGCGGATTTTATGCATTTATAACAAAAATTGGTACGCAAAATGTAAAACAGTGGACATATTTGAAAAATTCAAGAACGTCAACGTATTAGTTTCAGTTTGATCAAATAATTAAAAGAAGAAAGAAATTTTTATTTAGCTCCTGTGTCTTGGAATCGACGCCGTCATTTTTTATTTTGCATAAAGATCCGCAGTCTAATTATCACATACAGCGATTTTAATTGGCAAAGTGAAATGTTTCCAGGCATAAATGCGCATGTACATTGTGCGGTTACAGTACTGCGCTTTGACTCGTCTGACTATAATTGTGTAAATTAAGGAATCGCGTACAACGGCGCACGAATCAAGACAAATTGAAAATTTGAAAGAGCCGCCTCGCGTACCAACGACAACTCGTAGTATCGGAATAATTCCTGATTGCTTCATTTTTTTTCAAACCGGGCAGTTTTCATTAATTTAGGTGACACGGGGAACACGAGCAATTTCAAAGCTTCTACCTTTACACAGCGACACTCCGAAACTCGTTTGCGAAACTCGTAATAATAACCTTTACACTCCTTTAACGAATTATTTATAAATACGTTTCATTCGTTACAAGTTTGTTTGTAACTCTACGTGTAAATGCGTGGTCGTAGCGATTTCCGCGCCGGGACCGTCAAGTTTTCTGTTCGAATTACTGCATCGCATCAAAATTAAAGCGTTTCCGGGTAAAATGTTCTCTGACGTATATCCGTTTAACGGAGTTACATATATAAATGTCTAACGGAGTATCCGGACGTTGAAAAACGTTAAAAGATGTCCGTCAAGATTTTTTTTTTTAATATAACGAGCCTGTTCTGCTTTCTAGATTTCCTCAACGAACTAGATATAAAATGAATTAATTTTTTTCGCCAAAAAAAAATTGAACCGCACGTTTCAAAGAACTTCGCGATTATACGTATTTTTTATATCCATTTAAACGTCAGTTACCGCCGCATTAAACCATGGAAACATCAAAGTGGAACAAGCTAAATCAACCTTTGGAAAAGTAATTGCTGGATCGCAGCAAAACTCGATGGTCACAGTGGAAAGAGGAATCGCAAAATTATGGAATAAAATGTTATTTTCCGCGATGGTGGCTTCTGTAGATTAAAAATAATGCGACAAAAGAATGAAATTCTGCACGAAACACTTTCCCCTATTTTTTAACAGATTAATAGTTTGCACATTTCCTTTACAACGGGAAGCGTAGCTAACCGGCGAGCTTGCGTCTACATTAAAATAAGTAGCAGTAGGTCATGATTTTAACGAGATTATGTTTATATCTAATAATATGAGGGCCCAAAGTAGAATAAAAATCTAGGAAAAAATCCATAGCAAATATCTAGCAAATAACTAGAATCTTACTAGATTTTCGATCGAAAAAATGGGTCTACGCCCATACATTTTTTGTCCTTATTTGAGCAAATTTTGGGCTGGGTGAGGGCTCATTCTAAAGAGCAAGGTTCAACGCAGTGCGCTCTGTTCATCGTAGCAGTCAAAAAGTCTTTTAGAGTCAGAAAAATGCATTGAAATCTGCGGGATTTTTTCCTAGATTTTTACTCTACTTTGGGTCCTCATATTATTAGATATAAACATAATCTCGTTAACCTCGTGACCAGAGCGCACTGCGTCTAACCTTCCTCTTTAGAATAAGCCCTCACTCAGCCCAAAATTTGCTGAAAGAAGGACAAAAAATGTCTGGGCGCAGACCCATTTTTCGAGCCATTTTTCTAGTAAGATTCTAGTTCCTTTCTAGTTGCAATCCGAGCCTATACTAGCCCCTTAAAAGCAGAAAAACAACTTCGTGAATGAATCTGCGAGGCAAGACTAAATAAAATATCACCGGATTATCCTCCGTGCAGTTCCTCGCATCGTACTAGTACGAAGAAGACCCGCGAAGCCGAAGCTTCGTTCCATTGATGGGGAACGTGTGGTAACAGGCTTGTCGCCAGCTGATATTTTAATCAATCTCTCGGCGTGGGGAACATGTGTAGGTCGGTTTCCGTCGGACGTTACCAGCACGTTTATACGTCTTCCATCCTGTGCGCGAAGGAAAAGGTTGGAAAAGGAAAAACGAGGGTAACCGGGCGCCAGGAATCAGTGCCGAGGAGAGGGCAGCAGGTAGACCTTGCAGACCATCAGCGTTTTCCAATTAGACCGGACTCGATCGATTATTATGCCCGGCGGAGGCACCGGGGACTTGTTCTGTTCATGGACGATCCGAGAAACGGAGTGGGGGGTTGAACAGCGGGGCTGTAGACAAGAAGAGAGGGGGGCAGGACGTAACGGAGACGACGATCCACATTCAGATGCTTTCCCACAGTGTCCGGTAGGCCAAAACAAGCCTGCCACCGCCTTCTGCCCACCCTCCCGCCCCTCGCTACACTGCTCGCTTCTTTTATCTTGCTTTCTACCTCCGGTTAGCAGCGTCCCGAGGCTTCTTCGTCTTGTTCCCTTTATCCTTCGGCATCGAGTACTCCCCGATCCCCCCCCCCCCTCCACTCTCAGCTGGTTCCCCAGTTGCCGTACACTTTTTGCTCTCTGCGATGCTGGAAGCGTGGCGGCTCGCTTCCCCCACCATACAGCCACGTGGCTCCAGCTGGAATGCGTCTTTCGAGAACGGACGGACACGTTCCGCCACCCCCCGGATCACCCCCTTGGCTGATGACTTCATTCCTACCGTTTTCGAGCGGGGGAGATCACTCGAACCTGCTGTTTCGCCTCGGTCCACCCTCGCGCGAGTCTGTTACGTAATTTTCTTAGAGATTCACTGGAATATTAATGGATCTTCATAATTTCCTCTTTTTTGTACACCGAAATTTCGGTGCAGAGACGATTTTTTGTTATTAAATGGATCTACATTCTGTCAAGAAAGTACCGGGAATCGATCATTTAAAAAGCCCGATTAAAAGGATTGTTGAAATTCTTTTTGTCGCTAAGTTGGCGCAACTGTCCTCTATACTCACGCGGAGTTTGAGCGTCACTTGTCATTTAGTTTTTTTACAGTGCGCCATTTTGTCAGTTCATCTCATGTGTGTTTTGCGATTTTTGCGAATTTTCTGCAAAAGCTCAATCGCGTTAAGGTCGCTGAAGACATGTTGGAACGAGTCAATTCCGACCCCACATTCATAAAACGCGTTGTAACTGGTGATGAGACGTGGGTTTACGAGTTTCACATGCAAACCAGTCAACAAGCTTCGGAATGGCGCCTTCCAATTGAGCCGAAACCGAAGAAGCACGTGAAAGTCGATCAAAATCGAAGGTGATGTTGACAGTTTTTTTCGATTACCGCGGTGTTGTGCACTCGGAATTCTTGCCACAAGGAAAGACAGTAAATAAAGAATATTATCTGATCGTTGTGCGGCGTTTGAGAGAGCAAATTCGTCGAAAAAGACCAGATTTGTGGAAAGAAAACTCGTGGATTTTGCACCACGATAACGCACCATCTCACAAGGCTATTATTGTGAACGAATTTCTGGCCACAAACTCAACAAATCTTATCGAGCAGCCACTGTATTATATGAAAACTATATGAAAAATGCGTTTAAAAAATGTTTCGATGATTGGGTTATTCGTTGGCATAGGTGTATTATTTCGAAAGGGGCCTACTTTGAAGGCGATACAATAAATTTGGATGAATAATACATAGTTTGTGTTTCATTGACCAATTCTCGGTACTTTTTTGACGGAATGTATGTATTATGAAGTCTGGTACTTACCAATTTTCTCGAATGTGGAGAACGTGTAAATCAATTCTGACCAAAGCCGAACTCCCCGAGCATGCTTCCTTTTTTAGGTTCACGAGAGAGCTGGTCCGGGATAGAATATGAGAACGTGGAAAATCGGGGAGGATCGGTTTTCGGATGTTTCCGAATGCGAGCGGCTCGAGTATCTCTGACGCTTCTCTATCGTCTCTTTCGTTTTTCGTGATCGTTAATCTTATTTTTTGATTCCGAATGCTCTAGGAGAGAGAGAGAGAGAGAGAGAGAGCTTCTATAAGGAAGTATTACATTTTTAAAATAATTATCTCATAGCGTGAATAATTGTAAAACCGATGTTTTAAATATCCCTTGAAAATAGCCAGTCTCCCCCTAATGTCCGTGTATTACTCTTTGACGTAGAATCGCTTTGAACCCGGTACTTACTTTGGGAATACACGGTTCGAGAATATACGGACGCTTTTAACTTCTTTACTTTTACCTCGCAGCGGCCTCCTTTTCATGTTCACTTCTTTCACGGTGTTCATTTAAATTTTTATGTTTGCCGAGCATCAATGTGCGTTCACCTTTATCTTGACCATGCGAGTCTGCAGTTTGCATACTGATCGCAGATGCGAGGCACGCTTTCAATATTATTTTTGCACGTGCCACTGTACGGAGGAAAATGATTGGTATCGCTTTACCTGCTGGAAGCCTATTAGCAATGTCTCTGATGGCCGCAATACATCACGAAGAGGCTTAAAAACATTTTAATACGATATTCATCTTTAGAAAACTTCTGGATTACATTATCTTCTCTTAGAATCAAGTTCGAAGTTGTCGGAACAGGCCTTACGAATTTGAAATTCGAACGGCCGGAGCATATTGTTTATATTTCCGGGTGAATTCCGGTCCGCGTTTAAGCTCGGAACGAAATCGAAGCAGTTAAGAGAACAATTCGATTCTCCGTAGTCCTAATTCGAGTCGAAAACTAGGACGCACGCCGAAAGTTTCGCTTAGTCTGTTCCATTCGGCATGACTCCGTGCACCCCAATCGATTCCAGTCAGTTTTCATGCGCTATAAGTCTCCCCGGTCTCTATATCGTCTTGCATTATGCATAGCACCATTGACATAGCGCTCGAACTTTGCGTAAGATTGCGTTGACCTCCTTCGCTTCGAATTTTCTCTCTTCTCCTTCCTTTTTTTTCCCCCCGCCTGCGAGGCAACTCACGCCAGACTGCAGTTTTAACTGCGTCCTGACAAAGCCCGTTTGCGTCGACGCTCGATTCGCATAAGTGTGCGCGTTATTACTGGCGCTTATAACCCCAATTTATTTGTTATCGGTATCTGCCCTCTGAAAACGGTGGGGTCTCGAAATAATATATTGTATTATAGAAATAAATACTTTTTTCATATTTATAAGATTAGGTATTGTGCTTAAGAGGCTTGCAATTTATCAGAGCAAAAACGCAGATCCACGAAATTAAATTTTTATTATTCAAAACTACTTGACTAATGAAACATCTTTACAATGTTACAATAAATCTAAAATCTCTGGGGTCTGTGAGACCGCACCTAACTAACGCCGGGTTAAATGTTCTGTAATGAAAAGGGACAGTTATTGTTGATGCAATCCAGTTGCTAATTGCAGTCTGCGAGACCGCTATCGCGTAGACGGCAAAAATATATGACTCGGAACATGTTTATCGATAGCATCGTTTTTAATGTCCTCGCTCGATATACCATCTTCAGGAAGAGATGAAAATGAAAAGGAACGCTTCCATAAAAATGTAAGACGGTAAACGCAAGTTACCGCATCGTGTAATCCACGTTGGCACCATGAAATATCGTAGACGCGGTAATTTCCAAAGGAATTCAATCTCACTGCAATAGATGCTCGAGCCGCTAATTTTAACAACCAGTTTATTATATCATATACGCGAGCGGGCTTTTACGATTACAATAAAATCTAATAAAGGGGCCGGTCATTCGATCTACATGGACATACACATGTATCATACATGTACACATGCACACGCATTAGTATATTTACATATTATCCTCATACCACGTAATTCGAAGTGATTGCCAGTCGCAGCAACTCCTCGTAACAGGTATCGCTCGACAGGTGAGTCGCGAGTGTCGCAAGAAAGTGGCTATATCTGTCGCTGGGAGACCACACGACTCCGCAATCAAATTAGTTTCACGACTGAGAATTCCAGGAGGCGTGTATTTCTCGCGGACATGCCTACGTAGAAATTTTCATCGATATTTCCAGCACAATGTTCCAATCGCGACCATTCCGAGGGGCGGGCACCTGAAAATCTAACGAGAGACAATCTCATCGAAATTACAGCCCTGCGTTTTGCGCGTTCCTCGATCTTCTGGTACTGGTAATCGATCCGAAACCTGATCCTCTTTTTTTCTTAGCCTCTGTTCTTCTCTGTTCTTCTGCCTTCGTTTTTGTACCTCCCTCTTGTTCTCGTTTCTGCCGGTTGCTTCTCTGTACTCCGATCATCTTCTCTTGTTTTCTGCGTACTTGTTTTCGCTCTACTTGACACTTCTTCTGTCTTCCTCCGTGCACTTCTCTGTTCTTCTCGTTTCTGCCATCTTCGTCTGTCTACTTCGTTCTTCTTCTCGTTCCTGCCATCTTCCTCTGTGTACTTCGCTCCTCTTGCCGCTTCTCCTGTTCTTCGTCCATGTACTGTGATCCTCTTCTCTTCACTTCTACGTACTTCGCTCTTTTTTCGTTTCTGCTGTCTGCTTCTCTGTACTCCGATCATCTTCTCTTGTTTTCTGCGTACTTGTTTTCGCTCTACTTGACACTTCTTCTGTCTTCCTCTGTGCACTTCGCTGTTCTTCTCGTTTCTGCCATCTTCGTCTGTCTACTTCGTTCTTCTTCTCGTTCCTGCCATCTTCCTCTGTGTACTTCGCTCCTCTTGCCGCTTCTTCTGTCTTCGTCCATGTACTGCGATCGTCTTCTCTTCTCCTCTAGTCTGTTTCTACTTCTTCTTCTTCCTTCCTCGTTCTTCTCCCTTCCTCCTGCTGTTCTCCTCTCTCCGTCTCGTTCGCCGAGTCTCGCTCCGTGATTACGTGACTTCCGCGCTTGATCAATACCAACCGCAGATTACCGCTCGTAATGCGTCCCTCCAGTATGTAAAACAGCCTCCTCCAGCCGGGGGGCGAGAGTTTTTTGCACGGATTAAGTTCGCCAGCGAAACTTTTCATCCTCTCTTTCTCGCTCCGAACGCCGTACGAACGGGGTTAAGCGTTATTGCGAACCACCGGCTACCAATTTTCGCTTTATGCGAACGCGCCGCGCGGAAACGACGAAGAGAAACACGCTCGCTTATGTCCGTCTCTCGGCGACCCTCTCTGCTCGCGTGTCTAACATACGACTGCAAACAGAAATGCTAGGCTGACTGGCGAGGGCATAATTCATTGCTCCACCGAGAACCGTGAACCTCGTTTCCATCGAGAGAACCTTGCCGATTCGCAACCGGTTTTGCTAATATAAGACGCGTAACGAGATCATTGCTGCACCGCCGATCTCCGCCAGACGATTTTATACGAAATTGTGCGCGCACACGTCGTGAATAAAATATATATTATTCCGTGTAGCTGGGGAACTTAACGAGGTAATGAATCGAACAGGTTCGATTCGGTGTTGAAATATTTTTTGGATCCGTTCTGTGTAGACGTGTTTTTTTGAGGAATAGGAAACACGTCCTCTCGAACAGTACATCCTCGACGTGATTTATCTTTCTCGACGGCATGGCATGATTAAATTGGATGTCGAGCCCGAAGTTCCGCACGATTCCGGGGGAATTCAAACATTGACTCTGGATGATCATTTCGTAAAAAGAGCCTGGCGCAGCGGAAACGAAAACCGCCATTACGGGGGGACGAAGTTTCATATCCAAGATGATGAAAATCTCATAAGCGGGCGCCGAAGTTAAGTGCAACAGTTGAAACGAACTTTCTTTTGCCTCGGTCCCGCGAACTTCCCTCCGTTGCTCCAGTTTGACATCTTCGGTCGACTACGGAGCCCCTGAACTCTCCTCAAACTGTTGAATCGGTCGGAATATTTTTCTTCCGCGGAAATACATACGCTCTTTTATACAGACTAGAATTGTTCGACGCTGCGGAGGAAGATCGCGGGAGGACCGATTTTTCTGAGCGCGAAGATCGCGTATAACAATCTCTGTTTCTCATTCGTAACCCGTTGCCGTATTTTTCGACTCGTGATGAACATTTTAACAAAGCCTTCGTCGTTTTAGATGAATTAAAATTTGATTCATCACTAATCACTGTAACTGCAAAGACAAAGGTACGAGAAGGAGTTGTTAACAGTGGTCGCGGCGAGCTTAAAATGCATGGTACAACACGTTGTTTCGTAGAAAGAGAGAACGAGAGACAGAGCGGTGAAAAGGCAGAGTTAAACGTGCGAAGGGGTGTGTTTTGGCAGTGGCGGGGCGAGTGCTGAAAAAGGAGGAAGATAATGGCAGCGCGACCAGACGCAATCCATGCGTCAAAATATTTCAAAACGTTCGCCGTCGGCGCGAAGCGGTGCTGGAGAATTCAAGCGAAAAACCAAGCCGCGCACAATTCCCATTTTCCGGGGGCGTTGCGTCATGCCGTCTGGTGAAACGCGTCGACAATGCTCGAGTACCTTTAATTCCCAGGATCAGAATTAAGTGGAATAAACGTGGAACTAGCGCGGAAGTCGATGAAAGCAACGTGTTAAGTCTTTATAAAATGCGTCCACGACGGGGCTGGCTGTTGCCCGTTCGTGGGTGGCGAAAAGGGGGTGGCTTTGCACGCGTCAAATTAAACCAAACGAGTCCACCCCCGGCATACCTGTACACTGCACACACGTGTCCGTCCTCCGTTACCCCTTTTACCAGTTTTTTTCCTCCCCCTCCGGTCGGCGAGCATCCCCTATCTTTTTTCCTCTCTTTTCGACGCCGGATTCGCTGTGTTTTCCCATTTTATCCTCTCTATCTCTCTCTTTCTCTCTCCCTAACCCCTCTCTTTTTCTGGGCTTTCGTTTTTCAACCCCCGTATCTTCGCCGTCACACGCAGCCAGCCAACGGCAGACCACCGGCGCGCCTCTCTATGTCGCGTTTAAACGAGATTGCTTTTAATATGCAGTATACTATAATGCTGACTGCACAACCCCCGCCGCTCGAGTTCATTCTCCCCGTAGCCGAAAAGCAATTCTTTCGCCGACCCTCTGCTCCACGCCATCGTTCGCCCGCTGGTTATAATCTTGCGAATCCGCCTTGTAAATTAACTAGAAACGCGGTAGACATTTCTGTAACACCGTGACTCGCGAATAAATATTCACCCGTTCGACTTTCATTTTTCTTAGATTATTCAGCCGCACTCGTAACATGCTGTCAGCAGTGTCATACAAGAACATCTCGGAAACTCCAGTGTCCTCGTCCAGATTTCATACCACTAAAAATTGCTGTACCGTTATTCGCAATATTGTTGACATCATCAATCATATTGGTATCTAATCAATTACTACACATTCGAGTATTGTATTGTATCGTATATCCATAAAATGGAAAAACGATGTAGAATGGGGCCGGAAGAAGCGTTTAATTTTCCATTTAAAATACCGCCCCGGCCGCGAAGGGTTAACAACGGATATACCCGCGCGAAGACGCCAGACTACGCCACCGTGTTCGATGAACTTCTACCAGCCGCGATAGAGCTCGCACGAGTTCTGGGAATTCAAAGTTTGAAATGTTCGACGTACCTCGAACTTGAACTTATTGTCTCGGACTGCTCGAACGTCGGAACTGGTTGAATTTTCAAACAGCCCGAACTTTGAAACAGCTAACACACTCCGCGCCGTTTTCGCTGCGCGCCGTGAAACTCGCTTCCGGGCCGGGGGACGTTTTTGTCGTCGGCGGAGATCGGCGAGTTTTCGTGAAAATTTTACGAAATGAAAAATTCGAAACGTTGTACGTCCAATGAAATACAAAAAATAATATTCTGCAGGTTTCGCAGAATTGAGAGAAAACAAAAGGAGCGGAATTTGTTTCGTGCAGATGGCCCACTCGTCGAGGATTAAATCGCCATTGTACAGATGATAGCGCGCCGGACATTCAATTGGTCGTTTACGACGTGGACGGCCGGTCGTCCGGATTTTTAGGATTCCTTTGAATGGACAGTTTCAAGACGGAACTGGCAGTTTTCGAAAAGTGGATGGCATTGTCGCTGGTGGATAGAACACGGGACGGAAGCAAACGGAAGTGCGCGAGTGGCGAATAAAAGGAGCAGCGAATAAATCTAACAAGCGCGCGAGCGCGGTCTCGCGGTCGCGTGGCGTACGTTTAGCATCGTTTATTTCACGCGGAACGGTTCGTAAGTACGGGACAATAGGGTACGAAGCGATAAAAATTCATACGCGGTTTACCCTTCCGTTGGCCATTATTATTTCGTGTCATTTACCAGGAACACGGTTGAAACGCGACGAAGCGAATGTCCTCGCGCGACAAAATTCGTGTATCCTGGTTATGACGTGACCGTTTAACGAGCCCCATAAATTTTTCGCCGGGTTTTTATCGTGATCCAAGCCGGCTATAGGATAATGGCGGCCGTTCCTGTCGGCCTCAAACCGTATTCATCTGTTTTCCGGCACCGGCAATCTCTGTGCATTAGGCAACAATCGTTACGCCATGCTTTATTAACCTTCAGTTGCTCGCGCTCCGCTCTCTACAGAACTGTTTACATGAAACTTTGGATGAGTTCAATATATGTAGATCAATTTTTATTGAATCAAATTACTACTTGTGCAGTGACTCGTTTATAGCTTAACCGATGGGACGAATTCGCGAACTTGAAAATGAAGGAAAATTTCATTTTTCCAACTGGAAGATTTCAGACGATAACGATAAAATGAAGACAGCTTGTAAATGGACGTCAATGTACAAATTTTCTGGTACTTTTCAAGTGATACAAATATTTGCCAGTGTAGTCGACACCTTTGTTTATGCTTGAAACACTAAATGTTTCGAAACTGTAAGTGCTATATGCGAGTAATTAAGAGTTAACCTAATTGAACATGTTAGAATATACTAGAATATGCCCAAACATACCAGAGAAAGACAAGGGACATTGTCGACGGTTTTTCTCAAGCAAACTGTGACCATATCGAGCTGAGTGAGTCACCGAGTTGCAAAAATGGCGACTCGTGAGGAACACAGCGTGGTAGAACTCGTTTCCACGAATGGTCCTCATTGTTTAGCGTGCTGCGTTTATTGCCGACGCGCGTTTCACACGTTCGGGAATATATTGCGCAAACCGTCCGTCAGAATATTTGTCCTGGCTGCAATCACTTCGGGGTCAGAGCATTTAGGCAGTCCGGAGTTGGGGCGGACAATTACCGTGGCCATCGATGCGTGTCCGCCAATTTTTACGTCGCGGTGAATTTAACAAATTTCCCAGCGACCACGTAATTGTACGTATTTTTCAGATTGCTTGTACGCTTTATTAAACCTCTCTCTGCCTCTGTGTAGTTTTATTTTTGTATCTGCTTTCCTTCTCCGCACAACAAAAAATACAACCTCGAAATTTCTCGTACGAACACAAGGTAACTGAACGTTCCGCTTAAAGCACGAAAATACGGCGCACGTTTAACTACAGCAATATCGGAAGCAACAATTTATTCGCGATTCGTGTTAGAAACAACGGGCCTGCAGCGCCAACCGCGAAACGGCTTTGTTTCAGTTAATTATGCGCCGGCTAATTATACCCGACTTTGCTTACGGCGGGCGATTATGATTTATTAAAAATCCCTTCATTCATTCTTTCCCCGCACAGTTTCGAACTACCCCCGTGGCTTATTCACTCGCCAGAGGAAAGAAATTCTACACGCAGATGGTCCGGAAGTTTCTGCTTGGTGTAGTAATATCCGCGAGATTTAAACGCTTCGCGGGGTTATATTATTTACAACGAACATTTCCGAACATTAACTGTTCTTTACGTTTTACCGCTGCGCGTAGAACTTTACTTTCAGAAAGTGTTTATTACCGTGATCTTTGCGCAGAGTTACGTTATTTGTAAATTCCACAGTCGAATAGTAAGCCCGAAAACGACGGAGATAGTAAACGAAGCGCATTCGTCAACGGTTTCCCGAGTCCCCTCGAGCTTGGGAAAGATACCGCAGTCAGGTGCTAACACGATATTGTTCGGCGAAGGAAAGTGGACCGTTCTCATCCGTGGCTCGGCCGGGCTGGGGATTCTCAACTTCTGCACGCGCGGAACTCCGGTGCTCGAGGAATCAGGGCATTATCTCTCTATCGGCCGTGCTCTCCGCGGAAGAAACAATTTGAATGGTTGAAGCGGCACTCGGGGAAAAGTTAAGCCGGGCACACGGTGCGCGGATAAGGCCTCGAGGTCGTTGCCGTAAGCTGCGATGCAATTTCTTCGCCCTGTCGTGCTGACGTCGTCGTGAGTGTCTTCTATTAGTTAGCCGGGGGAACACCGTAAAGAGGCCACGATAAATGGCCGGGCCCCGACAAGAGGAGCTAGAGAACACAGACAGCAAGAGGAGGAAGGAGTGAAAGCTTGCATACGTAGTTTGCCTGGGTGTTGCCTGTAGGATTGTGTTTGCGGTTTGTACTTTCGCGGCGTCGGAATCGCCGCGCAACCCTGGAATCCCTCAGCCGAACGCGGGCGCTTCTTTGCTCAGGATAGCCGACGGACAATCTGGACGAGCGTTTCAAAGCTTACAGCCCCTAGCTGTCCGTCGCCGTGGCCCTGGCAAGTTAAGCTTCTTCCGCGGTCCACGGGAATTTGGTTAGACCCGGCTTTTTAACAAACTGTTGCGCACGTCCACCTTGGTTTCACGGTCTCCCAAGACGACGGCTGGCTGCTTCCGTTTAAACAGCAATTATTATCATTATCAGTTGGTACAGACAGTCCAAGTAAGCACGGCGAATCAATTCCGGACTGTGAGACGCGTTTTTCGAACGGGAGCTTTGTCTTTTATGAGTGGTGAATATCCCACAAACGCAGTTGGTTTATTTGAATTTTCCTTTCGAACGAGTATGACTATATCATGATTTTGCTCCATGGGAATTTGGTTAGAGCCCAATAAACGCTATTAAGGTCGCTCGGAATTGATTGCGGGTCATTCTTCTTTCCCGAGCGCAGCACACTTCGCGCGTCGGACGCCAGAGAACATTTCTACCTGGAACTTCCGTTGGACTATCGATCAGAGCCGGGTTCGGCCCATTTTTACAGGCGTTTCCCGGACAAACAAAGCCGGAAAGTTTCATCAAACGGTTTTGGATAAAATATGCATTCGGGCCAGTTTGCCTCGGCCCGGTCCATCGGAGTGCAGTCCTGCATTTTCACTCGCTGCTGCACCGATTAACTTCGTCCCGGTGGCTGATATATAGTTAGGAGAATGTTGCCGATGTCACGCTGCCTAAGAAACTTTGTCTCATTCTGCAATGTATGCGTGACATTTTCTGCATTAATTGCAAGAAAAAGGATTTCACGAGGATTTTTACATGACTAGACTGCGGATCTTTATGCAAAATAAAAAATTTCTACATCAGTTGCGAGAAACAGGGGCCACCTAGAAAATTGTTTCTTCTTATAATTATCCTATACAGTTGAAACTAATACACTGGTGGCCTTAAATCTTTTTAATATGTTCGCTGCTTCAAATTGTACGTACCTATTTTTGTCATAAATGCATAAAATCCGCAGTCTCTAAATGATTTAAATGACCGACGCGCGTCTTTGCGCGTACACAGAGCTGATTCTTCGAAGAGGGGAGTAGAATCGAACTGGCGTAGACGAGCGTACACCATTACCTCGAAATTCGATCAGTAAATCCATGGTGGTGGGTGCGAGAGCGCGGCCAGACCCGAGCATCGATCCGTCTAAGTGCATCACCTGATTCGATACCGAATGTTCCCATTTCTAAGACATCTGCCGGGTCGAGGCGTCGTCGGCTGAGCCCTGCAATATCGAGGCCTTGTTCCCTTGGTTCCGTGTGTACTCCGTCGAACGCCGAGATTAATGCGCGCATACCGTTTACGTTGGCGAGATCCGATCGTGGAAACGGAGGCCAGGGTCAACCCCGTAACCGACGCGCTTCAATTTTAATCGTGATTTGAAGACGTTCAAACGCGCCGCGATTTCATTATCTCGAATTGTTAATCTTTAATTACCTTAAATCGCTCGAACGCAAATCGTTGCATTATCCTGCGCCAATTAAAGTCGATCCTGCTGTGTCCGAGACCTGTCTGTGGGAATCTATGGCATCGAGGCTTCAATTAATTTATATATTTCTGTAAAGAACATTCCAACTATACATGTTTATATCGGTTTATTATTGACGAGAAGCAGCGGTGCCCGGAGACAGCTTTCCTTCGAGCAAACCGCATTTGGATAAATGGATGTCCACTTCGATTGCCCCGGCACATTCTTCACGGGACCATTTTTCACAAACTGGACATTGTACCGTGCTCTCCACTACGTCTTCCTTGGAAATGAAACAGCAATCATTTTTCAACTTCGCTTGTAAGAAAATTCTGGTCTCCTGGATTTATCGAATTTGTTCAAGTCTACACAGAGACCGAAACAGCATCTTCAATCATGCTGGAACTGATGCAATATTAATTTGGAACGGCTAATACTTTCTTTTTCAAAACAGTTCCTTTCGCGATAATTCTTAGGCGAGGTTCGTTGCGAGCAGCACGGGTTCAGCAGAGCCTGAAGCACGGCCATCTGGCAGCCAGGTGTCCGATTTTAAGATACGAATCTGAAATGCCTTCGAAGTATTGTTCCTCGGCAACGTTCCTCGCCTGTGCGCACCGCGATCCAAGTTGAAACTGCAATTCCCGGCAGGTCGCGTAAAATTACGTTTTTTCTACCATTAAAAGCAGACATTTTCTTAGCTAAACCCCAATGTTAAATTCTACGAATATATCTTCCAGTTTTTAAACGACTGCAATCTACATCTCTAGCGATTATTAAGTCTGTCATTGTACACTAACAGTAAGCCTACTGTATAATTGTTAAAGCTGAAATAAACCTGTAATAGATTCCAGTGGCTCAATAAAAAAAGAACTAACTTGAATGGTGGAGGTTTAAGAATTAATTAGGAGCATAGAATGATAAGATCAGAGTTTCGAAGGTGACGTGGACAGGCAAAGGTTCGAACATAATCTTTCAAGGACCGAGGTCGAGGACGAGGCAGAGTTTGAGGACGAGTCGAGGATGAAATCGTGAGTTTGTATAATACTTTGGGTGAGAAACAGAAAGCCGGATATCTATGTAGAATGAAACGATGTTGGCAACATGAATCGCCGGCAATCTCCGACGATGCCATATCGTGCGAGATTCGATGGCGTGTCCAGCGACGGGGAAAAAACTCGTTAATGAATAGAGGTGATTCTCGACGATCGTAAAAAAATAAAAGAAAGGGGTGGACGGAAGAACGACTGCGCTCCGTCAGCGAGACAATGCCTAGCCGTCGATCGGACGAATATCCTTCCGGAGGCGGCCTATCAAACGAGCATTGCGTGATCGCCGGTGAAAGGGTACGGGAACGTGTAGCGCTTCATCTAGTATGCCACGCACGCTATGCTTCTGCTCGTGTTCTTTGCCCCAGTGCCCGATGTGTGCGTCCTATTAACAGCTCGCAGCGTTTTGGCACGCTGGTAATTCCGGAATGGAATGGTCCTTGCGGCTTCTAACTTTGTTTAGAGCCAACCTTGTTCCCGGCGAGTACCTGTTTCTGTAATTCGAATGGCGAGTCGTGTCTGCTTGCGTTTGAAGAATTTATTCGAGTGTGTAGAATAAAATCAAGAAAGTTTTGCGGTCTTGTTACTAGGCTGCGGATGTTTATGGAATTTTAACCCCTTGTCGTACAATATCGTGACCGATATTAAACTCTATTTTGATTTTGTTGATGTACAGCTATTGGAGATCATACAGTCTCCTTTTTTAGGAAATTACGATCTACAAAGAAGCTCTAATCACTGATAAATATGTTTCTTCTATCGATCGTATTTGCTGATAAGAAATTTTTAAATGTTTTTGGCGCGAGACGGTTCGATCGTTTATTACGAATTATAATCTTTTTCAAGATTTATTTGAATCGCGTCTGTAAATTGCAAAGTTGATTTATAATTCGTAATAAACGATCGAACCGTTGCGCCGAAAACATTTAAAAGTCTAATCACTGAAACCAACAATTGTAAAACAAATCGTGAAGCAAGGGACCAAGAGAACCTCGAATCAAATGAAATCTTATTTTTTGTGGAGTAGTCTTCTTAGATCTGAAATAAATCAAAATCGCATTAAATTCTGTCATATTTTATATCGTTGCATTCTTTGAACATATTCAAGAGCGATAATTGCATAAAGATCGACTTATTACGGTTAGTGGTTTGCAGTACCTATACTTGCGATCAGTCAGAAATTTGGAGTAATTTTTACAGGCTGGCAAAATTGGCCAGCGGTATCCATCAATGGCGGCGCTATCTCTCGGTAAACCATCAAAAACCTTTTCCCCCTGGAAAGTTCCCGCTATATCGAAGCTCCTCTAGCTCTCCACGGTTATTAACATACGAGAGGTCTCCGTGCCAAGTCCATTCCTCGGTCGATTCTAAGGTTTCGGTCGTCCCGAAATCTATGTGACCATTACCGATCTCCCCTAAACTCATTTCGCCGGTGCCAACCGAGTTCCCTCGGCCGATTTATAGTATAATACACGTAGCATGCTCGCGCGCCAACAATCCCGATTTTTCAGGAGGAAGGGAAGCGTAAGATTAAGCTGCGGTTAGGCGGATTGTGCCTGGATTCCTCGATCTACGGCGAGATGCACTAAAAATATTTATTACAACCGTGTGAATTTCGAATAAGCTAACTTTGGCCGAAGTGCTTCTAGGTTTATGGACAAATATCCGTTGCACTTTACTGGCGAGGATTGTATAGTTATTTAGGGAGAAGATATATGTATTCATACAGAACCACATCCTTCGAACCCGTTATGGCTTTTATTCGGTTCAGGGGAAACTGGAAATGTTATTCACATATTTACTCTTATTACTCTTATATTTAAATCTGAATTCAAATTCAACTTTCAATCATTATATAATGATATCAATCAAGATTTTAAGAAAGATACGTTTACCAGTGATTTCACATTAATTCGAACTAAATGAATATGTATATGGAATTCATTTAATGTTAATATCCCCATTTCCTTTAACCCTTTGCACTCGAAGCAATTTGAATTCCAAAATCGAGACATTTCTTTCAACCCAGATCATCTTTGTTCTATGTAATCTTTTTTACATTGTGCACATCAAATTGAACCTGTTTTCTTATATATAACAGTTGAGCTTTTTACAATTTATAGAATACCGACAAATTTAATAATGTTAAAACTGTTTTTGATAATGGTATGGCAATTTTTAGTGGCGCCTCAGACTCGCCATTCGAGTGCAAAGGGTTAAACATCTCGAAATCACATAACTCAGACCACTTTCACAATTACATCACATGTATATTTACAACATTGATCCAACGAAGTCAACGTGCAATGCGAATAACTTCAGCATGAGCGTCCATTACCATAGGAACGGTTGAAGTAAGTGGCACGTTTACGTAGATACACATCTCTGACAGTGACAGAGGGTCGATAGAATAATCGTCCCCTTAAGCCAGTGATCATGAGTTAATGACTCGCAAGTGGTGCTATCCAATTAACCCCTCTGAAATGATATACGTTACGTAGAACACGTCAAACATTCGACAGACCTTTCCGAACCAGATTTCATATCGTTTGCACAAAATATTACAAGTAACCTTCCAGACCAGATACAGTATCACCTCGAAACGAAGAAGTGCGCCTTTGGTTCTTCAAATAACAAAATCGCGGGGAATGTAGAGCAACAACATTGATCCAACAATTCCACGGTCTAACGCAATCATATAACGCGTGGTCGCGGCTGGGCAAACATCAAACACGCTTGAAAATCATTACCCGGGGGCTTGGGCGCTGGGGGCTTGTAGAATATCACATATTCCTTCCAAGTTCATAGCGCGAGAGAGCGCTTTCCGTGATGGCCGTTTCCAGTGGCGGGTGGCCACGATTGAAGCTCAAAAGCCTCTTCGTCCGGGTCGGCCCTCTCACATACATGCTGGTTCCATACAGTTTTCTCGGTGTATCAGACTGGGTGCGAGGTTGGGTAGTTCGCCGAGGCAGGTGGGATCTGTCCCGGGGTTCTGGGTTGAACTCGGTCGAGGCCGGGTAGACAAGAGAACCTATGCCCTGTTGAACAGAGTTCTCTCGCCGGAACCGTCGTCGTCGTCCTCGTCGTCGGCGAAATGCGGCTTCGTTGTCGTTTAGACCTTAGACCGTATACAGGGTGAGTCGGAAGCAACAGAACACCTGAATATCTTTGTTGGATTCGAAGATACGAAAGGCGAAATGGGAATTTGAATGGTGTCGTTTGCTTGTGCCTTTTGTTTTCGGTATTTTCAGCTCACCAACGTGTTCTTAAATGGAATGTCCAATTTTTTATGCTCGATCTCGATAGATTCGCGTATTCCGAGTATAAAAGGATAGTGTACGTGATGAGTAGACTGCGGATCTTTATATAGGAAAATAAAAAATGTTTGCATTGATTGCAAGATTCAGGAGCCAATTAACAAATACATTCTTCTTTTAATTATCTTTTTAAGGTGAAACTAATACACTGGTGGCCTTAAATCTTTTCAATACCTCCACTGTTTCCATCCTGTTACTTTCATTATGGAACGTATTCGATGTACATTTGACGTAGTGAGCACATTCTCAATTATACAGGATATTTCAGCTAACTTGTCCGCCCTGAATATCTTCGTTGTTTTTAAAGACACGTCAAATGTCTGAAGGACAAAGTTGAATGATAAAACGGGGCTCATACGACGCCAAAGAAATTTTTATGAGCCCCATTTTACCATTCAACTTTGTCCTTCAGACATCTGACGTATCTTTAAAAACAACAAAGATATTCAAGGTGTATATTATACCCTGTATATTATCTATTAGCTATCATCCACCAATTTGAATCATCTTGTGACGTGACTTGTGGCCAACACATACACCGTTAGCTTGGAACGCTGCGTCCTATGCATATCCTGTACTCCTATATGTAGCTACGTCAGGTCTACATATAAGTTTATACGGTCTAAGGTTTAGACGCGTTATAACGTGCAGAATCCATTCCTCGTCGTTGCGGCGGCAGCCATTGTTGGACACGGAAGATCAAACGGCGGAATTTTCCCCGGAGGTATGCGATGCTTTAGCAGGGGCGGCGGCGCGGCGAGGGCGCGCCGTAGGGGTGGCTAGAAAGGAGATACAAACAGCAAAGTTCCTTTCACCGCAGTCTGCCACCTGTCCTTGTCTCCACCTGCGATATAAAAAGCGGATTTCTTTTCCAGGTCGATGCATTCCACTTGCGTTTCTCTACGCCATTCCCCTCCTCCTTCGATGATGTCCTAGTGTTTGTCTCTAACGCTCTCTTTCTCCTACCACGATCCTACAACCCCTCCACCATCCCCCCATTGGTTCCCTACACCCTTTCGCTACCGAGATCCACTGTCTCGCACTTTGCCAAAGCCTGCTTTGCATTGCTCGTCCGTGTCAACGACGCGTTCGACTCTGTGTGCACAACACGCCAGACGGAAAGCGCCGCGCCGCCCGTGCGGTCTCCAACGGCGACTTGGAATTTTAATTTGATTCCGGCTAGTTCGCTACCAATCCTCTCTTCCTCTCTCTCCGTCTTTCTCTGTCTCTGTCCCTCTGGTTTGGTACGTTCGTACCTTTCGGTCGGTCGTTCTCTCTGTGTTTCTCTGCTCTTCACCGTGACTAAAAGTTTTTCCGAGTAATGAAGCACTGAGGGCTGCTTTCTGGATACGGGTTCGCCCGGTCTTCCTCCTCTCTGAAGCTTGCGCCGCCATGCGACGACACGTTTTCGCTAGGACGATGCGAGAGCAAATGGAGGATGCTGATGCCAAGTGGGTGGTTTTAGGATGTCTGGGTTTTCTCGACTCTCCGCTCGCAGCTCTTCGGCTTCTGCGCCGGTAATTTGTCTTCCTGAAGTGGCCCTCCGGTCCGTCGGACCTTCTGCTTCTCTCCGCGACTCGGTTCACCGTGAATTTCTTATTATCCATTCGAGTTTTCCAGGTCTGATCAACTACTTACTTATTGGCGATCGAGAAATACATAGTAACGTGTTCCCGATCTACATTTTTCGACAATTTCGTGTTCGTAAGAACGCTCGTGTTGAGTGTTCGGTAAAAGGGGACTTCTCTAATCGAAAATTATACTTCGCCGGGCTAACAAGACCCGGTACGAGAGAACAGAGTCGACTGACAAGGGAAGGAGTTCGCCAACACAACGTTCGCGACGCGTAATTCGTACGAATGGCTTTTATTAAGTTGAGAAACGTTGTTATACCCCGTGCAGGGGAGGGAATTGGAACAACAATCCGCGTGTTCCGCGCTGCTTCTTCCTTGTCCACGTTTCGCGCCGTTATCCCGTTATGAATATAAAGTTTACGGAGCTCGGTTTCGTTTTCGAGAAATTTAGGTCACGAATCGAACGACCGGAATCGAGTTACAAGCCGTTCAATGGTATTTTCATTCGACTTACGACCGACGTAGTTCGCCGGCTGTGCGCTGCCGCCGCGAAATGGCTGCAAATTCTTTGACTTTCTCGGGCGTATCAGATTTTTTCGTCTGGAACTCGTTCGAACTACTGAGTCGCCGTCTTTGCGATGCTAGAAGCCTCTTTGATAATATGATCGTGGAATTTATACGGTGTTTTTGTGGTAATATCAGGTTTTAACAAATCGTTTTTGTGTGTTGCAGGTAAATTATGAAATATCCGTGCAGCTGGGAAAACGAAAGATGACTTTGAAGGGTAAGAAGAACGAAATAATTTCTCAAAACAGTGGATGTTCGCTTGACTTCGAAACTGAAGTGTTGGTTAAAATGAATTAGAACTTTTCATTGACTAAGGATCGCCAACATGAAGTTCGTTTCGGTTTCAACTGTTTGCAATCCGCGCAGACAATTTTCACAATGCACAAAGATCTGCGAGACTTTCGTAGGATCGAGCACGAAGCAATCTCGTGTCTAGTCTGCTCTCTCCCCCGAGTGGCCAAAATCCTCTATTCGTTGGCTGCTCTAACATTGAAACTAGATTTCTCAATTATTCGAAACTGTAGCGGCAGCACAGAGCGGGTTCAAGTTATTAATACATCGCCGGGAGCAGCATTCATTGAAACAACCATTCATCAAGCCGTGCGAAATTCCTTTAGCCTAGCATATTTCGTCGCGTTCGTTCGCTCTATCGCTAGACCAGCTTCTAGAGTTAGCTAACAGGAAATCGAGTTCCGTATCGATTACCGGCAGTTTAAACTATTACCGATCCGGGTCGGACGGTTTCTAAACAAACCACCCTCCGCGGAATAATTAAAACATCATGCTTCGCGGAGGAAACGTTTCGCGAACGCGCGGGATATTTTTCGGCGTGATTAATTGCAGACTGGAAATGAATTTCCTGGAGGAAGAGCTCCGCCTGGGGACAACGGGTTTGGGGTTCGGATTATTCGCGGAATTTAGGCAATAATCGTAAAACGACGAAAGTATTGCTCGGCCGCGTTACGAAATGCTTTCGAACACATCTGCTCTCCAGATTGCAAAACGCGTTGCGCCCAACGGAATTAAATTTGCACGGTTTCATTCTCACTGTCGCGGTTACAGCTCCATTGCCCGTGTCTTACCAGCACTCATTTTTGCTTCGCAGAATTATGACCCGGGTAGACTGCGCATGTTTATGCAATTCGCAATTTTTCCAGACGAATTTTGATAACGCGGAATCAAATAAAATCCTGTTTTCAGTGGTAGTAGCCTTTTTAGATCTGGAACGAATCAAAATCGAATTGAAAATGTTCCTACTTAGTATCGAATGCTCCTCTTCCTGTTATTAATCACTCGATACCGTAAACTATCGTTTGACGACGTTCGACGTCATCGTTACTCGGCGAACCGGTAATTACAGAGACCGTAAAATTCCCTAGCACTGTTTACTACCGGAGAATCAAAGCACGATAGCTTACTTTACAACTTTCACAAATTACAAGCTTACAAGTTCCCGTGTGTTGTATTACGGCGAGTTATTGCGGTATCGCGTTTCGATACGGAACGAGGTAATCGAGAAACAACATTCAAAGTTGCCATTGTTCGAGCGCTACAAATGTTTCGGATTTCTCTCGGATGAATTTCGCATTTTCATAGTATTGAAGCCTCGTTCGCACAATTACAGTTTCTCGTGTCGAACAATCGTTCACTTTCGCGTGTCCCATCGGGAAAAATCATTTTACTGCACGTGCTTGTCATTTTTTAACAGTTGCGAAACATCTTTCATGCATTGTTAACCGCTTGCCTTGCAATATCGAGTCTGACTCGTGATGAAGATTCTAAACAGATTCTAATAAAAATATATAATACCAATAAATTTTGTTTTGCTAATGTACAGCTATTGAAGAACGTATAGGCGTACAATAGATATGAGTTCTCCTTTTTTAGGAAATTGCGACCTACAGAAAAGGTCTAATCACTGAAACCGTGAAATAAATCGACATTTATCACAACTAGACCGCAAATTTTTAATTCAGACTGCTTACATAAATGATCTGGCATCGATCATCCGCAAGATCGCTTCCCTTTTCCGAAGATCAATTACCCAGGCCTGGGTTTAGCCTAATCCCAAACGAACCGTCGCTGTACACACACGCGACAGCGAACTTCGCAGCGGCGGCGGTGTCGCGCAAAGGAACCAGTTAACCGCGTTTTCAACGGTTAATTATCGCGTTTCACGACTAAACACCCTCGACTAGGAGATTGGGCGTCGCTTTTGCGTGGCTGAGTTAGTTCTCGCGGAGGATTGTGGGTGGTCGAAGAGAAGGGGGAGGAGAAGGGTGTGCCAGCGTGTGGTCGTGTTGCGAAGTGTTCCCCTCGTTGAGTATGAGAATGGGTACACATATAGGTAGCACAGCAGACTGGCGTAACTCGTCGGATTTATCCGTCGTAGTTCTGCATCGTTACGTTATTTCGCGGCGCGGATAATTAGCATTCTGGGGCCGAAACTGGCGTCTCGCGTCGTTCATTCCACGGTTGGTTCTATTTCCCCGTTAGTCGGCCGAACGCGCGCCGCGTTCGACGCGTGGAATATGACGGGGAAGATGGTGAGAAAGAGAGAAGAGAAGCGAGAGAGGGAGAGATAGGATGGCGGTCGCAGGCTTTCGATGCGGCGTTCCAGCGCGGCACGGAGCAAACTTTATAGGGCGACGACTGTTTTGTCTCGGTGATTTGCAGCATCTGCACAGAGCACCTCGAGCGAGCAGCCAGCCAGTCAGAGCCATTCCGGTGTGCGGCGAAGTAAGAGCATTTAAGGGTACAGAGAGGAAGAGAGCAAGAGCGAGAGAATAAGAGTGGTAGAGAGAGAGAGAGAGAGAGAGAGAGAGAGAGAGAGAGAGAGAGAGAGAGAGGGAGAAGGTAACGGGTGTGAGAATTATTTGGAATTAGACGACGACGCTGTCGGCCGCGATTTACGTGGCACCGCAGCGCAGCCATAGGTGGCAGCTAGGCGTGGTCATGGTTGCAAACCATCCCCCCAGTTTCGGACGCTGGCTCCCTCGCGATTGTAGCCGGCGAAAGAAAGAGAACACGCCGGCGCGCCGTCGTCCTTTTCACCGGTATCGGGACAAATGGTCTTTAATAATTCTGTCCCCAACCGCCTCTTTGTTTTCCCTCCAGTAATTCGTCCATAATTAATAGCTCTCACCTATCCCCGGAATCATTTCGACTGATTACGCCGCGATTGTTATAGTTCGAGGATATTAGACCCGGCAAATTGATTCGGCCGATTAACCGGATTCCTGTACTCGCTTCTCCATTGTCCGTTCTTCCTTTTTTCCCGCTTTATTCGTTCCCCCTTCTCGACACAGTCTAGAATCCTATTACGTTGACGCGACGCCGACGCTCCGCTGAAAGAGATTAGATTTGTAGGAGGTGTAAAAGACGAGGGGAGATTGCAAGCCGCCGCCGGTTGTTGAGAGCTGATGAGGTGTAAAAAGGGGAGGAGGGCAAGAATGTTTCCTGCTGATCCTGTTAGCGGATTCGTTAGCGGGGCTACTTAGCACACTCGCTTTGTACTGTACTTTGTCGACCGGGATGCCGGGGCTAACCTAGTTTCGACCTGGATTGCTGGTTATTTAGAATTTAGGATTGATACCGGCGCCTCTCTGTTCGCAGGACTTGCTATTTCCACAAGCAGCTTTTTCGGGATTAGACGAGATGAGGCTTGGGCAAATTGTTAATCGAAAAGTTTCCCGGCAAAAGATGTCCTCGACCTAAATTTGCTAACTTGTTCGCGCTGTTTTATATGTTGGGCAGTCGATAGGTTTTCAGCAAATGGTGTCGGCCTGGAATTTTTCTGATAAAGATGTTTCATAGTTCTCGAATTTGTTCGTCCCTGGCGGTGTGTTGTGGCGAACCGAGTCGAGCGCCTGGGGCCTACGGAAACTTCAAACGATCTAAACTGGTCGAGATGTCCCAGAAGACCTCTAAAAAAATTTCCCGACGCATTTTGCACCGTGCAGTTGGCCGGTTCCAATGTGACCGACGTTTTCCTTTACTTGGCGGTGAACGTGGTCGATCGCAACAGTGAATCTCTTACGGAAGTGAAGTTATTTGTGTTAAAAATATTAGTAGTAATTAAAATAGGACTTTTGAGGGCGACCACGACCTAGATCGACCTTTTATCTAGCGCCTTTGACTACCGAAAACCCCCAACTTTGCATTATGGAGAAACGAGAAGGCACATCCCGCACCCTAGCAATCCTGGAAACGAGTCTTAAGGTGGTGGAGCTGTGTTCGAGGAGGTTTATTGCCCGGGCGAGGAGGGGTGTTCAAAGGAAACTCCTCGCGAAAGCAGTGTTCAAGTCGGTCTGAAGGAATTCAACTCCATTAGACGAAGAGAGAGAGAGAGAGAGAGAGAGAGAGAGAGAGAGAGAGAGAGAGAGAGAGAGAGAGAGAGAGAGAGAGAGAGAGACACACACACTGGCGTCCCTCGTTCAGCGACTATCGCTACTCCACGTGGCCGGAGATAAGAGCAAACGCAACCAACTCGAGAGCCACGAGAGCGGCCATCAAACGAGGAGCTGCAAGGAAAAATGACAAACCACGGCGATGTTAAAAAGGGTTTGCGCAACAATTCATACGACGATGGCTGGACTCGGAGGAAAAGGGTAAGACAAGGCTAGCTAACGGCGCACCGGTTGATAAAAGAGGACGTGCTGATTCCACCGAATAAAGAGACCAACCTGACCTCTGCTACAATGCCAGTGCAACCCCGTTGCGGCGAATGCAACTTCATCAACTCGAACATCTCGATTATTCTCGACGATGCGAAAAGTTGTCGAAAAAGAAACACGAATATTACTGACTCGTCTTCTTTCGAGATTCTAAGAACAGTATTCAGTTGTTATAAATTTATTTTGAGCCTTCGCCGACTTGGGCCGACAACGAAACGCCATTTTGCCATGATAGGACCGCGCGACCTTCTCTTTTCCACGCATTTGGACGTCGTCCGAGTCACTTTCTCGTTCCGCGTGGCAACGCCTTGTGGGAATCGGAAAATGCTTCGAGAATTCTGGATTAAAGTGAAACTTTAGCTGCCAGCTGGGTCGACGTCCGATCGACGAAACTGCCGACAAAGAATGCACCTTGGGAATGCTGGCGACACCTACTTGCCTTCATCCGCCTCCACCTTGGCTGGCTTTAACAAGGTAGAAGCTGAAGTTTCGGTGGATGGTAAATTAATTATCGACACCGAGGTTTTCTCGGCTTGTTTGATAACACCGCGGATAAGGATCAAAGGGATCATACAGGTTACAGAAAGTACCTCCATCGAATTTCTGTTACGTTCGATCAAGGATCTTTCCACGACAGATTGCCAGCAAGCATGACGAGCCAGCTAATTAGATTTTCGATGGATCAGTATCGGGGTTCGAAAGAATTTTACGGTAGATGTACACTTCCACCGACGATCCTCCAACTTCGACGAACAAATTGATCCACGAATTTGTTGCCGGTGAAGTAGCCTGTTCCGAGCGTTCAGACGAAAAGCTTAGCATCCCGGCGACTCTGAAGTAGAACTTCTTCTAAATCCACCTAGTCCACTTTGCAAAAACTACAGGACATCGCGCGCGTGACCAAAAGCATCGTGATCCCCTGTTTAGTATTCGGATCCCGCGGTCAGGATCGATGAAATGGCTGCGGTACGAATAGTAACAATATTATCCGAGAGTCGGGAACTTTTATTTTATTAAAACTATTCCGGGAACGCGTATCATCCGTGTCCATGATGTGTTTAATTGATACGCGAGTGCGCTATCTTCAATTTCACGTAAAGTAAACATTTTTTAGATGAAATTATGATGCAATTTTATGCAGTGCAATTTCGAGATCGAAATCTACCTCGACTCACGAGGTAGATTCAAGCCAATTTTCTTTCTTGGCACGGCATTACGATCACATTCTCTTGAAAACCAAACATTCAAGCCAATTTAATTCGTGTACGTAGATATACATAGGTAGTCGTTATACAAGTTGCCTCCGGTTCCTTTGTATTACTTTTTAAAGCAGTATCTATTTTATATGTTCATTTTCCACGAGGTTTCGAGATCATCTGAATTTTTCTGTCCAAGATAATGCGTTTCGCTTCGCCACGTCGATACCGATCCTGCCGGATCGATTCGGCGATCTCGCCAGGGTTGGCGGCAGTTAAACGTCACTCTAAAGTATCGAGCAATCGCCCGGGTTCTCCGTAAACCGGTCGGAGAAGCGCGCGAGAACTGGCGTAGCTGAAAAGTCACGTTCGCGGAACGCTGGCTCCCCCGTTCCGCAATATTTATCGCGTCGCACGCGTGCGGTTGAAATAAAACAATACGTGCGTTTGCGCCGGAGATTACACGCTTCCCTCCCCTTTCCCCGGACGGTTTTCGGCTTTAATGGGTCACGTAGATCCGCGCAGCCGATTTTCAATCGTTGAACGCGCGCGCATCGACTTCGACGAGACGCTTTCTTTCGTTCCTTTGCCGATCGAACCAACTGTAATATTCGATCCGGATTTCATTGACAGAAGTTGGAGCATCCTCCGTGGAATTGATCGATTTTATTCAGCCGCTTGGGCGGCACGTTTATCTCCATTTTATTAGTTAGCAAGTGTCTTTCGTGACAAGTTGTACAGGGAACCAGCTCGCAAACGTTCATTTTTCATTGCTGCGAATAACGCGATAGGTGAAATGTTAATCTATTCGCATCGACGGTTTGTTATCGTGGCGGTTTGATGGGGGAAGAAGCACTGGTTGCACAGGAAAAAATGAATCGACAATGTGAACTGAAATCCGCTCATATCCGGCATCCATTTGCGCGAAATCGAAGTTTAAAATCGAGTGATTACGCACGCACGTGAGTGCCGCTTTGTTTGCTCGTCTGTCCATCACTGGTTATTTCCACTTACGTGCATTCTGTTACAAATATTGACAACGATGTGATATCATTTATTTTCTATAACGATTCGATGGAATCGTGCTATTTGCGAGTGAAAAAGACAGGTATTATCTGCGCTCGGTGTTCTCTGCAAGTAGAAATAGTCGTCATTGGTCGGACACATGCTGGCAGATAGAATATTTCGGCGGCATTACTGAATTTGTGTAACGATTGACTAGAAATCGATTATTTCGAGACAAACGCAGTTTACTATTAATCATTTTTGTTTCCGGAAGAACGATTTTTCAAGTTGCCAACGTTTCTGTTTATTTAATATCAAAGTTATCGTCGGAATAATTCGTAGCGTGAAAATCCGATGAAATAAAATTTATCTCGATACTTCGACGCAGTGCTACAAACGTTAACATTTTACCTATCGAAAGCCTGTTAATAGGATTTTCAATAATTGTGCTGTGCCGAAAGAAAACAGAAATTTTCTTTCACATTACAATCTTAAATGAAAGTATATTAGATGACGTTATTAAGGGTGACTTGTTAGTTTACAATGAAAATTGCTGTCACTGTTGAAGGTTCCATTAAGAAGTATTTCACCATGAACCATAGATTTGTCAAAATTATGCAATAATCACCGGTCGATAAATTAACATTATTCGCGATGGAAATATACAAATTCTGTTCTAGGAGAGATTTGATGTTCTTCGAGGATAAAAAGATTTCAACGGTATCTTTGTACGGACAATTAATAACCATGTAATCTGGGCACCCACTTGCAATTTCTTTCTAAAACTGCATTCTATAAATCCATAAACAGCACAGTTATTGTAGACTTTTATGTTCCTGGATGAGCAGAGGATAAATTGCAACGTGATCGAACATTGCAGAAAATGTCGGTGATTGACATAAGGGTTAAAGTGAAATAGATTGAGTAACGAGAAATATGGAATTTTTATTCCGCGTTGCCGCAATGGTTAATTCCGTTACATCATCGTCGTTCATTATGTAACGATGTCGACAATTCAGTTTCGCTTTCGACGAGACAGGGCGAGCTCGAATAGGCGACGCCGGATCAAATTTTGCGCTGATGAGCGTCATTAATGGCATGCTGTTAGTCGCCATGCCGCAGCTCGGGTATTGATTGTTCGCCGACTGAAATCGGTTTCCTCCGAATCGTCCGGCTGCATTATGTCTGATAAACATAATATCAATTAATGAGGTCGTCCGGTTTGGTGCAAGCCTGCTTGTCGTCCCGATGGCACGGCGCGGCGTCGAGAAAAATGGCGGCTTAAAACGCCCGTCCTGTTCAAAACCCTGATAATGATTCTGATGGTAGGCTGATTACGCGTTCGGCCTCGTTTCACCTCGTATTCCATTATCCTTTTTAATGGACGAAAAAGAACCTGCTAAAATAACAGATAATCACGCCGGTAACGAGGAAATGTGATAACAAATGGGTAAACTGATTGAAAATGAACGACCGTTAAACAATCCGACGTTGACGACACAACAGGAGCCGAAGTCACGCTGATAACCTTTAACCCGAGATCAAACGACAATTTTTCACAACGAAATTATTCAGTGAATTTTAATTAGCTGTTTAACGCGTTTTATCTTGGTATGAAGTAGCCAAACGATTTCTATCTGGACGATTAACGCAATTCAGAACGACGATTTCGAACAACATAATCAGCGCAGTTTTAAATTGTATAATTTCCGTAAATTTTGCGAGGAGAATTCAAGGATTAAATAGGGTCGTAAGAAGCCTGATTAGAATTTTCCGGCTGGTTTCCAGAAATTCGCATAATTTCAAGTCCGGCTGGGCGGGCAGAGCACACGGAGAGGGACGTAGACGACGAACGAGACGGTGTGGCGCACACGTGCTTAATTTAGAAAACTGGTTCGCCGTTTCTTAGACCGAGTTCGTCCGAAATCTGCAGTTCTCGTGGGTATACGTAATGTCTCATTCATTATTGAAAGGCGGAGCGGAGCTCCACCGAGGTCTGGCAACCGAGTTGAAGAGTTTCCTTAACTATAATCTATTAAACGAAACTAATGCGGAAGGAATCCGCAAGAAGCGCAGTTGACAAAAGTTTGCACATCTGTTCGAAAATAGTGAACGGCCAGGAAAATGGATCGCTGAATAATTAAATTCGGACCGAGAAGTTCCAAGGTTTTGACGGGGGACCATCTCGGGGAAATTAATAAATTGCGGATCGCCGGATTACGTTTCTACCGGGGGTCCATATTTCGCGTATTATTCAATTACGGTCCAAACACTTCAAACAAATGTACAGCGCCTAAGGGGGCCCCTAGAAGCTCAATAATCTCGTCAATCTAGCTATCAATACGGCGCACAGTGGGTTGAAACGCGAAAAACGCGGACAAAAATCATTATTTCAAAAAATGCATTTTTGAAGCTACTTCTAAGTTTAAATTAATAAAAATGGTACAGTTTCATAGATTTTGAGGTGTTGAATACAAATTAATAATTAGATTTTGCTTAATTCCAAATCCATAAAAGAAATATAAGGTTTCTTAGAAATGATTTTCTCGAATTTACTTTATTATTAATAATACTATATTTTTAAGTTATTATATGTTAAATTCTGTATAATTTTCTTGATGTTAATTGTCGGATGCCATTATTGCCTTATATTACATTAAACTCAAAATTGCTGGAAAATTTTTTAAACCGAAGATGTGTCAATACATGATTCCTCCTCGATTAAAATCATTAAGAGAAGAAATACCATTCAATTTAGTTTCTATTTCTTGCAATCGATGTGGACAGTTTTTATTTTGCGCGAGTGTTGCGGATCGCGCGAGCTGTAGCCAGGCACAGCTGATTGCCCGAAGAGTCAGTTGCTTTTCGAACTCCCGCATCACTTGAGCGGTTAACACTTTGCGCTTAAGACTATCGCTTTGCTTGGGCGATTAATCTTTGTTTGAAAGCTTTAGCTTTGCTTGAGCTAAACCTCGCTACCTAGAAAGAACGAGGCCCTTGCGCTTCTTGGGTCTTCTCTTTTGTCTTTCTCTTCTTCATTCTCGTTATATCTTTCGTTTTCTCTTAATTGTAGTTCTTTTTCTTTGCGTTCGATTGGTGTTCAGTGGTGTCGGGTTTCGTTAGTTTAAATAACTTAGACTCTTAAGTTTCTTTTTAATAAACTGGACATTGACTTGTGCTTTAGACACTTAACTAACAGTGCTAGTGCTAATTTTCCTATCCTTCCACGACCCTGCTATTCCTTTACAGCGAGAAATCTTGCACCATATCGCAGAGACTGACGAAATATTGACAATAAAACCTCCTAAACTCCCATCAATGTTCTTCAATCAAAATTTCTCTCAAGATACTTCCATATATTGACCAATGCGTTTGAACCCCTTCTAAACGGTCAAAATGCCCTTTCAATGCGCCTCGTTATCGAACGTCTAGATACCGCTTAATTGAATTCGTAGTATTCCAAACCGCTGTTTCAGCAACGGTTTCGCGCGACTCCGGTTTGCATGAAAAATTTAAACGATCACATTTCTCATATGATAGAAGCGTATAAAATTATTTTCGAAGGAACGGTCGATCCGAGGCCGTTCTTGCGACTTTTTCCAGCTGTGTGCAGCCTGTACAGATCCGCGCGGATTGTACGGAAAAAAGCGTGCGAGATTTTTCAGCAGAGCTCGCACGATTGTCGGCGGCTAGCATAATAAAGAAGGAACAGATGTCCACGGCGACGGGTGCCGGTAACGAAGTGTCTGTCGGAGGAGGTGCTAGATCAGCAGGGGCGAGTTATACGGGGACGAAATTCGGGTCCGGTGCGCGAGTCGAGTGGGAACGGATTAGCCGATTTGCCAATATCGGCTGGTGCATCTGCATACGATGGATGAGAGATGGGTGCCGAGACACCGACACTCGTTTATTGCACTCCGAGCCGGGAAACTCTGAGAGGAAAACATTGGTGTGGCGCGTGGACGAACATCGAGAACTGCATTATTCGTTGGCCCGCTTTTCCCTGTCTTTTGTCCCGCGATGGTCGAGAATCGCCGAAATAACATACGTATCTCCGCAAACACAGACGGGAGAGAGAGCACGCTCTCGATCGACGTCCCATTTCGCCAGGGGCTCGCGTCGCACGAGATAGTCAAAGTAAGTAGGGAACGCCGCTCGGGGACGAGCAGAGAGAGAGGGAGATCGATCGCATGATTCATGAATAATTGGAGGCTCAAAGGCCGCGTCGGGTCACCTTTCAGTGCTGCCGATTTTTCGGCGAATGGACGTTCGTTCCACCACACGACGACTCGAAATTCTTCGCTTAGGGCTCTCTTCGACACACATTTTTCAGCGACTTCGACTATTTTAGGGAAATCGAGAACGCCGTTCTTGTTTATTTTTAATTCCCCTTTTACAACGATGCATGGTTTTATATCGCGTCGCCTCGGGGCGGCCGCGATCTATGAAAGTTTTAATTTAATACAAAATATTTTGCAATCCATTTCGGCAAAGACAAACATCCGCTGGCAATTTCCGTTTTTACTCCAACAACCGTCAAATTGGATGCCCGGCATCGAGCCGGATTTTTTATCATTGCGGCGTTCTATTGCGCTTTATTTACCGGAGTGTTTGGGAAAAAAAGCATGTTTTTTCTAGCGATACCGAACGAAGCGTTTTGTTGATTACGTCCATACATTGTAAAATATATTTCTGTACACAATTTCGGACAGGTCGACGTGGAAAGCCACTAAAAATTGCTGCAGCATTGTGCAAACTATCGTTTACTTAATACAATTGAAGAAATCATAGGGAATGGAGGTATTCTAGCTAGGAAGAAATGTTGACTGAGAGAGTGTACATTTCTGGGGGGGTAATGGTAGATTTAACGTCGAAGAATCCGCGTGAAATCTATTCGAGCAGCGAGCGGCAATTAACCTCTTGACCCCAGGTCAGGCTCGGTCCGGTCCCCTAATTGCGAGTATTATTTTGAGGGAGATCGTGGCCGCAAGGGAACAGTTCATTAATATCGGTGTACGGCGGTGGCCGTGTTAATTCGACCGAACTCTGAGCGACGGGGAAAGGCCAGATTAAAATGTTACACGGTTCCTGAGCCGACGTAACAGGTGAATTTACTGCGGGCGCTGACTTTTATTGCGCACGGCACATACCTCTCTGTTTCCCCCGTGCAATTTCTCTATAATTTGCCCGCGCCATTCGTCGCGGCTTGCACACACCGAGACGCATTTCGTCCCAGCACCCCCCGCACACCGTGGCGAGCGGTTATCACCGAGCTAGCTCTCTCGCCAGCTAGCTCGACGACTTCCGATTTTAATGAAATTTCTTGGGCACGTAGCATCCAGGTCCCCGATGCAAAAGTAACATTAAAAGCTGCGTCATGTATACTGATCCATCTTCCAGTCGGAGTGTTTCCGTTCCGCGTGAAGAAGCACGTACCCGCGGACTCGGTTCTCGTTGAAACCTTGTTTCCCCGAGTTCCGCCGCATTGATAGAATCTGAACACGTTTATTACCTTCTGCCTCGGCCGCTGACGCATGGATTGGGATCCTCCAGTCGGTCGATCATCGCGGATCGATCTCCCCGAAAGATAATCCTCGCCAGACCGTCCAGCTTCGGTATGGCCTTTTTAATTACGGCTCGAGGAACACCGTTAGGTGATCGAGCCACTTAACGCATCCACCGGCGATTAACCCTTTGCACTCGAATGGCGAGTCTGAGGCGCCACTAAAAATTGTCCATACTATTATTCAAAACAGTTTTAACATTCTTCATATTTGTCTGTATTCTATAAATTGTAAAAAGCTCAACTGTTATATATATAAGAAAACAGGTTCGATTTCATGCGCACAATGTGAAAGAGATTGCATAGAACAAAAATGATCTGGGTTGAAACAAATGTCTCTGATGACTTAAACCCCCCCCCCCCTAATTTCTCATGGACCACAACATATTTCATATAGAACAAAATCGACGATGGTGCCTGCAAAAAGTGATCGATTCGGCATGGAATGACTCAATATTTACATTTTTGCTTCCTTGCTTCCCAAAAACCAACACGAGGCTTAATATCAATATGGTCAGACGTCGAACGTGGCGAACACCGCCAGCCGATTATTTCCGATTTCTCGGTTTTCGGGAAGCGCGGGTCGGTTCGGATTTGAGAGGATGCAGGACCAAGAAATTCAATTTCCCCGGGCCACAAAACGCAGCTCGGAGCAGTTGGCTACTATGGGTGGGAAGCGTCGTCGTCGACGTCGCCTAAAGGGGAGCATCGTCGGACTAACCCGCGCCTAGGAATCCATTTCACAGCTCGTCTTGCAAAGACCTTTCCCGAGTGGTGTCGTTTCCCATATCTCCGGGTGCCGAACGTATCGAGGAAAGTTCGCCGGGGTTTCCTGAAAAATATCAGCTCGGTCCAGGTGTCTGTTCGCCGGCGTTCTACCGGTGGACCTTGGGTAGCTAAGGGTAGATTTATAGTAGAGCAGCGAGGTGAGCTGTGCGGTGAAAAAAGAAAGAAAAACAAAGAAAATACATATGTACTTTTTCATTAGTATGTGTCGAAATGTTGTCACGAATGTTGGTTTCTTTTCACCGCGCCGCTATCATCGATGCTCGCAGCTCCACTATAAATCCACCCTAAGGGACGCGCACAGTGGACCTGATTTCGTCCGATTTGGTCGATGTTCGACGCATCTGTCTCTTTTTTCAAGCTTGCGAGAAAGAGACACAACGTCAGACGTCGGCCGAAACGAGTTCAGTGTGCGCGTTCCCCAACTCGGCAGTGAACCGGGCCAAGTAATTTCGTTGGTGAACGATGTCTGATCGGCGATATGTCGCGGCGTAATCGGTGTCGTCCGAGGACGAGCTAGGATTCACGCGAAATTAATTACAAATGACACTCGCGGCCGTCATGGGAAATGACGCAGGATGCACGAGACTGGAGAGAGAGAGGGTGAGAGAAGGCAATGGGGAACAGAGTCCCAGCAGCCGAACAGAGACAAAGGAAAAAGAAGGATTACACGATGGGCGACGGGAGGGAGGGAGGAAGAAGCATGCCGCTCTCTACCACCCACCGATCAATACACCTCTACTGGTACCAACACCATCAGTGGCTGAGGTACCGGGATCAAGCCGGGTTTCCGGTATTCGTTCGCAGAAAGTATAACTGCATTGAAATTGCATGGCAAGAGTAAGCGCGTCGCGCAGCGCCGCTTCTCCCGCGGCACCCCCTTTTGTCTCCTTTTGTCTTGGCTCGTCCCGGCTCTTGCGGCTGTTCACGCATGCAGTCGTCTACTCCGTCTACCGTGTGTGGGTGTAATGTATTTTGCTCGGAGGAACAACTGCACGCCGGGCAAGACGTTCCCCGGGATCGCAAACTAGTTCTCTACCGCCCCCGCGTGCTCGCCCCGCATCCCTTCGAGGCCCTTTCCAGATTTTCTCACGCGACACTGCGCCTTTCGATCGTTCCCGGTCCGAGACCCAACTCGAAATCAATGTGTCCATATTTCTGAAGGCCGTTTGGATTCCATGCGTGTAGCTCTCGGATGAATTTCGATAGTTGCAAGAACGAGTTGCCGCCACTCGTTGATCTTACACTTCCGCTGTAGATCTTTTCTTCCTTTCTCATCACATCTCGCATATTACAGCAGCTCACGTCGTCATTATTGTTCAACTACATCTCGATTACGCTTCCCTCCGAAGTTGAAATTCCTGATAGTCCTGATTCTCCGGCAGCAAGAAAGGCTATTAACGAAATCACTATACCTTCTCGCCCGAGCCTGGCACCTTCGCTTCAGCACAGATTAAGGACTATCCTTCTGGAACGAGCTATACCGCGGCTCGGGAAACGAGTTTTCTCGCGTCGAAACGATAGTCCGGCGCCTTAATCATTAAAATAACGCCGATAAGAGATGATAGTCGGGTTTGAGTTTCGCTGAATATAAAATCCGCGTGATTAATGTCCTTTCCAGGAGCTGAGACTCCCGGTGCGATTACTCGGGATCGTTAGCTGCCCTTAAAAAATATCATCGAGCAGACCCACCCCAGGTTTTATCACTTTGTGTTCAGGTGATTAACTAACGCACCGGTTCGGTTTACTCCTGCGGATCGTCGCAAATCAAAGCTGAAACTTATTAAGATTGCCCGGTTAAAGACGTTCGCGAAGGATTATGGGACAACCCGGACGAAAGATTAAATGTTTAATTGAACCGTCGAGTAAGTGCACCGTCAGGATCACGCGATTAGGCCCGCGGGATCGGCGACTCTATATTTACGAGCTCGTTATTATAGCCACTCGAAAGTTATTGTGCAAGATTATTGCGAGGAAACTCGCTTTCAATATTCCTCCGGTTTACATCAATCCGACCTTCTGGTTGGGTGATCGTCTTTTAGTTGTAGAATTGCTATATAAATTTCTGTTCTTTTGCCGGAATCAATATTGATAGACTTCGGTTCGACTTCTTTCCGCGATACCGTTGGCGGGAGCTCTTGTTTCACGGACACCCCGTATGAATATGCATCGGGGCTCGCCGTAGACAAGAGGGAATATTTATATTAATATTATTCCGCCAACAAGACGGCAGTGGGATAATCGCATTTAAAACTGGTTCCCTTTGCCGCGCTGTGCTGGCCAGAGGAGGAGGAGGAGGAGGAGGAAAGCTGAAAACTCGATGTAACGCTTCTTTCAATGAGTATCGCCAAGTCCGAGAGGAGTGAACGCGAGGGTCGTCAGTGTACAACGTGGTCTGCATTATTAAGAACTTCGACGAACGTAACAGGAATCATCAATGCAAATTCCAGCGCTTCAAACTTCAAAGACCCGAAGTTCGTGCGCTAACGAAGGCATTCCGCTTACTTAAAATTCGTCCGAGACGTCCATAAACCGCGATTAACAATGTTGCGAGCTGAACCCCGGGAACGAGACAGTGCGAAACTAGTTCGTGAGCCCTGGGACCGTGTTGATACTCGTACCACCTTGCTGTTCCCAGCCTGGATTCCTCGGATTCTTCCATTATTGCCAGCTCGTCCTATTACCCTTTGTGCACTCGATGTATTTTTCGCGTAACTTAACGCTGCCGCTACACGGACAAACCGACCCATTTTCCTCGAATATTCCACGCAAAGAACGCTCCTAACTGTTCATCTTCTTAACGTGAAGTCGATGCCTTTCCTATTTCCACCAATCGTTATGTGAACATTTCTTTGGAGCTACTACTCTTTAGGTTCAACGTTCGATCTCGTCTGGATCTTACAAAATTAGAATTTAACCCTCATCCGTCCCTCCTGTCAATTTACCACGGTTTTAATTTTATTTATTTGGTTTACGTCGTACATAACTATTTATCTTCTTAATGTGAAGTCGATGCCTTTCCTATTTCCAACAATCGTTATGTGAACATTTTTTTTTGGAGCTACCACTCTTTGGGTTCATCGTTCGATCTCGTCTGGATCTTACAAAATTAGAATTTAACCCTCATCCGTCCCTCCTGTCAATTTACCACGGTTTTAATTTTATTTATTTGGTTTACGTCGTACATAACTATTTATCTTCTTAATGTGAAGTCGATGCCTTTCCTATTTCCAACAATCGTTATGTGAACATTTCTTTGGAGCTACCACTCTTTGGGTTCATCGTTCGATCTCGTCTGGATCTTACAAAATTAGAATTTAACCCTCATCCGTACCTCCTGTCAATTTGCCACAGTTTTAATTTTATTTATTTCTTTTACGTCGTATATGAACTATTATCGTCATCAGCGATGGGTCCTACAGTTATACTGTTCTGTTATTTCCAGGTAAATCTGCCCGAAACTTCGTGGCTTTTATTTTTTTAATGCGAAACACATCGAAAAATAATTGTTTACCCCCTGTCATAATTTGACACCGAGGGACAGGTTCATTCCGTGAAACGAGGGATGGACGAGGGTTAAAGAGAAGATTTCTAACTGTTTGGAACACTGGAGTAAGAATATTAGATAAAATACAAAAGCGCGGGCGAGCAGAAGGAACGTAACAGCTATTTTCTGAAAGCGATTTCCACGAAACGCGGTTTCCCACGATTTTCGCCGCAAAGAGGGAGTTTTATTCGATCAAACCCACCGCAGGAAGCAGATTCCCATCGAATCTGCCCGGGTCACGTTATCCCATTAATTATCAGATAATCGTTGACCTGCATCGATACCGCAAAACCGATCAGCCCGGCGCTGGCTCCGTGAAATCCGCTGTCAAGACGTCGTCGTCGTTCTCGAGTATCCGATCACCGATTAAGAAATCCCGACAATACGTCTTCGGTGGGTGGACTGGTCGTCGAATCGACGTGGATTTCGAAGCTGGATGTCGATCGGACGACTTATCGCGGCGCAAACAACCGAACGAACGGTTCCTTTTGCGGATTTCGCCATTATCTCGGGAGCCGGGGACCGAATTTTCTAAAGCTCCGTGGACCACCAGTTTTATTCTTCGCAGGCCAACGTGCTCTCTCTCTCTCTCTCTCTCTCTCTCTCTCTCTCGTTTAGATAAGAGACATTTCACTTAAATATCCACTATTTTGATAAACAGCGACGAAGCGGTCGGACGAGGAGACGAGGGAAGAAACAGTCGCGTTTCCATCGCGGACCTGTTTTCAATTTGAAAACGCGGACGCGCAGCCGGGGTTCGGGGACGCGCAAGAAAATTACACGGATTCCGATGCGGGAGAAAAGGCAGGCCAGCCTTTTCCCGACGTACGAGAGTTTTCCCGGCGTCTCGCCCTTTTCACCGTGTTTTCATTCGCGTGCGACCATCATCCGCCCCCCGCGCAGAAGCCGGTGCTTTTCTCTGTCTATGATATTTAGAAGGCAGATCCGCTGCATTATATTTATATCCATGAGAGAGCGAAGAGAGAGAGAGCAGCAGCAGCAGCTCACTCTTCGTTCCCGCCGGTTTTCATTTCGCGTTTCTCCGAGTGAAAAATCGCGTCGAGAGAGAAAAGAGTAGCAGAGTGAGAGGGAGAGAGAGAGAGGGGAAACGTCGCGGCTTTTCGGCGTTTCCCGTTACCAGTGAACCGTTTCGTTCGACGATCTCTTTTTTCGTCTCTTCTTCCACTGTTCCCGAGCCTTTTCCCCGCGTCGCGCGAACCCGGGAAAAACGAGCCGGCTTTCCACGTTTGTCGCCGAAGAGATTCTGCTGGGAGAATTACGAACCGAGCACGCGGGGAGACGTCTCCTTTTCTCTCCTTTTTTTTTCTTTTCGTTTATACGGCACTGCTTCTCTTTCCTTTGTTCGCGGCGTTGCGTGCCGCCGCGTCAAAACTCGAAACGCCGTCCCCTGAATCGAGATTGATTTTTCGGACGCTGTCCTCTTTCGGTTCGGCTGCGACAAAATGTTGCTCGACGTTGCTTCGGTGTGGACATAGCTTTAGGAGTTGATTTTTTGGCCGTGTTGCGATCAATCGATAGCAGGTTTATTTGAAATACGAACTACGCGATATTGCGTTGTCTCGGGGAATAAACAAAAATGATTGTTATACTTTTGATTTATATATGAAGGAGAACATCTGTTTCAATTTTATTTTTAAAAATAAAGTAACACCAGGTGCTTCATCTTATTTTTATCAATTTCTAAAAAGAGTTTGTTTTGTGTCCGGTAACTGGTACCTTTACCGTAGTGCAGAATTAAACAGAAATGATGATCATCATTAGCACGCGTATCGATGAACGTGCGAAGCAACGAATTACGACTGCCATTAAAAAATGATTAAAGTGACATGTTAGTAGAATCGGGAATTAAACGCGCTCGTTCGGTATCGATAAAATTGTGCAATTTTGTGAAAAATAAATACCGCGTCAACTGTTCGAACAAGTTTGAAGAGCGAAATCACCGTGAAAAATTGACAGCCTCGAGCTACCGCGGGTCGCTATTAAATGTAAAAATATAATTTGAATGACAAAGTTGCATGCTTTTTAGCGCGTAGCGACGCGTAGAAGAGAAAATTTACTGAAAATTCTGGTCCTCCGATAACGGCTCGCGACGATGCGCATAATCAGATACATAGAATATCCGACCGATACATAATCTCAATTTATTTGTTGCTGTTCCCGAAAACCAGCAAAGTTTTATTAAAACCGTGGCAGTGCTGGTACATCTATTGTCCTAGAAACGATCAGATTATGTTAATATGACCTGTTTCCAGCGTTTATCTCGAAACGGGGGTTATTAATATTATCAGTGTTTTGAGAAATTTCGCGAAGCAATCGCGCTGAAAGATCATTAAGCGCCGCCTGTACATATTTAATGTCGTTCGCGGAGTGATGAATGAGAAGTCCAGTTTTTCTCCGAGAAGTTCGTTCTTTTCTTGCAACTTTTGCGTTGAAGATAAATTGAAGATAAGTAGGAAAAATCCGAAAAACATGGAGGGGGGTTGGGTGCTGGTCTACTGCTCGCTATCTCCTTGACAACGTCGTTCTTCTCCGTTCACGGTAGCGTAACTCGTGAGATTCTACTGTCAAGTGAATAAGCCTTGAAAGTTACCCTAATGGCGGAATAAATCTGCCTAACTTCCCTTCTCTTGAAGAAGCTTGACCAAATAACGTGGCTGGGTCTCCATTCTATTCAGCGACTGTCCTTATTGAATCTCTCTTGCGCTTTTGGTCTCGCAGACTTCGTTGACTTTGTTCAATTTTTTATTTATCTCCGACGTTGGAAATATTTCTCACCGAATTGAAATTTTCATCCTCATTCTCTGTTCGCGCTGGGCTGTCTAGTTAGGCTACCGGCCAATGGAAAATAGCCTCCGCTGCGCGTTAGCCTCCGAATTATGCTAACGAGGGGAAATTGCATCTAAATATTTAAAATCCGAAGGTTTAACGCCTTCTGGCATCAAGAGGCGAGCTTGCGATGAAGATTTCAAGCAGCATCAAATATGTTGTAAATCCCTTGACGTTATTTCACGTCTAAAGAATTTTTCGAAACGACAAAGAAGTTGTAAGACGTAAAAGGAATGCGAAAGACGGTGTTCCACTTACAAGATGGATGTTCGTGCGGCAACGCAGAGATGCAGGATGTAAAACCGCAGTTTTTGAAACGCGGAGAGACCCGGGGCCTGATTCCCATTCTTCGGGGGAACCGAGGATGCTCGCATCCAAAAGTGTAACAACGTTTGCCGCAAGATTCTAATTTATTCGAAGCATCGCCCGGGCCTCGCGGGGGCGTTAAAGGCGAGCCGGAAGAAATTCAAAGACAGAGCCGTCCGCTTTATTCACGGCTCGTCGAGCATTAAGAATTTTCCGCGTGTGACACATGCCATGCCCGCTTGAATTTCGCAGCTCGGAGGCCGAATTCAAATGCGAACCCGGAGAAAGGCGACCCCGTGTTATTTCCTCCAACGACACCGCTTTCCGTTCGTCTTTTCTCTGCCCTCCGAATTCTCTCTGCCACCTCGCTTTCTCTCGTTCTCTCTTTTTACTTTGTTCGTTCTCTTGCATTAAGGAGCGTTCTCACGGTTAACGCGAGGGAAACCGATCCCGACGTGTGCTTCTCGAGAAATTTTACACCTGCCAGCTGATCGTAAACAAGTGGAACTGATAGAGACTTCTTTCTCGATTCCAGGGTTACTATAGAACCGGTGATCAGGTCTAGGAGAAAGTAGCCAATGGAGCGTCATTTCGGAAGTTTAGGTCCTCGGGGAAATTTGCTATACCGTTTTCAAGATGTACGAGGGTCGACTGCTTGTTCGAATATTCCCGGAAAATAATCTGTGTCGAGTCGCGCGCTTGTTATTAGAATCATCAATTCATACAAAGTGCTCCCAAAACAGAACTAAAAGGAGGAAGTAATACAATATGAAAATAGCAGGGAAATTCAATCGTCCGCTTTTCGCACAATCTGTGCTATTTTGATTCTCTTGTTTTCAAAATAAACACACGATCAGCATGCGGCTCGCAAAAAAGCTCCGGCAACGTGCGCGCCCTTCTAAAAACGCTTTCGAATCACCAATTCAAAGTAGATTATAATAGGTATGATAATTTCATACTCGGTATGAATTCTTTCGGCGCTTTAATCCATCTTTGCGAAAACAGATCGCGAGAAACGTTTATACGACTTTATTTAAAAATGTCCCGCATTGATTGTCGGAAGCAGAAGTAAAACAAAAATTTATTTTATCCCCTAATGACCAGGTTACATTAAAAACTGGGTCATATTACAATGTTCTTAAATTGTCCTAATCTTTTACCGTTTTATATTTCACCGGACCAATTTTTGCATTAACGAAAAAAGAACCAATGCCATTTCTATACATATATGCGAGAAACGAAAGTACTATCCGAACGACCTAATAAATGAATGTCAATTTTCATCTCCTACCGAGAAACTGTTCAGGTGAACAATGTGTGACCAATGGCGAGAAACACGCGGAGCATCCAACGCGTGTCTGTGCGTCAAGGGGTTACGTCCCATCCCTTTTTTTCAGTCGGTTCAAGAAAGAAGTGACGCATACAGAGACGCGACTTATCAGAAACTCTTGTGTCAGGTCCCAGTGCGACTCGCGCCCGAAAAGAACGCAGAAAACGGCCGTGCATACGATGCTCGACGCTGCGCCACCCCTTCCGCTTCTTGTGTTCTACGTCCCGAGGAACTTTGGATTGAAACGACCAGAGCGATCTTCCCCGGCAGCGATACCGTCGCTTTTTCCCCGTCTTTCTTCATTTTCGATTTCCGGCGAAACTCGAACCGCGCGGCTACTCCGCCCGCGATCCCCGATACCAACCCTCCGCGCAACCCCTATGGCCCAACCACCCGTTCCCCACCGTTTTTCCACGAACTTGTCCTAAATTGTTTCTCCGATCAATCCGGCCGCCAAGCTTCTCCTCTTCTCCCGGCCGCTTTTGCCGCCACTTCTTTGCGCCAAGCCGAGTCGCTGCGCGCTGCAACGAATTCAATGTCTCGCGGAGAGTCTTTCCTGCGTGTCCGAACGGCCCGTGTTGTTCGGAAGTTCTCCGAGCCTTTAAACAACTTCAAATTCAAAAAATGGAATCAAGTAAGGATACCAAATGAAATAAAAATCGTGTCCAATTTTGCTAAATGCTACACAGCTCGCAATTCTTATAACTCGTGGCTCCATAACAGCGTAAAATCAGCAATCTACAATCCTATTTTTACGCATACAAATTATAGCTTGCGACGCACTCCATTTTTAAAATCAAGAACCAGATCTGCTAGGAGATTGTCAACCTTTATCCCAAGCTACCTTCAATGAAGTTGTCAATCCTAAAAACACCATATACATAATCTAATCCTTTCCACTTTTCAAACCTTCGTATCGATTGCTACAATGTTTTATCCGATTTATAAAGGTGGAAGGAACGTACATTTCCTCAATGTTTGCCATTGCGCCGGTGTCCAACTTTATTACACCGATAAATAGCCCGATGGAAGGTAAAGATAAAGCTCGTCCAGCACCTGAGAATGTCATTATGCAAAACTGTGCAGAATATTTTAGCATGTTGTCGGCAACCTGTCGTTTTAGGGCATTAAGAGTCCGCTCTCATCTTTGAGTTGTAGAGCGTGATTAACGCTATCGGTTGACGCGACCGGTTGCTTATTTGCTATCACGAGCGTCAGGTGGAATTCACTGCAACATATTTCTCGATCATGGTAGCAACCGGTCGATTCCACGTGTAGGTGAATCCAGTTTTAATTTCGAAACGTAGAATCCGATTACAGCTGGTCGAGATTCGCAATTATCCGCTAGCGCTTCCCAACTTCTCACATTAACATACGTTCTCGTAGATACTCGATGCTTTGTGTTTAAAGTGCATACTTAATGCAATGTTTGCGAATGGAACTGGACAGAGGCAACACGATAACGAATGTAAAACAGGTGATCTTGTTTTAGGATAAAAATATCAGATTAACGACGAGAGAGAGTCAACAATGTTTTACCTAGGTTATTAGTAGACTGGATTTTTATGTAAAAATTGTTTCACAAAATTGTTGTCCAGTCAACGAAAAGTTATAGATGGAAATGGAAGGGAAATGTAAACATACTAATAGTTCCCACTCCTAGGAGGTGAGCGGAGTACAGGGGGCACATAGAAGGTCCCCTTTTTCGGTTTTCCGCTTATGTCTCGGAAACTATGCGAGATAGCGAAAAACTGAATGGAATCAATCTTATGGCACATATTGTCAGCTTTAATTTTGTATAGAATGGTCTTATCGCTAGAACGCATAGTTTCCGAGATATCCGCGCTCAAAGTTCACTAATTGCGAAAAGAACTCTTCAGCACAATTAGTGAACTTTTAGCGCGGATACCTCGGAAACTATGCGAGATAGCGAAACACTGAATTGAATCAATCTTATTGCACATTTTGTCAGTTTTAATTTTGTATAGATTGGTCTTATCGCTAGGAACCATAGTTTCCGAGATATAAGCGGAAAACCGAAAGAGGGGACCTTCTACGTGCCCCCGCTCACCTGCTAGAAGTGGGGACTTTTAGTATGTTTACCTCCTAACTAGTCCAAACAAAGTCCCAAATAAAAAATTGTGTTCCTTCCATCTACACCCCCCTTATGAGCATTCATTAACTGGACTATGTATTATGACAAAAATGACACGAACGTAAAAATACTGCTACACAATTTCCAACCAATTGAACATATTAAGAGTTGCGGTTCAGATGGCACATTTTTATTTTGCATAAAGATCCGCTGTCTACCGATTAGCTGCTGGACATAATGATCAGTTAAAAGCAAGTGTGCTGCGAGCATTAACGTCGACCCACTCGATTATTCATTACGTGCTACAAGTAAGAGCACTTTTCCCATGAAAATTTTGTTGCGATAAAGATGACCATAAAAGCAGAAGGAAATATTTCAGACACGAAAACCGGTAGTGGCTGGTCGTCTATAAAATGGCGAATTCGTAGCCGATATGACCATAATTCTGAAGTTAAGCGCGGGTTCGATAACGTTGGGTGAAAATTACGCGAAATGAGGGTAAATAGGAGGGAAGTTAGTGCGCCGTTATGGCATTATGCAAAGAAAACGTTTCATTATCCTCGCATTACCAGCTCCATGCTCCGCGTGTTTTATCGCGGAGATATGATTAGCGAATTCATGGATAAGCCGGTTTACCTAGCGGACTAATCGGTGTCGCAAAAATTTTAATGTTTCCTTTAATTTCTGCAAACAGCCGGATACGCGAATCCTTTCGTGGGATTATGAACTGCTCTCCGTGTCTCGCAAGAAGTCTCTCGCACACTTTGGCTAATAATTCCAGGAAATGTTGTGAAAAATGTATTCCACATAAAAGATACGAATTATATTTCCAACGACCCAAACTTTAGAGACACCCTGTATGCCAAAACATCGGATTTCCGGGTCAGTATAAATACAGGAGCGGTGCAAAGGGCAAGCAAAGCGATCGAAAGTTGTACGCAAAGTACGCGGAACTCGGTATCGCAAACGGCGGGGTGGATCGATGTTCCTGCGACTCCGGTATCGATGCAACGAACCTGTTCCCGTCGGAAAGCAGCAGAAATCCTTGCCAATAATTTCTCTGCATTCTTTTTTTCGCAAGGCGGCGATTCGTTGAAACGAACACGAGATCCCTCTTTTAATACAGCGAGTACTTTCCACCGGTGCAGTCGCGCGGGCAGTCGGTCGAAATTAGTTTTTCAAGTGGTTCGACCCGGGTTATTTTATAAAATTAAAGCCGGTCGGGTACAATTTCCGTGGGCACGTGTTCCGAAATTCGCGGTAACCGTCGAGTCAGCTTTGAAAAAGGACCCGGGACTTCGACAACTTCAGTTCGCCGCAAAAATCCGTTTCTCCGCTTGTGTCAGTGGGCGAAAATGTTCCGCAAAAAGGAGGACCGTCGGTGGGTCAGAGCTTTTTTTCGTGTCCCTTCTCAGCTTTCCAAACGGCGAGGAAATTCGCGTGTAAAACGTTCGAACCCGATCCTCGGGGAAAATGGACGATGCGTCCCTGCAATCCTAACTATGAAGACGATCTCCTTTTCCGCAAACAGTATTCCAACCTTTCGCCGACGCTGCAACTTTGTTGCATCAGCCGGGACGGACTGACGTTGTAACTCTTCGCAGTTTACCTAGATATGTACGAGGTCTGTTCAAAAAATACGTGCACTGACGTATAAAACAAAATGTACTTTATTTAGTAGTTACATGTGTGGGTCCCATTCAAAGTACTCTCCTTCCCGACGCACGCACTTATCCCTACGGTGATTCCACTTGTTGAAACAGTCCTGGTACGCTTCTTTTGTAATATCCTTCAGCTCCTTCGTCGCATTTGCCTTAATCTCGGGAATCGTCTAAAATCTTCTTTCGTTCAAGGGTCTTTTGAGTTTGAGAACAAGAAAAAGTCGCAAGGAGCAAGGTCAGGTGAGTAGGGGGGCGGGGAAGAACAGTAATCAAGTGTTTGGCCAAAAACTGACGAGTTCTGAGGGTTGCATCTTCAATTTTTCGGTCAAAATCTCGTGACAAGATCCAACTGATATCCCACACTCTTCAGCAAGCTCCCTGATGATCAGACGTCGATTTGCCCGCACCAGGATGTTGATTTTGTCAACGTTTGAGTCGTCAGTTGACGTGGAAGGGCGTCCAGGACGCTCATCTTCAATCGACTGTCGACCATCTTTAAAACGTTCATGCCATTTGAAACATGCCGCACGCTTCATAGCAACATCACCGTAAGCCGTGTTGAGCAAAGTAAAATTTTCAGTCGCAGATTTTCCCAGTTTTACACAAAATTTCACAGCAACTCGTTGCTCCTTTAGGTCATTCATTCTGAAATCCGCCAAACGAAAAAATTGCACTTCACTAAAAACCCAGTAGCTATTCAACAAATGAAGATATCTGCAAACGGAAAACGGCGTTATAAACAGCTGATATGTACGAACACATCGACTCCAAGCGTATTCCCCTGGAACCAACTGAGTCCGCGCAATTCAAACAGTTCACGTATTTTTTGAACAGACCTCGTACAGCTGGTTAACATGTGCTCGCTCCTTGCGTCACGATTTTCATAATTTTCTGGAAGAAGAAATTTCTAGCTATACGTCCAGACGTATTCTCTGCGGAAGGTGTCGCAGCGATGCACATCTCGCGCGATCAATACGGAGCCTTGTAACATTACGACGAGCGTCGATTGTTTTTGATTTGAAAGACTCGTCGCCGCGCCGGAGTAGAATAGCCGGAGACGGGGAAAGACATCTCGCAGGAGAGAACGGTGTGTTCCGTTTTTTAATAATAGAACGGGCTCTCGATAATTGGACTTCCATCTGGATCGGCGGATGATCGAAGGTTTAATGCGTGCGTGCAGAAGGGATCCGCTCCGAATCGAAGCGGAACACGAAATCGCGTTTCTCGTCAGCAATTTATGTCTGGAAAATCACCAGTGTATGACGGATTTTTCAATGGCTGTCGCGTCATATTTCATCAGATCGCGGTGGCTATTATTATTCCCGGCGAGTTGTTTTTTCACCGAGCGGGGAAAGACGCGAGTGGGTCGTTCGTTTTTGTCACAGCCGGGTAAACTGCTCCGCAACCGTGTGCATCCATGTTGTCACTGTTTTTAACGTCGAGTTCGACATCTGTAGATCCCACTCGATAAAGTGTCTTTATTCGACGCATACCTCTGTTATTTCTCTATCTCTCTCTCACTCGCACGATACTCTTGTAAATATTAGCTGTTCACCTTGTGTACCGTTCGACGATAAACCCGAAAAATCATTTTCCCTAGCGACAACATTGCCTGCCGTAGAAGAAAATGAGCTTTCCCCCGCGTAAAAAATTCCCGTCACAATGTCAAATACGTGTCTTTCCAATCCCTTAACGAGTTCCCCGCCAGCCAGTGGAAACGTACGTGGGCAATCTTTTATTTTTCGTCGACGCGCCCCGTCGCGAACGCTCGCTAATGAATTACATTCGATATTTCGATTTTCGCTGAAACGACGCCAGCGATTCAGACCGGGCTACGCTTTTTAGTCGAACGTTCGCGCGCGTTCGCTATATTTTCGCTAATAAAGGAAATCGGAGTGAATAGACGAAAGAACGATTGGGCGATAATGCCTCGCTGCGGTGGTGCTTTCTAGTTGGTACTTCTGATATTTTTTTATTCTTTTATTCGGTCGGCGATATTAGGCACTTATCAGGCTGGAATTGTTAATCTTTTCGATGGTTAATTATCATTAGACTGCGGATCTTTATGCAAAATAAAAAATGTTTGCATTGATTGCAAGACACAGGAGCAAATTAAAAATTTTCTTCTTCTTTTAACTATCTGATTAGATTGAAACCAATACACTGATGACTTTAAATCTTTTTAATAGGTTCACTGGTTTAAATTGTGCTTACCCATTTTTGTGATAAATGCATAAAATCCGCAGTCTAATTATCAGCAATGGCTGGACCACCGGACGTGACAATATTGTAAGAATTAGACGAGTAAAAGGAGAGGTGTTAAAATTCCTGTAGAATTCCAACATACTATTTTCATTGAATATCCTTTGCGCTAAACGGAGTTGACAACAGACATTCGGAAATCGGACTACATATTATTTGATATCGTCTAAGCGAGACTGGATACAAGAAAATTCGGGTGTAACAAACGAGATATAACCGAAGGCGATTATTAGCCGGCGACCTACTCACGTTATAATCATGATCTTCGGGAGTTATGTTCTCCTGTCGAATAGCAATCGATGCACCAGAGAGGTAATCTTCAAGACCACACGATGACCGTACAAGAAGAGCCACAACGGTATTAGGGTTAGAGGACTGGTTTCCTTTAATACTGATCCTTTGGCAGAAGCCTGTCATGTATGCCTGACCGCTCAAGGAAGCACGTGCTCGTAGTATGTAGCGGGGCCCGAAATCCTAATTACAAATCTATTGTGCCCGTTCCGCAGCGCCACTTACAATTGCAGCCCGCAGAGAACGTCATGCGGAGGATAACGTTAATGTAGCTAACTGAACAGAGTTAATACCACCAATCAGAAAGGATCTTAACTGATGGAAGCCAAATCGATCGTAAGCTGATCTAGGTTTCCGTTTATCTGCGATCGGGCTCCTGTTTACGCTCGACTGAACATTGTCACCCAACTATCGCCCAAAAACCGCGGTCTAAGAAACAATCTGCAGTCTCGCGAAAGGTAGACTGCGGTTTTACGCATTTGTGACAACGATGGGTGAATGTAATTTAAAACAGTGAAGACATTTAGACGATTTATGGACATCCACGTGTTGTTCTCAATTTATTACAATTGTGAAAGAGAGGAAGAAATTTTTATATGGACAGAGAACTTAATGATCAAATTATCCACACACATTTTCAGGTTATTGATTTCTTATCATCGCTTTGATTGGACGCCGAAGAATTTGCTTTTACGATCACATTCATCTCGAGACCGGAATTATCAACATTGTCCCGAGTCGGCTCCGGCATTTCCATCCGCTCGTTACGATCACACACGATCGCAAACCTTCGCAATTGTCCAGGAAGCACGGCATTACGGCATTACGGCGCGCTCTTTATTCTCTGCGATTTAACCCCGCGATTGTGCGATCGTTACGCGATTTACACTTGGTTTGCGTCGAATCGCGCATCACTTTCCGGGGATAGATAAAATTAACGGCGCCGTTCCGATCTAACAAGAAGCAAAGACCCAGTGTTGAACGCGGCAAATACTTCCTTTGCTTCAAAAGAAGCCGCTCGCAGTCAGAAATTACGAATTAACAAAGTCAAACAAATGTGAATGTGTTACGTGTTTCATTATAGACGAAATAAAATATTTGATTCGTTTGTAATCAACATTTGGACCATTTATTTTGAAAGTGGTGCAAGTCCATTTTTGTTGTTTCGAGAAAATTAAAAAGGTTAGCATATTAGTCGATTTAAAAATATGTATAAATTAATTATGTCAAGTCTGGCAATATTTCTACTTACTTATCAATATGTAATTTGATCATATACATGTTTCTCAGGCTAACTAAAATAGTATATATTTACGGGCTGCAAATAGACTTATACCACTTTCAAAATAAACGGTCCACATATTTAACTAGGACATTTTTGGGGATATAGACGTTTTAATCACAGCAAGGGGTTAATAAGTGATAAAAATTATTCGTACGAAAGAAGAACCGAAGAAAATATTTGAATCTGAATATCTACACGCGTCTAAGACCCGTAAACGTCTGTAAAATGGTTTTTAGCGCGCACCGGGTTGCGTGAGTTTCCATGCACCGTTGATTCGCAGAGCAGACTGTTGCGGCCGGGAAACGCGAAACAAAGGCCATAGGAAAAAGCGTGTCTCTATTTCCCATCGTGTGTATGTGTGTGCTCTGTTGCCAATCGGAGGACAAGCCCGGAATAATTCTTTGAAAAAATCGGCAGCCCGATAGCGAGGCACGGCCCCTTGGTCCCAGCGCTCGTTTCCTCCCTGGCTGAACTTCGTTATTCCTTTTGAAAGCAGATCGGAGTGCAGGAATAAAACGCTGGGGCGAGGATACGCCGGGAGAAAGCGACCTTTATTGGCCATAAAAATTCGCGCTGGAATCGATCCGGCGTCGAAACTGCACCGTTAACGGCACTCGTTTAAACGAAGGCGTCCTCCGATGTGGACGCGATGACTTCCGGCGCGAGGCTTCACGCTTCTCACGGATCAATTACGGCAATTACTGATTACTCGTAGAGATGGCGCACCCGAGAGCACCGTGGGCTCCCGGGGGCATCGTTGCCAGCCCTACGCGACCACTTCTTGTACCGAACTATTGTTACTCGCGTCAAGTATCCCTCCGACTCGCTTTAACGCTTCCCAGATCACGCCATCGTTATTCAACTCGTATGAAACTCACACGAGACGATGTTTTTCACATCATTCAATTTTTATTTTACAATCACACTTTAACCCTGTGCGCTCGGAGATACTTTAACTGAAAAATTAAACATTTCTCCGACCTCGAATAATATTTCCATTCCACATGATTTTATACCTAAATGTTTAGCAATTGATTAGGTACTGACATTTTTAATAATGCAAACAATATTTTGAATAATGGTAAGCAATTTTTAGCGGCGCCTCAGCGTCTCCATCCAAGGGTTAATCAACTTTTTACCTCGAGACGAAATTATACATTTATTTTCGTACAAAGTTCTGTACGAATCTGATTTTCAATATTTTTTACTATGGGAAGAAATATGTGAAATAGAGGGATTGTTAAGGCCGGCATGGTTCCCGTACGAAAATTCTTCCCACTTGATGGAATACTATAATGAAAGAAACCACGCGGTTCCGCAGCACAAAGCACGCTAGCCGCGAATGAATGTTTACGTACCGGAAGAATTTTTAATGACGAGCGGCCGGAGATTTCAAAAGACAAAATTCCTTCCCACGAACAATTTCCGTGTCCCGTGTTCGCGCACGGATTTTAATTATTGCATCCTCGACGGTTCTCCAAAGTTCATTGCCGCGGCGCGCGGCGCCGCGCCATCCGCGCAACAGCGAAAAGACATCTCACTCGCATCTGTCTTGAATTTCGCCACACCCTCTTCTCGTTTCCGCAAGCGTATTCAAACAATTTTACACGCTCGTTTCATTGCCCTCGTTTGCATATCGGCGGTAACCGAACCGCGCAGATTCAGCAGTTCTGCGGACCGGAAAAATAGATAACTTGTTTCGATAGTGTTTTAGGACATAGACCGCTGATGTTTATACAGTTTTCAATTTTTCTAGACGAATGTTCAGAAAGCGGAATAAAATGGAATCTTATTCTCCGTAGTAGCAGTTTTATTAGATCTGAAATCAATTGAAATCGTACTAAATTCTGTCGTATTTTATATTCCAGCATTTTTTGAGAATTCTCAAAAGCCATAATTGCATAAAGATTCGAAGTCTAGTATATATTTACATTTGGACAAATTTTCATTAGAGGCGCAGATGAAAAAAGTAAAAACACCGCGTCATTTTCCAGCTCATTGTGACGCCAATTCTCAATTTTCTATCTTTTTCAAGGGCTCATTTTAAAAGGAAAACTCCCAGGAACATGAGCATATTTTTTTCCTAAATTTATTTACATATTTTCCGACATTATAAAGTCAATTATCGTGATTGAAAAAATTATTTTATAGTAGCCCGGTGCTTTCTGCATCAAACAAAACAAAGTAAGTTGGGACCGTTTTCGCCAAAATGGCAAGAAATTGCGAACCCGAATGCCTGTAATTTTTAAACAAATTCAAAACTGACAAAATGACAATATATTTCATTCGGAGCAAAATCGTCGATGGTGGACTTCAAAAAGTGATTGATTTCGCATGGAATGACGCGAACGTCATTTGGAAGATCAGAGAGACAGTGACGAAAGGAGGCGTTCATGGTCGAAATTCCCTTGCACGGGCGTGTAATCGCGTCTGGAATCGCGTATAGAACTGCCGCGCCATTGGGGGGCAGGCACGCGAGAGTAAGCGGCTCGTGTAGATGCCAAGAAAAAATTTATTAGGAAAATATGCACATGAATTGTAAGAAGCCCCAGCCCGGAAGATAACAACAGAGGGGCTCGAGAGAGATATACACAGGGGATGGGAAGAGAGAAAGAAGGAAGGAAGGCAGGCAGGAAGGAAGCCGTGGTTAAAGTAGACGCGTGTATCCGCGAGCCGAGGCCGGAAAAAGAGGGTTTTAGGGCTGGCGCGAGAAAATATAGGATGATGCACTTAAATTGAGCCGAGCCGTGGCGCAGAGTCCGCAGACTCCGGGCTCTCATTTTTGCGACGAGTCTCGCGGGACGCGTTCCTGGGACGTGGTGTATGTATGTACGCCCGGTTACAGTGTCCCGCGTCCGTTTCCGGATCGTCAAATTCCTATTTATTATACGAGATGTTATTTCACGCGCGCGGCTCCTCGTCCCGGTAATACTCGGCCAGCTGCGAATGGCGCGCGACGATGCGAATATTACGTAAATGACGCCTTTCGCCCGCCGCTACCCGGTGCGTGATTGTTTTTTAATAAGTAGGCGAACGGTCTTTATGCAAATCTGCGGATTCACCAGCTGGCGAATTCTCGTTTGATGTCCGCGGGCTGCTCGGCTGGGACTTCGGCCATTTTTCTCTTTATTCATGATTAGACGGCGGATCTTTATGCAAGGTACAAATTTTCTACCCGGATTGCAACGAACTGGAGTGAAATAGCAATAGATTTTTCTACATTCTATTTGTATTTCGTATTTCTACGTTCTTCTAATGTTTTTACTGTTTCAAATTACACCCACTCATTTTTCTCGTAAATGCATCAAATCTATGCATCGTCTATTCATGATACAACTTGTTCATACATGAAGCGCGAAGTGCTTGAAGTGCATCAACATCGTCAACATTCCGGAAGAAGTTCCTGCAAATTTAAAGAAGAAAGAAGCGGCATTCAAAGCCGGAGTGCCGTCGTTACCGACTCTCGAGACTTGGAGGAGCCCCGCCCACGCAGTTTTTCGAGGTCGGGAGATCCATCAAGGTCTCGATAGCCTCCGGTAGCAATAGCGATGAAAAGACGCGTCAAACATCGGGCGGAAGGGTCGCGGAAACGTCGAAGCCGACGACGAGGATGGTGAAGAAAAGGCGACGACCACTTATCTTCCATCCGGGACACGTAACGGAGTCGATCGAACGTCTTCCGTGGCAACGACGAGATAAGTCGGCCCCGAAGATCGACTGATAACAGTGTCCTGACGGTTAGGGTGTAGCCGTGGGGGGAGTGACGGCTGGTCCATCGGAGCGGAACGACGCCGAGATTAGCCGTGGAAAGAGAGACGGCTGCGGAAGATCAGGAGGGTAATCTGACTGGGATGAAACAAATAGAAGCCGAGGGGGAGAGGGTGTCCCTTTTTAAAGAAGTGGCCGTGTAAGGAAAACGTCGGCGAAGAAAAAAAAACCGCTGGAAGGAACCCAGCCACCGTTTTTCCGCGATGGTTTTTCGCTCGAGGCTTATCTCCCCGCCGACGTTGATTGGACGTTGACAAACGATTCCTGGACGGCCTTCGAACGTCGATATAAAACAGTCGTTATCGATCCGCGGACCGGCAAAAAACGACTCGCGCCCCTGGGTTTCGGGTTGCTTGTTTTAACCCGACCCGCTTTTCCCCCCATCGATCCGCGATCAACGATAAATCGATCAGCCCCCAGCAGATAGCGAACCACGTCGCTTCGTTCACCCTTTGATCGACCCCCAGCCGATGGATATTAAAAATTGCTGGTCCTAGCAATATCCTTCTTTGACCAGGATCTGCGTCTTCCTATCGAGCGAGATCCCCCTTCAAAGAGGAGGAAGATCGATCGTTACCTCCGACCGATTGTTCTGCCCCGAGAATAGCGATTCGCTTTCTCTGCAGGAATCTCCGTCTCCACGGACAGAAACCACCCACGGTTCAGTTCGGAGACAAATAGCGAGTGTAATTGTTGCAGCTTAGATTTATCTTCGATGCGAACAAATGTCTGTAATGGTTTTTTAATCGCAGATCACGCTTCCAGCAGTAACTGTTAGGCCCTGAAACGTCCGCGCGGAGTTGGCATTATTGCGCGAAGTGTTTGTGACATGAATCGCGGAACACAAATCATCAGACGCTGCTTGCCGTCCCTGTGAATCAATCATTCCACATTAATTTGACGGGCGATAATCCGAGTAAATGCATTTCTCCGTCGATCTAGGGACTTCCAGCCTCCCCAGGGGATTTCAGCCGAAATTCTCGTAGACGTTATACGATTACGATCTCGCGAATCCTGTTTAGCGAAATTGATTGTATGCTTACGATTATGAATGTGAAATATAATAGTTTCGTGATTTAATACAGTCAAGTTTAATTGGTTCACAATTTTGTGGAACATTCAGTTATTAGTCGTATCTCTCTAGCTTCTTCATTTCGAAAGACCACAGTCCGATGCACATTGTCGCAATAAATTATTACTTCCACGGTAACCGGGGAACGTGAAACGTAACTTTATCAATTCAAATACTTTTCCACAATTAAGTACTCCATGAATATCGTTGCTTTACCTTCGGTATTACTTATAAAGTTCATTAACAAACTCTGTTAGGAACTTCTTCTGTCCCTTCGAGAATGAAAGATCCTCTCTGCTCATTAGTAAGCTACGTGTCTACTTAAGAGTTCCGATGAAAAGTAGACCCAAAAGTAATTTACGACTGTGTGCGCAGAGCAACTTCTATTCACCGAAAAGTGCAAACGGAGTGAATGGCAGAGATTATTCAAAATTCAAGTTTGGATCGTCTTTTCAGTATACGCGCGCTCTTTCGAGTTCGAGATCCGTACAGCCTGTTCCACAACGTCGGTATCGGGAGATTCAGGTCGCAATTATGATAAAATAAGTTTGTAGAACCACTGCGCGCGTCGTCCGATATCACCTTGTTCCAGAGTTGCCGTCTGTTTCGCGCTGTGACATTTTTGTCGCGGTGTATTCTCGTCCATGGTAGTATATTGGTCTGTGCTACGTCAATGGACAGCGTTGAAACACTTCGTCAGCCTGTTGAAAAAAGTTGTCGGCAAATCCGTGCAACACCATCGGCCTTTTCCAACCTGCCAGACAATCCACGGCGACACGCATTTACACGTGCACTTCATGCTTCACACGGTCACTTCGAGTAAGTTCTATGAGGACAGGGAAACAACCGCTACACGAAAATAGAGGTAATTCGAAAACGAGATTTACACGCGTGAAACATACGCGGCGCACATTTCCAAAAAGTTTTTACAGTTTTCTTCCCCGAATTCGCTGGATGAAACATTCCAATGTTTACTTCGTGAAAAAGGCATCAAGATTAGCGTTGAAAACGTTTTTGAAGATATTTCTATTGCTACGAAATGCGTGAGAAAGTAAACAGGGCACTTTTTGAAACTTTCCTGTTTGAAAGAAGGTTCCTTTCTTGTTTTTTTTTCTCTGTTTTCCGCAAATTTTGAGAATCCAGTTGAATCCATTGTTGAAAAAATACTAAAAGTTGATTTTTTAACTTTTTTATGTGGGCCTATATGGAAAATTTAAAAAATACGTTGTAGATCTGTGTCAATTAAATATATTCTGAAAATTTCGTCAAAATTCTCGACGTTGCAATGAGCAACAAACGTTTAAAGATGGTAAAAATTGCAGATTTTCACGATTTATTGCCGAAAATAAATCTAAATACTCCAGTATAACTGTGAAATTTAATACTCGATATTGTACCTAACACTTAATGTAATATATAATTAATATCGGAAAAATTTGCATATGTTTCGAGCATATTTGCATATTTTTCGTGCATATTTGCATATTTTTCGTGCATATTTGCATGTTTTTCGTGCATAAATGTCATATGCATTTTGCACATTTATCGTGCATAAACTTCCGCAGTCCTACTAATGATTAATCATAACTAATAAGCAATCAAAATTGCAGTTTTTCAAAATCTCGGACTTTTTACCACTTTTGATCGTTTATAACTCGTGAACCAATTAACCAATTTCAATGAAATTTTCAGAGCGTGTATAATTGGTTATTGGCCCAGCTAAAAAAGTAGTAAAAATCAATTTTTACTATTCTTTTTTCGCAACTCCGACCAAATGCATTTTTTCAAAATATTTTTTAGGCGTCATTTACTAAACTAATTCTTCTAGCCTTACAGAGAACTTGAAGTCGGTTGGTCCATTCATAAATAAGTTATTCTAATTTAAAGTGCGTTGAATCAGGCATGCTCCTTACAGTATTTTAATGCAAAATAAATATTTGCTAATATGGTCGACGCCTTTGTACCTGGATATCCACTTTCAATTTCTTCTTAAAACTGCTTTAACGTTTCTGTTGACAAACAACACAGTTATTGTCAACGTTTACGTTCTTGGATGATCAGAGAATTAATTCAACTTCATTGAATATTGCAGAACATTTTGATTATCGACAATAAGGGTTGGAGATGATTTTCGTCGAGGAACGATCGACGAGAGATGCTCTTTGAAGGGTTCGTTTGCAGGGGAGGGGGCTTCGGAAAGAATATAATACAAAACAAGTTGTAACTGTAGATTTCCGTATTGCCAGCGGCGATCTGTTCCGCGGGAACAAAGGAGCGGAACAATTAACCGACAGCGGGGAAAACGCGCGTCGCATCAAAGTCGCAACTGGTTCGAGGGGTGGAGTGGCTCTTGGTCGAGGGTACGAGGGATTTAACGTTTTCGTTCAGCGAAGAATCTTTTCTTCCGCGGGAGGAAATTGAGAAAGGAATTGGAAGGCATTGTCCGAAGGAAGAAGGTCGATTAATTAAAGAGAAAATTTCGAGAAGCACGCTCACCTCTGCGCTGATCTCGCTCTCCAAAGGGATCTGCCCGAACCTAATTCAATCAGACACCTTCAGCTTGCGTTTGTTTGTTCGGCTCGCAACCGATGTGCACGAGAGGGGGGGGGGCGATCAATCCTTCCGGCTGCAGGTACACACGGTAAACGTGGCCGTTAATCGATAATCGATAACGGCTGCTCATAATAAATTGTTTAAATCAACCGCTTCGTTTGACGCCGCTAATGCATTCATCGGCGCGGCGCGGCCGACGGGGAGGGGTATAGCTTCTGGGTAAAACAAACAGGAGAGAGGGGAGGGGCCAAACTGCTGAACTCTCGCCACCTAAAACGTCAATGTGATTCTCCGTTGAGCGTACTCGAAATTGCTAGCCGAGGTGTACTCTGCTCGTCTTAATGTTGCTCATCCACGCTGCTCTGGCTGTAAGAAATGTACAGGACGCACCAAAACCTGTGGACGTACGCTCAATTATTTGTTCAAAAGTTTCTCCTAGAATAGAAGCTTGGAACTTTGGCATTTTCTCGTCGAAATTTACTGGATTACTTAGGAAGAAAGTAAAAATTTCTGGCTACGCGAGTTCCAGAGCAGCCTAAATCGTCGATGTTTAACAAGTTTAAGACTGTAACTGCATTATGAAAGATGTCGAATTGTCGAGCAAGAGCGTGTCGACAGGAAACGCGTTAACCAGCAGTGATTTCGTTGAAAAATAATGAAGCGAGAGAGATATCGCTCGAGTTCGGCCGAAAGGACGGGAATTCGATTCGACGATCAGAGGCATCTCTGTATTGGGCGGGTCAGTTCGTCGGCAAACGTTTGTTCGAAAAATGTCGACAACACCGATCCCGGCCTTTCGAACGATAATTAATTCCTCATTGATTCTTATTGTCCGGATCATAGCTATTCAGTCTACGCGCGGCTGGAATGCAGGGGAATCGATTCGACGCAAATCAATGGAAAATTAATTATCGTTATGACCCTGATAATGCGCGCCGTTTTAGGAATCAAACGTTAGCCGCTCGATAACGGGAGAAAAATCGAATACAGTCGTGTCGGGGCTGTATACCGTAGCCGTGTTTCGCACGGGAGTTTATCCGCCGGATGAAAACGCGGCTTTATTTTTGCGCAACCGTCGATTCACTGGACGCGACTGATAAACTGACGGCGTGAAATTTATCGTGGCGCATTACGCTCGGCTAAATTGATTTCCTCCGCCGGTAACCGGCCCGATTAAAAGGCCGTTTATGACTACTGGAAATTGTGTATGCCGCCGCGCCGTCCCAGGGCTCTACTATATCTCGCGGGGTTCCGCCCGAGCCGTTGCTCGAAGCAGAAGTGCTATCAAAGCGCCGCGCCTGCTAAGATAAGCTTGACGGAGTGGCGAAAGTAATAAACAACTGAAAACCGTCGCTGCTTCAAAAGTATTAACTGTCACAGCTTCCTGCGGATGCGTTTATGATATCTGCTGATCGACGATCCTTTCGTTCCCATTGTCGGCAATCGGATTTTTGTCAATCAAAGCGAAAGCCGCTGTCGTCGATCTAAAGCAAAGACGATTATTTTCGCGTAAACAATTTTTTAATGTTTTCACAGAGGAGAAATAAATTTAAGAAACTAGCCTACTTCCGTTTTTCTGCATTTACGTAATTTCCTCGACGTTCTCCGAACGCTTCTGACGGCGAGGTGAAAAAAAAATGATGGAAGGTATTAAAAAGTAGTCGAATCGGTCGCTCGATCCTTCCAGTGTTGACTCTGCGGAGGTCGAAGCTGATCTGACAGATACATGCCGAATATTTCCATAAATATTTGCAAACACACATATCGCAGGTTTGCTGGCAAATAGTAGCTGATACACGATGTAATAAATCGCTCCGCGTTACACAGAAAATGCTAATATGTATAGCGACGCGGAGAACGCACACTCGGTGCATGGAACGATTGATCCGCCACAATATTTCTGCAGATATTACGGGAAATTTTTATCCACTTCGCCCGGAAATATTGCTTCGCGAGTAAGTACCGCGGATCGAGAATTCTCACGACACTGTATTCAACATATTTCTTCTGCAATTGTTCGTTTTGTTCCTTCAAGATGAACGAGTTTTGTAATCGGGAAAATGCTCGTTTCGTAATCCGGAAATTTCTTCGTTTAAACAATCTCGTTTTCTTTTTAATAAATGGTTGAACTGTTACGAACGGTTCAATGTCTTTTCAGATTTGTTACAAGTACATATTACATTTTTGGGTCAGGCTTGCGTTCATCGCCGGATCTCGAGAGAGCGGGAAACATTGATCGCGACAGATCAACAATTTTCAATACAGAATGGTAAACTAGTAGAGTAAATTACTCCAGCGTAATTAGAGCAAGCCACCGGCTAATGAAATTTGACATAGCTCTGTTTAGAAACACGCTTCCCTATCCGAGAGCCCGTGTTCCTAAGCGAACGTACTCGCCCATCGAAACTAATAGCAACAAACGTGCAGGAAGAGAAATTAATTACAGTAATAGCGTCCGATTAACTGTAGCACACAATACGAATATATTTTTCATTAAAGCTTCTCGTTGTGGAAAATGAATTGCGAACTGGATATATAGTGGGATTCTAATTAAATTCTTTTAGGATGCACATGATCCGACGGAACAAAAATGAAAAGGTGACCCGTTTTCGAAGCAGCGAAAAGACTGCTAAAGTATTCACAAAGGTTTGATTGCATAAAATAACATGTTGGACAAAGATTTACCATCGCTCTATTATTCTTTAATATCTACAGCGGCTTAGATTCTACGCTAATGGTAATTTCGTCCGCTACGCAAACACAATATGGCGTGCACAGGTAGCGAAGGTCGCGCTCGCTGTTGGGCTAAGGTAGCAGTAACGTTATTGCAGCGCCAAAACTCATTATCCTCCATCATTTAGCATATAAATGAACTACAGGCCGCGGGACGTCGCAATTTTCGGCTGACCCGTGTAACACGTGTCTTTGTACAGATGTTTACGAAACGCAAGAACACGCACTGCGTTCGCGATCTTCGTCCTCGAAACACCTTAACGAGAGAAGGGGAACTTCAGAAAATTTTATGCTGCCTTATACATCGAAGAAACTCAATATCCGATTCGATGATGCGAAAAGAAATGCTGATCAAATCGGGTAGGATACTCTTTCTGGCGGTCGGTTCAAAATAATGTGTTGATTTAGGAGCAGAGTGGATATATTAAAATAGAGCAGTGGATATTACTTGATGTGAAATTACAGATGTAATCAAATTCTAATTACACTGTGGTAATTGGTTTCTACCTTATCGACACACAAGGACTTGCAGTTACATGTGTCTAACATAATGGAAAAATTTCTTTGTCAAGAAACATCCAGGATAATGGTCTTTTAATCTTCCGGAAGAATGTTCTCATTGAGATGGTAGTAGCTATCATAAAGTTGCGACAGCTACGTGTTGCTGAATTAATTCTGAGAGAGAGAGACAACGGTCTAGATTGATCTTTTATAGGATTCTTTCCTGCGAGAAGCACAACAGAATTTTCCGTCTTGTTGTTCCGCGCGAGTATCGGGCAACTGTCCCGTGGCGCGGCTCGGAGTCACTTTGCGCAAACGTTTACAGACGGAAACACAATCGAACATTTCGAATACACTGTTTGATGTTTAAGCAGTTGCTTGTAATTGGCTCTCGCGCAGTCAACAAAACGTTTGATCCCGGTCTCGCCTTGTTAATTCAAAAAGGCGCGCGCGTTTCCGCTCCGCGAGCTCCCCGAAACCGTTTTACGCCGGACAAAGGGCGTTTCCTTCGTCGTTTACAGTCGTCCCTCTGGCCGTTTAACAATTTCTTACTTCCGGCGCAAACAGAATTTCGACCCGGGCGATTCCATCCAAGTATCAGCCCTTTTGAACCCTTCCGAACCCCCCAGCTTGCAGAGCTTGCTATTGGGAAAATTCGCTGTGCCGTTTCCCAAGCCAGCTCGCCTCGGACAGACGTCCGTGCTGTGTGTTAGTTGCGGAGAACTATCGATGATTCACTTTCATTATCGATAGTAATCGTTTTACTCGACGAATATTCCCGAAATCCGATAAAACTAGTAAAAGATCAAACGTGAAAAATGTCTTTTGAAGAAGAACCTAAAATACAATTATTCCGATCGTCTCGAGCTTCATTTTCATTTCGACGAAAATTTGTCTGCGTCTGGTAATAGGAACCCACACCGCCGACGAGAAACGTCACCGGTTATTCGGCGACACAACCGAAATAACACGGAAACGAGACTTTTTTCACCGTGTTCCCCGCGAAGCACTTCGATTTCCTACGGACCGTTTTCGACGGGGTCGTCGTTGATTGTAACGTCAATCCTCCGCATCGGAATGCAGCCAGCTCGTCGTCGTCCCTTCGCCGGCGACATTCGCGATTTCCACGTTTTAATTGCGGCCATTCCGTGTTCCGGTTGCGGCGTGAAACCCGTCGACTCGATTCAACTCGGTTCGATTCGTTTCGATCCGTTGCATTCAACATCCTCGACACGTCTGTTAAGGCGAATTTAGACTATTCACATTGTACGCACATCCCGAACGATTCGTCCACAATGAACGTGCATACAAAGTGAAGAAGTGTGAATTGGCGTTTACCCGATCACGGCTCATTAGACAACGAAATAGAATCAATTTCTATTGTGTTTATAAACTTTTCCTATAAATAGAACACGACTACAGTGGACACCTATTTGGCGCTATGAACAAATAGTCTTGACGCACAAGTGGTTCTCTGTGTTTGATGTACATAAGTGCATGTAAAGCGAAGAAGTGTGAATTCGCCTTTAGCCGATCACGGCTCATTAGACGATGCATCGAGCGGGTACCGCGAAATCAATTCGCGAGCGGACTACCGTTGTTATAACGCTGCCGCGTCTCTCCTCGCTACCGTGAATATGACCATTGAGACGATTATAGGATAACTCTCGTGCGAATGTTCACGTGGCTAGGATAACTCGTGCGAACACCGGGCGATCGGTACACAGAACTCGAGCGAATATATTCGCCAGCGAATCTGCAACCGACGGTAACGTAACCGCGAGTTCAGTGATTCCGCAGATTCCGTTCCCCTGTGCTACTCGGCCCGGCTAATTTATTAAAATGATTGAATCCAGGCCAGAAAGCCGGGGGCGGCGGCTGCGCGATCATTCCATTGTCTCGCTTATTACACGCTATTTCGTACTTCGCAGCTCGGCGAAAGAATTTCGCGGTCCGTTTCAATCAACGAAAAATATCTTGAACGAAAATCAATTAAAATTCGAACGACTTCTCCACGGTTCGAGCATAATAATTTTTTCAAGTACGTTTGCGGAGAAACAGGAATACCGTTGATTTGGTTAAACAATTACGCAGCTACGGAAAGGCACGTTTCCCTGGGAGACGTTCAGGGCCGATGCCAATGGAATTTTCGCGATCCGAAATTTTTTGCCATACAGTCGAGCAATTCGCATGCAATTTGAACCGGTTCAGCCGAACGAACCGTTTCAGTATGTGAGCAGCGTTTCCTCTCAAAGGGTTAATGAAGGATCGAGTATGGGTACAGGGGCGGGGAGGGCGGGCGTGGGCCGATAGAGAGGTGCACGAGGGCGACGTAAAAGAGAGAGAAGCGCGGAACGTGATGCCAAAACGTGGGCGCGGCTTACGAACAGACATTTTCCTTCGCGTATCTCTGCCGCGTATCGATCTGCCGGCGGAACGTGCAGTCAAAAACGAAATGCTCGCGAAGCGCAAAACGCGGCCAAAAGGAAAGGTTGGCCCGTTCGTTAAACCACGATGGATGCCGTCCCGGGTTCACCAAGGGCTCGGCTGATACGGCGAATCGAATTTCCTTCCCTGGAAAATATCGCCATCGTTCGAGAAAACAATTTTGATTAACCGGCGAAACGTTTCTTTTATCATTAATCTTTTATTCTTATTCGGTATCGCTGTTGTCTGAAATATGAAAACGGTCCAAGTGAAAATTAAAAGAAAAATTAGTTCATCAGTTGTATCGTGAAACTTCTTATTATAATATTGCGAAAAATGAACCGTTAAATAGTGCTTGTTGCTTCAACATTATATGGAATTCACTTAATGTTGATATCCTTTTCCTGTAAATATATCTCGAAACAAGAAAGACTTGGAGCACAATTATATTTCTTGATTTTATAAGTACATATCACTTGTTCGAAGTGAATCTACGCTGTCTATAACCAACTAACTGTGTCCATCCTTCAATGTAATTAATATGTACATTAAAATTTTCTCTAAACGAATACTTTCGTGTATCGATGCTTCCTATAAACGAACACTTTGATAACGAATATAGTACATCTATGTATTCAGTGAATGAAATTACATCACTTGCAACGTCCAATTAAGGAAGATACCCGGCAGAAAATTGATATGTCGGTCATATCAAATTAATTTAGACGGTTTCACGGTGCAGAGTGTAGAATAATGAGAAACAGACATTTCCTTCTGGGTCAAATTGTAATCCGAGCGGTGTACGAGAGTTAACCGAGAAAAAACAAATGGTAACAGACGCTGTTGTCTATTGTTCCATAATTGTTTCTTTACCGTTGCTCTTCAGTTACGGGCATCAAATTTAATTAAGTTTCGAGGATTCATTCCTCGCGGATCTTTTTCATTGCGTAATTTCAGCACAACGAGTGATGCAATAAGTATTTTTTAACGGTATTTGTCTTCCCACTAAACAAACAATTCTTACTTTATCTCTGTTCGAGGTAATTGTAACGTACATGTCACGAGATTCAGTTTTCCCGAAGGATAGAATTGTTTAGGGTTCATAAAGTTCCCCTGAAACATTCCGGTTTAAGATAGAAAGACGAGAGCGCGGCTTACGTGACTCTAACAATCTTAATGGATGTCGCCGTCGTGTATTGCAGTAAATTTATTATAGACCCGGTTATCCTAAGCCCATATACTTAATTTGCACGGGAGAGAGCATGTGTGTCGAGTCAGGTGTAAGCACAAGTACGCTGGAGAACCGCAACTTGGAAAAGTTAGCAGAGTGCCCGGAGTCATTAGCGTGCATCCAACTTTGATCGGCGATGGTGCAAAGAGTTTTGCAGTCGATAATCATGGGGAATACCGAAAGTTCCGTCGCTTTTTTCTTCTCGCAAACGATATTACATTGTCCCGGATATTCTCTCGCACGAAATTCACTTGATACTCCGCGCGCGCGCGTCTTCCGTAGACTGCATAAAATTATTTAATCCAATCTTATAGCAAGTCGTTCCACGCCGGGCACGGTCGTCTTCAATTTAGAAATTCACAAGGGCCGTCCGCTCATGTTCATTGGTATGGATGTTTATTTAACGGTAAAGTAAACGTTCTCTTACCTGCTGTATCTCGGAAACTATGTGTCCTAGTGATAAGACTATTCTATACAAAATTAAAGCTGATAAAATGTGCCACAAGATTGATTCGATTCAGTTTTTCGCTATCTCGCATAGTTTCCGAGATATCCGCGCTCAAAGTTTACTAACTCTTCAGTATGATTAGTGAACTTTAAGCGCGGATATCTCGGAAACTATGCGAGATAGCGAAAAACTGAATGGAATCAATCTTATGGCACATTTTGTCAGCTTTAATTTTGTATAGAATTATTGTCTTTATATCTATTCTATGCTTACATGTTATCCGATAACTACACATTAACAAAATCAAAATAGAATTTCATCTTGGTTTAAAGGAGATTATTAAACTCTGTTCAGAATCTTGATCACGAGTCTGACACGACACTGCAGGGCAACGGGTTAACATCTTTTTGTTTGCCGGTGGCACGGCGCGATTTTGCGCCGCGGTTTTTTTTATAATGTAAATTTGTATGCCCGCTATAAATGCATAAAGTTCACGGTCCAGTTAGCGTATTGTAGCGGTGACGCGCTGTTCTAGTGGCCGAGCAATTTATATTTTGGAAAAAACGGGGTCCGCGGGCGCGGTGGCGTGACACGTTTCTATCATTCATTCTGACGCACACAATTCCACTGACAGCGTTCTTTTGCTTCTGTTTCAGGTGAGTCAACGAATTTCCAGGGGGAGGAAATTCGCGCTTCGGTTGGATCGGATTTGTTCGGTCGGGCGCAACTTCCATCGACCTGTTTCACTTGGAACGGTGACAAGATTTGCATTTCGACCGGGGAGGGGCCACAGCCCCCCCCCCCCGGCCCCGATTAATTGGGTTAATAAGGAAACCAGCTGGCTGATCGATATTCACTTTGAACCGGGCTGGTCCCGTATTATCGTTCCCGATCTATCAATCTTTCATTTTTATCTCCCCGACGCGGCGCGCCGCGCGGAATAATTCAAGAGTGTGAACCCTGGGCCTCGTTAAGTCAACATAAATACTTCACCGGCCTCGACGAGAACCAGACAATTCATTTCCGTGGCCCGGACGCGTTGTTTATTCATTTTTCAACCGATGGTTGCAATTTTTAGTCGGACCAATGAAATACAACATTGTTTACTTCGTCTATATGATCTTGTGGGAAACAGGAGAGTAATCCAGCGATATTAACACAGAAAACAAATAAGTACACGGACAACCTCGTTCTTTTTTTTAAAACATGCGTCTATCCATTGCCGGACGTAATCGAATTTTATTTCAAATCCAAGATTGAAAATGTTGCCCTGTTATCGACAGGAATAACATTTTTAGTTCGGAACACGGCCGAGAGAGAAGTTCGTAAAAAATGTCCGAAATCGATGTGTTTTTGGTTATACGCGCGGTGGCCGAAGTAAGGCGCGGTGAAATTGGTTTTCGCGAAGTAACAGTGTTTGTCTAATCGAAAAACTTGGCGAGCATCGGTAACGGAGGAATGGCAAACTGGACCGAAGGAACGAGTAACTTTCCTCAGAGAAATTCGAAGGAAGAAAAAGGACGAATGAAGTGAAGACTCGTGCGAAAAAATCTCTACCGGTTTGAAAAACCAACGTCGAAGTTGCAACAAGTGACCTGGCCGGTGAAAAAGAGCTGTACTTTCGAAGTAACTTCTTTCGAAACAACCAGTCGAACCATGATGCCTTGTACACGGATGGGCGAAGAGCTGTAAGCAAGGGATTTTTCTTCGGAAACATGGCGGACGATAGATTTGTCCGTGTGCAGGGAATATTATTTCCTCGTGAACTGTTTCCGAAGCGTTCATTCTCTTTTTCAATTAGTTTTGCTTCGGTTTAAATAAACTTCTATTGAATTTCTTCGAAGTGTATTGCATTTTGAATATTGAAAATCGCTAAAAATTCCAAAGAAGTTTGTATATTGAAAATTGATAAAAATCGGGCAATTAGTTGCACGCAGAAGGCGGCCATTTTCTCTGGACGCGACGCGAAGGAAATGGCTCCTCCGGATCATCGGGGATCGGGATTAGGTATTCGTGGCGGGGCGCAGCCGGCACAATTACACGAAAATTTCATTAAACGCGTGTCCGGCTCCTGAAACGTTATTAAAGCCCGAAGTTGTTCATGAATTTATTAGTCAGCCTAATATACATCCGGCGCGTCGGCGGACGGGCTCCGTGTGCATTTAGAGGCACGCTATTTGATCAGCGGGACGAGCGAGCTCTCGTGTACACATAGATGTTATTAGCGAAGAAATGAAAGCCGACGGAGCTCGTGCGCGTTCAAGGTACTGAAAGGATTAATCTTTTTAGCGGATGTCTCCTCAGCCTCAGTCTCTCCCTTTGCTCTCTACCCTTCCGCGGTATCACGCGCATTCTGCCACCGGTTTATCGATGGTGGTCCATTTGCCGAGTGTTCCGAGCACACCACGATGAATATATCTCGGCGAATTCGCCAGAGCCGCACACGCGTGTCGATTCAACCGTGTTCCGCTACGCGCCAGTTGTTTGTTCGTTAATTCTGTGGCTGTAAGGAAGAACGCGCCGCATATCACATACTGTCGCTTTCGGGATATTGCCGTTTAAAGTTTTGATGCGTACGAATTGAACATAGGACGTCGGTTGAACTCCATTATTGTTTATTTAGAATTGTAAGTAGACTGCGGATTTTATGCATTTATGACGAAAATGGACACGTACGATTTAAAGCAGTGAACGAATTAAGAAGATTTGAAGACATCAGTGTGACTACAAGAAGAAAGGAATTTCTATTTGGTTTCTGTGTCTTGCAATCAATGCAGAAATTTTTTATTTTGTATAAAGATCCGCAGTCTAATTATAAGGAATTCTACATACATTAGAATTCCGAGTTTATGTCGATACGTAAATGCTATACTTTAAAGCTCAATCAATGCGTGAACTCAAATTTTTTGAAATTGAGACATGCGGCGTTGTTCCTTCGAACAACAGAGTTTACTGTTCGATTTCCCTGTTTTGGTTCATCTCTTTCCATCCTTGTATCGTTCCTTGTGCTTCTTCTTTTTCCAACCACCATTCAAGTGACCTCAGGTCCTGGAAGTTAGGGTTGCGCGGTGCCCTGTGTTCAACAAGAACCATTGTTCCGGCAGGTCGGGCCCGCGAGCGATTTAATTGCAACGTTTCCACTCGAACTGAAGAAAACAGAGGTTCGTCGGGATAGCCAATTAACGTTGGACAGAGGATATCGAAGTCGAAGTTTATATCGAGTCCGGGAACTGTATTTTCGAGATGGCCGGGTAGTCGACACACCCCGCCGACAGCCTTCAATGGAATTGTTCGCATAAATGCTACCGACACTCCGCAACTGCTCCGAGCGTTATGCATTTGGCAGCCCCGCGATCGCGAGCTGTTTCTTCGAGGATTCTTGTCGGCTTCTGACATCTAATCCTTAGCGACTCGGAGCCACCACTAAAAATTGCTACACATTTAAAAAATTATATGAAATGGAATTATTCCCCGACTGCAAAAGGTTAAATATTTTATTATATGCGCGTTAAATGGTCATAGAAACGTTTTATCGCGAGCGATCAAGGCTTCGACTCGAAAATTAACACACGAACAATTGATCCTTTTTGTGGATATGTATGTATGTTGACACGATAATATAATAATTGGAGACCGGATCCGTTTCGGCCGGAAAAAAGGGAAACCATAATAAATATCGTGGGCGGAATATTCTCCAGTGGCGAGCGAGAATCGATTCGAATAACATTATTCATTTCATAATACACGTCGCCCTCATAAATTGATATTAATTCAACACTTTTAATCTGCCGGATTATATTCCTCGTGTCCGTTAAATCAATTTTATTATTTCGCCTATCACTGGATTATGATACGCTCCGGCATATACTCACCCGTGCAAAATAAAAGCGCGTACACTCGTTCTACAATTTCATATGTTATTTCGGTTTTTATTTTTTTTTCACTTCTTTTCCCCTCCCCGGTTATAACGTTTTGCTTCGTTCGTTGCCGCGCGAGGCTCGCCGAACGCGCCCCCGCGTAACGATCGACGAGAGTTCGTTGCCGAACCTTTTGTTCCGGTACTGACATTCGTTACCCTGGTCATTTGAGTATCGCGTAATTCGCTTTTCACGTAATGTTACATGGAACACCTCGTTTCGTCAATTTAGTCCCGTACAAAGATGATCGACAATGCCTGTTCGTCAGTGTTCCGTTAGGCATTCAATTTCGATTTCCAAAGGCCCTGCTAACCGGAATGTGCTTTAATCTCTGCAAAATCCATAACGAAAAATACGTGGCGCCCTGCCACGCCCCGGAGCGAAATTTTCCAACATTTTCGAAAATTGCTTTCGTGGAAAGAGATTCAAAGTTTCGACAATAGCTGCGCGACGTAAAAAGAAACGTTCGTTACCTCCATCGGTTGAGTTTTTATACAATTTTGAAGCTCTGTTTGTCTCTTTGGTACGTTCGACCGTTATAGTGTCGGGATAATAGTTAATTGGATAATAAAACTTCAAGACTGCCACTGTAACATGGTTTAAGCTGCTTGTCAATATCTTTATCCGCTCTCCTTCCATAAAATTTTAATGGGCTCTGTGTGCTTGATACAGTTTTGTTTACACTGTCGACAGGCATTCGGTTAACAGAATGCTGGACCATTATAGTAAGATAACAATTAGTTTTTTAGTAATTTCGTTTTTCGTGTAGAGATGTCGTTGCTTCTATTTGTTATTATTGGGCTGCGGATCTTTATGGAATTTTGAATTTTTACAGGTAAACTTTAAGCAATTGGAATGAAATAAAATCTTATTTTCGGTGGTAGTAGCCTTTGTAGATTTGGAATAAATAAAAATCGTACCAAATTCTATCGAATTTCATATTCCAGCATTTTTTGAAAATTTTCAGATGCCATAAATGCATAAAGTCTAGTTATTGCTGGACTGCGGATCTGTATGCAAAATAAAAATTGTCTACAGGCACATATTGCAATGAAAATTGCACAGATAAATAGAGCCTTGTCATTTTTCGAAGCTAAAACAATTTGTAATCGCTGTTATTGCTCGGCAGGTTTATTTTTCCTTGAGAAAATGAAAGGACTTCCCGAACGACCTAATAGTTTGTTGAAAGATAAAATCTTGAGACTGTTGATGTAGAATAATCTTTAGTATACTGTATATAGAATATGCGTCTTCGAGATAGGGCATTTCTAGCTGGCAGACGCGGTGTTTGGGCAGCGGAACGTTCGAGCATTATTCCGTTTGATTGGCTGAAGGAGCGTTCACTTTATTTCCCGCAGTTTTCATCCACTTCAGCCAGCTCGGGGAAGTATTTCAATCTCCCGCGGCCGGTATAAACCGCGGTGAATCCAAGATCGAGATTAAAATATTCTCATCCAGCGGTTGAAAAACGGCGCCGCGCATAATTTCCCCGTGTGAAACTGTTTCAGTGCCGGGAGAAATCCGCGAGCCCCGGCCCTTTCTTCTCGGGTAATGTCCGTTTTTACGGACAATAAATGAAGTTGTTTACCACGTGAGGCCGGTAAACACCCCGACGCGACGGCCGCGCCGTTGCCTCTCTCGCCGCGGATAAAAAAGCTCTCTCTCTGTCTCCCTCTGTCTTTCTGTCTCTGCCCCGCAGGAAGGGAAAAGGAATTCACTTGCAAATAAGTTTATTTACGATATGATTATCCGGGGTCGCGCGTATCCACGGGGCCGCGAATAAAAGGCCGAGCGAAAACTTTTGTCCGCAATAAAATTTCTATTAAAGCTCGCCTGTAACGAACAAAAATTCTCTCTCTCTCTCGTGGATTCCTTGCCGCGCGGCCGCGTTAAGCAGGAAACAAGTTGTAGTCTGACGAAAAAGGGACGAGGGAAACGGCGTGAGAAAGAGAGGGAGGCAAAACGAGAGAAAAGTCTCTCGCGCGCTCCTCCGAGAGGTTTCTGTGGACAGAGTTTTCCGCGCGGCGGGAAATGAAACTGATCGCCTCGCGTTTCTGTCCTCTGGAAACCTTTCGTTAAAATTATACGGAGGAGAACAATATTTCCTTCTCGTTACCCAGCGTGCACCGCGGCTCCGTATCTGTCCGACGCCATTGGCTGCATCTCGAATTTCCTCATTTTTTATCGAGATTTATGTATTCTTTACAAGAGGTTGCTAACTGTTCGGAAAATGAAAAATTCCAGTTGATTTCTACTGTGCACGTCGTTCAGCAAATTCTAGTTATCCTGACTTATTTCGAGGAAATTAAAACAATGTAATCTCTTTAAGTAGAAAGTCTGTTACGGAAATTACACTGTTAAGGTACAGCCGTTTTATAGAAAGAACAGAACCTAAACGAGAACGCGAGTAAAAAGTCTGAGAGGCGTCGGTATAAATTGCTGTGCCATTATTCAAAATATTGTTTACATTGCTAAATATGTCTGCAATATGTTTCTGCAATTTTCGAATTTTGTAGGCAAACTTTATGTAAGTGGTACCAGATAAAATACTATTTTCAGTGGTAGTAACATTTATAGCTTCAAAATAAATAAAAATCGTACTAAATTCCGTCGGAATTTCATGCTCCAGCATTTCTCGAAAATTTTTATGGACCATTTCGTATCCACCAAATTGAAAAAATCATTGAGAATAGGAATAGTCTAGGTCGGAGTCGTTTAATATGAATATTGCGAGTTGAAACTGAACCGTGAAAATCGAGCCCCGAAAAAGCATGTTCGCTGATCGAACCGCAACGAAACCGGAGATGTTCCGGCCCGCGAAAAACGCATCCGCGATGCAACAGGGAATAAAAATTAGAAAAGTTGGAGACGGGGCAGCTGGAAGGAAATTCTGCTGAAAAAAAAGAAGAGAAAGCATACGCGAAAGAATCGTAGTCGGAGCTACACCGCGGGCTTTTCAACCGGGAAATTTAATTGGCTGTTCTCGAACTTTTTCTCGAGCCGAGCATCCACCCCTTTTTTTACCAGACTATGGTCACTGGGGATGATTATACCAGCCTGCGTTTGCACTGATCTTGAAAATCCTCGGCCACACGAACGCGATAGAAATATTTCCTCCTTGTTTATCCGGATACGCGTGTACGCACATGCACGCGAGAGATTTTTTTCCTTTCCACGTTCCCGAGCACCGTTTAATTGGTTCTTCGCGGACTGCCGGAGATTCGCGCGTTTTGATTTACGAAGCGAGATCGATCCGGAATGAGGGAGAATTGCTTGAGCCACGAGTGCGCGTTGGCGTTAATCAGTTTGCGCGATAATCGGGAAAAATGCACGGCCCCTTGCTTGCTCGATGAATATCGCTCCTCTGCGGTAGAACGTTCGAATGGTTCTAGCTTTTATGGAAGGTGTTTTGTTTTAGCTTACGAGGGATGTTACCCTACCGTGACACGCCGATTTTAATGAAAATTTGGGAAGATACAGAACTGGAAAAAATGTTTTACGCGTATTAAGGAGGTGAAAAATCCAAATTAACTGAATATCTCCGAAACTGTCAGACCTAGACGAGAATTTCAAAATTCAATTTTTGCGTCTTTGAATAGCGAATCTTTCAGTCTACACCAATATTGAAAAACATAATTTAATGCCACGAATTGGTCTTTCAAACGAAACAAGATTCTTCATCGGAAGTTAATTGTTCGTGGAAAAATTCACCCTTTAGAATCGACTCCTGAGGGGTAGGTTCGATTTCGGCGTACGGTCTCGCGGCATCAAAAACTCGGTTTCGGCCAGGCCGCGTTTCCAGAACAGGCGAGGCATCGACCCTGTCTCGAGTTTAGGCGAACAATGCGCCTGCGCCGCGTGCGGAAATTGCCGTGGAAATTTTTAGATCCTCTCAAGAGGCAACGATAAGCGCGCATACCCAGCATCGCACGGGCCCCCCTTTTTCCGCCCCCCGGAAATCGCACTCCTGAGGGAAGTTTTACGCCCCGTCGAGCCTGCATCCGAAAATTCACCGATGGATACGTGTTTGCCCAAGAAACGCCGTCGTCGGTTCCTCCATCCCCGCAACTGAGCCGCCACTTCCTTTCTTCTCGACGTGTACTTACAAGGGATGAAGGCAACTGACACGCGATGATTTTCATGCGCTTTTACCGATGAAAAACATATTAGGCACCGTATGCACTTTTTCCCCGGTGAAATTGGCTCGTCCAACGTGACGCATCTCGACTACGATAGGGGTGGATGGCTTCGCGGAGGTTTCTGCCGAAAAATTGTTATTTCACTTTTGTCCGAATCGACTGAAAAGTGCATTGCAACTCTTTCATATACACCGCTCTTTTAAAATTCAAGGTAAAAATTTATCTAACCATAAAATTCGCGTACAGTTATGAATGAACTTTTTTCATAGCTTCTCGAAAAAAGAAAATTCAATCCAAAAAGCGACTACGCCGGCTCTCTGTGTATGCTAGGCAAACAGTCGCATATGAAAAAAAATATTTGTCGCGCCGAAAAAAGTGCGCGAAAGTGTCAAAAATATTTTAGACCACTGTGAATCGTGCTTCGAGCGCGAGCAGTTAACGCAATCTAATTGTTCCATGAAAATAGCTTTGTCAACCTTAAAAAAAACGAGAGGTTTTTCAAAAGTCAGTTTCAATTTCGAAATTTACCGCATTAGCACTCTAAAACGAGAATTGAAGTTGCGTGTTGAAATTGTACGAAGTGACTCGCAATTAATTTAACATTCATTAAACAACAATTGTAATACGTCTTCATTACACGTTGAATATTACAACATTAAAATATTTACCGTTACGCCAGCGCGTTATTACACTCGCGATCCATCAAAGGAGTGCACTCCTGCGCTAATTACTTCTGCGCGCGGGAGAAATAAAAATATTTTGCGCGTTCCTAAACCGTTCAGACCTAATTAAATTTCCGCGGAAGTTATTTCCATGATGTTCGTTTCGACAAATTACCTGCCCTTCTATCGCTACTTGCGGGAAAAGCGTGTGCGGGCGCTTTCCCGCTCACTTTTCAATTCTGTGTTTCCGGTGTACAAAAAGAAACAGAAAAACGAGCCCATTTGAAAACAGATTCGAGTTTCTGAATAACACCCCTTCAGTTCGGGTCGCGCAAATACCTCGCCGCTCGGAAACACCGCTGAAAATTCATAAAATTGCTCGGGCAAAGGCGAATCCGCGTTTTACATTTTTCCTCTGAATTAACGTTGCGAAGATACCGTGAAAATTTCGCGACAAAATAAACAACCACCGCGAGAATCCGCGACTCTCGTTACGATCTTCGTTTTCCTTTCTTCCCTTCCGTTTCTCGATGCTTGTTCTTTTGTTTCATCTTCTTTTTAACGCGAACGTATTTTTTTTGGTTCACTTTTTTCCTCTTCGTGTCTCTTCGTTTTTCGAGTAAATACAACCGCACGTATTTCGTACATTTGCCACGTTTCCCAGCGAACGTTCCAAAAGTACGGAACGCTTTGACCTCGTTAATTTTGCAACTTGACACGAAGCAATTAACAGAGCGCTCGCAATAAAGTTAAATTTTCTGGGCGCGGCCGACGCGCGCGGCGCCGGGGCAAAGGCGGCGCGCAACAGCCACGATGAATACTGAGCGAGCTATAATTAATTGTAAAGACTACTTAATTAGCTTCCATTTATCACAATACGTCGTTACAATGCGCTGAAGCCTCTCGCAGAAAACGGGGAGAAAAGAAAATTTCCGACCGCGACGACGACAGATGCATACGACCCGGGTCACAACGCTCGAACAGCAGTTTATGGCTTGTCTTGTTCGGACTGGATGAAATTCCGGCCGGAACTCTCCGGTCTCGTTTAAAATACTATTTGACACGTATTATACCGCTGTGGCGGACACGCCTAATTTACCCGTTTACCTGCAGAAACATGTTTGCCGCGCGAACGTCACGGTATTCGAAACACGGAAACTTCAACGCAGGCTTCACTCCGTTTTTGTTGTCAGTTCTCTTTCAGAACATTCTTTGAAAAAAGGAACGTCAAATGCAAACTTATTTTCATAGAGAAATAAAAATGTTGCGAATCGATTGTGAGAAACAGCTAAAATCTACCGGTAGCCTATTAATAGGCTAATCTTCTTTTACACAATCATCCCGAAGGAAATGATTAGATTATGTTATTGAGTTGTTGGTTTTCGATTAAACTTACTGTTACCGTAAGTTGAAAATAGTACAACGGTGGAATAAATAATGTCTGAAATGTTTAGCGACTACCTTTCAATGTTAACGCGGAACTAGAATATTTGCCTTACTCCTCCTTAGGCTCTTCGGTGCGGGAAAATGGTGGCACTCGACGTGCAATACAGCGCAGGTCGAAAGACCTTTCCTTCTTCGCATGCTCGTGCATTTCGTTGTATACTTCAACACAGTGCATGTATTGTTTCAATGCTATCCTGAGTATTTTCGGAATTATTCTATAGGTTATTGCGTTCGGAACCGCCGTACACAAGCGAACATTAATAGTTAGCCATTGCCCATTCTATAAACTCCATTGTGAATATCATTTAGCCTATCTTTTCAAACTAACCGCTGCCAACATATTACCTGTAACACCGAAGTGAACAACGAATTAAGCGTTAATTGCGAATTAACGCCAGACCATTGTATTTTACGGTGTAACGTTCGAATCGAATCTCGCGGTTCGGTCGCAAATTCGATAGCATTAACAGCCCCTGTAATTTCGGGAAACCGATACGGCCGCTTTAACGTCGCCGAAAGATATATCTCCTTATCGGGTATGAAAACTTTAATATATAAAACTTTGCTGTTTCCCTGCAAAATTAAAGAAATTCGCAGGTCGACTATATTTCCCGAACATAATAATAGCCGGTCTTAAATCGTGCCGCGTCAAAATCAGCTTTCAGTTAATTCCCCGGTCGCACTCTTTTGTTGTTTCCTACGGAACGCATCCGCTAAAATCTCATTCCGACTGATCAAATTAATCCCGCATAATTAAATACCTTGAAATCCCTATCACCGCGAGAAACGGTTGAAAATCAATAATCGCAACGTAGCCAATCGCAATTTCGGACCGCTCATTGAAACGCTTCCCGTCTCGAAGAGTATAAACGATGCACTTGAACAATGCGTCACATATTCAATAAAACGAATCAACCCCTGCAGCGAAAGGTCGTTTGTTAATCGTCAAAGAGTAGCCGACGCATCGACGCGAGAGGCGGGGTTCAATCTTTTCAACAACATACTATAGTTTTCCACTCGAGATAGCCTTTCCACCGAAAATTAAATCTCGTTACGATCTCTTGCCTCGAATTAGAAATTGTTTCGGACGGGAACTCGGCCGTGAATTCAGCTAATTCGCGAACAGCAGCGTCGAGGCAGGTGAACGCGCTTGCGTGCCGGATCGGCGAACGCAAAAATCGAATCGGGTTCACGGAAACAAATGGAAAACCGAGCTAAGTAGATCGTTCGGAGCACAAAGCGCGAGACAAATTCGAGGCAACCGGCTCCCAGGCCGATATTGGATTCGACTCGAACACCGTTCCTCTATCCAATTTTTCGACACGAGAGGCACCCGCGCCATTCTGCGATCCGATTCCTTTGTTATTCCGCGATCCCGCGCCCGGGTACTTTTCTCAAAAGCCTCGTTGATCCGACGGAATCCGAGAATTTCCTCCCCAGACCGAGGCGTCAAACTGCAATCGCGATGATAATCGTATCGCGGCCGATACGCCCCCATTTTCCGATCCCCTACACCCCGATCCTATTTTGCGGTTTAAGCAACCATCGGATCGAACGAAATAATGTTGTAATAATACCCGGTCCCGATGGAGCCCGCCGCGCCGCGCCAGCCTGATTGAAAACACCTTCCTCCGCTTCTCGCGCTAGAAAAATGTCGATCCACGGTGTGTTCTCGCCGTTATTTATTCGCCAACTCTCGCCAGATTAACAAACCCACCACCACCGGTCGAATTACCGGTTCCAGATTTCTTGCTTCACGGTTATTCAAATTGTACGGGTTCTGCACTCCAAATTCACCGCTTTGCAAATCAATTTCACCCCCATTAAGAATATTTAAAATTTGTCACTAGACTGACGGAAAAGCTTGTGAAAATCGTTGCTTCGTATCCCAGTAATTAGGCCATGGTTAATGGACCGTGCCCCGATTCTTTATAAAATATGCGCACTGTGGTTTTCTGGTGGAAACCTGGAAGACTGGCAATTCGAACAACAGGAACAGACGATGCGAACGATATCCGAATCAATAACATGTTTCACCACAAAGCTGGTTTACCCCGAACTCATAATAAATAAAGGGCGGCGTGGCGGCGAGGAGCGGGAGGATCCTGTGTACGGCAGTTAACCCAACTTCCCTAATCTTCAAACTAATTATGAGTTTAATCCATAACCACGAATATTCAGTTTCACTGGAACGGGTAATGCGCGTTTTGGTAGGATGAGCTAAAATTATCCCGGCCGTTTAAGACTGGCGTCGCTAGCTCACCGGCAAAAATTGATATAAATTGTATCATCAAGTTGGCGAGCGACAGAAGTTATTCGTCAATTTGTTATGTAAATTCGGCCAGGTCCGAAATTGCATTCTACAGTGCAATGTTTAGCGACTACAAGGAATTCTACTATCCACCTTTCTACAGGTGTACACCGGAGGACATCCAGTGTCCAGCAGCTTCCAACGGTCCCCTAAACGCGTACAATTTCCCTGTCCAAGATGCTAATGTCCGCCCGTCATGGTTCCGGAGATAAGATCGATATTGCGAAGTCCGAGGGTCGCAAGGGAGAGTAAGTACGTCCGCGGAAAATGACGTAACTTCCGTCACCTACTCGGCACGTAAACCACGTTAACTAATTAGGATCACGTAATTTGCGCCCGATGCTGCCCGAGTTTCGAGTAAGTTTGTTTTGCCACGGTGGTGCCGCCGGTAGCTCCTTATCGATCATCGCTGCGATCTACTTGAACCCCGATCTTTCGAATTGAGTATTCCGGCTGCGACGGGAAACTTGGGATACGGCGAAAACAATGTTGAAACGGTCCTATTATCCCGGTCATATTGCCAACTAATGGCGCCCGTTTTCTTCGACGACAGCGAAATTAGTAGAACCTTTGGATTGCAACCGGGAGCTCGCGCGTTTCTCGCGGAAATCGCTCGCCAAATGCAAAACAACGAATACGTTCAATGAATTTAAGCATTAATTAAGACATTAAATATCGTCGAGAAACGTGCACTAACGAAAAACTTTCCAAATCCCTCGTGCACCGTATTAGTGACTCAAGTACATTATATTATACATTGCAACAATTGCAGCAAACTTTGGCGCATCCGTTTCAGTTCACGAGTGTTCTTGTAACTATCGCAATTCATCTGAGAGAGCAACACGCATGAAATTCAAATGGCCACATACCTGAGAGGATACTTTCCGAGAGCAACTATCGACAGAAACTCTCAGATGGACACGTACCTTTAGATACAATTTGTGAAAATCCTCCGCATTTAATCATTTACCCCGTTGCATGTTAAGAAAAATCGATATAACCTAGAAATATATCCTATTTTATAAAAGTAAAAGTAAATCAAGTGAGTAAGTATATTTTTATACACAGTATCCAGTACTCTGTTAAAGATAAAGGAATATATCAGCTGGAACTGTGGCAATTTCGCTGAAATTTTCAATAAAATATGAAATATAACTGTAATAATCGGAGCTATACGCAACAATCGAAATGCCAATCAAGCAATTTATTGTAACCGAAGAAGTATAATCACGTTCAGCCAGTAACAATGAAAAACTCGGTCGACAACGATCGAAAACAGGAAAATTTTTAGCGGAACTATGGAAATTTCGACCACCGTATCACAGAGAAAATGAAAGGCTGTAACAAAAATCCTGTGAAACGTGCGCAAACCGAAAAACTCTCGAAATTCCTCGTATATCAGTGCGACTTAGCTAGACGAATCTCGCGGTGCTTGTTAGGGCGTAGACGTGCCGCTAGAAAAATATTATCGCGCGTGCTCGGGTATGAAAAAAGGACGTGGACGAGTACAATGCGTCGAGCGATAACGCGGTTTCAAAAGCAGCGTCCGTATTGTCGTGGAAAAAAGTCCCGGCTCGCCGATTCCACGGCATCAAAAATAACGAAACGCAACGGGATACCCCGTCTAAATTCCTCTTGCATCCGAGAGAGAGCCGGTCTCCCTCCGCGCGTATCATTTTCTGCGTGCATGCATCAGCGAAAAATTCGCGCGCGCTTGCGCCTCTGTGTCTTTCTCCGGCGTTCTGCTTCTTCTCCGTTGCCGTTCCCTATTTTTAATTTCCGTGCTCTAGCCCCGGACAGCCTGCTATCTCTCTTCTCTATAAGACCGCTCTTCTCTCTTTTTATCACCGCCGCTTTCATACGCTTGTTCATTCCCGTATTGTCATTATGCCGTCGTTAGCGACCGGGGCCCCCCTTCTCTCCCCGGCTCCCGCGTGTGTGTACACACGTTGCTAATGATATCATTATTATTATTAATCGTCTTTTACGGCGTGCTAAGCAGATGACGCAGTGCATTAAAGTTTTTGCGACGCGTACAGCGATACAACAGTAGATGGAGAGTGTTAGCGGATAAGTGGCCGGGTTCGGTCCCGGGGACACGTTGGTTCCACGCGACGTTGATGGATAGTTAACACGTTCACTGTTAAGCCAACGCCCTGAAAGGTTTTCTATGGGATTAAAGACATTTGTTTAGTCAAACCGAAACTGTTAAACTCTATCATGTAGAGTACTCTTTTAAACCTTTTATTGCGACAACGATTCATTTTCAGTGATGAGCGTGATTAATCGAGCTTGCCAGTCAATGTATTAATCAAGCTGATGCGTAAACAGGTGGAATTTTTAAGGATCTGGAGATTCTTGAAGCAACGAAGCCTCGAGCATATATCCCAATCAACCACAACCTCCGGATCAATTAAGGTGTTCGGGCTAGCTAAAATCCACCAGCTAGAGAACGTCTTTGTGCAAGATAGAGTCCTTTGATCGACAAGAGATTCCGAACATGCTAGCTACCTCTGACCAAGCATCCTCTGGTCAAATAGAGTCCTTTGATAGGCTAGGATTTTTGAGCCTGCGCAGAGTCTATCGATCGCTCAGTTTCGTTGGATTAAAAATATTTAATTACATCATGTACAATGGTTGAGGAGATTCTCCCATGATGCTCTTTGTTCAAGATCGACGCGGACCAGCTTAATGAGCCCGGTTAATTATAAACAGAGCAAGAGGTACACCAAGTGTATCAGCTGAGCTCTCCGTCGGTTTGCACAGCTTTCTCCGTCTATTAACGAAACCTTGGCCTGATAGAGGCTCTCAAGGCCATCGGTGCCGGTCGTGTAGCAGGTTAACTGGCTGGCTGTAGCTAAGTAAATATTGCTTATCCAAAATGAGCACCCCATTAGACGGGTTGAAGAGCTGTCTACCGACAAGCGAAACGTACCCTCGACCGTCTTCACCTTTCCGCCCTCTTCTAAAGAGCACTGGCTTTTCATTATCAGCCCTCGCTTTGTGAACACTACGCTCTCTCATTATATCGTTACCTGAAAGTGCACTCGCGAACATCAGTCAATATAATATCGAAGATTCGTTTCATTGGCTTCGACCGGCGCTGATGAAAGCGATTCGTTCATTTCATGTATACAACAGAGGGTAAAACAGACCGCGAAGGGGTTGCGAAACCAAACAGCAACGCTGACGAGACTGGTTCTGCGAGGGGTTTTTATTTTCACCAAGCTTTTTCATTCGTGTAATTATACCTGTCTACCATCGCTAGTTTCAATTTTTATATACGCAGAGATGATCAATACGCGCGACCAAGCTTTTTCTACGTGACGATTACCTTAGAGCACTTTGAAGTCTGTCAACCATTCGTGGTGCTGGCTACCTTTGAGGGCTCGCGTTTCTTGCATGCTTTTGTCGAGCTTTCGATGTTACATTTTAGCTACCTTTTCGGAATTTATTCCTTCGTCTCTTCGCTTATACGATTCCGTCCATAAGTCACCTTACCGAGACGCTGTTGTTATTAAAGGGTCTATATTACGAAATAAAAATGGTACTTGCTCATTTTTTCGAATGCGAAGAACATGTGAATCAAATCGAACATTATTCTTGTATTTTCTGAATTTTTAAGTTTAACTGGGGTAATTGTTTTCCAATTTCGCTCTTAGAGCTGTCATCTCACAATTTCTCAATCTAGTCCAGTCAAGGATAGGTTGTAGAGGGAAATGGAAGGAACACAATTTTTAACTTTGGGTCTTTGTTTGGACTAGTTAGGAGGTAAACATACTAATAATCCCCACTGCTATGAGGTGAGCGGGGAAGGTCCCCTTTTTCGGTTTTCCGCTTATATCTCGGAAACTATGCGAGATAGCAAAAAACTGAATCAAATCAATCTTGTGGCACATTTTGTCAGCTTTAATTTTGTATGGAATGGTCTTATCGCTAGGAATCATAGTTTCCGAGATATAAGCGGAAAACCGAAAAAGGGGACCTTCTACGTGCCTAAGAGTAGGGACTTTTAGTACGTTTACCTCCTAACTAGTCCAAATAAAGTCCCAAAGTTAAAAATTGTGTTCCTTCCATTTCCCTCTACACACACCCCCCTTATGAGCATTCATTGACTGGACTAATCTCTTTTTTCCGAAAATAAAAAGAATGGTTGCTCACAATTTTTACGAAGATAAAAACAATGGTTTTCTAAAAAATAAATGTTTCTTCATACGATGTATCTTTATAGTCTCTGTAATGGTAAATTAAGAAGTTTAGAGCCCGACAAAAAGAAGATGGCGGGGAATAGTTCCTCTGTAACAAGTCGAGTTCAGATTGGAGCATCGGGCGGTGTAATCAGCCGGAATCGTTTAGGTTCGTTTCGCGTGACCACTCGAGGTTTACAGGTGGGTCAGGTCGGCGTGTTCGCGGGCGAGAAAATGAAATTCAAATAACGTGGGCTGAAATTGAGACGGTGGCTCGTAAATTCGTTCCAGTAACTGATACGATTACTCCCGCAGGCCGGTAAAAAGTCATCCCCGAAAGGCAAATTGTACAGTTTACCGTCGACTTAACTCGATTGACGTTTTCCCTACAGCGAAGCCGACGTCGCGTTTGCTTTCCCACCCCCTTTCACCGTCCCGGCTACACCCCTCTCCTAAAACGTCGCCCTCTAATTTAACCGCAACAGAATGCACCTTGCAGCAAGCTTGCAGTCTGGATCACGAAACGAGCCCCTTCATTCCGGAAATCAAATTCTCGAACACTGCTGCAACGTTTGACAATTTTCTACCGTACTATTCTCTCTCTCTCTCTCTCGTTCTCATTCTCATTCTCTCTCTCTCCTTTACTCTGGTAGCTGTACGCTTCGCTCAGCTCTGGGACCATCGCGTGCAACCCTAAACTCGAATTCGAGGAACTTGCCTACAAATACAAGTTTTCGAAGGGAATGTTTAATCGAGACAAATGCTTACACCGTGATTCGTCTGATTTGCCTTGGAATCAGCCTCGCTGTTGCGCCCCGCTTGTTCCGGACTTTAATCGAGCGTCTGCTAATTGATATAAATGCTCGGCTTGTCTATCCTGGAGATTATACTTTGCTACAGGGTTCATCTTCGCGTTCACCATGGATTTTATAAGCCGATCGAAATTTTCAGAACGGTTGGAGTAATTTAACGAAAATTTCATTCAAGCTGAACACGAGTTAAATAATTGTTGAAGATTTCTCAGTGTAATCCAACGTACAGTCAGACAACTCCGCGGGATTTCCAACTTCGGTGTGCCATAGATCTTTCCGGTTAATATTGCGTTTCTCCAAATGGCTAAACGCGAACTAATTTGCTTGACGGTATTTGCAGAAATTCGGCGAGATAACGGCGAATACCCATAAATTTTCAAGCAACTCCATCGACGTATCTACGGTGCAACATGTTCGCTCTGCGCCGGCGCTGCGTGTCAAAATATTAGGTTGGGGAAAACGAAATCCGTCATTTCTCCGCTTGAGATAACGTAAAAACAATGGATTTCTTTTTCCCCAACCTAATATAATAAACGTCATCGTCTCGCTTCGTGCTTGACTTGCTGCAACCGGTGCTCTCGATTCCATCAGACATTTGTAACTTCATTCCTTTCGTTATTAACGAGTATTTATTTACGAACGATACAAGAAACCCAAAAATCGAATGATAGATGTGACTCGACATCAGAGAAAGAAAAGTGTAAATGAAACAGGCTATTTATGCGTTAGTTAAAATCAAGTAGAAGTTCCACAAAAGAGCGCAAAGGGTTAAACTTCCAAACTAATAAAATTAATTAGCCAAAGGGTGTTGGTCTGGCGGAGCGAATTAATTCGCGGGACAATGAGCGAGTATAAAACGGAACGACGGAAGAAGCGGGGAAGAATCGAATGAAGAAGGGAGAGAGAATAAAATAGCTGTTGCTCCCCAGAAGAAGTACAGCGCTCGTAAAGAAGACTAAGCGCGGGGGTTTCGCCGAAGAAATCCCGACGAGATAAGGAGGGACATGTTCGCGTCCCTTCGGGGGACGGGGCCCGGTTTTCTCAAAGGGTTAATCCATTCCGGGCGACCGAGGTGGAGAGGAGTCACGAATCGAACAAGCGGCCGAGACAGGCGGACATAAAAGGGTGCATCGAAAACAACCACTTCGCGCAGTTCCGGGGCTACGGTTACGATCAGCACGTCCTCGCGATTCGTCGCCAGGAGGAAGATCGAGACAGAGAGAGAGAGGGAGAGAGAAAGGAAGATTACATATATACCTATCGGCCCACCCCCACGCGAACTTGCATCTTCTGGTTCTTCCACCGGTTTTACGAGGTTTCCACGGGGGCCAGATCCACCGGCGCATACGCTCAAAGCGATTTACGATCGGCCAGGCCATTCGTGACCGTGAAACGCGCTTGCGATCGTGTTTGCTGAAACTTTTCGCCCGCCGGCTACCCCTCGTCTACCAGACTTATTTACTTATTGACGCCGATAACATTATTCCATGTTTATTCAAACATTTTCGATCGAGAAGAATCCTCATTTAGATTTATTTACGTTTTACAGTATTTTCTCGTTCGTTGCGAAACTGCCGGGGGTTTGAGTTCGCAACGAGCGAATACTGAACTGTTTTGTGATTTATGACTGCGTCCAGATACACGCCGAGCGCGCCGAGCGAGACTTCAATAGGGAGCCGAACATAGAGAAGGACAGAATGAAATACGGATCGGGTGACCGAAGCGTGTCGCCGTCACCGGCACAATTTAAAGGCCCGTGAGTTCTTACAATGTATGTAATGGCTGTGATGGAATTGTTAATTTTCCATTAGGCTTTTATGGGACTTTCACTAACTCATTTCTGGCATTTTTCTGATTAAAATGATACCAAACACGATATAATTTGGCCAATATTTAGTGGTTTGATCGACGATGAAAGTTTCGAACGCAACGAAGAAGAGCGTATAGGAAAGAAAGAGACGCGCGGACAGTCGTCGCCGCCGTGCGGAGCGACTCGGCCGACTCGGCGTTGACACGCAGTGGAGTGGGTAGGCACGTCGCAACGAGCGAATACTACATTATTCGCAACGAACGAGAAAATACTGTAATTCGTTTCTTGAAATTGAACCACCCCCGCGTGCACCGCGGAACAGAGAGGAGAGAGAGAGAGAAGAGTCGACGCTGTTGTAATTCTTCCGCGCTTGGCACGACGTTTTACGATATTTCGCGATGGCTGTTAACCTCGAAAATTCCGGGGTGCGTTCATAGATCCGGTACCGGTACAGTCTCGCGCAATACTCCCCGGGTTTCGATGATAGGTTTCGCTCGGTACAAGGTAATACGATGTCTTGTGTTTACGGGATTGTGTGTCTTTGCTCGAGGCAAATAGTCGGCGTGCCATGTGTTGTAACAGCAATGCTACGGATTCATTTCGTTGAGTGGTTTTGGTCGAAGGAATTAATTGAAGAGATCGCGCTACTGTCAGATTTGGCTTCGCTGATTTTATGTGAAAAACGTGAAAAGAAGATAATTGATGTTCAAGCGCGTTCTTTTCGAGAGAAAAATTATTTCGAATTGTTATAATGAAAGAATAATGAACGGGAAGATAACATCGTTCGTTTCGAGTAGAACCACGCACGCTTTTGCAACGGACTGTGTGTGTGCCCCATTCAACGGTACACATAAGTAGATTGGGAATTTTGTGCATTCGTAGCGTGCACGATTATCTCTGGAATTTTATACGACGGACAATGTAATGGATAGATTGTGGATCTTTATGCGAGTATAGGTTATCGCGCGTTGCTTTGTGCGGAAGAGAATGGAACAGATTATTGCGTTTCCGGTTAAAGGTTTCGCGAAATTAAAACGCAAAGTTAAACATCTGAATGAACGTTTCCATATTTCTTTCTCGCTGTTCTGCTTGTATTATATTCCCCGACCATTTGCGAATTTCTGTTTTCCCAATCGAATTCGAAGCTTTGTGGGATTCAATCGTTCACACTAAAGATTTCGATCGTGTTTAGAAGCAATGCAATGTACAAGACATTCGTGCCTGCATTTTCCTAGTGAAAAGTACGCTTTCCTAGTACACTTTTACATCTCTTCTAAAAGTACATAGAGATACTTGAATGTCCACTGTCACCGAACATTGTCAATTACAATAAAAACTCGTATGTTGTTCATGTAACCGAGCAGTGCACAGATCGCTCGACAAAAATTCCATCACAGTTTCGAACTCTTTTTCCCGGGGAACCTAATAGAACTTTCGAAGGACTCTTCAGTCGATGGACCGAGGATATACATTCGGCTCGAACAAGACGCGTTACCAAACAAGTGTGCACAACACCGATAGCATTAATTCATCATTAATCCGTAAAAACCGCACTGGTTTCACGATTCACCGAGGCGTTCGGGTCGGTCGAACGATGTTATCGCGCGCATTTATCAGTCTTTAATTATCTGGTCGCATTGTGTGTCGGTCGCCGTGTTAGCGTTCTCCGGCACCGGGTCAAATCGCGTTCAATTACAATAAACACGTCGCTACGATCGACAACGGTGATATCGATTTCCGTTCGCGATCCTCCAGGCTCTCTGTCTCTCTCTCTCCCCCTTCTTTGTATATTAATTCCGCGAGAGAAAGAGAGAGAGAGAGAGAGAGGAGACAAGAGATAGGGAAAGGGAAAAACGAAGCGAGAAACGTCGCTAGAAAATTAACGAAGCTTCAATTAATTCTCTGTTCCTCGTTTTAAATATTCCCCACGACCCGGAGCACCGGAATAATGGAAATGAAAAGAGAAGCATCGAACGCGGAAGCATCCTCGGGGCGAGTAAAATTCGCTCGTGAATAATTTCAATGAAGAACCCTCTCTCTCCCTCTCTCTCTCCCCCCGTTGGTTTTGATCCTTCGTTTCCTGACCCTCCGACGCCTTTTCTTTATTTCTGTTGCCCACACCGCTTCTGT